>NC_140778.1:115781275-116414414 GCF_044657685.1 Stegodyphus dumicola
GGGCTGCTAAAGAGGAAATGAAAAGTGAAATTACCTGCATAAGAGAAAACACATCTGAGGCTATGGAAGTCAGAACAGACTCAGTTGAAAGTAAAGTTGGACAAATTGAAGCAAAGGTTTCTTCTGTCAAAGAACAAATAGAAAAGCGAGTTTCATCCGTGAACAACAAATCGTTTACAGAGTTTCTTGTGTCAAAAAAAACAAACAGAAAGAAGATTTTTCTGCCGTCCAAACGCAAATCGAACAACAAATTGATGATAGGTTTTCTGCAGGCGCCAAAGAAGTTCACGTGTTGAAGAATTTCGTAGCGACGCCAGGGAGCAATACTGATGGATTACCCATGCCTGCTCGTTCCTCTCTGAATCTATCCAAGTATGATGAGAAGAGCTCCTCTCATATATATATAAGACACAATTTTCTATAGTGGCGGATGCGAATGCATGGGATTCACAAGTTAAGGCCTGTCGTCTCGCCTCTTCTCTAAGAGCAGACGCTGCGGATATTCTTCAACCTCGTTCAGAAAACCAGAGACTAGACTTTGAAGCTCTAACCGACAGAAGTGTTTAAAAGAGTACAGCAGGCTTCAATTAAAATCGTCTCACCATAATCCCCCAGAAACACTTCAGGAACATGCCACGGATGTCGAAAAGTTCTCATCTCGCCTTTTTTTTAGAATGCCCGTCAGAAACAAGAGAAATCCTGTTCTTGCAGTACTTCATGGACATCATCTGGGAACCTGAATTATAGAAAGCACTGCGAATGGCGGATGTCAAAGACTTAAAAAAAAAAGCACTGGGGTGTACTCCATGAAATTGGAGGTGGAAATTCTGCTTTTCACCTCTCTGGAATGGGATTACATATCTTGCAATCCGAGCCGTGTTGCTGTGTATATTTTATTACTCACTACATCTATACCATTAGATGTTCCTAAAAAGGTTAGCGATAAAAGAACTTATACATTATCAAGTAAAGTTTTTTCAGTGATTTTCTCCTGTTTCCGTACCTAAGATTTTTCAAAATCAATATCTGCATTAAAAATGGGTTATAATATCAAACTCCAGCTACAGCTTATTTCTAAGCACCACCCACTGCGAGACGCTGGCGCTGTGCATACAGTGTTTTGAATTCTTTATTGCAGAAAAAAAGTGAAAAAAAATTAAATAGAAATAATATAGGACGTTAATAATATAAAATTGTGACACTTTAAAGTAAGCCATATTCAATTATATTCTTCCTCCTTTGCAAGGGCCCACCAGCGGCCGAGCGGTAAAGTCGCTGAACACTGGTAGTTCGGTCCGAGGTTCGAATCCCGCGAACGGGCTGGCTGCATGGGCGTTTTCGTGGTTTTCCCCATGTGTAACGTCTATACGAGCCAGTTTCCCTTCCTCCACGAAGGCATACCTCCTCTTAGGCAGATAGCCCTCGAGGCTTTGCCATAATCACACACACACTTCCTCCTTTGCAAGTTTTCTCTTTCTTTCTCTTTAAATGCTATTTTTAACGGTACAAATCTCTATCATAAAACCATGTTCTGCCGAATCTTGCGTCCATAAGCGCGCAAACGCGTTCATGTATCGTCTCATTAATACAAGAAGATGCTAATAGCTAATAAAGTATTATGCCTGAACTGAAAACTG
This sequence comes from Stegodyphus dumicola, assembly GCF_044657685.1. Taxonomy (NCBI): domain Eukaryota; kingdom Metazoa; phylum Arthropoda; class Arachnida; order Araneae; family Eresidae; genus Stegodyphus; species Stegodyphus dumicola. The sequence goes on from NC_140778.1 coordinate 115,782,913, forward strand.
CGTCTCGATTCAGATGTTAAATATAAACAAAACATTAAGAAGTTCCGAAAATAATCGATTACGCGAGCTTTAATTAACACTGGGTGAAATTTCAGTTGCTCAAGTAACATCTGATGTTTAATAAATGCAGGAAACGATGGTTAGTAAATTTCAAAACGGAAAAACATTAAAATAAGTATAAAAAGAATTTAATCTGAATTCCATTTCTATTAGCTTGGTTTGCACTGAAACTTATGAAATGATATAATTACATTGTTTCTTGACCACAACACCTAAAAATTGCAGTGGCTCTTATTATATTCATATTGATATAAATTCTAAAAAAAATTGCATTTGTTCTTAATATCTTTATATTAATTATAACAAGCTAATAGAAATAGACACTAGATAATTTTTTTTAATATATATACATTTTTCTTTCTCTTTAGGAGGGAGGCTTGTTTTATAATTATTGTTTCTGTGTGAAATTTGAATTATGAGCAGCATAATATGGAAGGAAATTTCAGTGGACTTTATATCTGTTTTTTATATATATCTGATTTGGAAAAAGTTATCGTAGACTTATACAAATACTATTCACACATGTAATAGTTCAGATATTTTACTTCTGCATTTTAAAAAATTTTCTTCCGCACGTAATAAAAAGCGAATTGTAAATTTTATTTGCTACACGAATTTTTCAAATCTTATCGCCTTAAAATGGCGAAAACATACTGTAAACTTGATAAGTACGTTTGCTTGTTGGTCTCATTTTGATTCGAAGGTGTCTTTCTAAAGCATCTTCTTTGCAGTCATTTAGCAGAGCTTATTTGTTTACGCCGGCTTCACTCTCCTCGCAAAGCGATACCACAGACGTACTCTGTATGTATTCCAGCCTCTTTGGGCCTAATAAATCGAATACAGAATTTGTACTACGATATTTGTTTTTGCTTCATTTAGTACGAAACAACATGTATATCTCTTGCCCAATACAGAAGTGATACTTGATATTGTGTTTACATATTGTAACAATTTGTACTACGATATATGTTTTTGCTTCATTTAGTACGAAACAACCTGTATATCTCTAGTCCAATACAGAAGTGATACTTGATATTGTGTTTACATATTGTAATTTTGTGGCCTTCCCTAGGATGAGAGAAAAAACATTTGACCAGTAGTTAACAGTTAGAAGAAACTATGGGCAGTATTTCTTGCAACCACTACACGTTATCGCTTCTCGGCCTGTTGGCTAAGATCAAGTGTAGTATCTGTTCTTATCAGATTAAAATCTGATATGACACTTATCGCTTCTCGGCCTGTTGGCTAAGATCAAGTGTAGTATCTGTTCTTATCAGATTAAAATCTGATATGACACTTACAGAGTGTCCTGATTTTAATCTAATTTTTGAACACTCGGCTTGCGGTTAGGTATTTATACCGCCCTTGCCAAAGGTTGGCCCGTTATTGCACAGCCTCCGGGAGCGGCCTTACTAAAATTAAGAAAAGAATTTGCACGTTGCTTGTTTCCCTAAGTCTCACAGCATGGCAGGAAAGAGAAAGGCAATGTTTATAATATGCTACACACAATATCATTATATCATATCACGTAGTATCACACATAAATATCATTTTCCGATAATACGTTCGTTATACGAAAAGTTAGTGCGTTTCGCAAATTTATTGCATAGATATAAAAGGGTATTGAGTTTCTTGTGTCAGGTATAGTTAATTATCCAGAAGTGTAGGAAAAATCGCAGACATTTCCGAAATTTAGTGCTATTATTCAGAGTAACTTTTAAAGTATTATTCGAAAAGAATAAAGCTAATTAAATTTATTTTTTAATTTTTAGTAAAGAACTAAACTACTTACATTATTAAATTTTAAAATATTTATAAACTGAGATACTCCTCACACGTGCAATCAGAGCTGTATTACGTGATATTTTAATTGACGTCCGCTTCTCCTTCATATGTTACTAAAACGTTAGCATTGAAAGATCTATAAAATTTAAAATATAAATATTTCCATTGTTTTCATTAACATTGTAGCTGGAAATTTTTGTTCAAAAATTTCAATTTGTATGCTCTGTGTTTTGGGAAAAGGGGCCATTGCATCAAACATTGGCAACACCTTATTTCTAAGCCCCGCCTACTAAGAGAAACACTGCATTCCTCATAAGATGAGTTGAATTTCTACTGAATGTCGATGGTGCGTATTTCTATTATTTATGCGATTATGGTATTTCTATTCTAGTATTATTTTTAAATGTTAAATATATAAGCATAATAATTCTTTTTCCTAAGTGCTTTTCGCCTATCATTATGTATTACTATTTGAAAACTGCAATGCATCATTTCAAAGATAAGCAGTGGTCACTTTTTTTAATATACATCGTTTCTCAAGATCTGCTAGTGATTTATACACATACGTGCAACGCAATGGTTTAAGAACACTATTTTTAAAATTCGAATTTGAAGAGGCAAGTCTAAAGTTGTTTAAGTAATGGTACGATTAAAGAAGTTCAGGTTTAGGGTAATTCTTTACGTATAAATTTGAAAGAGATGCTTACAATAACATCAAGTCATTTAAATTATATAGCTAGTAACAGGTTGATTGGTTAAGAGCCTTAGCTTTTTTTATACTTTCTTATTAAAAAAAATTATTTAGGAAATCTGCAGGAAGTATGGAAAATAATAAAATAAAGTTAAATACAAATAAAATATGATGCTTGTAATATAAACGCTGACACATTAAAATAAACTACATTCAACCATATTCTTTCCCGTTGGAAATTTTTTCTGTTTTGCTTTGTCTGTTCTTTAGTTACGGTTTGAACTCCAATGTTAATGACGAGCATGATCAGTCCGTTATATATGTTTCTTTGTGTATTTTACACGGAAAATACGTTCAGAAGCCTATCTGAATGTTATCCACATATTTAACATTTAATTCATTCACTTATTTTTGCATCTATAAAAATATTCGTTTTTTGAATTTTTAAGAAAACTAAATTGAAATCTTCAGTTCCAGGTACACCTTCTTTTATTTCCAAGCCTCTTCTTCTGCGTACTGTGCTCTGAGGAGCAATTGTAGCTCCTAAATTTAAAATCGTTTAAATGTCAGTCGGAATTTCAAGAAGACGAATAAAATCAAATTACTAAATTTCAAATAACTTCGAATGTAATATATTCCAAATGATCAGAAAGTATATGGAGGATTAATACCTGCATTTTTAGTTACAATGATTGGTTCGCATGTTTTTCTAATATCCCTAACCTACTTATTATGCTGAATTTTTTGCACACACAATCCACATTTTATTACGGTCATTTGCTGTTTTTATATTTTCACTTGTTATATGTCATGTTACGAATTTTGTATTTAGTTTGATATTTTTAGTAGAATTATAATTAAAATTTTTGAGTTTCCCCATCTATACAGCGCGGGGTAAATTTTAACAGACAGCTGCAACGTCGGAAAAGTAAAAATATAGGAGCACGTGCTTCTAACACTGAACAAATGGATAACTCTTTAATTTCATTTGAAATGACAGAAACGTTATAGAATACTGTGTTAGCTGTAACCGTAATTCCATCCTCTTTGTTTACCGGAAATTGCGAGAAGTAAAGAAATTACTGGAAATTTTTGGCGACCGATTGAAAGCTGTAAAATACCGGAGAGAGACATCTTAGTTCAGTTGCTGAATTAGTGTTATTGCGCCTTGTTTTAGTACTGTGTGAATTGAAATATCAGATTTAGCTTTCTCTTTCGAAGCGCATTTTGTGGAGGGGGGGATTTTCTATCAATTAAAAATTTTAGTAGTTTGAAGTCTAACTACTGATTATACTGCGTGATATTGTGAACACTTGTACGAATATCTCTGATGAAAATTCCAACGTTCTGTTATATTTCTTTTGATAAGGATAATTTTTGTGAAAATTTTATCACACTTTTTGCATTCATTCTGTTACGAACCCGTACGCAAGCAACACTTTTTGGTGTCATAGGGTTATTGAATGCCAGTGACAAGACGAATGGTGAACAAATAAGGCAGTTGATGTTTGGAATTCGCTGCGTTCAAAGAAGAAATGAAAGCTGAAGAAGTTCCGTTAAAGAAGAGATGGAACCTGTTAACGTAAAAATGAAACTGGGGAAAGAAAGATGGAACTGTTAAAGCAGAAATGAAAGCGCGACAAAAAAAAAAAAAAAAAAAAAAAGGATGGAAACTGATCATGAATTAGTTAAAGGGGAGAAAGTCGTTGAAGGAAAGATGGAATCTTGTCAAGAATCCGTTAAATCAGAGATAAGGGCTGCTAAAGAGGAAATGAAAAGTGAAATTACCTGCATAAGAGAAAACACATCTGAGGCTATGGAAGTCAGAACAGACTCAGTTGAAAGTAAAGTTGGACAAATTGAAGCAAAGGTTTCTTCTGTCAAAGAACAAATAGAAAAGCGAGTTTCATCCGTGAACAACAAATCGTTTACAGAGTTTCTTGTGTCAAAAAAAACAAACAGAAAGAAGATTTTTCTGCCGGCCAAACGCAAATCGAACAACAAATTGATGATAGGTTTTCTGCAGGCGCCAAAGAAGTTCACGTGTTGAAGAATTTCGTAGCGACGCCAGGGAGCAATACTGATGGATTACCCATGCCTGCTCGTTCCTCTCTGAATCTATCCAAGTATGATGAGAAGAGCTCCTCTCATATATATATAAGACACAATTTTCTATAGTGGCGGATGCGAATGCATGGGATTCACAAGTTAAGGCCTGTCGTCTCGCCTCTTCTCTAAGAGCAGACGCTGCGGATATTCTTCAACCTCGTTCAGAAAACCAGAGACTAGACTTTGAAGCTCTAACCGACAGAAGTGTTTAAAAGAGTACAGCAGGCTTCAATTAAAATCGTCTCACCATAATCCCCCAGAAACACTTCAGGAACATGCCACGGATGTCGAAAAGTTCTCATCTCGCCTTTTTTTTAGAATGCCCGTCAGAAACAAGAGAAATCCTGTTCTTGCAGTACTTCATGGACATCATCTGGGAACCTGAATTATAGAAAGCACTGCGAATGGCGGATGTCAAAGACTTAAAAAAAAAGCACTGGGGTGTACTCCATGAAATTGGAGGTGGAAATTCTGCTTTTCACCTCTCTGGAATGGGATTATATATCTTGCAATCCGAGCCGTGTTGCTGTGTATTTTTTATTACTCACTACATCTATACCATTAGATGTTCCTAAAAAGGTTAGCGATAAAAGAACTTATACATTATCAAGTAAACTTTTTTCAGTGATTTTCTCCTGTTTCCGTACCTAAGATTTTTCAAAATCAATATCTGCATTAAAAATGGGTTATAATATCAAACTCCAGCTACAGCTTATTTCTAAGCACCACCCACTGCGAGACGCTGGCGCTGTGCATACAGTGTTTTGAATTCTTTATTGCAGAAAAAAAGTGAAAAAAAATTAAATAGAAATAATATAGGACGTTAATAATATAAAATTGTGACACTTTAAAGTAAGCCATATTCAATTATATTCTTCCTCCTTTGCAAGGGCCCACCAGCGGCCGAGCGGTAAAGTCGCTGAACACTGGTAGTTCGGTCCGAGGTTCGAATCCCGCGAACGGGCTGGCTGCATGGGCGTTTTCGTGGTTTTCCCCATGTGTAACGTCTATACGAGCCAGTTTCCCTTCCTCCACGAAGGCATACCTCCTCTTAGGCAGATAGCCCTCGAGGCTTTGCCATAATCACACACACACTACCTCCTTTGCAAGTTTTCTCTTTCTTTCTCTTTAAATGCTATTTTTAACGGTACAATTCTCTATCATAAAACCATGTTCTGCCGAATCTTGCGTCCATAAGCGCGCAAACGCGTTCATGTATCGTCTCATTAATACAAGAAGATGCTAATAGCTAATAAAGTATTATGCCTGAACTGAAAACTGCGTCTCGATTCAGATGTTAAATATAAACAAAACATTAAGAAGTTCCGAAAATAATCGATTACGCGAGCATTAATTAACACTGGGTGAAATTTCAGTTGCTCAAGTAACATCTGATGTTTAATAAATGCAGGAAACGATGGTTAGTAAATTTCAAAACGGAAAAACATTAAAATAAGTATAAAAAGAATTTAATCTGAATTCCATTTCTATTAGCTTGGTTTGCACTGAAACTTATGAAATGATATAATTACATTGTTTCTTGACCACAACACCTAAAAATTGCAGTGGCTCTTATTATATTCATATTGATATAAATTCTAAAAAAAATTGCATTTGTTCTTAATATCTTTATATTTATTTTAACAAGCTAATAGAAGTAGACACTAGATAATTTTTTTTAATATATATACATTTTTCTTTCTCTTTAGGAGGGAGGCTTGTTTTATAATTATTGTTTCTGTGTGAAATTTGAATTATGAGCAGCATAATATGGAAGGAAATTTCAGTGGACTTTATATCTGTTTTTTATATATATCTGATTTGGAAAAAAGTTATCGTAGACTTATACAAATACTATTCACACATGTAATAGTTCAGATATTTTACTTCTGCATTTTAAAAAATTTTCTTCCGCACGTAATAAAAAGCGAATTGTAAATTTTATTTGCTACACGAATTTTTCAAATCTTATCGCCTTAAAATGGCGAAAACATACTGTAAACTTGATAAGTACGTTTGCTTGTTGGTCTCATTTTGATTCGAAGGTGTCTTTCTAAAGCATCTTCTTTGCAGTCATTTAGCAGAGCTTATTTGTTTACGCCGGCTTCACTCTCCTCGCAAAGCGATACCACAGACGTACTCTGTATGTATTCCAGCCTCTTTGGGCCTAATAAATCGAATACAGAATTTGTACTACGATATTTGTTTTTGCTTCATTTAGTACGAAACAACCTGTATATCTCTTGCCCAATACAGAAATGATACTTGATATTGTGTTTACATATTGTAACAATTTGTACTACGATATATGTTTTTGCTTCATTTAGTACGAAACAACCTGTATATCTCTAGTCCAATACAGAAGTGATACTTGATATTGTGTTTACATATTGTAATTTTGTGGCCTTCGCTAGGATGAGAGAAAAAACATTTGACCAGTAGTTAACAGTTAGAAGAAACTATGGGCAGTATTTCTTGCAACCACTACACGTTATCGCTTCTCGGCCTGTTGGCAAAGATCAAGTGTAGTATCTGTTCTTATCAGATTAAAATCTGATATGACACTTATCGCTTCTCGGCCTGTTGGCTAAGATCAAGTGTAGTATCTGTTCTTATCAGATTAAAATCTGATATGACACTTACAGAGTGTCCTGATTTTAATCTAATTTTTGAACACTCGGCTTGCGGTTAGGTATTTATACCGCCCTTGCCAAAGGTTGGCCCGTTATTGCACAGCCTCCGGGAGCGGCCTTACTAAAATTAAGAAAAGAATTTGCACGTTGCTTGTTTCCCTAAGTCTCACAGCATGGCAGGAAAGAGAAAGGCAATGTTTATAATATGCTACACACAATATCATTATATCATATCACGTAGTATCACACATAAATATCATTTTCCGATAATACGTTCGTTATACGAAAAGTTAGTGCGTTTCACAAATTTATTGCATAGATATAAAAGGGTATTGAGTTTCTTGTGTCAGGTATAGTTAATTATCCAGAAGTGTAGGAAAAATCGCAGACATTTCCGAAATTTAGTGCTATTATTCAGAGTAACTTTTAAAGTATTATTCGAAAAGAATAAAGCTAATTAAATTTATTTTTTAATTTTTAGTAAAGAACTAAACGACTTACATTATTAAATTTTAAAATATTTATAAACTGAGATACTCCTCACACGTGCAATCAGAGCTGTATTACGTGATATTTTAATTGACGTCCGCTTCTCCTTCATATGTTACTAAAACGTTAGCATTGAAAGATCTATAAAATTTAAAATATAAATATTTCCATTGTTTTCATTAACATTGTAGCTGGAAATTTTTGTTCAAAAATTTCAATTTGTATGCTCTGTGTTTTGGGAAAAGGGGCCATTGCATCAAACATTGGCAACACCTTATTTCTAAGCCCCGCCTACTAAGAGAAACACTGCATTCCTCATAAGATGAGTTGAATTTCTACTGAATGTCGATGGTGCGTATTTCTATTATTTATCCGATTATCGTATTTCTATTCTAGTATTATTTTTAAATGTTAAATATATAAGCATAATAATTCTTTTTCCTAAGTGCTTTTCGCCTATCATTATGTATTACTATTTGAAAACTGCAATGCATCATTTCAAAGATAAGCAGTGGTCACTTTTTTTAATATACATCGTTTCTCAAGATCTGCTAGTGATTTATACACATACGTGCAACGCAATGGTTTAAGAACACTATTTTTAAAATTCGAATTTGAAGAGGCAAGTCTAAAGTTGTTTAAGTAATGGTACGATTAAAGAAGTTCAGGTTTAGGGTAATTCTTTACGTATAAATTTGAAAGAGATGCTTACAATAACATCAAGTCATTTAAATTATATAGCTAGTAACAGGTTGATTGGTTAAGAGGCTTAGCTTTTTTTATACTTTCTTATTAAAAAAAATTATTTAGGAAATCTGCAGGAAGTATGGAAAATAATAAAATAAAGTTAAATACAAATAAAATATGATGCTTGTAATATAAACGCTGACACATTAAAATAAACTACATTCAACCATATTCTTTCCCGTTGGAAATTTTTTCTGTTTTGCTTTGTCTGTTCTTTAGTTACGGTTTGAACTCCAATGTTAATGACGAGCATGATCAGTCCGTTATATATGTTTCTTTGTGTATTTTACACGGAAAATACGTTCAGAAGCCTATCTGAATGTTATCCACATATTTAACATTTAATTCATTCACTTATTTTTGCATCTATAAAAATATTCGTTTTTTGAATTTTTAAGAAAACTAAATTGAAATCTTCAGTTCCAGGTACACCTTCTTTTATTTCCAAGCCTCTTCTTCTGCGTACTGTGCTCTGAGGAGCAATTGTAGCTCCTAAATTTAAAATCGTTTAAATGTCAGTCGGAATTTCAAGAAGACGAATAAAATCAAATTACTAAATTTCAAATAACTTCGAATGTAATATATTCCAAATGATCAGAAAGTATATGGAGGATTAATACCTGCATTTTTAGTTACAATGATTGGTTCGCATGTTTTTCTAATATCCCTAACCTACTTATTATGCTGAATTTTTTGCACACACAATCCACATTTTATTACGGTCATTTGCTGTTTTTATATTTTCACTTGTTATATGTCATGTTACGAATTTTGTATTTAGTTTGATATTTTTAGTAGAATTATAATTAAAATTTTTGAGTTTCCCCATCTATACAGCGCGGGGTAAATTTTAACAGACAGCTGCAACGTCGGAAAAGTAAAAATATAGGAGCACGTGCTTCTAACACTGAACAAATGGATAACTCTTTAATTTCATTTGAAATGACAGAAACGTTATAGAATACTGTGTTAGCTGTAACCGTAATTCCATCCTCTTTGTTTACCGGAAATTGCGAGAAGTAAAGAAATTACTGGAAATTTTTGGCGACCGATTGAAAGCTGTAAAATACCGGAGAGAGACATCTTAGTTCAGTTGCTGAATTAGTGTTATTGCGCCTTGTTTTAGTACTGTGTGAATTGAAATATCAGATTTAGCTTTCTCTTTCGAAGCGCATTTTGTGGAGGGGGGGATTTTCTATCAATTAAAAATTTTAGTAGTTTGAAGTCTAACTACTGATTATACTGCGTGATATTGTGAACACTTGTACGAATATCTCTGATGAAAATTCCAACGTTCTGTTATATTTCTTTTGATAAGGATAATTTTTGTGAAAATTTTATCACACTTTTTGCATTCATTCTGTTACGAACCCGTACGCAAGCAACACTTTTTGGTGTCATAGGGTTATTGAATGCCAGTGACAAGACGAATGGTGAACAAATAAGGCAGTTGATGTTTGGAATTCGCTGCGTTCAAAGAAGAAATGAAAGCTGAAGAAGTTCCGTTAAAGAAGAGATGGAACCTGTTAACGTAAAAATGAAACTGGGGAAAGAAAGATGGAACTGTTAAAGCAGAAATGAAAGCGCGACAAAAAAAAAAAAAAAAAAAAAGGATGGAAACTGATCATGAATTAGTTAAAGGGGAGAAAGTCGTTGAAGGAAAGATGGAATCTTGTCAAGAATCCGTTAAATCAGAGATAAGGGCTGCTAAAGAGGAAATGAAAAGTGAAATTACCTGCATAAGAGAAAACACATCTGAGGCTATGGAAGTCAGAACAGACTCAATTGAAAGTAAAGGTGGACAAATTGAAGCAAAGGTTTCTTCTGTCAAAGAACAAATAGAAAAGCGAGTTTTATCCGTGAACAACAAATCGTTTACAGAGTTTCTTGTGTCAAAAAAACAAACAGAAAGAAGATTTTTCTGCCGTCCAAACGCAAATCGAACAACAAATTGATGATAGGTTTTCTGCAGGCGCCAAAGAAGTTCACGTGTTGAAGAATTTCGTAGCGACGCCAGGGAGCAATACTGATGGTTTACCCATGCCTGCTCGTTCCTCTCTGAATCTATCCAAGTATGATGAGAAGAGCTCCTCTCATATATATATAAGACACAATTTTCTATAGTGGCGGATGCGAATGCATGGGATTCACAAGTTAAGGCCTGTCGTCTCGCCTCTTCTCTAAGAGCAGACGCTGCGGATATTCTTCAACCTCGTTCAGAAAACCAGAGACTAGACTTTGAAGCTCTAACCGACAGAAGTGTTTAAAAGAGTACAGCAGGCTTCAATTAAAATCGTCTCACCATAATCCCCCAGAAACACTTCAGGAACATGCCACGGATGTCGAAAAGTTCTCATCTCGCCTTTTTTTTAGAATGCCCGTCAGAAACAAGAGAAATCCTGTTCTTGCAGTACTTCATGGACATCATCTGGGAACCTGAATTATAGAAAGCACTGCGAATGGCGGATGTCAAGGACTTAAAAAAAAAGCACTGGGGTGTACTCCATGAAATTGGAGGTGGAAATTCTCCTTTTCACCTCTCTGGAATGGGATTACATATCTTGCTATCCGAGCCGTGTTGCTGTGTATTTTTTATTACTCACTACATCTATACCATTAGATGTTCCTAAAAAGGTTAGCGATAAAAGAACTTATACATTATCAAGTAAAGTTTTTTCAGTGATTTTCTCCTGTTTCCGTACCTAAGATTTTTCAAAATCAATATCTGCATTAAAAATGGGTTATAATATCAAACTCCAGCTACAGCTTATTTCTAAGCACCACGCACTGCGAGACGCTGGCGCTGTGCATACAGTGTTTTGAATTCTTTATTGCAGAAAAAAAGTGAAAAAAAAAATTAAATAGAAATAATATAGGACGTTAATAATATAAAATTGTGACACTTTAAAATAAGCCATATTCAATTATATTCTTCATCCTTTGCAAGGCCCCACCAGCGGCCGAGCGGTAAAGTCGCTGAACACTGGTAGTTCGGTCCGAGGTTCGAATCCCGCGAACGGGCTGGCTGCATGGGCGTTTTCGTGGTTTTCATGCTGCATGGGCGTGCATGTGTAACGTCTATACGAGCCAGTTTCCCTTAGAAAGTCCTCCACGAAGGCATACCTCCTCTTAGGCAGATAGCCCTCGAGGCTTTGCCATAATCACACACACACTTCCTCCTTTGCAAGTTTTCTCTTTCTTTCTCTTTAAATGCTATTTTTAACGGTACAAATCTCTATCATAAAACCATGTTCTGCCGAATCTTGCGTCCATAAGCGCGCAAACGCGTTCATGTATCGTCTCATTAATACAAGAAGATGCTAATAGCTAATAAAGTATTATGGCTGAACTGAAAACTGCGTCTCGATTCAGATGTTAAATATAAACAAAACATTAAGAAGTTCCGAAAAATAATCGATTACGCGAGCTTTAATTAAGACTGGGTGAAATTTCAGTTGCTCAAGTAACATCTGATGTTTAATAAATGCAGGAAACGATGGTTAGTAAATTTCAAAACGGAAAAACATTAAAATAAGTATAAAAAGAATTTAATCTGAATTCTATTTCTATTAGCTTGGTTTGCACTGAAACTTATGAAATGATATAATTATATTGTTTCTTGACCACAACACCTAAAAATTGCAGTGGCTCTTATTATATTCATATTGATATAAATTCTAAAAGAAATTGCATTTGTTCTTAATATCTTTATATTTATTTTAACAAGCTAATAGAAATAGACACTAGATAATTTTTTTTAATATATATACATTTTTCTTTCTCTTTAGGAGGGAGGCTTGTTTTATAATTATTGTTTCTGTGTGAAATTTGAATTATGAGCAGCATAATATGGAAGGAAATTTCAGTGGACTTTATATCTGTTTTTTATATATATCTGATTTGGAAAAAAGTTATCGTAGACTTATACAAATACTATTCACACATGTAATAGTTCAGATATTTTACTTCTGCATTTTAAAAAATTTTCTTCCGCACGTAATAAAAAGCGAATTGTAAATTTTATTTGCTACACGAATTTTTCAAATCTTATCGCCTTAAAATGGCGAAAACATACTGTAAACTTGATAAGTACGTTTGCTTGTTGGTCTCATTTTGATTCGAAGGTGTCTTTCTAAAGCATCTTCTTTGCAGTCATTTAGCAGAGCTTATTTGTTTACGCCGGCTTCACTCTCCTCGCAAAGCGATACCACAGACGTACTCTGTATGTATTCCAGCCTCTTTGGGCCTAATAAATCGAATACAGAATTTGTACTACGATATTTGTTTTTGCTTCATTTAGTACGAAACAACATGTATATCTCTTGCCCAATACAGAAGTGATACTTGATATTGTGTTTACATATTGTAACAATTTGTACTACGATATATGTTTTTGCTTCATTTAGTACGAAACAACCTGTATATCTCTAGCCCAATACACAAGTGATACTTGATATTGTGTTTACATATTGTAATTTTGTGGCCTTCGCTAGGATGAGAGAAAAAACATTTGACCAGTAGTTAACAGTTAGAAGAAACTATGGGCAGTATTTCTTGCAACCACTACATGTTATCGCTTCTCGGCCTGTTGGCTAAGATCAAGTGTAGTAACTGTTCTTATCAGATTAAAATCTGATATGACACTTACAGAGTGTCCTGATTTTAATCTAATTTTTGAACACTCGGCTTGCGGTTAGGTATTTATACCGCCCTAGCCAAAGGTTGGCCCGTTATTGCACAACCTCCGGGAGCGGCCTTACTAAAATTAAGAAAAGAATTTGCACGTTGCTTGTTTCCCTAAGTCTCACAGCATGGCAGGAAAGAGAAAGGCAATGTTTATAATATGCTACACACAATATCATTATATCATATCACGTAGTATCACACATAAATATCATTTTCCGATAATACGTTCGTTATACGAAAAGTTAGTGCGTTTCGCAAATTTATTGCATAGATATAAAAGGGTATTCAGTTTCTTGTGTCAGGTATAGTTAATTATCCAGAAGTGTAGGAAAAATCGCAGACATTTCCGAAATTTAGTGCTATTATTCAGAGTAACTTTTAAAGTATTATTCGAAAAGAATAAAGCTAATTAAATTTATTTTTTAATTTTTAGTAAAGAACTAAACTACTTACATTATTAAATTTTAAAATATTTATAAACTGAGATACTCCTCACACGTGCAATCAGAGCTGTATTACGTGATATTTTAATTGACGTCCGCTTCTCCTTCATATGTTACTAAAACGTTAGCATTGAAAGATCTATAAAATTTAAAATATAAATATTTCCATTGTTTTCATTAACATTGTAGCTGGAAATTTTTGTTCAAAAATCTCAATTTGTATGCTCTGTGTTTTGGGAAAAGGGGCCATTGCATCAAACATTGGCAACACCTTATTTCTAAGCCCCGCCTACTAAGAGAAACACTGCATTCCTCATAAGATGAGTTGAATTTCTACTGAATGTCGATGGTGCGTATTTCTATTATTTATCCGATTATCGTATTTCTATTCTAGTATTATTTTTAAATGTTAAATATATAAGCATAATAATTCTTTTTCCTAAGTGCTTTTCGCCTATCATTATGTATTACTATTTGAAAACTGCAATGCATCATTTCAAAGATAAGCAGTGGTCACTTTTTTTAATATACATCGTTTCTCAAGATCTGCTAGTGATTTATACACATACGTGCAGCGCAATGGTTTAAGAACACTATTATTAAAATTCGAATTTGAAGAGGCAAGTCTAAAGTTGTTTAAGTAATGGTACGATTAAAGAAGTTCAGGTTTAGGGTAATTCTTTACGTATAAATTTGAAAGAGATGCTTACAATAACATCAAGTCATTTAAATTATATAGCTAGTAACAGGTTGATTGGTTAAGAGCCTTAGCTTTTTTTATACTTTCTTATTAAAAAAAATTATTTAGGAAATCTGCAGGAAGTATGGAAAATAATAAAATAAAGTTAAATACAAATAAAATATGATGCTTGTAATATAAACGCTGACACATTAAAATAAACTACATTCAACCATATTCTTTCCCGTTGGAAATTTTTTCTGTTTTGCTTTGTCTGTTCTTTAGTTACGGTTTGAACTCCAATGTTAATGACGAGCATGATCAGTCCGTTATATATGTTTCTTTGTGTATTTTACACGGAAAATACGTTCAGAAGCCTATCTGAATGTTATCCACATATTTAACATTTAATTCATTCACTTATTTTTGCATCTATAAAAATATTCGTTTTTTGAATTTTTAACAAAACTAAATTGAAATCTTCAGTTCCAGGTACACCTTCTTTTATTTCCAAGCCTCTTCTTCTGCGTACTGTGCTCTGAGGAGCAATTGTAGCTCCTAAATTTAAAATCGTTTAAATGTCAGTCGGAATTTCAAGAAGACGAATAAAATCAAATTACTAAATTTCAAATAACTTCGAATGTAATATATTCCAAATGATCAGAAAGTAAATGGAGGATTAATACCTGCATTTTTAGTTACAATGATTGGTTCGCATGTTTTTCTAATATCCCTAACCTACTTATTATGCTGAATTTTTTGCACACACAATCCACATTTTATTACGGTCATTTGCTGTTCTTATATTTTCACTCAGTCGTGCAGTCATGTTACGAATTTTGTATTTAGTTTGATATTTTTAGTAGAATTATAATTAAAATTTTTGAGTTTCCCCATCTATAGAGCGCGGGGTAAATTTTAACAGACAGCTGCAACGTCGGAAAAGTAAAAATATAGGAGCACGTGCTTCTAACACTGAACAAATGGATAACTCTTTAATTTCATTTGAAATGACAGAAACGTTATAGAATACTGTGTTAGCTGTAACCGTAATTCCATCCTCTTTGTTTACCGGAAATTGCGAGAAGTAAAGAAATTACTGGAAATTTTTGGCGACAGATTGAAAGCTGTAAAATACCGGAGAGAGACATCTTAGTTCAGTTGCTGAATTAGTGTTATTGCGCCTTGTTTTAGTACTGTGTGAATTGAAATATCAGATTTAGCTTTCTCTTTAGAAGCGCATTTTGTGGAGGGGGGGGGATTTTCTATCAATTAAAAATTTTTAGTAGTTTGAAGTCTAACTACTGATTATACTGCGTGATATTGTGAACACTTGTACGAATATCTCTGATGAAAATTCCAACGTTCTGTTATATTTCTTTTGATAAGGATAATTTTTGTGAAAATTTTATCACACTTTTTGCATTCATTCTGTTACGAACCCGTACGCAAGCAACACTTTTTGGTGTCATAGGGTTATTGAATGCCAGTGACAAGACGAATGGTGAACAAATAAGGCAGTTGATGTTTGGCATTCGCTGCGTTCAAAGAAGAGATGAAAGCTGAAGAAGTTCCGTTAAAGAAGAGATGGAACCTGTTAACGTAAAAATGAAACTGGGGAAAGAAAGATGGAAGCTGTTAAAGCAGAAATGAAAGCGCGACAAAAAAAAAAAAAAAAAAAGGATGGAAACTGATCATGAATTAGTTAAAGGGGAGAAAGTCGTTGAAGGAAAGATGGAATCTTGTCAAGAATCCGTTAAATCAGAGATAAGGGCTGCTAAAGAGGAAATGAAAAGTGAAATTACCTGCATAAGAGAAAACACATCTGAGGCTATGGAAGTCAGAACAGACTCAATTGAAAGTAAAGGTGGACAAATTGAAGCAAAGGTTTCTTCTGTCAAAGAACAAATAGAAAAGCGAGTTTTATCCGTGAACAACAAATCGTTTACAGAGTTTCTTGTGTCAAAAAAACAAACAGAAAGAAGATTTTTCTGCCGTCCAAACGCAAATCGAACAACAAATTGATGATAGGTTTTCTGCAGGCGCCAAAGAAGTTCACGTGTTGAAGAATTTCGTAGCGACGCCAGGGAGCAATACTGATGGTTTACCCATGCCTGCTCGTTCCTCTCTGAATCTATCCAAGTATGATGAGAAGAGCTCCTCTCATATATATATAAGACACAATTTTCTATAGTGGCGGATGCGAATGCATGGGATTCACAAGTTAAGGCCTGTCGTCTCGCCTCTTCTCTAAGAGCAGACGCTGCGGATATTCTTCAACCTCGTTCAGAAAACCAGAGACTAGACTTTGAAGCTCTAACCGACAGAAGTGTTTAAAAGAGTACAGCAGGCTTCAATTAAAATCGTCTCACCATAATCCCCCAGAAACACTTCAGGAACATGCCACGGATGTCGAAAAGTTCTCATCTCGCCTTTTTTTTAGAATGCCCGTCAGAAACAAGAGAAATCCTGTTCTTGCAGTACTTCATGGACATCATCTGCGAACCTGAATTATAGAAAGCACTGCGAATGGCGGATGTCAAGGACTTAAAAAAAAAGCACTGGGGTGTACTCCATGAAATTGGAGGTGGAAATTCTCCTTTTCACCTCTCTGGAATGGGATTACATATCTTGCTATCCGAGCCGTGTTGCTGTGTATTTTTTATTACTCACTACATCTATACCATTAGATGTTCCTAAAAAGGTTAGCGATAAAAGAACTTATACATTATCAAGTAAAGTTTTTTCAGTGATTTTCTCCTGTTTCCGTACCTAAGATTTTTCAAAATCAATATCTGCATTAAAAATGGGTTATAATATCAAACTCCAGCTACAGCTTATTTCTAAGCACCACGCACTGCGAGACGCTGGCGCTGTGCATACAGTGTTTTGAATTCTTTATTGCAGAAAAAAAGTGAAAAAAAAATTAAATAGAAATAATATAGGACGTTAATAATATAAAATTGTGACACTTTAAAGTAAGCCATATTCAATTATATTCTTCATCCTTTGCAAGGCCCCACCAGCGGCCGAGCGGTAAAGTCGCTGAACACTGGTAGTTCGGTCCGAGGTTCGAATCCCGCGAACGGGCTGGCTGCATGGGCGTTTTCGTGGTTTTCATGCTGCATGGGCGTGCATGTGTAACGTCTATACGAGCCAGTTTCCCTTAGAAAGTCCTCCACGAAGGCATACCTCCTCTTAGGCAGATAGCCCTCGAGGCTTTGCCATAATCACACACACACTTCCTCCTTTGCAAGTT
Source organism: Stegodyphus dumicola (assembly GCF_044657685.1). Taxonomy (NCBI): domain Eukaryota; kingdom Metazoa; phylum Arthropoda; class Arachnida; order Araneae; family Eresidae; genus Stegodyphus; species Stegodyphus dumicola. The sequence continues at coordinate 115,800,494 of NC_140778.1, forward strand.
TTCTCTTTCTTTCTCTTTAAATGCTATTTTTAACGGTACAAATCTCTATCATAAAACCATGTTCTGCCGAATCTTGCGTCCATAAGCGCGCAAACGCGTTCATGTATCGTCTCATTAATACAAGAAGATGCTAATAGCTAATAAAGTATTATGGCTGAACTGAAAACTGCGTCTCGATTCAGATGTTAAATATAAACAAAACATTAAGAAGTTCCGAAAAATAATCGATTACGCGAGCTTTAATTAAGACTGGGTGAAATTTCAGTTGCTCAAGTAACATCTGATGTTTAATAAATGCAGGAAACGATGGTTAGTAAATTTCAAAACGGAAAAACATTAAAATAAGTATAAAAAGAATTTAATCTGAATTCTATTTCTATTAGCTTGGTTTGCACTGAAACTTATGAAATGATATAATTACATTGTTTCTTGACCACAACACCTAAAAATTGCAGTGGCTCTTATTATATTCATATTGATATAAATTCTAAAAGAAATTGCATTTGTTCTTAATATCTTTATATTTATTTTAACAAGCTAATAGAAATAGACACTAGATAATTTTTTTTAATATATATACATTTTTCTTTCTCTTTAGGAGGGAGGCTTGTTTTATAATTATTGTTTCTGTGTGAAATTTGAATTATGAGCAGCATAATATGGAAGGAAATTTCAGTGGACTTTATATCTGTTTTTTATATATATCTGATTTGGAAAAAAGTTATCGTAGACTTATACAAATACTATTCACACATGTAATAGTTCAGATATTTTACTTCTGCATTTTAAAAAATTTTCTTCCGCACGTAATAAAAAGCGAATTGTAAATTTTATTTGCTACACGAATTTTTCAAATCTTATCGCCTTAAAATGGCGAAAACATACTGTAAACTTGATAAGTACGTTTGCTTGTTGGTCTCATTTTGATTCGAAGGTGTCTTTCTAAAGCATCTTCTTTGCAGTCATTTAGCAGAGCTTATTTGTTTACGCCGGCTTCACTCTCCTCGCAAAGCGATACCACAGACGTACTCTGTATGTATTCCAGCCTCTTTGGGCCTAATAAATCGAATACAGAATTTGTACTACGATATTTGTTTTTGCTTCATTTAGTACGAAACAACATGTATATCTCTTGCCCAATACAGAAGTGATACTTGATATTGTGTTTACATATTGTAACAATTTGTACTACGATATATGTTTTTGCTTCATTTAGTACGAAACAACCTGTATATCTCTAGCCCAATACACAAGTGATACTTGATATTGTGTTTACATATTGTAATTTTGTGGCCTTCGCTAGGATGAGAGAAAAAACATTTGACCAGTAGTTAACAGTTAGAAGAAACTATGGGCAGTATTTCTTGCAACCCCTACATGTTATCGCTTCTCGGCCTGTTGGCTAAGATCAAGTGTAGTATCTGTTCTTATCAGATTAAAATCTGATATGACACTTACAGAGTGTCCTGATTTTAATCTAATTTTTGAACACTCGGCTTGCGGTTAGGTATTTATACCGCCCTAGCCAAAGGTTGGCCCGTTATTGCACAACCTCCGGGAGCGGCCTTACTAAAATTAAGAAAAGAATTTGCACGTTGCTTGTTTCCCTAAGTCTCACAGCATGGCAGGAAAGAGAAAGGCAATGTTTATAATATGCTACACACAATATCATTATATCATATCACGTAGTATCACACATAAATATCATTTTCCGATAATACGTTCGTTATACGAAAAGTTAGTGCGTTTCGCAAATTTATTGCATAGATATAAAAGGGTATTCAGTTTCTTGTGTCAGGTATAGTTAATTATCCAGAAGTGTAGGAAAAATCGCAGACATTTCCGAAATTTAGTGCTATTATTCAGAGTAACTTTTAAAGTATTATTCGAAAAGAATAAAGCTAATTAAATTTATTTTTTAATTTTTAGTAAAGAACTAAACTACTTACATTATTAAATTTTAAAATATTTATAAACTGAGATACTCCTTACACGTGCAATCAGAGCTGTATTACGTGATATTTTAATTGACGTCCGCTTCTCCTTCATATGTTATTAAAACGTTAGCATTGAAAGATCTATAAAATTTAAAATATAAATATTTCCATTGTTTTCATTAACATTGTAGCTGGAAATTTTTGTTCAAAAATTTCAATTTGTATGCTCTGTGTTTTGGGAAAAGGGGCCATTGCATCAAACATTGGCAACACCTTATTTCTAAGCCCCGCCTACTAAGAGAAACACTGCATTCCTCATAAGATGAGTTGAATTTCTACTGAATGTCGATGGTGCGTATTTCTATTATTTATGCGATTATGGTATTTCTATTCTAGTATTATTTTTAAATGTTAAATATATAAGCATAATAATTCTTTTTCCTAAGTGCTTTTCGCCTATCATTATGTATTACTATTTGAAAACTGCAATGCATCATTTCAAAGATAAGCAGTGGTCACTTTTTTTAATATACATCGTTTCTCAAGATCTGCTAGTGATTTATACACATACGTGCAGCGCAATGGTTTAAGAACACTATTATTAAAATTCGAATTTGAAGAGGCAAGTCTAAAGTTGTTTAAGTAATGGTACGATTAAAGAAGTTCAGGTTTAGGGTAATTCTTTACGTATAAATTTGAAAGAGATGCTTACAATAACATCAAGTCATTTAAATTATATAGCTAGTAACAGGTTGATTGGTTAAGAGCCTTAGCTTTTTTTATACTTTCTTATTAAAAAAAATTATTTAGGAAATCTGCAGGAAGTATGGAAAATAATAAAATAAAGTTAAATACAAATAAAATATGATGCTTGTAATATAAACGCTGACACATTAAAATAAACTACATTCAACCATATTCTTTCCCGTTGGAAATTTTTTCTGTTTTGCTTTGTCTGTTCTTTAGTTACGGTTTGAACTCCAATGTTAATGACGAGCATGATCAGTCCGTTATATATGTTTCTTTGTGTATTTTACACGGAAAATACGTTCAGAAGCCTATCTGAATGTTATCCACATATTTAACATTTAATTCATTCACTTATTTTTGCATCTATAAAAATATTCGTTTTTTGAATTTTTAACAAAACTAAATTGAAATCTTCAGTTCCAGGTACACCTTCTTTTATTTCCAAGCCTCTTCTTCTGCGTACTGTGCTCTGAGGAGCAATTGTAGCTCCTAAATTTAAAATCGTTTAAATGTCAGTCGGAATTTCAAGAAGACGAATAAAATCAAATTACTAAATTTCAAATAACTTCGAATGTAATATATTCCAAATGATCAGAAAGTAAATGGAGGATTAATACCTGCATTTTTAGTTACAATGATTGGTTCGCATGTTTTTCTAATATCCCTAACCTACTTATTATGCTGAATTTTTTGCACACACAATCCACATTTTATTACGGTCATTTGCTGTTCTTATATTTTCACTCAGTCGTGCAGTCATGTTACGAATTTTGTATTTAGTTTGATATTTTTAGTAGAATTATAATTAAAATTTTTGAGTTTCCCCATCTATAGAGCGCGGGGTAAATTTTAACAGACAGCTGCAACGTCGGAAAAGTAAAAATATAGGAGCACGTGCTTCTAACACTGAACAAATGGATAACTCTTTAATTTCATTTGAAATGACAGAAACGTTATAGAATACTGTGTTAGCTGTAACCGTAATTCCATCCTCTTTGTTTACCGGAAATTGCGAGAAGTAAAGAAATTACTGGAAATTTTTGGCGACAGATTGAAAGCTGTAAAATACCGGAGAGAGACATCTTAGTTCAGTTGCTGAATTAGTGTTATTGCGCCTTGTTTTAGTACTGTGTGAATTGAAATATCAGATTTAGCTTTCTCTTTAGAAGCGCATTTTGTGGAGGGGGGGGGATTTTCTATCAATTAAAAATTTTTAGTAGTTTGAAGTCTAACTACTGATTATACTGCGTGATATTGTGAACACTTGTACGAATATCTCTGATGAAAATTCCAACGTTCTGTTATATTTCTTTTGATAAGGATAATTTTTGTGAAAATTTTATCACACTTTTTGCATTCATTCTGTTACGAACCCGTACGCAAGCAACACTTTTTGGTGTCATAGGGTTATTGAATGCCAGTGACAAGACGAATGGTGAACAAATAAGGCAGTTGATGTTTGGCATTCGCTGCGTTCAAAGAAGAGATGAAAGCTGAAGAAGTTCCGTTAAAGAAGAGATGGAACCTGTTAACGTAAAAATGAAACTGGGGAAAGAAAGATGGAAGCTGTTAAAGCAGAAATGAAAGCGCGACAAAAAAAAAAAAAAAAAAAGGATGGAAACTGATCATGAATTAGTTAAAGGGGAGAAAGTCGTTGAAGGAAAGATGGAATCTTGTCAAGAATCCGTTAAATCAGAGATAAGGGCTGCTAAAGAGGAAATGAAAAGTGAAATTACCTGCATAAGAGAAAACACATCTGAGGCTATGGAAGTCAGAACAGACTCAATTGAAAGTAAAGGTGGACAAATTGAAGCAAAGGTTTCTTCTGTCAAAGAACAAATAGAAAAGCGAGTTTTATCCGTGAACAACAAATCGTTTACAGAGTTTCTTGTGTCAAAAAAACAAACAGAAAGAAGATTTTTCTGCCGTCCAAACGCAAATCGAACAACAAATTGATGATAGGTTTTCTGCAGGCGCCAAAGAAGTTCACGTGTTGAAGAATTTCGTAGCGACGCCAGGGAGCAATACTGATGGTTTACCCATGCCTGCTCGTTCCTCTCTGAATCTATCCAAGTATGATGAGAAGAGCTCCTCTCATATATATATAAGACACAATTTTCTATAGTGGCGGATGCGAATGCATGGGATTCACAAGTTAAGGCCTGTCGTCTCGCCTCTTCTCTAAGAGCAGACGCTGCGGATATTCTTCAACCTCGTTCAGAAAACCAGAGACTAGACTTTGAAGCTCTAACCGACAGAAGTGTTTAAAAGAGTACAGCAGGCTTCAATTAAAATCGTCTCACCATAATCCCCCAGAAACACTTCAGGAACATGCCACGGATGTCGAAAAGTTCTCATCTCGCCTTTTTTTTAGAATGCCCGTCAGAAACAAGAGAAATCCTGTTCTTGCAGTACTTCATGGACATCATCTGCGAACCTGAATTATAGAAAGCACTGCGAATGGCGGATGTCAAGGACTTAAAAAAAAAAGCACTGGGGTGTACTCCATGAAATTGGAGGTGGAAATTCTCCTTTTCACCTCTCTGGAATGGGATTACATATCTTGCTATCCGAGCCGTGTTGCTGTGTATTTTTTATTACTCACTACATCTATACCATTAGATGTTCCTAAAAAGGTTAGCGATAAAAGAACTTATACATTATCAAGTAAAGTTTTTTCAGTGATTTTCTCCTGTTTCCGTACCTAAGATTTTTCAAAATCAATATCTGCATTAAAAATGGGTTATAATATCAAACTCCAGCTACAGCTTATTTCTAAGCACCACGCACTGCGAGACGCTGGCGCTGTGCATACAGTGTTTTGAATTCTTTATTGCAGAAAAAAAGTGAAAAAAAAATTAAATAGAAATAATATAGGACGTTAATAATATAAAATTGTGACACTTTAAAGTAAGCCATATTCAATTATATTCTTCATCCTTTGCAAGGCCCCACCAGCGGCCGAGCGGTAAAGTCGCTGAACACTGGTAGTTCGGTCCGAGGTTCGAATCCCGCGAACGGGCTGGCTGCATGGGCGTTTTCGTGGTTTTCATGCTGCATGGGCGTGCATGTGTAACGTCTATACGAGCCAGTTTCCCTTAGAAAGTCCTCCACGAAGGCATACCTCCTCTTAGGCAGATAGCCCTCGAGGCTTTGCCATAATCACACACACACTTCCTCCTTTGCAAGTTTTCTCTTTCTTTCTCTTTAAATGCTATTTTTAACGGTACAAATCTCTATCATAAAACCATGTTCTGCCGAATCTTGCGTCCATAAGCGCGCAAACGCGTTCATGTATCGTCTCATTAATACAAGAAGATGCTAATAGCTAATAAAGTATTATGGCTGAACTGAAAACTGCGTCTCGATTCAGATGTTAAATATAAACAAAACATTAAGAAGTTCCGAAAAATAATCGATTACGCGAGCTTTAATTAAGACTGGGTGAAATTTCAGTTGCTCAAGTAACATCTGATGTTTAATAAATGCAGGAAACGATGGTTAGTAAATTTCAAAACGGAAAAACATTAAAATAAGTATAAAAAGAATTTAATCTGAATTCTATTTCTATTAGCTTGGTTTGCACTGAAACTTATGAAATGATATAATTACATTGTTTCTTGACCACAACACCTAAAAATTGCAGTGGCTCTTATTATATTCATATTGATATAAATTCTAAAAGAAATTGCATTTGTTCTTAATATCTTTATATTTATTTTAACAAGCTAATAGAAATAGACACTAGATAATTTTTTTTAATATATATACATTTTTCTTTCTCTTTAGGAGGGAGGCTTGTTTTATAATTATTGTTTCTGTGTGAAATTTGAATTATGAGCAGCATAATATGGAAGGAAATTTCAGTGGACTTTATATCTGTTTTTTATATATATCTGATTTGGAAAAAAGTTATCGTAGACTTATACAAATACTATTCACACATGTAATAGTTCAGATATTTTACTTCTGCATTTTAAAAAATTTTCTTCCGCACGTAATAAAAAGCGAATTGTAAATTTTATTTGCTACACGAATTTTTCAAATCTTATCGCCTTAAAATGGCGAAAACATACTGTAAACTTGATAAGTACGTTTGCTTGTTGGTCTCATTTTGATTCGAAGGTGTCTTTCTAAAGCATCTTCTTTGCAGTCATTTAGCAGAGCTTATTTGTTTACGCCGGCTTCACTCTCCTCGCAAAGCGATACCACAGACGTACTCTGTATGTATTCCAGCCTCTTTGGGCCTAATAAATCGAATACAGAATTTGTACTACGATATTTGTTTTTGCTTCATTTAGTACGAAACAACATGTATATCTCTTGCCCAATACAGAAGTGATACTTGATATTGTGTTTACATATTGTAACAATTTGTACTACGATATATGTTTTTGCTTCATTTAGTACGAAACAACCTGTATATCTCTAGCCCAATACACAAGTGATACTTGATATTGTGTTTACATATTGTAATTTTGTGGCCTTCGCTAGGATGAGAGAAAAAACATTTGACCAGTAGTTAACAGTTAGAAGAAACTATGGGCAGTATTTCTTGCAACCCCTACATGTTATCGCTTCTCGGCCTGTTGGCTAAGATCAAGTGTAGTATCTGTTCTTATCAGATTAAAATCTGATATGACACTTACAGAGTGTCCTGATTTTAATCTAATTTTTGAACACTCGGCTTGCGGTTAGGTATTTATACCGCCCTAGCCAAAGGTTGGCCCGTTATTGCACAACCTCCGGGAGCGGCCTTACTAAAATTAAGAAAAGAATTTGCACGTTGCTTGTTTCCCTAAGTCTCACAGCATGGCAGGAAAGAGAAAGGCAATGTTTATAATATGCTACACACAATATCATTATATCATATCACGTAGTATCACACATAAATATCATTTTCCGATAATACGTTCGTTATACGAAAAGTTAGTGCGTTTCGCAAATTTATTGCATAGATATAAAAGGGTATTCAGTTTCTTGTGTCAGGTATAGTTAATTATCCAGAAGTGTAGGAAAAATCGCAGACATTTCCGAAATTTAGTGCTATTATTCAGAGTAACTTTTAAAGTATTATTCGAAAAGAATAAAGCTAATTAAATTTATTTTTTAATTTTTAGTAAAGAACTAAACTACTTACATTATTAAATTTTAAAATATTTATAAACTGAGATACTCCTTACACGTGCAATCAGAGCTGTATTACGTGATATTTTAATTGACGTCCGCTTCTCCTTCATATGTTATTAAAACGTTAGCATTGAAAGATCTATAAAATTTAAAATATAAATATTTCCATTGTTTTCATTAACATTGTAGCTGGAAATTTTTGTTCAAAAATTTCAATTTGTATGCTCTGTGTTTTGGGAAAAGGGGCCATTGCATCAAACATTGGCAACACCTTATTTCTAAGCCCCGCCTACTAAGAGAAACACTGCATTCCTCATAAGATGAGTTGAATTTCTACTGAATGTCGATGGTGCGTATTTCTATTATTTATGCGATTATGGTATTTCTATTCTAGTATTATTTTTAAATGTTAAATATATAAGCATAATAATTCTTTTTCCTAAGTGCTTTTCGCCTATCATTATGTATTACTATTTGAAAACTGCAATGCATCATTTCAAAGATAAGCAGTGGTCACTTTTTTTAATATACATCGTTTCTCAAGATCTGCTAGTGATTTATACACATACGTGCAACGCAATGGTTTAAGAACACTATTTTTAAAATTCGAATTTGAAGAGGCAAGTCTAAAGTTGTTTAAGTAATGGTACGATTAAAGAAGTTCAGGTTTAGGGTAATTCTTTACGTATAAATTTGAAAGAGATGCTTACAATAACATCAAGTCATTTAAATTATATAGCTAGTAACAGGTTGATTGGTTAAGAGGCTTAGCTTTTTTTATACTTTCTTATTAAAAAAAAATATTTAGGAAATCTGCAGGAAGTATGGAAAATAATAAAATAAAGTTAAATACAAATAAAATATGATGCTTGTAATATAAACGCTGACACATTAAAATAAACTACATTCAACCATATTCTTTCCCGTTGGAAATTTTTTCTGTTTTGCTTTGTCTGTTCTTTAGTTACGGTTTGAACTCCAATGTTAATGACGAGCATGATCAGTCCGTTATATATGTTTCTTTGTGTATTTTACACGGAAAATACGTTCAGAAGCCTATCTGAATGTTATCCACATATTTAACATTTAATTCATTCACTTATTTTTGCATCTATAAAAATATTCGTTTTTTGAATTTTTAAGAAAACTAAATTGAAATCTTCAGTTCCAGGTACACCTTCTTTTATTTCCAAGCCTCTTCTTCTGCGTACTGTGCTCTGAGGAGCAATTGTAGCTCCTAAATTTAAAATCGTTTAAATGTCAGTCGGAATTTCAAGAAGACGAATAAAATCAAATTACTAAATTTCAAATAACTTCGAATGTAATATATTCCAAATGATCAGAAAGTATATGGAGGATTAATACCTGCATTTTTAGTTACAATGATTGGTTCGCATGTTTTTCTAATATCCCTAACCTACTTATTATGCTGAATTTTTTGCACACACAATCCACATTTTATTACGGTCATTTGCTGTTTTTATATTTTCACTTGTTATATGTCATGTTACGAATTTTGTATTTAGTTTGATATTTTTAGTAGAATTATAATTAAAATTTTTGAGTTTCCCCATCTATACAGCGCGGGGTAAATTTTAACAGACAGCTGCAACGTCGGAAAAGTAAAAATATAGGAGCACGTGCTTCTAACACTGAACAAATGGATAACTCTTTAATTTCATTTGAAATGACAGAAACGTTATAGAATACTGTGTTAGCTGTAACCGTAATTCCATCCTCTTTGTTTACCGGAAATTGCGAGAAGTAAAGAAATTACTGGAAATTTTTGGCGACCGATTGAAAGCTGTAAAATACCGGAGAGAGACATCTTAGTTCAGTTGCTGAATTAGTGTTATTGCGCCTTGTTTTAGTACTGTGTGAATTGAAATATCAGATTTAGCTTTCTCTTTCGAAGCGCATTTTGTGGAGGGGGGGATTTTCTATCAATTAAAAATTTTAGTAGTTTGAAGTCTAACTACTGATTATACTGCGTGATATTGTGAACACTTGTACGAATATCTCTGATGAAAATTCCAACGTTCTGTTATATTTCTTTTGATAAGGATAATTTTTGTGAAAATTTTATCACACTTTTTGCATTCATTCTGTTACGAACCCGTACGCAAGCAACACTTTTTGGTGTCATAGGGTTATTGAATGCCAGTGACAAGACGAATGGTGAACAAATAAGGCAGTTGATGTTTGGAATTCGCTGCGTTCAAAGAAGAAATGAAAGCTGAAGAAGTTCCGTTAAAGAAGAGATGGAACCTGTTAACGTAAAAATGAAACTGGGGAAAGAAAGATGGAACTGTTAAAGCAGAAATGAAAGCGCGACAAAAAAAAAAAAAAAAAAAAAAAAAAAAAAAAAAAAAGGATGGAAACTGATCATGAATTAGTTAAAGGGGAGAAAGTCGTTGAAGGAAAGATGGAATCTTGTCAAGAATCCGTTAAATCAGAGATAAGGGCTGCTAAAGAGGAAATGAAAAGTGAAATTACCTGCATAAGAGAAAACACATCTGAGGCTATGGAAGTCAGAACAGACTCAATTGAAAGTAAAGGTGGACAAATTGAAGCAAAGGTTTCTTCTGTCAAAGAACAAATAGAAAAGCGAGTTTTATCCGTGAACAACAAATCGTTTACAGAGTTTCTTGTGTCAAAAAAACAAACAGAAAGAAGATTTTTCTGCCGTCCAAACGCAAATCGAACAACAAATTGATGATAGGTTTTCTGCAGGCGCCAAAGAAGTTCACGTGTTGAAGAATTTCGTAGCGACGCCAGGGAGCAATACTGATGGTTTACCCATGCCTGCTCGTTCCTCTCTGAATCTATCCAAGTATGATGAGAAGAGCTCCTCTCATATATATATAAGACACAATTTTCTATAGTGGCGGATGCGAATGCATGGGATTCACAAGTTAAGGCCTGTCGTCTCGCCTCTTCTCTAAGAGCAGACGCTGCGGATATTCTTCAACCTCGTTCAGAAAACCAGAGACTAGACTTTGAAGCTCTAACCGACAGAAGTGTTTAAAAGAGTACAGCAGGCTTCAATTAAAATCGTCTCACCATAATCCCCCAGAAACACTTCAGGAACATGCCACGGATGTCGAAAAGTTCTCATCTCGCCTTTTTTTTAGAATGCCCGTCAGAAACAAGAGAAATCCTGTTCTTGCAGTACTTCATGGACATCATCTGGGAACCTGAATTATAGAAAGCACTGCGAATGGCGGATGTCAAGGACTTAAAAAAAAAGCACTGGGGTGTACTCCATGAAATTGGAGGTGGAAATTCTCCTTTTCACCTCTCTGGAATGGGATTACATATCTTGCTATCCGAGCCGTGTTGCTGTGTATTTTTTATTACTCACTACATCTATACCATTAGATGTTCCTAAAAAGGTTAGCGATAAAAGAACTTATACATTATCAAGTAAAGTTTTTTCAGTGATTTTCTCCTGTTTCCGTACCTAAGATTTTTCAAAATCAATATCTGCATTAAAAATGGGTTATAATATCAAACTCCAGCTACAGCTTATTTCTAAGCACCACGCACTGCGAGACGCTGGCGCTGTGCATACAGTGTTTTGAATTCTTTATTGCAGAAAAAAAGTGAAAAAAAAATTAAATAGAAATAATATAGGACGTTAATAATATAAAATTGTGACACTTTAAAGTAAGCCATATTCAATTATATTCTTCATCCTTTGCAAGGCCCCACCAGCGGCCGAGCGGTAAAGTCGCTGAACACTGGTAGTTCGGTCCGAGGTTCGAATCCCGCGAACGGGCTGGCTGCATGGGCGTTTTCGTGGTTTTCATGCTGCATGGGCGTGCATGTGTAACGTCTATACGAGCCAGTTTCCCTTAGAAAGTCCTCCACGAAGGCATACCTCCTCTTAGGCAGATAGCCCTCGAGGCTTTGCCATAATCACACACACACTTCCTCCTTTGCAAGTTTTCTCTTTCTTTCTCTTTAAATGCTATTTTTAACGGTACAAATCTCTATCATAAAACCATGTTCTGCCGAATCTTGCGTCCATAAGCGCGCAAACGCGTTCATGTATCGTCTCATTAATACAAGAAGATGCTAATAGCTAATAAAGTATTATGGCTGAACTGAAAACTGCGTCTCGATTCAGATGTTAAATATAAACAAAACATTAAGAAGTTCCGAAAAATAATCGATTACGCGAGCTTTAATTAAGACTGGGTGAAATTTCAGTTGCTCAAGTAACATCTGATGTTTAATAAATGCAGGAAACGATGGTTAGTAAATTTCAAAACGGAAAAACATTAAAATAAGTATAAAAAGAATTTAATCTGAATTCTATTTCTATTAGCTTGGTTTGCACTGAAACTTATGAAATGATATAATTACATTGTTTCTTGACCACAACACCTAAAAATTGCAGTGGCTCTTATTATATTCATATTGATATAAATTCTAAAAGAAATTGCATTTGTTCTTAATATCTTTATATTTATTTTAACAAGCTAATAGAAATAGACACTAGATAATTTTTTTTAATATATATACATTTTTCTTTCTCTTTAGGAGGGAGGCTTGTTTTATAATTATTGTTTCTGTGTGAAATTTGAATTATGAGCAGCATAATATGGAAGGAAATTTCAGTGGACTTTATATCTGTTTTTTATATATATCTGATTTGGAAAAAAGTTATCGTAGACTTATACAAATACTATTCATACATGTAATAGTTCAGATATTTTACTTCTGCATTTTAAAAAATTTTCTTCCGCACGTAATAAAAAGCGAATTGTAAATTTTATTTGCTACACGAATTTTTCAAATCTTATCGCCTTAAAATGGCGAAAACATACTGTAAACTTGATAAGTACGTTTGCTTGTTGGTCTCATTTTGATTCGAAGGTGTCTTTCTAAAGCATCTTCTTTGCAGTCATTTAGCAGAGCTTATTTGTTTACGCCGGCTTCACTCTCCTCGCAAAGCGATACCACAGACGTACTCTGTATGTATTCCAGCCTCTTTGGGCCTAATAAATCGAATACAGAATTTGTACTACGATATTTGTTTTTGCTTCATTTAGTACGAAACAACATGTATATCTCTTGCCCAATACAGAAGTGATACTTGATATTGTGTTTACATATTGTAACAATTTGTACTACGATATATGTTTTTGCTTCATTTAGTACGAAACAACCTGTATATCTCTAGCCCAATACACAAGTGATACTTGATATTGTGTTTACATATTGTAATTTTGTGGCCTTCGCTAGGATGAGAGAAAAAACATTTGACCAGTAGTTAACAGTTAGAAGAAACTATGGGCAGTATTTCTTGCAACCACTACATGTTATCGCTTCTCGGCCTGTTGGCTAAGATCAAGTGTAGTATCTGTTCTTATCAGATTAAAATCTGATATGACACTTACAGAGTGTCCTGATTTTAATCTAATTTTTGAACACTCGGCTTGCGGTTAGGTATTTATACCGCCCTAGCCAAAGGTTGGCCCGTTATTGCACAACCTCCGGGAGCGGCCTTACTAAAATTAAGAAAAGAATTTGCACGTTGCTTGTTTCCCTAAGTCTCACAGCATGGCAGGAAAGAGAAAGGCAATGTTTATAATATGCTACACACAATATCATTATATCATATCACGTAGTATCACACATAAATATCATTTTCCGATAATACGTTCGTTATACGAAAAGTTAGTGCGTTTCGCAAATTTATTGCATAGATATAAAAGGGTATTCAGTTTCTTGTGTCAGGTATAGTTAATTATCCAGAAGTGTAGGAAAAATCGCAGACATTTCCGAAATTTAGTGCTATTATTCAGAGTAACTTTTAAAGTATTATTCGAAAAGAATAAAGCTAATTAAATTTATTTTTTAATTTTTAGTAAAGAACTAAACTACTTACATTATTAAATTTTAAAATATTTATAAACTGAGATACTCCTCACACGTGCAATCAGAGCTGTATTACGTGATATTTTAATTGACGTCCGCTTCTCCTTCATATGTTACTAAAACGTTAGCATTGAAAGATCTATAAAATTTAAAATATAAATATTTCCATTGTTTTCATTAACATTGTAGCTGGAAATTTTTGTTCAAAAATTTCAATTTGTATGCTCTGTGTTTTGGGAAAAGGGGCCATTGCATCAAACATTGGCAACACCTTATTTCTAAGCCCCGCCTACTAAGAGAAACACTGCATTCCTCATAAGATGAGTTGAATTTCTACTGAATGTCGATGGTGCGTATTTCTATTATTTATGCGATTATGGTATTTCTATTCTAGTATTATTTTTAAATGTTAAATATATAAGCATAATAATTCTTTTTCCTAAGTGCTTTTCGCCTATCATTATGTATTACTATTTGAAAACTGCAATGCATCATTTCAAAGATAAGCAGTGGTCACTTTTTTTAATATACATCGTTTCTCAAGATCTGCTAGTGATTTATACACATACGTGCAACGCAATGGTTTAAGAACACTATTTTTAAAATTCGAATTTGAAGAGGCAAGTCTAAAGTTGTTTAAGTAATGGTACGATTAAAGAAGTTCAGGTTTAGGGTAATTCTTTACGTATAAATTTGAAAGAGATGCTTACAATAACATCAAGTCATTTAAATTATATAGCTAGTAACAGGTTGATTGGTTAAGAGGCTTAGCTTTTTTTATACTTTCTTATTAAAAAAAAATATTTAGGAAATCTGCAGGAAGTATGGAAAATAATAAAATAAAGTTAAATACAAATAAAATATGATGCTTGTAATATAAACGCTGACACATTAAAATAAACTACATTCAACCATATTCTTTCCCGTTGGAAATTTTTTCTGTTTTGCTTTGTCTGTTCTTTAGTTACGGTTTGAACTCCAATGTTAATGACGAGCATGATCAGTCCGTTATATATGTTTCTTTGTGTATTTTACACGGAAAATACGTTCAGAAGCCTATCTGAATGTTATCCACATATTTAACATTTAATTCATTCACTTATTTTTGCATCTATAAAAATATTCGTTTTTTGAATTTTTAAGAAAACTAAATTGAAATCTTCAGTTCCAGGTACACCTTCTTTTATTTCCAAGCCTCTTCTTCTGCGTACTGTGCTCTGAGGAGCAATTGTAGCTCCTAAATTTAAAATCGTTTAAATGTCAGTCGGAATTTCAAGAAGACGAATAAAATCAAATTACTAAATTTCAAATAACTTCGAATGTAATATATTCCAAATGATCAGAAAGTATATGGAGGATTAATACCTGCATTTTTAGTTACAATGATTGGTTCGCATGTTTTTCTAATATCCCTAACCTACTTATTATGCTGAATTTTTTGCACACACAATCCACATTTTATTACGGTCATTTGCTGTTTTTATATTTTCACTTGTTATATGTCATGTTACGAATTTTGTATTTAGTTTGATATTTTTAGTAGAATTATAATTAAAATTTTTGAGTTTCCCCATCTATACAGCGCGGGGTAAATTTTAACAGACAGCTGCAACGTCGGAAAAGTAAAAATATAGGAGCACGTGCTTCTAACACTGAACAAATGGATAACTCTTTAATTTCATTTGAAATGACAGAAACGTTATAGAATACTGTGTTAGCTGTAACCGTAATTCCATCCTCTTTGTTTACCGGAAATTGCGAGAAGTAAAGAAATTACTGGAAATTTTTGGCGACCGATTGAAAGCTGTAAAATACCGGAGAGAGACATCTTAGTTCAGTTGCTGAATTAGTGTTATTGCGCCTTGTTTTAGTACTGTGTGAATTGAAATATCAGATTTAGCTTTCTCTTTCGAAGCGCATTTTGTGGAGGGGGGGATTTTCTATCAATTAAAAATTTTAGTAGTTTGAAGTCTAACTACTGATTATACTGCGTGATATTGTGAACACTTGTACGAATATCTCTGATGAAAATTCCAACGTTCTGTTATATTTCTTTTGATAAGGATAATTTTTGTGAAAATTTTATCACACTTTTTGCATTCATTCTGTTACGAACCCGTACGCAAGCAACACTTTTTGGTGTCATAGGGTTATTGAATGCCAGTGACAAGACGAATGGTGAACAAATAAGGCAGTTGATGTTTGGAATTCGCTGCGTTCAAAGAAGAAATGAAAGCTGAAGAAGTTCCGTTAAAGAAGAGATGGAACCTGTTAACGTAAAAATGAAACTGGGGAAAGAAAGATGGAACTGTTAAAGCAGAAATGAAAGCGCGACAAAAAAAAAAAAAAAAAAAAAAAAAAAAAAAGGATGGAAACTGATCATGAATTAGTTAAAGGGGAGAAAGTCGTTGAAGGAAAGATGGAATCTTGTCAAGAATCCGTTAAATCAGAGATAAGGGCTGCTAAAGAGGAAATGAAAAGTGAAATTACCTGCATAAGAGAAAACACATCTGAGGCTATGGAAGTCAGAACAGACTCAATTGAAAGTAAAGGTGGACAAATTGAAGCAAAGGTTTCTTCTGTCAAAGAACAAATAGAAAAGCGAGTTTTATCCGTGAACAACAAATCGTTTACAGAGTTTCTTGTGTCAAAAAAACAAACAGAAAGAAGATTTTTCTGCCGTCCAAACGCAAATCGAACAACAAATTGATGATAGGTTTTCTGCAGGCGCCAAAGAAGTTCACGTGTTGAAGAATTTCGTAGCGACGCCAGGGAGCAATACTGATGGTTTACCCATGCCTGCTCGTTCCTCTCTGAATCTATCCAAGTATGATGAGAAGAGCTCCTCTCATATATATATAAGACACAATTTTCTATAGTGGCGGATGCGAATGCATGGGATTCACAAGTTAAGGCCTGTCGTCTCGCCTCTTCTGTAAGAGCAGACGCTGCGGATATTCTTCAACCTCGTTCAGAAAACCAGAGACTAGACTTTGAAGCTCTAACCGACAGAAGTGTTTAAAAGAGTACAGCAGGCTTCAATTAAAATCGTCTCACCATAATCCCCCAGAAACACTTCAGGAACATGCCACGGATGTCGAAAAGTTCTCATCTCGCCTTTTTTTTAGAATGCCCGTCAGAAACAAGAGAAATCCTGTTCTTGCAGTACTTCATGGACATCATCTGGGAACCTGAATTATAGAAAGCACTGCGAATGGCGGATGTCAAGGACTTAAAAAAAAAGCACTGGGGTGTACTCCATGAAATTGGAGGTGGAAATTCTCCTTTTCACCTCTCTGGAATGGGATTACATATCTTGCTATCCGAGCCGTGTTGCTGTGTATTTTTTATTACTCACTACATCTATACCATTAGATGTTCCTAAAAAGGTTAGCGATAAAAGAACTTATACATTATCAAGTAAAGTTTTTTCAGTGATTTTCTCCTGTTTCCGTACCTAAGATTTTTCAAAATCAATATCTGCATTAAAAATGGGTTATAATATCAAACTCCAGCTACAGCTTATTTCTAAGCACCACGCACTGCGAGACGCTGGCGCTGTGCATACAGTGTTTTGAATTCTTTATTGCAGAAAAAAAGTGAAAAAAAAATTAAATAGAAATAATATAGGACGTTAATAATATAAAATTGTGACACTTTAAAGTAAGCCATATTCAATTATATTCTTCATCCTTTGCAAGGCCCCACCAGCGGCCGAGCGGTAAAGTCGCTGAACACTGGTAGTTCGGTCCGAGGTTCGAATCCCGCGAACGGGCTGGCTGCATGGGCGTTTTCGTGGTTTTCATGCTGCATGGGCGTGCATGTGTAACGTCTATACGAGCCAGTTTCCCTTAGAAAGTCCTCCACGAAGGCATACCTCCTCTTAGGCAGATAGCCCTCGAGGCTTTGCCATAATCACACACACACTTCCTCCTTTGCAAGTTTTCTCTTTCTTTCTCTTTAAATGCTATTTTTAACGGTACAAATCTCTATCATAAAACCATGTTCTGCCGAATCTTGCGTCCATAAGCGCGCAAACGCGTTCATGTATCGTCTCATTAATACAAGAAGATGCTAATAGCTAATAAAGTATTATGGCTGAACTGAAAACTGCGTCTCGATTCAGATGTTAAATATAAACAAAACATTAAGAAGTTCCGAAAAATAATCGATTACGCGAGCTTTAATTAAGACTGGGTGAAATTTCAGTTGCTCAAGTAACATCTGATGTTTAATAAATGCAGGAAACGATGGTTAGTAAATTTCAAAACGGAAAAACATTAAAATAAGTATAAAAAGAATTTAATCTGAATTCTATTTCTATTAGCTTGGTTTGCACTGAAACTTATGAAATGATATAATTACATTGTTTCTTGACCACAACACCTAAAAATTGCAGTGGCTCTTATTATATTCATATTGATATAAATTCTAAAAGAAATTGCATTTGTTCTTAATATCTTTATATTTATTTTAACAAGCTAATAGAAATAGACACTAGATAATTTTTTTTAATATATATACATTTTTCTTTCTCTTTAGGAGGGAGGCTTGTTTTATAATTATTGTTTCTGTGTGAAATTTGAATTATGAGCAGCATAATATGGAAGGAAATTTCAGTGGACTTTATATCTGTTTTTTATATATATCTGATTTGGAAAAAAGTTATCGTAGACTTATACAAATACTATTCACACATGTAATAGTTCAGATATTTTACTTCTGCATTTTAAAAAATTTTCTTCCGCACGTAATAAAAAGCGAATTGTAAATTTTATTTGCTACACGAATTTTTCAAATCTTATCGCCTTAAAATGGCGAAAACATACTGTAAACTTGATAAGTACGTTTGCTTGTTGGTCTCATTTTGATTCGAAGGTGTCTTTCTAAAGCATCTTCTTTGCAGTCATTTAGCAGAGCTTATTTGTTTACGCCGGCTTCACTCTCCTCGCAAAGCGATACCACAGACGTACTCTGTATGTATTCCAGCCTCTTTGGGCCTAATAAATCGAATACAGAATTTGTACTACGATATTTGTTTTTGCTTCATTTAGTACGAAACAACATGTATATCTCTTGCCCAATACAGAAGTGATACTTGATATTGTGTTTACATATTGTAACAATTTGTACTACGATATATGTTTTTGCTTCATTTAGTACGAAACAACCTGTATATCTCTAGTCCAATACAGAAGTGATACTTGATATTGTGTTTACATATTGTAATTTTGTGGCCTTTGCTAGGATGAGAGAAAAAACATTTGACCAGTAGTTAACAGTTAGAAGAAACTATGGGCAGTATTTCTTGCAACCACTACATGTTATCGCTTCTCGGCCTGTTGGCTAAGATCAAGTGTAGTATCTGTTCTTATCAGATTAAAATCTGATATGACACTTACAGAGTGTCCTGATTTTAATCTAATTTTTGAACACTCGGCTTGCGGTTAGGTATTTATACCGCCCTAGCCAAAGGTTGGCCCGTTATT
Source organism: Stegodyphus dumicola (assembly GCF_044657685.1). Lineage (NCBI taxonomy): Eukaryota > Metazoa > Arthropoda > Arachnida > Araneae > Eresidae > Stegodyphus > Stegodyphus dumicola. Next base: position 115,819,689 of record NC_140778.1, read on the forward strand.
GCACAACCTCCGGGAGCGGCCTTACTAAAATTAAGAAAAGAATTTGCACGTTGCTTGTTTCCCTAAGTCTCACAGCATGGCAGGAAAGAGAAAGGCAATGTTTATAATATGCTACACACAATATCATTATATCATATCACGTAGTATCACACATAAATATCATTTTCCGATAATACGTTCGTTATACGAAAAGTTAGTGCGTTTCGCAAATTTATTGCATAGATATAAAAGGGTATTCAGTTTCTTGTGTCAGGTATAGTTAATTATCCAGAAGTGTAGGAAAAATCGCAGACATTTCCGAAATTTAGTGCTATTATTCAGAGTAACTTTTAAAGTATTATTCGAAAAGAATAAAGCTAATTAAATTTATTTTTTAATTTTTAGTAAAGAACTAAACTACTTACATTATTAAATTTTAAAATATTTATAAACTGAGATACTCCTCACACGTGCAATCAGAGCTGTATTACGTGATATTTTAATTGACGTCCGCTTCTCCTTCATATGTTACTAAAACGTTAGCATTGAAAGATCTATAAAATTTAAAATATAAATATTTCCATTGTTTTCATTAACATTGTAGCTGGAAATTTTTGTTCAAAAATTTCAATTTGTATGCTCTGTGTTTTGGGAAAAGGGGCCATTGCATCAAACATTGGCAACACCTTATTTCTAAGCCCCGCCTACTAAGAGAAACACTGCATTCCTCATAAGATGAGTTGAATTTCTACTGAATGTCGATGGTGCGTATTTCTATTATTTATGCGATTATGGTATTTCTATTCTAGTATTATTTTTAAATGTTAAATATATAAGCATAATAATTCTTTTTCCTAAGTGCTTTTCGCCTATCATTATGTATTACTATTTGAAAACTGCAATGCATCATTTCAAAGATAAGCAGTGGTCACTTTTTTTAATATACATCGTTTCTCAAGATCTGCTAGTGATTTATACACATACGTGCAACGCAATGGTTTAAGAACACTATTTTTAAAATTCGAATTTGAAGAGGCAAGTCTAAAGTTGTTTAAGTAATGGTACGATTAAAGAAGTTCAGGTTTAGGGTAATTCTTTACGTATAAATTTGAAAGAGATGCTTACAATAACATCAAGTCATTTAAATTATATAGCTAGTAACAGGTTGATTGGTTAAGAGGCTTAGCTTTTTTTATACTTTCTTATTAAAAAAAAATATTTAGGAAATCTGCAGGAAGTATGGAAAATAATAAAATAAAGTTAAATACAAATAAAATATGATGCTTGTAATATAAACGCTGACACATTAAAATAAACTACATTCAACCATATTCTTTCCCGTTGGAAATTTTTTCTGTTTTGCTTTGTCTGTTCTTTAGTTACGGTTTGAACTCCAATGTTAATGACGAGCATGATCAGTCCGTTATATATGTTTCTTTGTGTATTTTACACGGAAAATACGTTCAGAAGCCTATCTGAATGTTATCCACATATTTAACATTTAATTCATTCACTTATTTTTGCATCTATAAAAATATTCGTTTTTTGAATTTTTAAGAAAACTAAATTGAAATCTTCAGTTCCAGGTACACCTTCTTTTATTTCCAAGCCTCTTCTTCTGCGTACTGTGCTCTGAGGAGCAATTGTAGCTCCTAAATTTAAAATCGTTTAAATGTCAGTCGGAATTTCAAGAAGACGAATAAAATCAAATTACTAAATTTCAAATAACTTCGAATGTAATATATTCCAAATGATCAGAAAGTATATGGAGGATTAATACCTGCATTTTTAGTTACAATGATTGGTTCGCATGTTTTTCTAATATCCCTAACCTACTTATTATGCTGAATTTTTTGCACACACAATCCACATTTTATTACGGTCATTTGCTGTTTTTATATTTTCACTTGTTATATGTCATGTTACGAATTTTGTATTTAGTTTGATATTTTTAGTAGAATTATAATTAAAATTTTTGAGTTTCCCCATCTATACAGCGCGGGGTAAATTTTAACAGACAGCTGCAACGTCGGAAAAGTAAAAATATAGGAGCACGTGCTTCTAACACTGAACAAATGGATAACTCTTTAATTTCATTTGAAATGACAGAAACGTTATAGAATACTGTGTTAGCTGTAACCGTAATTCCATCCTCTTTGTTTACCGGAAATTGCGAGAAGTAAAGAAATTACTGGAAATTTTTGGCGACCGATTGAAAGCTGTAAAATACCGGAGAGAGACATCTTAGTTCAGTTGCTGAATTAGTGTTATTGCGCCTTGTTTTAGTACTGTGTGAATTGAAATATCAGATTTAGCTTTCTCTTTCGAAGCGCATTTTGTGGAGGGGGGGATTTTCTATCAATTAAAAATTTTAGTAGTTTGAAGTCTAACTACTGATTATACTGCGTGATATTGTGAACACTTGTACGAATATCTCTGATGAAAATTCCAACGTTCTGTTATATTTCTTTTGATAAGGATAATTTTTGTGAAAATTTTATCACACTTTTTGCATTCATTCTGTTACGAACCCGTACGCAAGCAACACTTTTTGGTGTCATAGGGTTATTGAATGCCAGTGACAAGACGAATGGTGAACAAATAAGGCAGTTGATGTTTGGAATTCGCTGCGTTCAAAGAAGAAATGAAAGCTGAAGAAGTTCCGTTAAAGAAGAGATGGAACCTGTTAACGTAAAAATGAAACTGGGGAAAGAAAGATGGAACTGTTAAAGCAGAAATGAAAGCGCGACAAAAAAAAAAAAAAAAAAAAAAAAAAAGGATGGAAACTGATCATGAATTAGTTAAAGGGGAGAAAGTCGTTGAAGGAAAGATGGAATCTTGTCAAGAATCCGTTAAATCAGAGATAAGGGCTGCTAAAGAGGAAATGAAAAGTGAAATTACCTGCATAAGAGAAAACACATCTGAGGCTATGGAAGTCAGAACAGACTCAATTGAAAGTAAAGGTGGACAAATTGAAGCAAAGGTTTCTTCTGTCAAAGAACAAATAGAAAAGCGAGTTTTATCCGTGAACAACAAATCGTTTACAGAGTTTCTTGTGTCAAAAAAACAAACAGAAAGAAGATTTTTCTGCCGTCCAAACGCAAATCGAACAACAAATTGATGATAGGTTTTCTGCAGGCGCCAAAGAAGTTCACGTGTTGAAGAATTTCGTAGCGACGCCAGGGAGCAATACTGATGGTTTACCCATGCCTGCTCGTTCCTCTCTGAATCTATCCAAGTATGATGAGAAGAGCTCCTCTCATATATATATAAGACACAATTTTCTATAGTGGCGGATGCGAATGCATGGGATTCACAAGTTAAGGCCTGTCGTCTCGCCTCTTCTGTAAGAGCAGACGCTGCGGATATTCTTCAACCTCGTTCAGAAAACCAGAGACTAGACTTTGAAGCTCTAACCGACAGAAGTGTTTAAAAGAGTACAGCAGGCTTCAATTAAAATCGTCTCACCATAATCCCCCAGAAACACTTCAGGAACATGCCACGGATGTCGAAAAGTTCTCATCTCGCCTTTTTTTTAGAATGCCCGTCAGAAACAAGAGAAATCCTGTTCTTGCAGTACTTCATGGACATCATCTGGGAACCTGAATTATAGAAAGCACTGCGAATGGCGGATGTCAAGGACTTAAAAAAAAAAGCACTGGGGTGTACTCCATGAAATTGGAGGTGGAAATTCTCCTTTTCACCTCTCTGGAATGGGATTACATATCTTGCTATCCGAGCCGTGTTGCTGTGTATTTTTTATTACTCACTACATCTATACCATTAGATGTTCCTAAAAAGGTTAGCGATAAAAGAACTTATACATTATCAAGTAAAGTTTTTTCAGTGATTTTCTCCTGTTTCCGTACCTAAGATTTTTCAAAATCAATATCTGCATTAAAAATGGGTTATAATATCAAACTCCAGCTACAGCTTATTTCTAAGCACCACGCACTGCGAGACGCTGGCGCTGTGCATACAGTGTTTTGAATTCTTTATTGCAGAAAAAAAGTGAAAAAAAAATTAAATAGAAATAATATAGGACGTTAATAATATAAAATTGTGACACTTTAAAGTAAGCCATATTCAATTATATTCTTCATCCTTTGCAAGGCCCCACCAGCGGCCGAGCGGTAAAGTCGCTGAACACTGGTAGTTCGGTCCGAGGTTCGAATCCCGCGAACGGGCTGGCTGCATGGGCGTTTTCGTGGTTTTCATGCTGCATGGGCGTGCATGTGTAACGTCTATACGAGCCAGTTTCCCTTAGAAAGTCCTCCACGAAGGCATACCTCCTCTTAGGCAGATAGCCCTCGAGGCTTTGCCATAATCACACACACACTTCCTCCTTTGCAAGTTTTCTCTTTCTTTCTCTTTAAATGCTATTTTTAACGGTACAAATCTCTATCATAAAACCATGTTCTGCCGAATCTTGCGTCCATAAGCGCGCAAACGCGTTCATGTATCGTCTCATTAATACAAGAAGATGCTAATAGCTAATAAAGTATTATGGCTGAACTGAAAACTGCGTCTCGATTCAGATGTTAAATATAAACAAAACATTAAGAAGTTCCGAAAAATAATCGATTACGCGAGCTTTAATTAAGACTGGGTGAAATTTCAGTTGCTCAAGTAACATCTGATGTTTAATAAATGCAGGAAACGATGGTTAGTAAATTTCAAAACGGAAAAACATTAAAATAAGTATAAAAAGAATTTAATCTGAATTCTATTTCTATTAGCTTGGTTTGCACTGAAACTTATGAAATGATATAATTACATTGTTTCTTGACCACAACACCTAAAAATTGCAGTGGCTCTTATTATATTCATATTGATATAAATTCTAAAAGAAATTGCATTTGTTCTTAATATCTTTATATTTATTTTAACAAGCTAATAGAAATAGACACTAGATAATTTTTTTTAATATATATACATTTTTCTTTCTCTTTAGGAGGGAGGCTTGTTTTATAATTATTGTTTCTGTGTGAAATTTGAATTATGAGCAGCATAATATGGAAGGAAATTTCAGTGGACTTTATATCTGTTTTTTATATATATCTGATTTGGAAAAAAGTTATCGTAGACTTATACAAATACTATTCACACATGTAATAGTTCAGATATTTTACTTCTGCATTTTAAAAAATTTTCTTCCGCACGTAATAAAAAGCGAATTGTAAATTTTATTTGCTACACGAATTTTTCAAATCTTATCGCCTTAAAATGGCGAAAACATACTGTAAACTTGATAAGTACGTTTGCTTGTTGGTCTCATTTTGATTCGAAGGTGTCTTTCTAAAGCATCTTCTTTGCAGTCATTTAGCAGAGCTTATTTGTTTACGCCGGCTTCACTCTCCTCGCAAAGCGATACCACAGACGTACTCTGTATGTATTCCAGCCTCTTTGGGCCTAATAAATCGAATACAGAATTTGTACTACGATATTTGTTTTTGCTTCATTTAGTACGAAACAACATGTATATCTCTTGCCCAATACAGAAGTGATACTTGATATTGTGTTTACATATTGTAACAATTTGTACTACGATATATGTTTTTGCTTCATTTAGTACGAAACAACCTGTATATCTCTAGCCCAATACACAAGTGATACTTGATATTGTGTTTACATATTGTAATTTTGTGGCCTTCGCTAGGATGAGAGAAAAAACATTTGACCAGTAGTTAACAGTTAGAAGAAACTATGGGCAGTATTTCTTGCAACCACTACATGTTATCGCTTCTCGGCCTGTTGGCTAAGATCAAGTGTAGTATCTGTTCTTATCAGATTAAAATCTGATATGACACTTACAGAGTGTCCTGATTTTAATCTAATTTTTGAACACTCGGCTTGCGGTTAGGTATTTATACCGCCCTAGCCAAAGGTTGGCCCGTTATTGCACAACCTCCGGGAGCGGCCTTACTAAAATTAAGAAAAGAATTTGCACGTTGCTTGTTTCCCTAAGTCTCACAGCATGGCAGGAAAGAGAAAGGCAATGTTTATAATATGCTACACACAATATCATTATATCATATCACGTAGTATCACACATAAATATCATTTTCCGATAATACGTTCGTTATACGGAAAGTTAGTGCGTTTAGCAAATTTATTGCATAGATATAAAAGGGTATTCAGTTTCTTGTGTCAGGTATAGTTAATTATCCAGAAGTGTAGGAAAAATCGCAGACATTTCCGAAATTTAGTGCTATTATTCAGAGTAACTTTTAAAGTATTATTCGAAAAGAATAAAGCTAATTAAATTTATTTTTTAATTTTTAGTAAAGAACTAAACTACTTACATTATTAAATTTTAAAATATTTATAAACTGAGATACTCCTCACACGTGCAATCAGAGCTGTATTACGTGATATTTTAATTGACGTCCGCTTCTCCTTCATATGTTACTAAAACGTTAGCATTGAAAGATCTATAAAATTTAAAATATAAATATTTCCATTGTTTTCATTAACATTGTAGCTGGAAATTTTTGTTCAAAAATCTCAATTTGTATGCTCTGTGTTTTGGGAAAAGGGGCCATTGCATCAAACATTGGCAACACCTTATTTCTAAGCCCCGCCTACTAAGAGAAACACTGCATTCCTCATAAGATGAGTTGAATTTCTACTGAATGTCGATGGTGCGTATTTCTATTATTTATCCGATTATCGTATTTCTATTCTAGTATTATTTTTAAATGTTAAATATATAAGCATAATAATTCTTTTTCCTAAGTGCTTTTCGCCTATCATTATGTATTACTATTTGAAAACTGCAATGCATCATTTCAAAGATAAGCAGTGGTCACTTTTTTTAATATACATCGTTTCTCAAGATCTGCTAGTGATTTATACACATACGTGCAGCGCAATGGTTTAAGAACACTATTATTAAAATTCGAATTTGAAGAGGCAAGTCTAAAGTTGTTTAAGTAATGGTACGATTAAAGAAGTTCAGGTTTAGGGTAATTCTTTACGTATAAATTTGAAAGATATGCTTACAATAACATCAAGTCATTTAAATTATATAGCTAGTAACAGGTTGATTGGTTAAGAGGCTTAGCTTTTTTTATACTTTCTTATTAAAAAAAAATATTTAGGAAATCTGCAGGAAGTATGGAAAATAATAAAATAAAGTTAAATACAAATAAAATATGATGCTTGTAATATAAACGCTGACACATTAAAATAAACTACATTCAACCATATTCTTTCCCGTTGGAAATTTTTTCTGCTTTGCTTTGTCTGTTCTTTAGTTACGGTTTGAACTCCAATGTTAATGACGAGCATGATCAGTCCGTTATATATGTTTCTTTGTGTATTTTACACGGAAAATACGTTCAGAAGCCTATCTGAATGTTATCCACATATTTAACATTTAATTCATTCACTTATTTTTGCATCTATAAAAATATTCGTTTTTTGAATTTTTAAGAAAACTAAATTGAAATCTTCAGTTCCAGGTACACCTTCTTTTATTTCCAAGCCTCTTCTTCTGCGTACTGTGCTCTGAGGAGCAATTGTAGCTCCTAAATTTAAAATCGTTTAAATGTCAGTCGGAATTTCAAGAAGACGAATAAAATCAAATTACTAAATTTCAAATAACTTCGAATGTAATATATTCCAAATGATCAGAAAGTATATGGAGGATTAATACCTGCATTTTTAGTTACAATGATTGGTTCGCATGTTTTTCTAATATCCCTAACCTACTTATTATGCTGAATTTTTTGCACACACAATCCACATTTTATTACGGTCATTTGCTGTTTTTATATTTTCACTTGTTATATGTCATGTTACGAATTTTGTATTTAGTTTGATATTTTTAGTAGAATTATAATTAAAATTTTTGAGTTTCCCCATCTATACAGCGCGGGGTAAATTTTAACAGACAGCTGCAACGTCGGAAAAGTAAAAATATAGGAGCACGTGCTTCTAACACTGAACAAATGGATAACTCTTTAATTTCATTTGAAATGACAGAAACGTTATAGAATACTGTGTTAGCTGTAACCGTAATTCCATCCTCTTTGTTTACCGGAAATTGCGAGAAGTAAAGAAATTACTGGAAATTTTTGGCGACCGATTGAAAGCTGTAAAATACCGGAGAGAGACATCTTAGTTCAGTTGCTGAATTAGTGTTATTGCGCCTTGTTTTAGTACTGTGTGAATTGAAATATCAGATTTAGCTTTCTCTTTCGAAGCGCATTTTGTGGAGGGGGGGATTTTCTATCAATTAAAAATTTTAGTAGTTTGAAGTCTAACTACTGATTATACTGCGTGATATTGTGAACACTTGTACGAATATCTCTGATGAAAATTCCAACGTTCTGTTATATTTCTTTTGATAAGGATAATTTTTGTGAAAATTTTATCACACTTTTTGCATTCATTCTGTTACGAACCCGTACGCAAGCAACACTTTTTGGTGTCATAGGGTTATTGAATGCCAGTGACAAGACGAATGGTGAACAAATAAGGCAGTTGATGTTTGGAATTCGCTGCGTTCAAAGAAGAAATGAAAGCTGAAGAAGTTCCGTTAAAGAAGAGATGGAACCTGTTAACGTAAAAATGAAACTGGGGAAAGAAAGATGGAACTGTTAAAGCAGAAATGAAAGCGCGACAAAAAAAAAAAAAAAAAAAAAAAAAAAAAAAAGGATGGAAACTGATCATGAATTAGTTAAAGGGGAGAAAGTCGTTGAAGGAAAGATGGAATCTTGTCAAGAATCCGTTAAATCAGAGATAAGGGCTGCTAAAGAGGAAATGAAAAGTGAAATTACCTGCATAAGAGAAAACACATCTGAGGCTATGGAAGTCAGAACAGACTCAATTGAAAGTAAAGGTGGACAAATTGAAGCAAAGGTTTCTTCTGTCAAAGAACAAATAGAAAAGCGAGTTTTATCCGTGAACAACAAATCGTTTACAGAGTTTCTTGTGTCAAAAAAACAAACAGAAAGAAGATTTTTCTGCCGTCCAAACGCAAATCGAACAACAAATTGATGATAGGTTTTCTGCAGGCGCCAAAGAAGTTCACGTGTTGAAGAATTTCGTAGCGACGCCAGGGAGCAATACTGATGGTTTACCCATGCCTGCTCGTTCCTCTCTGAATCTATCCAAGTATGATGAGAAGAGCTCCTCTCATATATATATAAGACACAATTTTCTATAGTGGCGGATGCGAATGCATGGGATTCACAAGTTAAGGCCTGTCGTCTCGCCTCTTCTGTAAGAGCAGACGCTGCGGATATTCTTCAACCTCGTTCAGAAAACCAGAGACTAGACTTTGAAGCTCTAACCGACAGAAGTGTTTAAAAGAGTACAGCAGGCTTCAATTAAAATCGTCTCACCATAATCCCCCAGAAACACTTCAGGAACATGCCACGGATGTCGAAAAGTTCTCATCTCGCCTTTTTTTTAGAATGCCCGTCAGAAACAAGAGAAATCCTGTTCTTGCAGTACTTCATGGACATCATCTGGGAACCTGAATTATAGAAAGCACTGCGAATGGCGGATGTCAAGGACTTAAAAAAAAAAGCACTGGGGTGTACTCCATGAAATTGGAGGTGGAAATTCTCCTTTTCACCTCTCTGGAATGGGATTACATATCTTGCTATCCGAGCCGTGTTGCTGTGTATTTTTTATTACTCACTACATCTATACCATTAGATGTTCCTAAAAAGGTTAGCGATAAAAGAACTTATACATTATCAAGTAAAGTTTTTTCAGTGATTTTCTCCTGTTTCCGTACCTAAGATTTTTCAAAATCAATATCTGCATTAAAAATGGGTTATAATATCAAACTCCAGCTACAGCTTATTTCTAAGCACCACGCACTGCGAGACGCTGGCGCTGTGCATACAGTGTTTTGAATTCTTTATTGCAGAAAAAAAGTGAAAAAAAAATTAAATAGAAATAATATAGGACGTTAATAATATAAAATTGTGACACTTTAAAGTAAGCCATATTCAATTATATTCTTCATCCTTTGCAAGGCCCCACCAGCGGCCGAGCGGTAAAGTCGCTGAACACTGGTAGTTCGGTCCGAGGTTCGAATCCCGCGAACGGGCTGGCTGCATGGGCGTTTTCGTGGTTTTCATGCTGCATGGGCGTGCATGTGTAACGTCTATACGAGCCAGTTTCCCTTAGAAAGTCCTCCACGAAGGCATACCTCCTCTTAGGCAGATAGCCCTCGAGGCTTTGCCATAATCACACACACACTTCCTCCTTTGCAAGTTTTCTCTTTCTTTCTCTTTAAATGCTATTTTTAACGGTACAAATCTCTATCATAAAACCATGTTCTGCCGAATCTTGCGTCCATAAGCGCGCAAACGCGTTCATGTATCGTCTCATTAATACAAGAAGATGCTAATAGCTAATAAAGTATTATGGCTGAACTGAAAACTGCGTCTCGATTCAGATGTTAAATATAAACAAAACATTAAGAAGTTCCGAAAAATAATCGATTACGCGAGCTTTAATTAAGACTGGGTGAAATTTCAGTTGCTCAAGTAACATCTGATGTTTAATAAATGCAGGAAACGATGGTTAGTAAATTTCAAAACGGAAAAACATTAAAATAAGTATAAAAAGAATTTAATCTGAATTCTATTTCTATTAGCTTGGTTTGCACTGAAACTTATGAAATGATATAATTACATTGTTTCTTGACCACAACACCTAAAAATTGCAGTGGCTCTTATTATATTCATATTGATATAAATTCTAAAAGAAATTGCATTTGTTCTTAATATCTTTATATTTATTTTAACAAGCTAATAGAAATAGACACTAGATAATTTTTTTTAATATATATACATTTTTCTTTCTCTTTAGGAGGGAGGCTTGTTTTATAATTATTGTTTCTGTGTGAAATTTGAATTATGAGCAGCATAATATGGAAGGAAATTTCAGTGGACTTTATATCTGTTTTTTATATATATCTGATTTGGAAAAAAGTTATCGTAGACTTATACAAATACTATTCACACATGTAATAGTTCAGATATTTTACTTCTGCATTTTAAAAAATTTTCTTCCGCACGTAATAAAAAGCGAATTGTAAATTTTATTTGCTACACGAATTTTTCAAATCTTATCGCCTTAAAATGGCGAAAACATACTGTAAACTTGATAAGTACGTTTGCTTGTTGGTCTCATTTTGATTCGAAGGTGTCTTTCTAAAGCATCTTCTTTGCAGTCATTTAGCAGAGCTTATTTGTTTACGCCGGCTTCACTCTCCTCGCAAAGCGATACCACAGACGTACTCTGTATGTATTCCAGCCTCTTTGGGCCTAATAAATCGAATACAGAATTTGTACTACGATATTTGTTTTTGCTTCATTTAGTACGAAACAACATGTATATCTCTTGCCCAATACAGAAGTGATACTTGATATTGTGTTTACATATTGTAACAATTTGTACTACGATATATGTTTTTGCTTCATTTAGTACGAAACAACCTGTATATCTCTAGCCCAATACACAAGTGATACTTGATATTGTGTTTACATATTGTAATTTTGTGGCCTTCGCTAGGATGAGAGAAAAAACATTTGACCAGTAGTTAACAGTTAGAAGAAACTATGGGCAGTATTTCTTGCAACCACTACATGTTATCGCTTCTCGGCCTGTTGGCTAAGATCAAGTGTAGTATCTGTTCTTATCAGATTAAAATCTGATATGACACTTACAGAGTGTCCTGATTTTAATCTAATTTTTGAACACTCGGCTTGCGGTTAGGTATTTATACCGCCCTAGCCAAAGGTTGGCCCGTTATTGCACAACCTCCGGGAGCGGCCTTACTAAAATTAAGAAAAGAATTTGCACGTTGCTTGTTTCCCTAAGTCTCACAGCATGGCAGGAAAGAGAAAGGCAATGTTTATAATATGCTACACACAATATCATTATATCATATCACGTAGTATCACACATAAATATCATTTTCCGATAATACGTTCGTTATACGGAAAGTTAGTGCGTTTAGCAAATTTATTGCATAGATATAAAAGGGTATTCAGTTTCTTGTGTCAGGTATAGTTAATTATCCAGAAGTGTAGGAAAAATCGCAGACATTTCCGAAATTTAGTGCTATTATTCAGAGTAACTTTTAAAGTATTATTCGAAAAGAATAAAGCTAATTAAATTTATTTTTTAATTTTTAGTAAAGAACTAAACTACTTACATTATTAAATTTTAAAATATTTATAAACTGAGATACTCCTCACACGTGCAATCAGAGCTGTATTACGTGATATTTTAATTGACGTCCGCTTCTCCTTCATATGTTACTAAAACGTTAGCATTGAAAGATCTATAAAATTTAAAATATAAATATTTCCATTGTTTTCATTAACATTGTAGCTGGAAATTTTTGTTCAAAAATCTCAATTTGTATGCTCTGTGTTTTGGGAAAAGGGGCCATTGCATCAAACATTGGCAACACCTTATTTCTAAGCCCCGCCTACTAAGAGAAACACTGCATTCCTCATAAGATGAGTTGAATTTCTACTGAATGTCGATGGTGCGTATTTCTATTATTTATCCGATTATCGTATTTCTATTCTAGTATTATTTTTAAATGTTAAATATATAAGCATAATAATTCTTTTTCCTAAGTGCTTTTCGCCTATCATTATGTATTACTATTTGAAAACTGCAATGCATCATTTCAAAGATAAGCAGTGGTCACTTTTTTTAATATACATCGTTTCTCAAGATCTGCTAGTGATTTATACACATACGTGCAGCGCAATGGTTTAAGAACACTATTATTAAAATTCGAATTTGAAGAGGCAAGTCTAAAGTTGTTTAAGTAATGGTACGATTAAAGAAGTTCAGGTTTAGGGTAATTCTTTACGTATAAATTTGAAAGATATGCTTACAATAACATCAAGTCATTTAAATTATATAGCTAGTAACAGGTTGATTGGTTAAGAGCCTTAGCTTTTTTTATACTTTCTTATTAAAAAAAATTATTTAGGAAATCTGCAGGAAGTATGGAAAATAATAAAATAAAGTTAAATACAAATAAAATATGATGCTTGTAATATAAACGCTGACACATTAAAATAAACTACATTCAACCATATTCTTTCCCGTTGGAAATTTTTTCTGTTTTGCTTTGTCTGTTCTTTAGTTACGGTTTGAACTCCAATGTTAATGACGAGCATGATCAGTCCGTTATATATGTTTCTTTGTGTATTTTACACGGAAAATACGTTCAGAAGCCTATCTGAATGTTATCCACATATTTAACATTTAATTCATTCACTTATTTTTGCATCTATAAAAATATTCGTTTTTTGAATTTTTAAGAAAACTAAATTGAAATCTTCAGTTCCAGGTACACCTTCTTTTATTTCCAAGCCTCTTCTTCTGCGTACTGTGCTCTGAGGAGCAATTGTAGCTCCTAAATTTAAAATCGTTTAAATGTCAGTCGGAATTTCAAGAAGACGAATAAAATCAAATTACTAAATTTCAAATAACTTCGAATGTAATATATTCCAAATGATCAGAAAGTATATGGAGGATTAATACCTGCATTTTTAGTTACAATGATTGGTTCGCATGTTTTTCTAATATCCCTAACCTACTTATTATGCTGAATTTTTTGCACACACAATCCACATTTTATTACGGTCATTTGCTGTTTTTATATTTTCACTTGTTATATGTCATGTTACGAATTTTGTATTTAGTTTGATATTTTTAGTAGAATTATAATTAAAATTTTTGAGTTTCCCCATCTATACAGCGCGGGGTAAATTTTAACAGACAGCTGCAACGTCGGAAAAGTAAAAATATAGGAGCACGTGCTTCTAACACTGAACAAATGGATAACTCTTTAATTTCATTTGAAATGACAGAAACGTTATAGAATACTGTGTTAGCTGTAACCGTAATTCCATCCTCTTTGTTTACCGGAAATTGCGAGAAGTAAAGAAATTACTGGAAATTTTTGGCGACCGATTGAAAGCTGTAAAATACCGGAGAGAGACATCTTAGTTCAGTTGCTGAATTAGTGTTATTGCGCCTTGTTTTAGTACTGTGTGAATTGAAATATCAGATTTAGCTTTCTCTTTCGAAGCGCATTTTGTGGAGGGGGGGATTTTCTATCAATTAAAAATTTTAGTAGTTTGAAGTCTAACTACTGATTATACTGCGTGATATTGTGAACACTTGTACGAATATCTCTGATGAAAATTCCAACGTTCTGTTATATTTCTTTTGATAAGGATAATTTTTGTGAAAATTTTATCACACTTTTTGCATTCATTCTGTTACGAACCCGTACGCAAGCAACACTTTTTGGTGTCATAGGGTTATTGAATGCCAGTGACAAGACGAATGGTGAACAAATAAGGCAGTTGATGTTTGGAATTCGCTGCGTTCAAAGAAGAAATGAAAGCTGAAGAAGTTCCGTTAAAGAAGAGATGGAACCTGTTAACGTAAAAATGAAACTGGGGAAAGAAAGATGGAACTGTTAAAGCAGAAATGAAAGCGCGACAAAAAAAAAAAAAAAAAAAAAAAAAAAAAAAAAAAAAAAAAAAAAAAGGATGGAAACTGATCATGAATTAGTTAAAGGGGAGAAAGTCGTTGAAGGAAAGATGGAATCTTGTCAAGAATCCGTTAAATCAGAGATAAGGGCTGCTAAAGAGGAAATGAAAAGTGAAATTACCTGCATAAGAGAAAACACATCTGAGGCTATGGAAGTCAGAACAGACTCAATTGAAAGTAAAGGTGGACAAATTGAAGCAAAGGTTTCTTCTGTCAAAGAACAAATAGAAAAGCGAGTTTTATCCGTGAACAACAAATCGTTTACAGAGTTTCTTGTGTCAAAAAAACAAACAGAAAGAAGATTTTTCTGCCGTCCAAACGCAAATCGAACAACAAATTGATGATAGGTTTTCTGCAGGCGCCAAAGAAGTTCACGTGTTGAAGAATTTCGTAGCGACGCCAGGGAGCAATACTGATGGTTTACCCATGCCTGCTCGTTCCTCTCTGAATCTATCCAAGTATGATGAGAAGAGCTCCTCTCATATATATATAAGACACAATTTTCTATAGTGGCGGATGCGAATGCATGGGATTCACAAGTTAAGGCCTGTCGTCTCGCCTCTTCTCTAAGAGCAGACGCTGCGGATATTCTTCAACCTCGTTCAGAAAACCAGAGACTAGACTTTGAAGCTCTAACCGACAGAAGTGTTTAAAAGAGTACAGCAGGCTTCAATTAAAATCGTCTCACCATAATCCCCCAGAAACACTTCAGGAACATGCCACGGATGTCGAAAAGTTCTCATCTCGCCTTTTTTTTAGAATGCCCGTCAGAAACAAGAGAAATCCTGTTCTTGCAGTACTTCATGGACATCATCTGGGAACCTGAATTATAGAAAGCACTGCGAATGGCGGATGTCAAGGACTTAAAAAAAAAGCACTGGGGTGTACTCCATGAAATTGGAGGTGGAAATTCTCCTTTTCACCTCTCTGGAATGGGATTACATATCTTGCAATCAGAGCCGTGTTGCTGTGTATTTTTTATTACTCACTACATCTATACCATTAGATGTTCCTAAAAAGGTTAGCGATAAAAGAACTTATACATTATCAAGTAAAGTTTTTTCAGTGATTTTCTCCTGTTTCCGTACCTAAGATTTTTCAAAATCAATATCTGCATTAAAAATGGGTTATAATATCAAACTCCAGCTACAGCTTATTTCTAAGCACCACGCACTGCGAGACGCTGGCGCTGTGCATACAGTGTTTTGAATTCTTTATTGCAGAAAAAAAGTGAAAAAAAAATTAAATAGAAATAATATAGGACGTTAATAATATAAAATTGTGACACTTTAAAGTAAGCCATATTCAATTATATTCTTCATCCTTTGCAAGGCCCCACCAGCGGCCGAGCGGTAAAGTCGCTGAACACTGGTAGTTCGGTCCGAGGTTCGAATCCCGCGAACGGGCTGGCTGCATGGGCGTTTTCGTGGTTTTCATGCTGCATGGGCGTGCATGTGTAACGTCTATACGAGCCAGTTTCCCTTAGAAAGTCCTCCACGAAGGCATACCTCCTCTTAGGCAGATAGCCCTCGAGGCTTTGCCATAATCACACACACACTTCCTCCTTTGCAAGTTTTCTCTTTCTTTCTCTTTAAATGCTATTTTTAACGGTACAAATCTCTATCATAAAACCATGTTCTGCCGAATCTTGCGTCCATAAGCGCGCAAACGCGTTCATGTATCGTCTCATTAATACAAGAAGATGCTAATAGCTAATAAAGTATTATGGCTGAACTGAAAACTGCGTCTCGATTCAGATGTTAAATATAAACAAAACATTAAGAAGTTCCGAAAAATAATCGATTACGCGAGCTTTAATTAAGACTGGGTGAAATTTCAGTTGCTCAAGTAACATCTGATGTTTAATAAATGCAGGAAACGATGGTTAGTAAATTTCAAAACGGAAAAACATTAAAATAAGTATAAAAAGAATTTAATCTGAATTCTATTTCTATTAGCTTGGTTTGCACTGAAACTTATGAAATGATATAATTACATTGTTTCTTGACCACAACACCTAAAAATTGCAGTGGCTCTTATTATATTCATATTGATATAAATTCTAAAAGAAATTGCATTTGTTCTTAATATCTTTATATTTATTTTAACAAGCTAATAGAAATAGACACTAGATAATTTTTTTTAATATATATACATTTTTCTTTCTCTTTAGGAGGGAGGCTTGTTTTATAATTATTGTTTCTGTGTGAAATTTGAATTATGAGCAGCATAATATGGAAGGAAATTTCAGTGGACTTTATATCTGTTTTTTATATATATCTGATTTGGAAAAAAGTTATCGTAGACTTATACAAATACTATTCACACATGTAATAGTTCAGATATTTTACTTCTGCATTTTAAAAAATTTTCTTCCGCACGTAATAAAAAGCGAATTGTAAATTTTATTTGCTACACGAATTTTTCAAATCTTATCGCCTTAAAATGGCGAAAACATACTGTAAACTTGATAAGTACGTTTGCTTGTTGGTCTCATTTTGATTCGAAGGTGTCTTTCTAAAGCATCTTCTTTGCAGTCATTTAGCAGAGCTTATTTGTTTACGCCGGCTTCACTCTCCTCGCAAAGCGATACCACAGACGTACTCTGTATGTATTCCAGCCTCTTTGGGCCTAATAAATCGAATACAGAATTTGTACTACGATATTTGTTTTTGCTTCATTTAGTACGAAAAAACATGTATATCTCTTGCCCAATACAGAAGTGATACTTGATATTGTGTTTACATATTGTAACAATTTGTACTACGATATATGTTTTTGCTTCATTTAGTACGAAACAACCTGTATATCTCTAGCCCAATACACAAGTGATACTTGATATTGTGTTTACATATTGTAATTTTGTGGCCTTCGCTAGGATGAGAGAAAAAACATTTGACCAGTAGTTAACAGTTAGAAGAAACTATGGGCAGTATTTCTTGCAACCACTACATGTTATCGCTTCTCGGCCTGTTGGCTAAGATCAAGTGTAGTATCTGTTCTTATCAGATTAAAATCTGATATGACACTTACAGAGTGTCCTGATTTTAATCTAATTTTTGAACACTCGGCTTGCGGTTAGGTATTTATACCGCCCTAGCCAAAGGTTGGCCCGTTATTGCACAGCCTCCGGGAGCGGCCTTACTAAAATTAAGAAAAGAATTTGCACGTTGCTTGTTTCCCTAAGTCTCACAGCATGGCAGGAAAGAGAAAGGCAATGTTTATAATATGCTACACACAATATAATTATATCATTTCACGTAGTATCACACATAAATATCATTTTCCGATAATACGTTCGTTATACGAAAAGTTAGTGCGTTTCGCAAATTTATTGCATAGATATAAAAGGGTATTCAGTTTCTTGTGTCAGGTATAGTTAATTATCCAGAAGTGTAGGAAAAATCGCAGACATTTCCGAAATTTAGTGCTATTATTCAGAGTAACTTTTAAAGTATTATTCGAAAAGAATAAAGCTAATTAAATTTATTTTTTAATTTTTAGTAAAGAACTAAACTACTTACATTATTAAATTTTAAAATATTTATAAACTGAGATACTCCTCACACGTGCAATCAGAGCTGTATTACGTGATATTTTAATTGACGTCCGCTTCTCCTTCATATGTTACTAAAACGTTAGCATTGAAAGATCTATAAAATTTAAAATATAAATATTTCCATTGTTTTCATTAACATTGTAGCTGGAAATTTTTGTTCAAAAATCTCAATTTGTATGCTCTGTGTTTTGGGAAAAGGGGCCATTGCATCAAACATTGGCAACACCTTATTTCTAAGCCCCGCCTACTAAGAGAAACACTGCATTCCTCATAAGATGAGTTGAATTTCTACTGAATGTCGATGGTGCGTATTTCTATTATTTATCCGATTATCGTATTTCTATTCTAGTATTATTTTTAAATGTTAAATATATAAGCATAATAATTCTTTTTCCTAAGTGCTTTTCGCCTATCATTATGTATTACTATTTGAAAACTGCAATGCATCATTTCAAAGATAAGCAGTGGTCACTTTTTTTAATATACATCGTTTCTCAAGATCTGCTAGTGATTTATACACATACGTGCAGCGCAATGGTTTAAGAACACTATTATTAAAATTCGAATTTGAAGAGGCAAGTCTAAAGTTGTTTAAGTAATGGTACGATTAAAGAAGTTCAGGTTTAGGGTAATTCTTTACGTATAAATTTGAAAGAGATGCTTACAATAACATCAAGTCATTTAAATTATATAGCTAGTAACAGGTTGATTGGTTAAGAGCCTTAGCTTTTTTTATACTTTCTTATTAAAAAAAATTATTTAGGAAATCTGCAGGAAGTATGGAAAATAATAAAATAAAGTTAAATACAAATAAAATATGATGCTTGTAATATAAACGCTGACACATTAAAATAAACTACATTCAACCATATTCTTTCCCGTTGGAAATTTTTTCTGTTTTGCTTTGTCTGTTCTTTAGTTACGGTTTGAACTCCAATGTTAATGACAAGCATGATCAGTCCGTTATATATGTTTCTTTGTGTATTTTACACGGAAAATACGTTCAGAAGCCTATCTGAATGTTATCCACATATTTAACATTTAATTCATTCACTTATTTTTGCATCTATAAAAATATTCGTTTTTTGAATTTTTAACAAAACTAAATTGAAATCTTCAGTTCCAGGTACACCTTCTTTTATTTCCAAGCCTCTTCTTCTGCGTACTGTGCTCTGAGGAGCAATTGTAGCTCCTAAATTTAAAATCGTTTAAATGTCAGTCGGAATTTCAAGAAGACGAATAAAATCAAATTACTAAATTTCAAATAACTTCGAATGTAATATATTCCAAATGATCAGAAAGTATATGGATGATTAATACCTGCATTTTTAGTTACAATGATTGGTTCGCATGTTTTTCTAATATCCCTAACCTACTTATTATGCTGAATTTTTTGCACACACAATCCACATTTTATTACGGTCATTTGCTGTTCTTATATTTTCACTTGTTATATGTCATGTTACGAATTTTGTATTTAGTTTGATATTTTTAGTAGAATTATAATTAAAATTTTTGAGTTTCCCCATCTATAGAGCGCGGGGTAAATTTTAACAGACAGCTGCAACGTCGGAAAAGTAAAAATATAGGAGCACGTGCTTCTAACACTGAACAAATGGATAACTCTTTAATTTCATTTGAAATGACAGAAACGTTATAGAATACTGTGTTAGCTGTAACCGTAATTCCATCCTCTTTGTTTACCGGAAATTGCGAGAAGTAAAGAAATTACTGGAAATTTTTGGCGACCGATTGAAAGCTGTAAAATACCGGAGAGAGACATCTTAGTTCAGTTGCTGAATTAGTGTTATTGCGCCTTGTTTTAGTACTATGTGAACTGAAATATCAGATTTAGCTTTCTCTTTAGAAGCGCATTTTGTGGAGGGGGGGGATTTTCTATCAATTAAAAATTTTTAGTAGTTTGAAGTCTAACTACTGATTATACTCCGTGATATTGTGAACACTTGTACGAATATCTCTGATGAAAATTCCAACGTTCTGTTATATTTCTTTTGATAAGGATAATTTTTGTGAAAATTTTATCACACTTTTTGCATTCATTCTGTTACGAACCCGTACGCAAGCAACACTTTTTGGTGTCATAGGGTTATTGAATGCCAGTGACAAGACGAATGGTGAACAAATAAGGCAGTTGATGCCAAAGTTCGCTGCGTTCAAAGAAGAAATGAAAGCTGAAGGAGTTCCGTTAAAGAAGAGATGGAACCTGTTAACGTAAAAATGAAACTGGGGAAAGAAAGATGGAAGCTGTTAAAGCAGAAATGAAAGCGCGACAAAAAAAAAAAAAAAAAAAAAAAAAAAAAAAAAAAAAAAAAGGATGGAAACTGATCATGAATTAGTTAAAGGGGAGAAAGTCGTTGAAGGAAAGATGGAATCTTGTCAAGAATCCGTTAAATCAGAGATAAGGGCTGCTAAAGAGGAAATGAAAAGTGAAATTACCTGCATAAGAGAAAACACATCTGAGGCTATGGAAGTCAGAACAGACTCAATTGAAAGTAAAGGTGGACAAATTGAAGCAAAGGTTTCTTCTGTCAAAGAACAAATAGAAAAGCGAGTTTTATCCGTGAACAACAAATCGTTTACAGAGTTTCTTGTGTCAAAAAAACAAACAGAAAGAAGATTTTTCTGCCGTCCAAACGCAAATCGAACAACAAATTGATGATAGGTTTTCTGCAGGCGCCAAAGAAGTTCACGTGTTGAAGAATTTCGTAGCGACGCCAGGGAGCAATACTGATGGTTTACCCATGCCTGCTCGTTCCTCTCTGAATCTATCCAAGTAAGATGAGAAGAGCTCCTCTCATATATATATAAGACACAATTTTCTATAGTGGCGGATGCGAATGCATGGGATTCACAAGTTAAGGCCTGTCGTCTCGCCTCTTCTCTAAGAGCAGACGCTGCGGATATTCTTCAACCTCGTTCAGAAAACCAGAGACTAGACTTTGAAGCTCTAACCGACAGAAGTGTTTAAAAGAGTACAGCAGGCTTCAATTAAAATCGTCTCACCATAATCCCCCAGAAACACTTCAGGAACATGCCACGGATGTCGAAAAGTTCTCATCTCGCCTTTTTTTTTAGAATGCCCGTCAGAAACAAGAGAAATCCTGTTCTTGCAGTACTTCATGGACATCATCTGGGAACCTGGATTATAGAAAGCACTGCGAATGGCGGATGTCAAGGACTTAAAAAAAAAGCACTGGGGTGTACTCCATGAAATTGGAGGTGGAAATTCTCCTTCTCACCTCTCTGGAATGGAATTACATATCTTGCAATCAGAGCCGTGTTGCTGTGTATTTTTTATTACTCACTACATCTATACCATTAGATGTTCCTAAAAAGGTTAGCGATAAAAGAACTTATACATTATCAAGTAAAGTTTTTTCAGTGATTTTCTCCTGTTTCCGTTCCTAAGATTTTTCAAAATCAATATCTGCATTAAAAATGGGTTATAATATCAAACTCCAGCTACAGCTTATTTCTAAGCACCACGCACTGCGAGACGCTGGCGCTGTGCATACAGTGTTTTGAATTCTTTATTGCAGAAAAAAAGTGAAAAAAAAAATTAAATAGAAATAATATAGGACGTTAATAATATAAAATTGTGACACTTTAAAGTAAGCCATATTCAATTATATTCTTCCTCCTTTGCAAGGGCCCACCAGCGGCCGAGCGGTAAAGTCGCTGAACACTGGTAGTTCGGTCCGAGGTTCGAATCCCGCGAACGGGCTGGCTGCATGGGCGTTTTCGTGGTTTTCCCCATGTGTAACGTCTATACGAGCCAGTTTCCCTTAGAAAGTCCTCCACGAAGGCATACCTCCTCTTAGGCAGATAGCCCTCGAGGCTTTGCCATAATCACACACACACTTCCTCCTTTGCAAGTTTTCTCTTTCTTTCTCTTTAAATGCTATTTTTAACGGTACAAATCTCTATCATAAAACCATGTTCTGCCGAATCTTGCGTCCATAAGCGCGCAAACGCGTTCATGTATCGTCTCATTAATACAAGAAGATGCTAATAGCTAATAAAGTATTATGGCTGAACTGAAAACTGCGTCTCGATTCAGATGTTAAATATAAACAAAACATTAAGAAGTTCCGAAAATAATCGATTACGCGAGCTTTAATTAAGACTGGGTGAAATTTCAGTTGCTCAAGTAACATCTGATGTTTAATAAATGCAGGAAACGATGGTTAGTAAATTTCAAAACGGAAAAACATTAAAATAAGTATAAAAAGAATTTAATCTGAATTCTATTTCTATTAGCTTGGTTTGCACTGAAACTTATGAAATGATATAATTACATTGTTTCTTGACCACAACACCTAAAAATTGCAGTGGCTCTTATTATATTCATATTGATATAAATTCTAAAAAAAATTGCATTTGTTCTTAATATCCTTATATTTATTTTAACAAGCTAATAGAAATAGACACTAGATAATTTTTTTTAATATATATACATTTTTCTTTCTCTTTAGGAGGGAGGCTTGTTTTATAATTATTGTTTCTGTGTGAAATTTGAATTATGAGCAGCATAATATGGAAGGAAATTTCAGTGGACTTTATATCTGTTTTTTATATATATCTGATTTGGAAAAAAGTTATCGTAGACTTATACAAATACTATTCACACATGTAATAGTTCAGATATTTTACTTCTGCATTTTAAAAAATTTTCTTCCGCACGTAATAAAAAGCGAATTGTAAATTTTATTTGCTACACGAATTTTTCAAATCTTATCGCCTTAAAATGGCGAAAACATACTGTAAACTTGATAAGTACGTTTGCTTGTTGGTCTCATTTTGATTCGAAGGTGTCTTTCTAAAGCATCTTCTTTGCAGTCATTTAGCAGAGCTTATTTGTTTACGCCGGCTTCACTCTCCTCGCAAAGCGATACCACAGACGTACTCTGTATGTATTCCAGCCTCTTTGGGCCTAATAAATCGAATACAGAATTTGTACTACGATATTTGTTTTTGCTTCATTTAGTACGAAACAACCTGTATATCTCTTGCCCAATACAGAAGTGATACTTGATATTGTGATTACATATTGTAACAATTTGTACTACGATATTTGTTTTTGCTTCATTTAGTACGAAACGACCTGTATACCTCTAGCCCAATACAGAAGTGATACTTGATATTGTGTTTACATATTGTAATTTTGTGGCCTTCGCTAGGATGAGAGAAAAAACATTTGACCAGTAGTTAACAGTTAGAAGAAACTATGGGCAGTATTTCTTGCAACCACTACACGTTATCGCTTCTCGGCCTGTTGGCTAAGATCAAGTGTATTTTCTGTTCGTATCAGATTAAAATCTGATATGACACTTACAGAGTGTCCTGAGTTTAATCTAATTTTTGAACACTCGGCTTGCGGTTAGGTATTTATACCGCACTTGCTAAAGGTTGGCCCGTTATTGCACAGCCTCCGGGAGCGGCCTTACTAAAATTAAGAAAAGAATTTGCACGTTGCTTGTTTCCCTAAGTCTCACACCATGGCAGGAAAGAGAAAGCCAATGTTTATAATATGCTACACACAATATCATTATATCATATCACGTAGTATCACACATAAATATCATTTTCCGATAATACGTTTGTTATACGAAAAGTTAGTGCGTTTCGCAAATTTATTGCATAGATATAAAAGGGTATTCAGTTTCTTGTGTCAGGTATAGTTAATTATCCAGAAGTGTAGGAAAAATCGCAGACATTTCCGAAATTTAGTGCTATTATTCAGAGTAACTTTTAAAGTATTATTCGAAAAGAATAAAGCTAATTAAATTTATTTTTTAATTTTTAGTAAAGAACTAAACGACTTACATTATTAAATTTTAAAATATTTATAAACTGAGATACTCCTCACACGTGCAATCAGAGCTGTATTACGTGATATTTTAATTGACGTCCGCTTCTCCTTCATATGTTACTAAAACGTTAGCATTGAAAGATCTATAAAATTTAAAATATAAATATTTCCATTGTTTTCATTAACATTGTAGCTGGAAATTTTTGTTCAAAAATCTCAATTTGTATGCTCTGTGTTTTGGGAAAAGGGGCCATTGCATCAAACATTGGCAACACCTTATTTCTAAGCCCCGCCTACTAAGAGAAACACTGCATTCCTCATAAGATGAGTTGAATTTCTACTGAATGTCGATGGTGCGTATTTCTATTATTTATCCGATTATCGTATTTCTATTCTAGTATTATTTTTAAATGTTAAATATATAAGCATAATAATTCTTTTTCCTAAGTGCTTTTCGCCTATCATTATGTATTACTATTTGAAAACTGCAATGCATCATTTCAAAGATAAGCAGTGGTCACTTTTTTTAATATACATCGTTTCTCAAGATCTGCTAGTGATTTATACACATACGTGCAGCGCAATGGTTTCAGAACACTATTTTTAAAATTCGAATTTGAAGAGGCAAGTCTAAAGTTGTTTAAGTAATGGTACGATTAAAGAAGTTCAGGTTTAGGGTAATTCTTTACGTATAAATTTGAAAGAGATGCTTACAATAACATCAAGTCATTTAAATTATATAGCTAGTAACAGGTTGATTGGTTAAGAGCCTTAGCTTTTTTTATACTTTCTTATTAAAAAAAAATTATTTAGGAAATCTGCAGGAAGTATGGAAAATAATAAAATAAAGTTAAATACAAATAAAATATGATGCTTGTAATATAAACGCTGACACATTAAAATAAACTACATTCAACCATATTCTTTCCCGTCGGAAATTTTTTCTGTTTTGCTTTGTCTGTTCTTTAGTTACGGTTTGAACTCCAATGTTAATGACGAGCATGATCAGTCCGTTATATATGTTTCTTTGTGTATTTTACACGGAAAATACGTTCAGAAGCCTATCTGAATGTTATCCACATATTTAACATTTAATTCATTCACTTATTTTTGCATCTATAAAAATATTCGTTTTTTGAATTTTTAACAAAACTAAATTGAAATCTTCAGTTCCAGGTACACCTTCTTTTATTTCCAAGCCTCTTCTTCTGCGTACTGTGCTCTGAGGAGCAATTGTAGCTCCTAAATTTAAAATCGTTTAAATGTCAGTCGGAATTTCAAGAAGACGAATAAAATCAAATTACTAAATTTCAAATAACTTCGAATGTAATATATTCCAAATGATCAGAAAGTATATGGAGGATTAATACCTGCATTTTTAGTTACAATGATTGGTTCGCATGTTTTTCTAATATCCCTAACCTACTTATTATGCTGAATTTTTTGCACACACAATCCACATTTTATTACGGTCATTTGCTGTTCTTATATTTTCACTTGTTATATGCCATGTTACGAATTTTGTATTTAGTTTGATATTTTTAGTAGAATTATAATTAAAATTTTTGAGTTTCCCCATCTATAGAGCGCGGGGTCAATTTTAACAGACAGCTGCAACGTCGGAAAAGTAAAAATATAGGAGCACGTGCTTCTAACACTGAACAAATGGATAACTCTTTAATTTCATTTGAAATGACAGAAACGTTATAGAATACTGTGTTAGCTGTAACCGTAATTCCATCCTCTTTGTTTACCGGAAATTACGAGAAGTAAAGAAATTACTGGAAATTTTTGGCGACCGATTGAAAGCTGTAAAATACCGGAGAGAGACATCTTAGTTCAGTTGCTGAATTAGTGTTATTGCGCCTTGTTTTAGTACTGTGTGAACTGAAATATCAGATTTAGCTTTCTCTTTAGAAGCGCATTTTGTGGAGGGGGGGGATTTTCTATCAATTAAAAATTTTTAGTAGTTTGAAGTCTAACTACTGATTATACTGCGTGATATTGTGAACACTTGTACGAATATCTCTGATGAAAATTCCAACGTTCTGTTATATTTCTTTTGATAAGGATAATTTTTGTGAAAATTTTATCACACTTTTTGCATTCATTCTGTTACGAACCCGTACGCAAGCAACACTTTTTGGTGTCATAGGGTTATTGAATGCCAGTGACAAGACGAATGGTGAACAAATAAGGCAGTTGATGCCAAAGTTCGCTGCGTTCAAAGAAGAAATGAAAGCTGAAGGAGTTCCGTTAAAGAAGAGATGGAACCTGTTAACGTAAAAATGAAACTGGGGAAAGAAAGATGGAAGCTGTTAAAGCAGAAATGAAAGCGCGACCAAAAAGAAAAAAAAAAAAAAAAAAAAAAAAAAGGATGGAAACTGATCATGAATTAGTTAAAGGGGAGAAAGTCGTTGAAGGAAAGATGGAATCTTGTCAAGAATCCGTTAAATCAGAGATAAGGGCTGCTAAAGAGGAAATGAAAAGTGAAATTACCTGCATAAGAGAAAACACATCTGAGGCTATGGAAGTCAGAACAGACTCAATTGAAAGTAAAGGTGGACAAATTGAAGCAAAGGTTTCTTCTGTCAAAGAACAAATAGAAAAGCGAGTTTTATCCGTGAACAACAAATCGTTTACAGAGTTTCTTGTGTCAAAAAAACAAACAGAAAGAAGATTTTTCTGCCGTCCAAACGC
This sequence comes from Stegodyphus dumicola, assembly GCF_044657685.1. Classification (NCBI taxonomy): domain Eukaryota; kingdom Metazoa; phylum Arthropoda; class Arachnida; order Araneae; family Eresidae; genus Stegodyphus; species Stegodyphus dumicola. The sequence goes on from NC_140778.1 coordinate 115,846,325, forward strand.
AAATCGAACAACAAATTGATGATAGGTTTTCTGCAGGCGCCAAAGAAGTTCACGTGTTGAAGAATTTCGTAGCGACGCCAGGGAGCAATACTGATGGTTTACCCATGCCTGCTCGTTCCTCTCTGAATCTATCCAAGTAAGATGAGAAGAGCTCCTCTCATATATATATAAGACACAATTTTCTATAGTGGCGGATGCGAATGCATGGGATTCACAAGTTAAGGCCTGTCGTCTCGCCTCTTCTCTAAGAGCAGACGCTGCGGATATTCTTCAACCTCGTTCAGAAAACCAGAGACTAGACTTTGAAGCTCTAACCGACAGAAGTGTTTAAAAGAGTACAGCAGGCTTCAATTAAAATCGTCTCACCATAATCCCCCAGAAACACTTCAGGAACATGCCACGGATGTCGAAAAGTTCTCATCTCGCCTTTTTTTTAGAATGCCCGTCAGAAACAAGAGAAATCCTGTTCTTGCAGTACTTCATGGACATCATCTGGGAACCTGGATTATAGATAGCACTGCGAATGGCGGATGTCAAGGACTTAAAAAAAAGCACTGGGGTGTACTCCATGAAATTGGAGGTGGAAATTCTCCTTTTCACCTCTCTGGAATGGGATTACATATCTTGCAATCAGAGCCGTGTTGCTGTGTATTTTTTATTACTCACTACATCTATACCATTAGATGTTCCTAAAAAGGTTAGCGATAAAAGAACTTATACATTATCAAGTAAAGTTTTTTCAGTGATTTTCTCCTGTTTCCGTTCCTAAGATTTTTCAAAATCAATATCTGCATTAAAAATGGGTTATAATATCAAACTCCAGCTACAGCTTATTTCTAAGCACCACGCACTGCGAGACGCTGGCGCTGTGCATACAGTGTTTTGAATTCTTTATTGCAGAAAAAAAGTGAAAAAAAAAATTAAATAGAAATAATATAGGACGTTAATAATATAAAATTGTGACACTTTAAAGTAAGCCATATTCAATTATATTCTTCCTCCTTTGCAAGGGCCCACCAGCGGCCGAGCGTTAAAGTCGCTGAACACTGGTAGTTCGGTCCGAGGTTCGAATCCCGCGAACGGGCTGGCTGCATGGGCGTTTTCGTGGTTTTCCCCATGTGTAACGTCTATACGAGCCAGTTTCCCTTAGAAAGTCCTCCACGAAGGCATACCTCCTGTTAGGCAGATAGCCCTCGAGGCTTTGCCATAATCACACACACACTTCCTCCTTTGCAAGTTTTCTCTTTCTTTCTCTTTACATGCTATTTTTAACGGTACAAATCTCTATCATAAAACCATGTTCTGCCGAATCTTGCGTCCATAAGCGCGCAAACGCGTTCATGTATCGTCTCATTAATACAAGAAGATGCTAATAGCTAATAAAGTATTATGGCTGAACTGAAAACTGCGTCTCGATTCAGATGTTAAATATAAACAAAACATTAAGAAGTTCCGAAAATAATCGATTACGCGAGCTTTAATTAAGACTGGGTGAAATTTCAGTTGCTCAAGTAACATCTGATGTTTAATAAATGCAGGAAACGATGGTTAGTAAATTTCAAAACGGAAAAACATTAAAATAAGTATAAAAAGAATTTAATCTGAATTCTATTTCTATTAGCTTGGTTTGCACTGAAACTTATGAAATGATATAATTACATTGTTTCTTGACCACAACACCTAAAAATTGCAGTGGCTCTTATTATATTCATATTGATATAAATTCTAAAAAAAATTGCATTTGTTCTTAATATCTTTATATTTATTTTAACAAGCTAATAGAACTAGATACTAGATAATTTTTTTTAATATATATACATTTTTCTTTCTCTTTAGGAGGGAGGCTTGTTTTATAATTATTGTTTCTGTGTGAAATTTGAATTATGAGCAGCATAATATGGAAGGAAATTTCAGTGGACTTTATATCTGTTTTTTATATATATCTGATTTGGAAAAAAGTTATCGTAGACTTATACAAATACTATTCACACATGTAATAGTTCAGATATTTTACTTCCGCATTTTAAAAAATTTTCTTCCGCACGTAATAAAAAGCGAATTGTAAATTTTATTTGCTACACGAATTTTTCAAATCTTATCGCCTTAAAATGGCGAAAACATACTGTAAATTTGATAAGTACGTTTGCTTGTTGGTCTCATTTTGATTCGAAGGTGTCTTTCTAAAGCATCTTCTTTGGAGTCATTTAGCAGAGCTTATTTGTTTACGCCGGCTTCACTCTCCTCGCAAAGCGATACCACAGACGTACTCTGTATGTATTCCAGCCTCTTTGGGCCTAATAAATCGAATACAGAATTTGTACTACGATATTTGTTTTTGCTTCATTTAGTACGAAACAACCTGTATATCTCTTGCCCAATACAGAAGTGATACTTGATATTGTGTTTACATATTGTAACAATTTGTACTACGATATATGTTTTTGCTTCATTTAGTACGAAACGACCTGTATATCTCTAGCCCAATACAGAAGTGATACTTGATATTGTGTTTACATATTGTAATTTTGTGGCCTTCGCTAGGATGAGAGAAAAAACATTTGACCAGTAGTTAACAGTTAGAAGAAACTATGGGCAGTATTTCTTGCAACCACTACACGTTATCGCTTCTCGGCCTGTTGGCTAAGATCAAGTGTATTATCTGTTCGTATCAGATTAAAATCTGATATGACACTTACAGAGTGTCCTGAGTTTAATCTAATTTTTGAACACTCGGCTTGCGGTTAGGTATTTATACCGCACTTGCTAAAGGTTGGCCCGTTATTGCACAGCCTCCGGGAGCGGCCTTACTAAAATTAAGAAAAGAATTTGCACGTTGCTTGTTTCCCTAAGTCTCACAGCATGGCAGGAAAGAGAAAGGCAATGTTTATAATATGCTACACACAATATCATTATATCATATCACGTAGTATCACACATAAATATCATTTTCCGATAATATGTTTGTTATACGAAAAGTTAGTGCGTTTCGCAAATTTATTGCATAGATATAAAAGGGTATTCAGTTTCTTGTGTCAGGTATAGTTAATTATCCAGAAGTGTAGGAAAAATCGCAGACATTTCCGAAATTTAGTGCTATTATTCAGAGTAACTTTTAAAGTATTATTCGAAAAGAATAAAGCTAATTAAATTTATTTTTTAATTTTTAGTAAAGAACTAAACTACTTACATTATTAAATTTTAAAATATTTATAAACTGAGATACTCCTCACACGTGCAATCAGAGCTGTATTACGTGATATTTTAATTGACGTCCGCTTCTCCTTCATATGTTACTAAAACGTTAGCATTGAAAGATCTATAAAATTTAAAATATAAATATTTCCATTGTTTTCATTAACATTGTAGCTGGAAATTTTTGTTCAAAAATCTCAATTTGTATGCTCTGTGTTTTGGGAAAAGGGGCCATTGCATCAAACATTGGCAACACCTTATTTCTAAGCCCCGCCTCCTAAGAGAAACACTGCATTCCTCATAAGATGAGTTGAATTTCTACTGAATGTCGATGGTGCGTATTTCTATTATTTATCCGATTATCGTATTTCTATTCTAGTATTATTTTTAAATGTTAAATATATAAGCATAATAATTCTTTTTCCTAAGTGCTTTTCGCCTATCATTATGTATTACTATTTGAAAACTGCAATGCATCATTTCAAAGATAAGCAGTGGTCACTTTTTTTAATATACATCGTTTCTCAAGATCTGCTAGTGATTTATACACATACGTGCAGCGCAATGGTTTAAGAACACTATTTTTAAAATTCGAATTTGAAGAGGCAAGTCTAAAGTTGTTTAAGTAATGGTACGATTAAAGAAGTTCAGGTTTAGGATAATTCTTTACGTATAAATTTGAAAGAGATGCTTACAATAACATCAAGTCATTTAAATTATATAGCTAGTAACAGGTTGATTGGTTAAGAGCCTTAGCTTTTTTTATACTTTCTTATTAAAAAAAAATTATTTAGGAAATCTGCAGGAAGTATGGAAAATAATAAAATAAAGTTAAATACAAATAAAATATGATGCTTGTAATATAAACGCTGACACATTAAAATAAACTACATTCAACCATATTCTTTCCCGTCGGAAATTTTTTCTGTTTTGCTTTGTCTGTTCTTTAGTTACGGTTTGAACTCCAATGTTAATGACGAGCATGATCAGTCCGTTATATATGTTTCTTTGTGTATTTTACACGGAAAATACGTTCAGAAGCCTATCTGAATGTTATCCACATATTTAACATTTAATTCATTCACTTATTTTTGCATCTATAAAAATATTCGTTTTTTGAATTTTTAACAAAACTAAATTGAAATCTTCAGTTCCAGGTACACCTTCTTTTATTTCCAAGCCTCTTTTTCTGCGTACTGTGCTCTGAGGAGCAATTGTAGCTCCTAAATTTAAAATCGTTTAAATGTCAGTCGGAATTTCAAGAAGACGAATAAAATCAAATTACTAAATTTCAAATAACTTCGAATGTAATATATTCCAAATGATCAGAAAGTATATGGAGGATTAATACCTGCATTTTTAGTTACAATGATTGATTCGCATGTTTTTCTAATATCCCTAACCTACTTATTATGCTGAATTTTTTGCACACACAATCCACATTTTATTACGGTCATTTGCTGTTCTTATATTTTCACTTAGTCGTGCAGTCATGTTACGAATTTTGTATTTAGTTTGATATTTTTAGTAGAATTATAATTAAAATTTTTGAGTTTCCCCATCTATAGAGCGCGGGGTAAATTTTAACAGACAGCTGCAACGTCGGAAAAGTAAAAATATAGGAGCACGTGCTTCTAACACTGAACAAATGGATAACTCTTTAATTTCATTTGAAATGACAGAAACGTTATAGAATACTGTGTTAGCTGTAACCGTAATTCCATCCTCTTTGTTTACCGGAAATTACGAGAAGTAAAGAAATTACTGGAAATTTTTGGCGACCGATTGAAAGCTGTAAAATACCGGAGAGAGAAATCTTAGTTCAGTTGCTGAATTAGTGTTATTGCGCCTTGTTTTAGTACTGTGTGAACTGAAATATCAGATTTAGCTTTCTCTTTAGAAGCGCATTTTGTGGAGGGGGGGGATTTTCTATCAATTAAAAATTTTTAGTAGTTTGAAGTCTAACTACTGATTATACTGCGTGATATTGTGAACACTTGTACGAATATCTCTGATGAAAATTCCAACGTTCTGTTATATTTCTTTTGATAAGGATAATTTTTGTGAAAATTTTATCACACTTTTTTCATTCATTCTGTTACGAACCCGTACGCAAGCAACACTTTTTGGTGTCATAGGGTTATTGAATGCCAGTGACAAGACGAATGGTGAACAAATAAGGCAGTTGATGCCAAAGTTCGCTGCGTTCAAAGAAGAAATGAAAGCTGAAGAAGTTCCGTTAAAGAAGAGATGGAACCTGTTAACGTAAAAATGAAACTGGGGAAAGAAAGATGGAAGCTGTTAAAGCAGAAATGAAAGCGCGACAAAAAAAAAAAAAAAAAAAAAAAAAAAGGATGGAAACTGATCATGAATTAGTTAAAGGGGAGAAAGTCGTTGAAGGAAAGATGGAATTTTGTCAAGAATCCGTTAAATCAGAGATAAGGGCTGCTAAAGAGGAAATGAAAAGTGAAATTACCTGCATAAGAGAAAACACATCTGAGGCTATGGAAGTCAGAACAGACTCAATTGAAAGTAAAGGTGGACAAATTGAAGCAAAGGTTTCTTCTGTCAAAGAACAAATAGAAAAGCGAGTTTTATCCGTGAACAACAAATCGTTTACAGAGTTTCTTGTGTCAAAAAAACAAACAGAAAGAAGATTTTTCTGCCGTCCAAACGCAAATCGAACAACAAATTGATGATAGGTTTTCTGCAGGCGCCAAAGAAGTTCACGTGTTGAAGAATTTCGTAGCGACGCCAGGGAGCAATACTGATGGTTTACCCATGCCTGCTCGTTCCTCTCTGAATCTATCCAAGTATGATGAGAAGAGCTCCTCTCATATATATATAAGACACAATTTTCTATAGTGGCGGATGCGAATGCATGGGATTCACAAGTTAAGGCCTGTCGTCTCGCCTCTTCTGTAAGAGCAGACGCTGCGGATATTCTTCAACCTCGTTCAGAAAACCAGAGACTAGACTTTGAAGCTCTAACCGACAGAAGTGTTTAAAAGAGTACAGCAGGCTTCAATTAAAATCGTCTCACCATAATCCCCCAGAAACACTTCAGGAACATGCCACGGATGTCGAAAAGTTCTCATCTCGCCTTTTTTTTAGAATGCCCGTCAGAAACAAGAGAAATCCTGTTCTTGCAGTACTTCATGGACATCATCTGGGAACCTGAATTATAGAAAGCACTGCGAATGGCGGATGTCAAGGACTTAAAAAAAAAGCACTGGGGTGTACTCCATGAAATTGGAGGTGGAAATTCTCCTTTTCACCTCTCTGGAATGGGATTACATATCTTGCAATCAGAGCCGTGTTGCTGTGTATTTTTTATTACTCACTACATCTATACCATTAGATGTTCCTAAAAAGGTTAGCGATAAAAGAACTTATACATTATCAAGTAAAGTTTTTTCAGTGATTTTCTCCTGTTTCCGTACCTAAGATTTTTCAAAATCAATATCTGCATTAAAAATGGGTTATAATATCAAACTCCAGCTACAGCTTATTTCTAAGCACCACGCACTGCGAGACGCTGGCGCTGTGCATACAGTGTTTTGAATTCTTTATTGCAGAAAAAAAGTGAAAAAAAAATTAAATAGAAATAATATAGGACGTTAATAATATAAAATTGTGACACTTTAAAGTAAGCCATATTCAATTATATTCTTCCTCCTTTGCAAGGGCCCACCAGCGGCCGAGCGGTAAAGTCGCTGAACACTGGTAGTTCGGTCCGAGGTTCGAATCCCGCGAACGGGCTGGCTGCATGGGCGTTTTCGTGGTTTTCCCCATGTGTAACGTCTATACGAGCCAGTTTCCCTTAGAAAGTCCTCCACGAAGGCATACCTCCTCTTAGGCAGATAGCCCTCGAGGCTTTGCCATAATCACACACACACTTCCTCCTTTGCAAGTTTTCTCTTTCTTTCTCTTTAAATGCTATTTTTAACGATACAAATCTCTATCATAAAACCATGTTCTGCCGAATCTTGCGTCCATAAGCGCGCAAACGCGTTCATGTATCGTCTCATTAATACAAGAAGATGCTAATAGCTAATAAAGTATTATGGCTGAACTGAAAACTGCGTCTCGATTCAGATGTTAAATATAAACAAAACATTAAGAAGTTCCGAAAATAATCGATTACGCGAGCTTTAATTAAGACTGGGTGAAATTTCAGTTGCTCAAGTAACATCTGATGTTTAATAAATGCAGGAAACGATGGTTAGTAAATTTCAAAACGGAAAAACATTAAAATAAGTATAAAAAGAATTTAATCTGAATTCTATTTCTATTAGCTTGGTTTGCACTGAAACTTATGAAATGATATAATTACATTGTTTCTTGACCACAACACCTAAAAATTGCAGTGGCTCTTATTATATTCATATTGATATAAATTCTAAAAAAAATTGCATTTGTTCTTAATATCTTTATATTTATTTTAACAAGCTAATAGAAATAGACACTAGATAATTTTTTTTAATATATATACATTTTTCTTTCTCTTTAGGAGGGAGGCTTGTTTTATAATTATTGTTTCTGTGTGAAATTTGAATTATGAGCAGCATAATATGGAAGGAAATTTCAGTGGACTTTATATCTGTTTTTTATATATATCTGATTTGGAAAAAAGTTATCGTAGACTTATACAAATACTATTCACACATGTAATAGTTCAGATATTTTACTTCTGCATTTTAAAAAATTTTCTTCCGCACGTAATAAAAAGCGAATTGTAAATTTTATTTGCTACACGAATTTTTCAAATCTTATCGCCTTAAAATGGCGAAAACATACTGTAAACTTGATAAGTACGTTTGCTTGTTGGTCTCATTTTGATTCGAAGGTGTCTTTCTAAAGCATCTTCTTTGCAGTCATTTAGCAGAGCTTATTTGTTTACGCCGGCTTCACTCTCCTCGCAAAGCGATACCACAGACGTACTCTGTATGTATTCCAGCCTCTTTGGGCCTAATAAATCGAATACAGAATTTGTACTACGATATTTGTTTTTGCTTCATTTAGTACGAAACAACCTGTATATCTCTTGCCCAATACAGAAGTGATACTTGATATTGTGTTTACATATTGTAACAATTTGTACTACGATATATGTTTTTGCTTCATTTAGTACGAAACGACCTGTATATCTCTAGCCCAATACAGAAGTGATACTTGATATTGTGTTTACATATTGTAATTTTGTGGCCTTCGCTAGGATGAGAGAAAAAACATTTGACCAGTAGTTAACAGTTAGAAGAAACTATGGGCAGTATTTCTTGCAACCACTACACGTTATCGCTTCTCGGCCTGTTGGCTAAGATCAAGTGTAGTATCTGTTCGTATCAGATTAAAATCTGATATGACACTTACAGAGTGTCCTGATTTAAACTAATTTTTGAACACTCGGCTTGCGGTTAGGTATTTATACCGCACTTGCTAAAGGTTGGCCCGTTATTGCACAGCCTCCGGGAGCGGCCTTACTAAAATTAAGAAAAGAATTTGCACGTTGCTTGTTTCCCTAAGTCTCACAGCATGGCAGGAAAGAGAAAGGCAATGTTTATAATATGCTACACACAATATCATTATATCATATCACGTAGTATCACACATAAATATCATTTTCCGATAATACGTTCGTTATACGAAAAGTTAGTGCGTTTCGCAAATTTATTGCATAGATATAAAAGGGTATTCAGTTTCTTGTGTCAGATATAGTTAATTATCCAGAAGTGTAGGAAAAATCGCAGACATTTCCGAAATTTAGTGCTATTATTCAGAGTAACTTTTAAAGTATTATTCGAAAAGAATAAAGCTAAATTAAATTTATTTTTTAATTTTTAGTAAAGAACTAAACTACTTACATTATTAAATTTTATAATATTTATAAACTGAGATACTCCTCACACGTGCAATCAGAGCTGTATTACGTGATATTTTAATTGACGTCCGCTTCTCCTTCATATGTTACTAAAACGTTAGCATTGAAAGATCTATAAAATTTAAAATATAAATATTTCCATTGTTTTCATTAACATTGTAGCTGGAAATTTTTGTTCAAAAATCTCAATTTGTATGCTCTGTGTTTTGGGAAAAGGGGCCATTGCATCAAACATTGGCAACACCTTATTTCTAAGCCCCGCCTACTAAGAGAAACACTGCATTCCTCATAAGATGAGTTGAATTTCTACTGAATGTCGATGGTGCGTATTTCTATTATTTATCCGATTATCGTATTTCTATTCTAGTATTATTTTTAAATGTTAAATATATAAGCATAATAATTCTTTTTCCTAAGTGCTTTTCGCCTATCATTATGTATTACTATTTGAAAACTGCAATGCATCATTTCAAAGATAAGCAGTGGTCACTTTTTTTAATATACATCGTTTCTCAAGATCTGCTAGTGATTTATACACATACGTGCAGCGCAATGGTTTCAGAACACTATTTTTAAAATTCGAATTTGAAGAGGCAAGTCTAAAGTTGTTTAAGTAATGGTACGATTAAAGAAGTTCAGGTTTAGGGTAATTCTTTACGTATAAATTTGAAAGAGATGCTTACAATAACATCAAGTCATTTAAATTATATAGCTAGTAACAGGTTGATTGGTTAAGAGCCTTAGCTTTTTTTATACTTTCTTATTAAAAAAAATTATTTAGGAAATCTGCAGGAAGTATGGAAAATAATAAAATAAAGTTAAATACAAATAAAATATGATGCTTGTAATATAAACGCTGACACATTAAAATAAACTACATTCAACCATATTCTTTCCCGTCGGAAATTTTTTCTGTTTTGCTTTGTCTGTTCTTTAGTTACGGTTTGAACTCCAATGTTAATGACGAGCATGATCAGTCCGTTATATATGTTTCTTTGTGTATTTTACACGGAAAATACGTTCAGAAGCCTATCTGAATGTTATCCACATATTTAACATTTAATTCATTCACTTATTTTTGCATCTATAAAAATATTCGTTTTTTGAATTTTTAACAAAACTAAATTGAAATCTTCAGTTCCAGGTACACCTTCTTTTATTTCCAAGCCTCTTCTTCTGCGTACTGTGCTCTGAGGAGCAATTGTAGCTCCTAAATTTAAAATCGTTTAAATGTCAGTCGGAATTTCAAGAAGACGAATAAAATCAAATTACTAAATTTCAAATAACTTCGAATGTAATATATTCCAAATGATCAGAAAGTATATGGAGGATTAATACCTGCATTTTTAGTTACAATGATTGATTCGCATGTTTTTCTAATATCCCTAACCTACTTATTATGCTGAATTTTTTGCACACACAATCCACATTTTATTACGGTCATTTGCTGTTCTTATATTTTCACTTAGTCGTGCAGTCATGTTACGAATTTTGTATTTAGTTTGATATTTTTAGTAGAATTATAATTAAAATTTTTGAGTTTCCCCATCTATAGAGCGCGGGGTAAATTTTAACAGACAGCTGCAACGTCGGAAAAGTAAAAATATAGGAGCACGTGCTTCTAACACTGAACAAATGGATAACTCTTTAATTTCATTTGAAATGACAGAAACGTTATAGAATACTGTGTTAGCTGTAACCGTAATTCCATCCTCTTTGTTTACCGGAAATTGCGAGAAGTAAAGAAATTACTGGAAATTTTTGGCGACCGATTGAAAGCTGTAAAATACCGGAGAGAGACATCTTAGTTCAGTTGCTGAATTAGTGTTATTGCGCCTTGTTTTAGTACTGTGTGAACTGAAATATCAGATTTAGCTTTCTCTTTAGAAGCGCATTTTGTGGAGGGGGGGGGATTTTCTATCAATTAAAAATTTTTAGTAGTTTGAAGTCTAACTACTGATTATACTGCGTGATATTGTGAACACTTGTACGAATATCTCTGATGAAAATTCCAACGTTCTGTTATATTTCTTTTGATAAGGATAATTTTTGTGAAAATTTTATCACACTTTTTGCATTCATTCTGTTACGAACCCGTACGCAAGCAACACTTTTTGGTAACATAGGGTTATTGAATGCCAGTGACAAGACGAATGGTGAACAAATAAGGCAGTTGATGCCAAAGTTCGCTGCGTTCAAAGAAGAAATGAAAGCTGAAGAAGTTCCGTTAAAGAAGAGATGGAACATGTTAACGTAAAAATGAAACTGGGGAAAGAAAGATGGAAGCTGTTAAAGCAGAAATGAAAGCGCGACAAAAAAAAAAAAAAAAAAAAAGGATGGAAACTGATCATGAATTAGTTAAAGGGAAGAAAGTCGTTGAAGGAAAGATGGAATCTTGTCAAGAATCCGTTAAATCAGAGATAAGGGCTGCTAAAGAGGAAATGAAAAGTGAAATTACCTGCATAAGAGAAAACACATCTGAGGCTATGGAAGTCAGAACAGACTCAATTGAAAGTAAAGGTGGACAAATTGAAGCAAAGGTTTCTTCTGTCAAAGAACAAATAGAAAAGCGAGTTTTATCCGTGAACAACAAATCGTTTACAGAGTTTCTTGTGTCAAAAAAACAAACAGAAAGAAGATTTTTCTGCCGTCCAAACGCAAATCGAACAACAAATTGATGATAGGTTTTCTGCAGGCGCCAAAGAAGTTCACGTGTTGAAGAATTTCGTAGCGACGCAAGGGAGCAATACTGATGGTTTACCCATGCCTGCTCGTTCCTCTCTGAATCTATCCAAGTATGATGAGAAGAGCTCCTCTCATATATATATAAGACACAATTTTCTATAGTGGCGGATGCGAATGCATGGGATTCACAAGTTAAGGCCTGTCGTCTCGCCTCTTCTCTAAGAGCAGACGCTGCGGATATTCCTCAACCTCGTTCAGAAAACCAGAGACTAGACTTTGAAGCTCTAACCGACAGAAGTGTTTAAAAGAGTACAGCAGGCTTCAATTAAAATCGTCTCACCATAATCCCCCAGAAACACTTCAGGAACATGCCACGGATGTCGAAAAGTTCTCATCTCGCCTTTTTTTTAGAATGCCCGTCAGAAACAAGAGAAATCCTGTTCTTGCAGTACTTCATGGGCATCATCTGGGAACCTGAATTATAGAAAGCACTGCGAATGGCGGATGTCAAGGACTTAAAAAAAAAGCACTGGGGTGTACTCCATGAAATTGGAGGTGGAAATTCTCCTTTTCACCTCTCTGGAATGGGATTACATATCTTGCAATCAGAGCCGTGTTGCTGTGTATTTTTTATTACTCACTACATCTATACCATTAGATGTTCCTAAAAAGGTTAGCGATAAAAGAACTTATACATTATCAAGTAAAGTTTTTTCAGTGATTTTCTCCTGTTTCCGTACCTAAGATTTTTCAAAATCAATATCTGCATTAAAATTGGGTTATAATATCAAACTCCAGCTACAGCTTATTTCTAAGCACCACGCACTGCGAGACGCTGGCGCTGTGCATACAGTGTTTTGAATTCTTTATTGCAGAAAAAAAGTGAAAAAAAAATTAAATAGAAATAATATAGGACGTTAATAATATAAAATTGTGACACTTTAAAGTAAGCCATATTCAATTATATTCTTCATCCTTTGCAAGGGCCCACCAGCGGCCGAGCGGTAAAGTCGCTGAACACTGGTAGTTCGGTCCGAGGTTCGAATCCCGCGAACGGGCTGGCTGCATGGGCGTTTTCGTGGTTTTCCCCATGTGTAACGTCTATACGAGCCAGTTTCCCTTAGAAAGTCCTCCACGAAGGCATACCACCTCTTAGGCAGATAGCCCTCGAGGCTTTGCCATAATCACACACACACTTCCTCCTTTGCAAGTTTTCTCTTTCTTTCTCTTTAAATGCTATTTTTAACGGTACAAATCTCTATCATAAAACCAATGTTCTGCCGAATCTTGCGTCCATAAGCGCGCAAACGCGTTCATGTATCGTCTCATTAATACAAGAAGATGCTAATAGCTAATAAAGTATTATGGCTGAACTGAAAACTGCGTCTCGATTCAGATGTTAAATATAAACAAAACATTAAGAAGTTCCGAAAATAATCGATTACGCGAGCTTTAATTAAGACTGGGTGAAATTTCAGTTGCTCAAGTAACATCTGATGTTTAATAAATGCAGGAAACGATGGTTAGTAAATTTCAAAACGGAAAAACATTAAAATAAGTATAAAAAGAATTTAATCTGAATTCTATTTCTATTAGCTTGGTTTGCACTGAAACTTATGAAATGATATAATTACATTACTTCTTGACCACAACACCTAAAAATTGCAGTGGCTCTTATTATATTCATATTGATATATATTCTAAAAAAAATTGCATTTGTTCTTAATATCTTTATATTTATTTTAACAAGCTAATAGAAATAGACACTAGATAATTTTTTTTAATATATATACATTTTTCTTTCTCTTTAGGAGGGAGGCTTGTTTTATAATTATTGTTTCTGTGTGAAATTTGAATTATGAGCAGCATAATATGGAAGGAAATTTCAGTGGACTTTATATCTGTTTTTTATATATATCTGATTGGAAAAAAGTTATCGTAGACTTATACAAATACTATTCACACATGTAATAGTTCAGATATTTTACTTCTGCATTTTAAAAAATTTTTTTCCGCACGTAATAAAAAGCGAATTGTAAATTTTATTTGCTACACGAATTTTTCAAAGCTTATCGCCTTAAAATGGCGAAAACATACTGTAAACTTGATAAGTACGTTTGCTTGTTGGTCTCATTTTGATTCGAAGGTGTCTTTCTAAAGCATCTTCTTTGCAGTCATTTAGCAGAGCTTATTTGTTTACGCCGGCTTCACTCTCCTCGCAAAGCGATACCAGAGACGTACTCTGTATGTATTCCAGCCTCTTTGGGCCTAATAAATCGAATACAGAATTTGTACTACGATATTTGTTTTTGCTTCATTTAGTACGAAACAACCTGTATATCTCTTGCCCAATACAGAAGTGATACTTGATATTGTGTTTACATATTGTAACAATTTGTACTACGATATATGTTTTTGCTTCATTTAGTACGAAACAACCTGTATATCTTTAGCCCAATACAGAAGTGATACTTGATATTGTGTTTACATATTGTAATTTTGTGGCCTTCGCTAGGATGAGAGAAAAAACATTTGACCAGTAGTTAACAGTTAGAAGAAACTATGGGCAGTATTTCTTGCAAACACTACACGTTATCGCTTCTCGGCCTGTTGGCTAAGATCAAGTGTAGTATCTGTTCTTATCAGATTAAAATCTGATATGACACTTACAGAGTGTCCTGATTTTAATCTAATTTTTGAACACTCGGCTTGCGGTTAGGTATTTATACCGCCCTTGCCAAAGGTTGGCCCGTTATTGCACTGCCTCCGGGAGCGGCCTTACTAAAATTAAGAAAAGAATTTGCACGTTGCTTGTTTCCCTAAGTCTCACAGCATGGCAGGAAAGAGAAAGGCAATGTTTATAATATGCTACCCACAATATCATTATATCATATCACGTAGTATCACACATAAATATCATTTTTCGATAATACGTTCGTTATACGAAAAGTTAGTGCGTTTCGCAAATTTATTGCATAGATATAAAAGGGTATTCAGTTTCTTGTGTCAGGCATAGTTAATTATCCAGAAGTGTAGGAAAAATCGCAGACGTTTCCGAAATTTAGTGCTATTATTCAGAGTAACTTTTAAAGTATTATTCGAAAAGAATAAAGCTAATTAAATTTATTTTTTAATTTTTAGTAAAGAACTAAACTACTTACATTATTAAATTTTAAAATATTTATAAACTGAGATACTCCTCACACGTGCAATCAGAGCTGTATTACGTGATATTTTAATTGACGTCCGCTTCTCCTTCATATGTTACTAAAACGTTAGCATTGAAAGATCTATAAAATTTAAAATATAAATATTTCCATTGTTTTCATTAACATTGTTGCTGGAAATTTTTGTTCAAAAATCTCAATTTGTATGCTCTGTGTTTTGGGAAAAGGGGCCATTGCATCAAACATTGGCAACACCTTATTTCTAAGCCCCGCCTACTAAGAGAAACACTGCATTCCTCATAAGATGAGTTGAATTTCTACTGAATGTCGATGGTGCGTATTTCTATTATTTATCCGATTATCGTATTTCTATTCTAGTATTATTTTTAAATGTTAAATATATAAGCATAATAATTCTTTTTCCTAAGTGCTTTTCGCCTATCATTATGTATTACTATTTGAAAACTGCAATGCATCATTTCAAAGATAAGCAGTGGTCACTTTTTTTAATATACATCGTTTCTCAAGATCTGCTAGTGATTTATACACATACGTGCAGCGCAATGGTTTCAGAACACTATTTTTAAAATTCGAATTTGAAGAGGCAAGTCTAAAGTTGTTTAAGTAATCGTACGATTAAAGAAAATCAGGTTTAGGGTAAATCTTTAGGTATAAATTTGAAAGAGATGCTTACAATAACATCAAGTCATTTAAATTATATAGCTAGTAACAGGTTGATTGGTTAAGAGCCTTAGCTTTTTTTATACTTTCTTATTAAAAAAAAATTATTTAGGAAATCTGCAGGAAGTATGGAAAATAATAAAATAAAGTTAAATACAAATAAAATATGATGCTTGTAATATAAACGCTGACACATTAAAATAAACTACATTCAACCATATTCTTTCCCGTCGGAAATTTTTTCTGTTTTGCTTTGTCTGTTCTTTAGTTACGGTTTGAACTCCAATGTTAATGACGAGCATGATCAGTCCGTTATATATGTTTCTTTGTGTATTTTACACGGAAAATACGTTCAGAAGCCTATCTGAATGTTATCCACATATTTAACATTTAATTCATTCACTTATTTTTGCATCTATAAAAATATTCGTTTCTTGAATTTTTAACAAAACTAAATTGAAATCTTCAGTTCCAGGTACACCTTCTTTTATTTCCAAGCCTCTTCTTCTGCGTACTGTGCTCTGAGGAGCAATTGTAGCTCCTAAATTTAAAATCGTTTAAATGTCAGTCGGAATTTCAAGAAGACGAATAAAATCAAATTACTAAATTTCAAATAACTTCGAATGTAATATATTCCAAATGATCAGAAAGTATATGGAGGATTAATACCTGCATTTTTAGTTACAATGATTGATTCGCATGTTTTTCTAATATCCCTAACCTACTTATTATGCTGAATTTTTTGCACACACAATCCACATTTTATTACGGTCATTTGCTGTTCTTATATTTTCACTTAGTCGTGCAGTCATGTTACGAATTTTGTATTTAGTTTGATATTTTTAGTAGAATTATAATTAAAATTTTTGAGTTTCCCCATCTATAGAGCGCGGGGTAAATTTTAACAGACAGCTGCAACGTCGGAAAAGTAAAAATATAGGAGCACGTGCTTCTAACACTGAACAAATGGATAACTCTTTAATTTCATTTGAAATGACAGAAACGTTATAGAATACTGTGTTAGCTGTAACCGTAATTCCATCCTCTTTGTTTACCGGAAATTACGAGAAGTAAAGAAATTACTGGAAATTTTTGGCGACCGATTGAAAGCTGTAAAATACCGGAGAGAGACATCTTAGTTCAGTTGCTGAATTAGTGTTATTGCGCCTTGTTTTAGTACTGTGTGAACTGAAATATCAGATTTAGCTTTCTCTTTAGAAGCGCATTTTGTGGAGGGGGGGGGATTTTCTATCAATTAAAAATTTTTAGTAGTTTGAAGTCTAACTACTTATTATACTGCGTGATATTGTGAACACTTGTACGAATATCTCTGATGAAAATTCCAACGTTCTGTTATATTTCTTTTGATAAGGATAATTTTTGTGAAAATTTTATCACACTTTTTGCATTCATTCTGTTACGAACCCGTACGCAAGCAACACTTTTTGGTAACATAGGGTTATTGAATGCCAGTGACAAGACGAATGGTGAACAAATAAGGCAGTTGATGCCAAAGTTCGCTGCGTTCAAAGAAGAAATGAAAGCTGAAGAAGTTCCGTTAAAGAAGAGATGGAACATGTTAACGTAAAAATGAAACTGGGGAAAGAAAGATGGAAGCTGTTAAAGCAGAAATGAAAGCGCGACAAAAAAAAAAAAAAAAAAAAAAAAAGATGGAAACTGATCATGAATTAGTTAAAGGGGAGAAAGTCGTTGAAGGAAAGATGGAATCTTGTCAAGAATCCGTTAAATCAGAGATAAGGGCTGCTAAAGAGGAAATGAAAAGTGAAATTACCTGCATAAGAGAAAACACATCTGAGGCTATGGAAGTCAGAACAGACTCAATTGAAAGTAAAGGTGGACAAATTGAAGCAAAGGTTTCTTCTGTCAAAGAACAAATAGAAAAGCGAGTTTTATCCGTGAACAACAAATCGTTTACAGAGTTTCTTGTGTCAAAAAAACAAACAGAAAGAAGATTTTTCTGCCGTCCAAACGCAAATCGAACAACAAATTGATGATAGGTTTTCTGCAGGCGCCAAAGAAGTTCACGTGTTGAAGAATTTCGTAGCGACGCCAGGGAGCAATACTGATGGTTTACCCATGCCTGCTCGTTCCTCTCTGAATCTATCCAAGTATGATGAGAAGAGCTCCTCTCATATATATATAAGACACAATTTTCTATAGTGGCGGATGCGAATGCATGGGATTCACAAGTTAAGGCCTGTCGTCTCGCCTCTTCTCTAAGAGCAGACGCTGCGGATATTCTTCAACCTCGTTCAGAAAACCAGAGACTAGACTTTGAAGCTCTAACCGACAGAAGTGTTTAAAAGAGTACAGCAGGCTTCAATTAAAATCGTCTCACCATAATCCCCCAGAAACACTTCAGGAACATGCCACGGATGTCGAAAAGTTCTCATCTCGCCTTTTTTTTAGAATGCCCGTCAGAAACAAGAGAAATCCTGTTCTTGCAGTACTTCATGGACATCATCTGGGAACCTGAATTATAGAAAGCACTGCGAATGGCGGATGTCAAGGACTTAAAAAAAAAGCACTGGGGTGTACTCCATGAAATTGGAGGTGGAAATTCTCCTTTTCACCTCTCTGGAATGGGATTACATATCTTGCAATCAGAGCCGTGTTGCTGTGTATTTTTTATTACTCACTACATCTATACCATTAGATGTTCCTAAAAAGGTTAGCGATAAAAGAACTTATACATTATCAAGTAAAGTTTTTTCAGTGATTTTCTCCTGTTTCCGTACCTAAGATTTTTCAAAATCAATATCTGCATTAAAAATGGGTTATAATATCAAACTCCAGCTACAGCTTATTTCTAAGCACCACGCACTGCGAGACGCTGGCGCTGTGCATACAGTGTTTTGAATTCTTTATTGCAGAAAAAAAGTGAAAAAAAAATTAAATAGAAATAATATAGGACGTTAATAATATAAAATTGTGACACTTTAAAGTAAGCCATATTCAATTATATTCTTCCTCCTTTGCAAGGGCCCACCAGCGGCCGAGCGGTAAAGTCGCTGAACACTGGTAGTTCGGTCCGAGGTTCGAATCCCGCGAACGGGCTGGCTGCATGGGCGTTTTCGTGGTTTTCCCCATGTGTAACGTCTATACGAGCCAGTTTCCTTTAGAAAGTCCTCCACGAAGGCATACCTCCTCTTAGGCAGATAGCCCTCGAGGCTTTGCCATAATCACACACACACTTCCTCCTTTGCAAGTTTTCTCTTTCTTTCTCTTTAAATGCTATTTTTAACGGTACAAATCTCTATCATAAAACCATGTTCTGCCGAATCTTGCGTCCATAAGCGCGCAAACGCGTTCATGTATCGTCTCATTAATACAAGAAGATGCTAATAGCTAATAAAGTATTATGGCTGAACTGAAAACTGCGTCTCGATTCAGATGTTAAATATAAACAAAACATTAAGAAGTTCCGAAAATAATCGATTACGCGAGCTTTAATTAAGACTGGGTGAAATTTCAGTTGCTCAAGTAACATCTGATGTTTAATAAATGCAGGAAACGATGGTTAGTAAATTTCAAAACGGAAAAACATTAAAATAAGTATAAAAAGAATTTAATCTGAATTCTCTTTCTATTAGCTTGGTTTGCACTGAAACTTATGAAATGATATAATTACATTGTTTCTTGACCACAACACCTAAAAATTGCAGTGGCTCTTATTATATTCATATTGATATAAATTCTAAAAAAAATTGCATTTGTTCTTAATATCTTTATATTTATTTTAACAAGCTAATAGAAATAGACACTAGATAAATTTTTTTAATATATATACATTTTTCTTTCTCTTTAGGAGGGAGGCTTGTTTTATAATTATTGTTTCTGTGTGAAATTTGAATTATGAGCAGCATAATATGGAAGGAAATTTCAGTGGACTTTATATCTGTTTTTTATATATATCTGATTTGGAAAAAAGTTATCGTAGACTTATACAAATACTATTCACACATGTAATGGTTCAGATATTTTACTTCTGCATTTTAAAAAATTTTCTTCCGCACGTAATAAAAAGCGAATTGTAAAGTTTATTTGCTACACGAATTTTTCAAATCTTATCGCCTTAAAATGGCGAAAACATACTGTAAACTTGATAAGTACGTTTGCTTGTTGGTCTCATTTTGATTCGAAGGTGTCTTTCTAAAGCATCTTCTTTGCAGTCATTTAGCAGAGCTTATTTGTTTACGCCGGCTTCACTCTCCTCGCAAAGCGATACCACAGACGTACTCTGTATGTATTCCAGCCTCTTTGGGCCTAATAAATCGAATACAGAATTTGTACTACGATATTTGTTTTTGCTTCATTTAGTACGAAACAACCTGTATATCTCTTGCCCAATACAGAAGTGATACTTGATATTGTGTTTACATATTGTAACAATTTGTACTACGATATATGTTTTTGCTTCATTTAGTACGAAACAACCTGTATATCTCTAGCCCAATACAGAAGTGATACTTGATATTGTGTTTACATATTGTAATTTTGTGGCCTTCGCTAGGATGAGAGAAAAAACATTTGACCAGTAGTTAACAGTTAGAAGAAACTATGGGCAGTATTTCTTGCAACCACTACACGTTATCGCTTCTCGGCCTGTTGGCTAAGATCAAGTGTAGTATCTGTTCTTATCAGATTAAAATCTGATATGACACTTACAGAGTGTCCTGATTTTAATCTAGTTTTTGAACACTCGGCTTGCGGTTAGGTATTTATACCGCCCTTGCCAAAGGTTGGCCCGTTATTGCACTGCCTCCGGGAGCGGCCTTACTAAAATTAAGAAAAGAATTTGCACGTTGCTTGTTTCTCTAAGTCTCACAGCATGGCAGGAAAGAGAAAGGCAATGTTTATAATATGCTACACACAATATCATTATATCATATCACGTAGTATCACACATAAATATCATTTTCCGATAATACGTTCGTTATACGAAAAGTTAGTGCGTTTCGCAAATTTATTGCATAGATATAAAAGGGTATTCAGTTTCTTGTGTCAGGCATAGTTAATTATCCAGAAGTGTAGGAAAAATCGCAGACGTTTCCGAAATTTAGTGCTATTATTCAGAGTAACTTTTAAAGTATTATTCGAAAAGAATAAAGCTAATTAAATTTATTTTTTAATTTTTAGTAAAGAACTAAACTACTTACATTATTAAATTTTAAAATAATTATAAACTGAGATACTCCTCACACGTGCAATCAGAGCTGTATTACGTGATATTTTAATTGACGTCCGCTTCTCCTTCATATGTTACTAAAACGTTAGCATTGAAAGATCTATAAAATTTAAAATATAAATATTTCCATTGTTTTCATTAACATTGTTGCTGGAAATTTTTGTTCAAAAATCTCAATTTGTATGCTCTGTGTTTTGGGAAAAGGGGCCATTGCATCAAACATTGGCAACACCTTATTTCTAAGCCCCGCCTACTAAGAGAAACACTGCATTCCTCATAAGATGAGTTGAATTTCTACTGAATGTCGATGGTGCGTATTTCTATTATTTATCCGATTATCGTATTTCTATTCTAGTATTATTTTTAAATGTTAAATATATAAGCATAATAATTCTTTTTCCTAAGTGCTTTTCGCCTATCATTATGTATTACTATTTGAAAACTGCAATGCATCATTTCAAAGATAAGCAGTGGTCACTTTTTTTAATATACATCGTTTCTCAAGATCTGCTAGTGATTTATACACATACGTGCAGCGCAATGGTTTCAGAACACTATTTTTAAAATTCGAATTTGAAGAGGCAAGTCTAAAGTTGTTTAAGTAATCGTACGATTAAAGAAGTTCAGGTTTAGGGTAAATCTTTACGTATAAATTTGAAAGAGATGCTTACAATAACATCAAGTCATTTAAATTATATAGCTAGTAACAGGTTGATTGGTTAAGAGCCTTAGCTTTTTTTATACTTTCTTATTAAAAAAAAATTATTTAGGAAATCTGCAGGAAGTATGGAAAATAATAAAATAAAGTTAAATACAAATAAAATATGATGCTTGTAATATAAACGCTGACACATTAAAATAAACTACATTCAACCATATTCTTTCCCGTCGGAAATTTTTTCTGTTTTTCTTTGTCTGTTCTTTAGTTACGGTTTGAACTCCAATGTTAATGACGAGCATGATCAGTCCGTTATATATGTTTCTTTGTGTATTTTACACGGAAAATACGTTCAGAAGCCTATCTGAATGTTATCCACATATTTAACATTTAATTCATTCACTTATTTTTGCATCTATAAAAATATTCGTTTCTTGAATTTTTAACAAAACTAAATTGAAATCTTCAGTTCCAGGTACACCTTCTTTTATTTCCAAGCCTCTTCTTCTGCGTACTGTGCTCTGAGGAGCAATTGTAGCTCCTAAATTTAAAATCGTTTAAATGTCAGTCGGAATTTCAAGAAGACGAATAAAATCAAATTACTAAATTTCAAATAACTTCGAATGTAATATATTCCAAATGATCAGAAAGTATATGGAGGATTAATACCTGCATTTTTAGTTACAATGATTGATTCGCATGTTTTTCTAATATCCCTAACCTACTTATTATGCTGAATTTTTTGCACACACAATCCACATTTTATTACGGTCATTTGCTGTTCTTATATTTTCACTTAGTCGTGCAGTCATGTTACGAATTTTGTATTTAGTTTGATATTTTTAGTAGAATTATAATTAAAATTTTTGAGTTTCCCCATCTATAGAGCGCGGGGTAAATTTTAACAGACAGCTGCAACGTCGGAAAAGTAAAAATATAGGAGCACGTGCTTCTAACACTGAACAAATGGATAACTCTTTAATTTCATTTGAAATGACAGAAACGTTATAGAATACTGTGTTAGCTGTAACCGTAATTCCATCCTCTTTGTTTACCGGAAATTACGAGAAGTAAAGAAATTACTGGAAATTTTTGGCGACCGATTGAAAGCTGTAAAATACCGGAGAGAGACATCTTAGTTCAGTTGCTGAATTAGTGTTATTGCGCCTTGTTTTAGTACTGTGTGAACTGAAATATCAGATTTAGCTTTCTCTTTAGAAGCGCATTTTGTGGAGGGGGGGGGATTTTCTATCAATTAAAAATTTTTAGTAGTTTGAAGTCTAACTACTTATTATACTGCGTGATATTGTGAACACTTGTACGAATATCTCTGATGAAAATTCCAACGTTCTGTTATATTTCTTTTGATAAGGATAATTTTTGTGAAAATTTTATCACACTTTTTGCATTCATTCTGTTACGAACCCGTACGCAAGCAACACTTTTTGGTAACATAGGGTTATTGAATGCCAGTGACAAGACGAATGGTGAACAAATAAGGCAGTTGATGCCAAAGTTCGCTGCGTTCAAAGAAGAAATGAAAGCTGAAGAAGTTCCGTTAAAGAAGAGATGGAACATGTTAACGTAAAAATGAAACTGGGGAAAGAAAGATGGAAGCTGTTAAAGCAGAAATGAAAGCGCGACAAAAAAAAAAAAAAAAAAAAAAAAAAAAAAAAAGATGGAAACTGATCATGAATTAGTTAAAGGGGAGAAAGTCGTTGAAGGAAAGATGGAATCTTGTCAAGAATCCGTTAAATCAGAGATAAGGGCTGCTAAAGAGGAAATGAAAAGTGAAATTACCTGCATAAGAGAAAACACATCTGAGGAAGTCAGAACAGACTCAATTGAAAGTAAAGGTGGACAAATTGAAGCAAAGGTTTCTTCTGTCAAAGAACAAATAGAAAAGCGAGTTTTATCCGTGAACAACAAATCGTTTACAGAGTTTCTTGTGTCAAAAAAACAAACAGAAAGAAGATTTTTCTGCCGTCCAAACGCAAATCGAACAACAAATTGATGATAGGTTTTCTGCAGGCGCCAAAGAAGTTCACGTGTTGAAGAATTTCGTAGCGACGCCAGGGAGCAATACTGATGGTTTACCCATGCCTGCTCGTTCCTCTCTGAATCTATCCAAGTATGATGAGAAGAGCTCCTCTCATATATATATAAGACACAATTTTCTATAGTGGCGGATGCGAATGCATGGGATTCACAAGTTAAGGCCTGTCGTCTCGCCTCTTCTCTAAGAGCAGACGCTGCGGATATTCTTCAACCTCGTTCAGAAAACCAGAGACTAGACTTTGAAGCTCTAACCGACAGAAGTGTTTAAAAGAGTACAGCAGGCTTCAATTAAAATCGTCTCACCATAATCCCCCAGAAACACTTCAGGAACATGCCACGGATGTCGAAAAGTTCTCATCTCGCCTTTTTTTTAGAATGCCCGTCAGAAACAAGAGAAATCCTGTTCTTGCAGTACTTCATGGACATCATCTGGGAACCTGAATTATAGAAAGCACTGCGAATGGCGGATGTCAAGGACTTAAAAAAAAAGCACTGGGGTGTACTCCATGAAATTGGAGGTGGAAATTCTCCTTTTCACCTCTCTGGAATGGGATTACATATCTTGCAATCAGAGCCGTGTTGCTGTGTATTTTTTATTACTCACTACATCTATACCATTAGATGTTCCTAAAAAGGTTAGCGATAAAAGAACTTATACATTATCAAGTAAAGTTTTTTCAGTGATTTTCTCCTGTTTCCGTACCTAAGATTTTTCAAAATCAATATCTGCATTAAAAATGGCTTATAATATCAAACTCCAGCTACAGCTTATTTCTAAGCACCACGCACTGCGAGACGCTGGCGCTGTGCATACAGTGTTTTGAATTCTTTATTGCAGAAAAAAAGTGAAAAAAAAATTAAATAGAAATAATATAGGACGTTAATAATATAAAATTGTGACACTTTAAAGTAAGCCATATTCAATTATATTCTTCCTCCTTTGCAAGGACCCACCAGCGGCCGAGCGGTAAAGTCGCTGAACACTGGTAGTTCGGTCCGAGGTTCGAATCCCGCGAACGGGCTGGCTGCATGGGCGTTTTCGTGGTTTTCCCCATGTGTAACGTCTATACGAGCCAGTTTCCTTTAGAAAGTCCTCCACGAAGGCATACCTCCTCTTAGGCAGATAGCCCTCGAGGCTTTGCCATAATCACACACACACTTCCTCCTTTGCAAGTTTTCTCTTTCTTTCTCTTTAAATGCTATTTTTAACGGTACAAATCTCTATCATAAAACCATGTTCTGCCGAATCTTGCGTCCATAAGCGCGCAAACGCGTTCATGTATCGTCTCATTAATACAAGAAGATGCTAATAGCTAATAAAGTATTATGGCTGAACTGAAAACTGCGTCTCGATTCAGATGTTAAATATAAACAAAACATTAAGAAGTTCCGAAAATAATCGATTACGCGAGCTTTAATTAAGACTGGGTGAAATTTCAGTTGCTCAAGTAACATCTGATGTTTAATAAATGCAGGAAACGATGGTTAGTAAATTTCAAAACGGAAAAACATTAAAATAAGTATAAAAAGAATTTAATCTGAATTCTCTTTCTATTAGCTTGGTTTGCACTGAAACTTATGAAATGATATAATTACATTGTTTCTTGACCACAACACCTAAAAATTGCAGTGGCTCTTATTATATTCATATTGATATAAATTCTAAAAAAAATTGCATTTGTTCTTAATATCTTTATATTTATTTTAACAAGCTAATAGAAATAGACACTAGATAAATTTTTTTAATATATATACATTTTTCTTTCTCTTTAGGAGGGAGGCTTGTTTTATAATTATTGTTTCTGTGTGAAATTTGAATTATGAGCAGCATAATATGGAAGGAAATTTCAGTGGACTTTATATCTGTTTTTTATATATATCTGATTTGGAAAAAAGTTATCGTAGACTTATACAAATACTATTCACACATGTAATGGTTCAGATATTTTACTTCTGCATTTTAAAAAATTTTCTTCCGCACGTAATAAAAAGCGAATTGTAAATTTTATTTGCTACACGAATTTTTCAAATCTTATCGCCTTAAAATGGCGAAAACATACTGTAAACTTGATAAGTACGTTTGCTTGTTGGTCTCATTTTGATTCGAAGGTGTCTTTCTAAAGCATCTTCTTTGCAGTCATTTAGCAGAGCTTATTTGTTTACGCCGGCTTCACTCTCCTCGCAAAGCGATACCACAGACGTACTCTGTATGTATTCCAGCCTCTTTGGGCCTAATAAATCGAATACAGAATTTGTACTACGATATTTGTTTTTGCTTCATTTAGTACGAAACAACCTGTATATCTCTTGCCCAATACAGAAGTGATACTTGATATTGTGTTTACATATTGTAACAATTTGTACTACGATATATGTTTTTGCTTCATTTAGTACGAAACAACCTGTATATCTCTAGCCCAATACAGAAGTGATACTTGATATTGTGTTTACATATTGTAATTTTGTGGCCTTCGCTAGGATGAGAGAGAAAACATTTGACCAGTAGTTAACAGTTAGAAGAAACTATGGGCAGTATTTCTTGCAACCACTACACGTTATCGCTTCTCGGCCTGTTGGCTAAGATCAAGTGTAGTATCTGTTCTTATCAGATTAAAATCTGATATGACACTTACAGAGTGTCCTGATTTTAATCTAGTTTTTGAACACTCGGCTTGCGGTTAGGTATTTATACCGCCCTTGCCAAAGGTTGGCCCGTTATTGCACTGCCTCCGGGAGCGGCCTTACTAAAATTAAGAAAAGAATTTGCACGTTGCTTGTTTCTCTAAGTCTCACAGCATGGCAGGAAAGAGAAAGGCAATGTTTATAATATGCTACACACAATATCATTATATCATATCACGTAGTATCACACATAAATATCATTTTCCGATAATACGTTCGTTATACGAAAAGTTAGTGCGTTTCGCAAATTTATTGCATAGATATAAAAGGGTATTCAGTTTCTTGTGTCAGGTATAGTTAATTATCCAGAAGTGTAGGAAAAATCGCAGACATTTCCGAAATTTAGTGCTATTATTCAGAGTAACTTTTAAAGTATTATTCGAAAAGAATAAAGCTAATTAAATTTATTTTTTAATTTTTAGTAAAGAACTAAACTACTTACATTATTAAATTTTAAAATATTTATAAACTGAGATACTCCTCACACGTGCAATCAGAGCTGTATTACGTGATATTTTAATTGACGTCCGCTTCTCCTTCATATGTTACTAAAACGTTAGCATTGAAAGATCTATAAAATTTAAAATATAAATATTTCCATTGTTTTCATTAACATTGTTGCTGGAAATTTTTGTTCAAAAATCTCAATTTGTATGCTCTGTGTTTTGGGAAAAGGGGCCATTGCATCAAACATTGGCAACACTTTATTTCTAAGCCCCGCCTACTAAGAGAAACACTGCATTCCTCATAAGATGAGTTGAATTTCTACTGAATGTCGATGGTGCGTATTTCTATTATTTATCCGATTATCGTATTTCTATTCTAGTATTATTTTTAAATGTTAAATATATAAGCATAATAATTCTTTTTCCTAAGTGCTTTTCGCCTATCATTATGTATTACTATTTGAAAACTGCAATGCATCATTTCAAAGATAAGCAGTGGTCACTTTTTTTAATATACATCGTTTCTCAAGATTTGCTAGTGATTTATACACATACGTGCAGCGCAATGGTTTCAGAACACTATTTTTAAAATTCGAATTTGAAGAGGCAAGTCTCAAGTTGTTTAAGTAATCGTACGATTAAAGAAGTTCAGGTTTAGGGTAATTCTTTACGTATAAATTTGAAAGTGATGCTTACAATAACATCAAGTCATTTAAATTATATAGCTAGTAACAGGTTGATTGGTTAAGAGCCTTAGCTTTTTTTATACTTTCTTATTAAAAAAAAATTATTTAGGAAATCTGCAGGAAGTATGGAAAATAATAAAATAAAGTTAAATACAAATAAAATATGATGCTTGTAATATAAACGCTGACACATTAAAATAAACTACATTCAACCATATTCTTTCCCGTCGGAAATTTTTTCTGTTTTGCTTTGTCTGTTCTTTAGTTACGGTTTGAACTCCAATGTTAATGACGAGCATGATCAGTCCGTTATATATGTTTCTTTGTGTATTTTACACGGAAAATACGTTCAGAAGCCTATCTGAATGTTATCCACATATTTAACATTTAATTCATTCACTTATTTTTGCATCTATAAAAATATTCGTATTTTGAATTTTTAACAAAACTAAATTGAAATCTTCAGTTCCAGGTACACCTTCTTTTATTTCCAAGCCTCTTCTTCTGCGTACTGTGCTCTGAGGAGCAATTGTAGCTCCTAAATTTAAAATCGTTTAAATGTCAGTCGGAATTTCAAGAAGACGAATAAAATCAAATTACTAACTTTCAAATAACTTCGAATGTAATATATTCCAAATGATCAGAAAGTATATGGAGGATTAATACCTGCATTTTTAGTTACAATGATTGGTTCGCATGTTTTTCTAATATCCCTAACCTACTTATTATGCTGAATTTTTTGCACACACAATCCACATTTTATTACGGTCATTTGCTGTTCTTATATTTTCACTTAGTCGTGCAGTCATGTTACGAATTTTGTATTTAGTTTGATATTTTTAGTAGAATTATAATTAAAATTTTTGAGTTTCCCCATCTATAGAGCGCGGGGTCAATTTTAACAGACAGCTGCAACGTCGGAAAAGTAAAAATATAGGAGCACGTGCTTCTAACACTGAACAAATGGATAACTCTTTAATTTCATTTGAAATGACAGAAACGTTATAGAATACTGTGTTAGCTGTAACCGTAATTCCATCCTCTTTGTTTACCGGAAATTGCGAGAAGTAAAGAAATTACTGGAAATTTTTGGCGACCGATTGAAAGCTGTAAAATACCGGAGAGAGACATCTTAGTTCAGTTGCTGAATTAGTGTTATTGCGCCTTGTTTTAGTACTGTGTGAACTGAGATATCAGATTTAGCTTTCTCTTTAGAAGCGCATTTTGTGGAGGGGGGGGGGGATTTTCTATCAAATAAAAATTTTTAGTAGTTTGAAGTCTAACTACTGATTATACTGCGTGATATTGTGAACACTTGTACGAATATCTCTGATGAAAATTCCAACGTTCTGTTATATTTCTTTTGATAAGGATAATTTTTGTGAAAATTTTATCACACTTTTTGCATTCATTCTGTTACGAACCCGTACGCAAGCAACACTTTTTGGTGTCATAGGGTTATTGAATGCCAGTGACAAGACGAATGGTGAACAAATAAGGCAGTTGATGCCAAAGTTCGCTGCATTCAAAGAAGAAATGAAATCT
Organism: Stegodyphus dumicola; assembly: GCF_044657685.1. Lineage (NCBI taxonomy): Eukaryota > Metazoa > Arthropoda > Arachnida > Araneae > Eresidae > Stegodyphus > Stegodyphus dumicola. Next base: position 115,875,215 of record NC_140778.1, read on the forward strand.
GAAGGAGTTCCGTTAAAGAAGAGATGGAACCTGTTAACGTAAAAATGAAGCTGGGGGAAGAAGGATGGAAGCTGTTAAAGCAGAAATAAAAGCGCGACAAAAAAAAAAAAAAAAAAAAGGATGGAAACTGATCATGAATTAGTTAAAGGGGAGAAAGTCGTTGAAGGAAAGATGGAATCTTGTCAAGAATCCGTTAAATCAGAGATAAGGGCTGCTAAAGAGGAAATGAAAAGTGAAATTACCTGCATAAGAGAAAACACATCTGAGGCTATGGAAGTCAGAACAGACTCAATTGAAAGTAAAGGTGGACAAATTGAAGCAAAGGTTTCTTCTGTCAAAGAACAAATAGAAAAGCGAGTTTTATCCGTGAACAACAAATCGTTTACAGAGTTTCTTGTGTCAAAAAAACAAACAGAAAGAAGATTTTTCTGCCGTCCAAACGCAAATCGAACAACAAATTGATGATAGGTTTTCTGCAGGCGCCAAAGAAGTTCACGTGTTGAAGAATTTCGTAGCGACGCCAGGGAGCAATACTGATGGTTTACCCATGCCTGCTCGTTCCTCTCTGAATCTATCCAAGTAAGATGAGAAGAGCTCCTCTCATATATATATAAGACACAATTTTCTATAGTGGCGGATGCGAATGCATGGGATTCACAAGTTAAGGCCTGTCGTCTCGCCTCTTCTCTAAGAGCAGACGCTGCGGATATTCTTCAACCTCGTTCAGAAAACCAGAGACTAGACTTTGAAGCTCTAACCGACAGAAGTGTTTAAAAGAGTACAGCAGGCTTCAATTAAAATCGTCTCACCATAATCCCCCAGAAACACTTCAGGAACATGCCACGGATGTCGAAAAGTTCTCATCTCGCCTTTTTTTTAGAATGCCCGTCAGAAACAAGAGAAATCCTGTTCTTGCAGTACTTCATGGACATCATCTGGGAACCTGGATTATAGAAAGCACTGCGAATGGCGGATGTCAAGGACTTAAAAAAAAAGCACTGGGGTGTACTCCATGAAATTGGAGGTGGAAATTCTCCTTCTCACCTCTCTGGAATGGGATTACATATCTTGCAATCAGAGCCGTGTTGCTGTGTATTTTTTATTACTCACTACATCTATACCATTAGATGTTCCTAAAAAGGTTAGCGATAAAAGAACTTATACATTATCAAGTAAAGTTTTTTCAGTGATTTTCTCCTGTTTCCGTACCTAAGATTTTTCAAAATCAATATCTGCATTAAAAATGGGTTATAATATCAAACTCCAGCTACAGCTTATTTCTAAGCACCACGCACTGCGAGACGCTGGCGCTGTGCATACAGTGTTTTGAATTCTTTATTGCAGAAAAAAAGTGAAAAAAAATTAAATAGAAATAATATAGGACGTTAATAATATAAAATTGTGACACTTTAAAGTAAGCCATATTCAATTATATTCTTCATCCTTTGCAAGGACCCACCAGCGGCCGAGCGGTAAAGTCGCTGAACACTGGTAGTTCGGTCCTAAGTTCGAATCCCGCGAACGGGCTGGCTGCATGGGCGTTTTCGTGGTTTTCCCCATGTGTAACGTCTATACGAGCCAGTTTCCCTTAGAAAGTCCTCCACGAAGGCATACCTCCTCTTAGGCAGATAGCCCTCGAGGCTTTGCCATAATCACACACACACTTCCCCCTTTGCAAGTTTTCTCTTTCTTTCTCTTTAAATGCTATTTTTAACGGTACAAATCTCTATCATAAAACCATGTTCTGCCGAATCTTGCGTCCATAAGCGCGCAAACGCGTTCATGTATCGTCTAATTAATACAAGAAGATGTAATAGCTAATAAAGTATTATGGCTGAACTGAAAACTGCGTCTCGATTCAGATGTTAAATATAAACAAAACATTAAGAAGTTCCGAAAACAATCGATTACGCGAGCTTTAATTAAGACTGGGTGAAATTTCAGTTGCTCAAGTAACATCTGATGTTTAATAAATGCAGGAAACGATGGTTAGTAAATTTCAAAACGGAAAAACATTAAAATAAGTATAAAAAGAATTTAATCTGAATTCTATTTCTATTAGCTTGGTTTGCACTGAAACTTATGAAATGATATAATTACATTGTTTCTTGACCACAACACCTAAAAATTGCAGTGGCTCTTATTATATTCATATTGATATATATTCTAAAAAAAATTGCATTTGTTCTTAATATCTTTATATTTATTTTAACAAGCTAATAGAAATAGACACTAGATAATTTTTTTTAATATATATACATTTTTCTTTCTCTTTAGGAGGGAGGCTTGTTTTATAATTATTGTTTCTGTGTGAAATTTGAATTATGAGCAGCATAATATGGAAGGAAATTTCAGTGGACTTTATATCTGTTTTTTAGATATATCTGATTTGGGAAAAAGTTATCGTAGACTTATACAAATACTATTCACACATGTAATAGTTCAGATATTTTACTTCTGCATTTTAAAAAATTTTCTTCCGCACGTAATAAAAAGCGAATTGTAAATTTTATTTGCTACACGAATTTTTCAAATCTTATCGCCTTAAAATGGCGAAAACATACTGTAAACTTGATAAGTACGTTTGCTTGTTGGTCTCATTTTGATTCGAAGGTGTCTTTCTAAAGCATCTTCTTTGCAGTCATTTAGCAGAGCTTATTTGTTTACGCCGGCTTCACTCTTCTCGCAAAGCGATACCACAGACGTACTCTGTATGTATTCCAGCCTCTTTGGGCCTAATAAATCGAATACAGAATTTGTACTACGATATTTGTTTTTGCTTCATTTAGTACGAAACAACCTGTATATCTCTTGCCCAATACAGAAGTGATACTTGATATTGTGTTTACATATTGTAACAATTTGTACTACGATATATGTTTTTGCTTCATTTAGTACGAAACAACCTGTATATCTCTAGTCCAATACAGAAGTGATACTTGATATTGTGTTTACATATTGTAATTTTGTGGCCTTTGCTAGGATGAGAGAAAAAACATTTGACCAGTAGTTAACAGTTAGAAGAAACTATGGGTAGTATTTCTTGCAACCACTACACGTTATCGTTTCTCGGCCTGTTGGCTAAGATCAAGTGTAGTATCTGTTCTTATCAGATTAAAATCTGATATGTTACTTACAGAGTGTCCTGATTTTAATCTAATTTTTGAACACTCGGCTTGCGGTTAGGTATTTATACCGCCCTTGCCAAAGGTTGGCCCGTTATTGCACTGCCTCCGGGAGCGGCCTTACTGAAATTAAGAAAAGAATTTGCACGTTGCTTGTTTCCCTAAGTCTCACAGCATGGCAGGAAAGAGAAAGGCAACGTTTATAATATGCTACACACAATATCATTATATCATATCACGTAGTATCACACATAAATATCATTTTCCGATAATACGTTCGTTATACGAAAAGTTAGTGCGTTTCGCAAATTTATTGCATAGATATAAAAGGGTATTCAGTTTCTTGTGTCAGGCATAGTTAATTATCCAGAAGTGTAGGAAAAATCGCAGACATTTCCGAAATTTAGTGCTATTATTCAGAGTAACTTTTAAAGTATTATTCGAAAAGAATAAAGCTAATTAAATTTATTTTTTAATTTTTAGTAAAGAACTAAACTACTTACATTATTAAATTTTAAAATATTTATAAACTGAGATACTCCTCACACGTGCAATCAGAGCTGTATTACGTGATATTTTAATTGACGTCCGCTTCTCCTTCATATGTTACTAAAACGTTAACATTGAAAGATCTATAAAATTTAAAATATAAATATTTCCATTGTTTTCATTAACATTGTTGCTGGAAATTTTTGTTCAAAAATCTCAATTTGTATGCTCTGTGTTTTGGGAAAAGGGGCCATTGCATCAAACATTGGCAACACCTTATTTCTAAGCCCCGCCTACTAAGAGAAACACTGCATTCCTCATAAGATGAGTTGAATTTCTACTGAATGTCGATGGTGCGTATTTCTATTATTTATCCGATTATCGTATTTCTATTCTAGTATTATTTTTAAATGTTAAATATATAAGCATAATAATTCTTTTTCCTAAGTGCTTTTCGCCTATCATTATGTATTACTATTTGAAAACTGCAATGCATCATTTCAAAGATAAGCAGTGGTCACTTTTTTTAATATACATCGTTTCTCAAGATCTGCTAGTGATTTATACACATACGTGCAGCGCAATGGTTTCAGAACACTATTTTTAAAATTCGAATTTGAAGAGGCAAGTCTAAAGTTGTTTAAGTAATGGTACGATTAAAGAAGTTCAGGTTTAGGGTAATTCTTTACGTATAAATTTGAAAGAGATGCTTACAATAACATCAAGTCATTTAAATTATATAGCTAGTAACAGGTTGATTGGTTAAGAGCCTTAGCTTTTTTTATACTTTCTTATTAAAAAAAATTATTTAGGAAATCTGCAGGAAGTATGGAAAATAATAAAATAAAGTTAAATACAAATAAAATATGATGCTTGTAATATAAACGCTGACACATTAAAATAAACTACATTCAACCATATTCTTTCCCGTTGGAAATTTTTTCTGTTTTGCTTTGTCTGCTCTTTAGTTACGGTTTGAACTCCAATGTTAATGACGAGCATGATCAGTCCGTTATATATGTTTCTTTGTGTATTTTACACGGAAAATACGTTCAGAAGCCTATCTGAATGTTATCCACATATTTAACATTTAATTCATTCACTTATTTTTGCATCTATAAAAATATTCGTTTTTTGAATTTTTAACAAAACTAAATTGAAATCTTCAGTTCCAGGTACACCTTCTTTTATTTCCAAGCCTCTTCTTCTGCGTACTGTGCTCTGAGGAGCAATTGTAGCTCCTAAATTTAAAATCGTTTAAATGTCAGTCGGAATTTCAAGAAGACGAATAAAATCAAATTACTAAATTTCAAATAACTTCGAATGTAATATATTCCAAATGATCAGAAAGTATATGGAGGATTAATACCTGCATTTTTAGTTACAATGATTGGTTCGCATGTTTTTCTAATATCCCTAACCTACTTATTATGCTGAATTTTTTGCACACACAATCCACATTTTATTACGGTCATTTGCTGTTCTTATATTTTCACTTAGTCGTGCAGTCATGTTACGAATTTTGTATTTAGTTTGATATTTTTAGTAGAATTATAATTAAAATTTTTGAGTTTCCCCATCTATAGAGCGCGGGGTAAATTTTAACAGACAGCTGCAACGTCGGAAAAGTAAAAATATAGGAGCACGTGCTTCTAACACTGAACAAATGGATAACTCTTTAATTTCATTTGAAATGACAGAAACATTATAGAATACTGTGTTAGCTGTAACCGTAATTCCATCCTCTTTGTTTACCGGAAATTGCAAGAAGTAAAGAAATTACTGGAAATTTTTGGCGACCGATTGAAAGCTGTAAAATACCGGAGAGAGACATCTTAGTTCAGTTGCTGAATTAGTGTTATTGCGCCTTGTTTTAGTACTGTGTGAACTGAAATATCAGATTTAGCTTTCTCTTTAGAAGCGCATTTTGTGGAGGGGGGGGATTTTCTATCAATTAAAAATTTTTAGTAGTTTGAAGTCTAACTACTGATTATACTGCGTGATATTGTGAACACTTGTACGAATATCTCTGATGAAAATTCCAACGTTCTGTTATATTTCTTTTGATAAGGATAATTTTTGTGAAAATTTTATCACACTTTTTGCATTCATTCTGTTACGAACCCGTACGCAAGCAACACTTTTTGGGTGTCATAGGGTTATTGAATGCCAGTGACAAGACGAATGGTGAACAAATAAGGCAGTTGATGCCAAAGTTCGCTGCGTTCAAAGAAGAAATGAAAGCTGAAGGAGTTCCGTTAAAGAAGAGATGGAACCTGTTAACGTAAAAATGAAACTGGGGAAAGAAGGATGGAAGCTGTTAAAGCAGAAATGAAAGCGCGACAAAAAAAAAAAAAAAAAAAAAAAAAGATGGAAACTGATCATGAATTAGTTAAAGGGGAGAAAGTCGTTGAAGGAAAGATGGAATCTTGTCAAGAATCCGTTAAATCAGAGATAAGGGCTGCTAAAGAGGAAATGAAAAGTGAAATTACCTGCATAAGAGAAAACACATCTGAGGCTATGGAAGTCAGAACAGACTCAATTGAAAGTAAAGGTGGACAAATTGAAGCAAAGGTTTCTTCTGTCAAAGAACAAATAGAAAAGCGAGTTTTATCCGTGAACAACAAATCGTTTACAGAGTTTCTTGTGTCAAAAAAACAAACAGAAAGAAGATTTTTCTGCCGTCCAAACGCAAATCGAACAACAAATTGATGATAGGTTTTCTGCAGGCGCCAAAGAAGTTCACGTGTTGAAGAATTTCGTAGCGACGCCAGGGAGCAATACTGATGGTTTACCCATGCCTGCTCGTTCCTCTCTGAATCTATCCAAGTCTGATGAGAAGAGCTCCTCTCATATATATATAAGACACAATTTTCTATAGTGGCGGATGCGAATGCATGGGATTCACAAGTTAAGGCCTGTCGTCTCGCCTCTTCTCTAAGAGCAGACGCTGCGGATATTCTTCAACCTCGTTCAGAAAACCAGAGACTAGACTTTGAAGCTCTAACCGACAGAAGTGTTTAAAAGAGTACAGCAGGCTTCAATTAAAATCGTCTCACCATAATCCCCCAGACACACTTCAGGAACATGCCACGGATGTCGAAAAGTTCTCATCTCGCCTTTTTTTTTAGAATGCCCGTCATAAACAAGAGAAATCCTGTTCTTGCAGTACTTCATGGACATCATCTGGGAACCTGAATTATAGAAAGCACTGCGAATGGCGGATGTCAAGGACTTAAAAAAAGCACTGGGGTGTACTCCATGAAATTGGAGGTGGAAATTCTCCTTTTCACCTCTCTGGAATGGGATTACATATCTTGCAATCAGAGCCGTGTTGCTGTGTATTTTTTATTACTCACTACATCTATACCATTAGATGTTCCTAAAAAGGTTAGCGATAAAAGAACTTATACATTATCAAGTAAAGTTTTTTCAGTGATTTTCTCCTGTTTCCGTATCTAAGATTTTTCAAAATCAATATCTGCATTAAAAATGGGTTATAATATCAAACTCCAGCTACAGCTTATTTCTAAGCACCACGCACTGCGAGACGCTGGCGCTGTGCATACAGTGTTTTGAATTCTTTATTGCAGAAAAAAAGTGAAAAAAAAATTAAATAGAAATAATATAGGACGTTAATAATATAAAATTGTGACACTTTAAAGTAAGCCATATTCAATTATATTCTTCATCCTTTGCAAGGGCCCACCAGCGGCCGAGCGGTAAAGTCGCTGAACACTGGTAGTTCGGTCCTAAGTTCGAATCCCGCGAACGGGCTGGCTGCATGGGCGTTTTCGTGGTTTTCCCCATGTGTAACGTCTATACGAGCCAGTTTCCCTTAGAAAGTCCTCCACGAAGGCATACCTCCTCTTAGGCAGATAGCCCTCGAGGCTTTGCCATAATCACACACACACTTCCTCCTTTGCAAGTTTTCTCTTTCTTTCTCTTTAAATGCTATTTTTAACGGTACAAATCTCTATCATAAAACCATGTTCTGCCGAATCTTGCGTCCATAAGCGCGCAAACGCGTTCATGTATCGTCTAATTAATACAAGAAGATGTAATAGCTAATAAAGTATTATGGCTGAACTGAAAACTGCGTCTCGATTCAGATGTTAAATATAAACAAAACATTAAGAAGTTCCGAAAATAATCGATTACGCGAGCTTTAATTAAGACTGGGTGAAATTTCAGTTGCTCAAGTAACATCTGATGTTTAATAAATGCAGGAAACGATGGTTAGTAAATTTCAAAACGGAAAAACATTAAAATAAGTATAAAAAGAATTTAATCTGAATTCTATTTCTATTAGCTTGGTTTGCACTGAAACTTATGAAATGATATAATTACATTGTTTCTTGACCACAACACCTAAAAATTGCAGTGGCTCTTATTATATTCATATTGATATATATTCTAAAAAAAATTGCATTTGTTCTTAATATCTTTATATTTATTTTAACAAGCTAATAGAAATAGACACTAGATAATTTTTTTTAATATATATACATTTTTCTTTCTCTTTAGGAGGGAGGCTTGTTTTATAATTATTGTTTCTGTTAGAAATTTGAATTATGAGCAGCATAATATGGAAGGAAATTTCAGTGGACTTTATATCTGTTTTTTATATATACCTGATTTGGAAAAAAGTTATCGTAGACTTATACAAATACTATTCACACATGTAATAGTTCAGATATTTTACTTCTGCATTTTAAAAAATTTTCTTCCGCACGTAATAAAAAGCGAATTGTAAATTTTATTTGCTACACGAATTTTTCAAATCTTATCGCCTTAAAATGGCGAAAACATACTGTAAACTTGATAAGTACGTTTGCTTGTTGGTCTCATTTTGATTCGAAGGTGTCTTTCTAAAGCATCTTCTTTGCAGTCATTTAGCAGAGCTTATTTGTTTACGCCGGCTTCACTCTCCTCGCAAAGCGATACCACAGACGTACTCTGTATGTATTCCAGCCTCTTTGGGCCTAATAAATCGAATACAGAATTTGTACTACGATATTTGTTTTTGCTTCATTTAGTACGAAACAACCTGTATATCTCTTGCCCAATACAGAAGTGATACTTGATATTGTGTTTACATATTGTAACAATTTGTACTACGATATATGTTTTTGCTTCATTTAGTACGAAACAACCTGTATATCTCTAGTCCAATACAGAAGTGATACTTGATATTGTGTTTACATATTGTAATTTTGTGGCCTTTGCTAGGATGAGAGAAAAAACATTTGACCAGTAGTTAACAGTTAGAAGAAACTATGGGTAGTATTTCTTGCAACCACTACACGTTATCGTATGTCGGCCTGTTGGCTAACATCAAGTGTAGTATCTGTTCTTATCAGATTAAAATCTGATATGACACTTACAGAGTGTCCTGATTTTAATCTAATTTTCGAACACTCGGCTTGCGGTTAGGTATTTATACCGCCCTTGCCAAAGGTTGGCCCGTTATTGGACTGCCTCCGGGAGCGGCCTTACTAAAATTAAGAAAAGAATTTGCACGTTGCTTGTTTCCCTAAGTCTCACAGCATGGCAGGAAAGAGAAAGGCAATGTTTATAATATGCTACACACAATATCATTATATCATATCACGTAGTATCACACATAAATATCATTTTCCGATAATACGTTCGTTATACGAAAAGTTGGTGCGTTTCGCAAATTTATTGCATAGATATAAAAGGGTATTCAGTTTCTTGTGCCAGGCATAGTTAATTATCCAGAAGTGTAGGAAAAATCGCAGACATTTCCGAAATTTAGTGCTATTATTCAGAGTAACTTTTAAAGTATTATTCGAAAAGAATAAAGCTAATTAAATTTATTTTTTAATTTTTAGTAAAGAACTAAACTACTTACATTATTAAATTTTAAAATATTTATAAACTGAGATACTCCTCACACGTGCAATCAGAGCTGTATTACGTGATATTTTAATTGACGTCCGCTTCTCCTTCATATGTTACTAAAACGTTAGCATTGAAAGATCTATAAAATTTAAAATATAAATATTTCCATTGTTTTCATTAACATTGTTGCTGGAAATTTTTGTTCAAAAATCTCAATTTGTATGCTCTGTGTTTTGGGAAAAGGGGCCATTGCATCAAACATTGGCAACACCTTATTTCTAAGCCCCGCCTACTAAGAGAAACACTGCATTCCTCATAAGATGAGTTGAATTTCTACTGAATGTCGATGGTACGTATTTCTATTATTTATCCGATTATCGTATTTCTATTCTAGTATTATTTTTAAATGTTAAATATATAAGCATAATAATTCTTTTTCCTAAGTGCTTTTCGCCTATCATTATGTATTACTATTTGAAAACTGCAATGCATCATTTCAAAGATAAGCAGTGGTCACTTTTTTTAATATACATCGTTTCTCAAGATCTGCTAGTGATTTATACACATACGTGCAGCGCAATGGTTTCAGAACACTATTTTTAAAATTCGAATTTGAAGAGGCAAGTCTAAAGTTGTTTAAGTAATGGTACGATTAAAGAAGTTCAGGTTTAGGGTAATTCTTTACGTATAAATTTGAAAGAGATGCTTACAATAACATCAAGTCATTTAAATTATATAGCTAGTAACAGGTTGATTGGTTAAGAGCCTTAGGTTTTTTTATACTTTCTTATTAAAAAAAAATTATTTAGGAAATCTGCAGGAAGTATGGAAAATAATAAAATAAAGTTAAATACAAATAAAATATGATGCTTGTAATATAAACGCTGACACATTAAAATAAACTACATTCAACCATATTCTTTCCCGTCGGAAATTTTTTCTGTTTTGCTTTGTCTGTTCTTTAGTTACGGTTTGAACTCCAATGTTAATGACGAGCATGATCAGTCCGTTATATATGTTTCTTTGTGTATTTTACACGGAAAATACGTTCAGAAGCCTATCTGAATGTTATCCACATATTTAACATTTAATTCATTCACTTAATTTTGCATCTATAAAAATATTCGTTGTTTGAATTTTTAACAAAACTAAATTGAAATCTTCAGTTCCAGGTACACCTTCTTTTATTTCCAAGCCTCTTCTTCTGCGTACTGTGCTCTGAGGAGCAATTGTAGCTCCTAAATTTAAAATCGTTTAAATGTCAGTCGGAATTTCAAGAAGACGAATAAAATCAAATTACTAAATTTCAAATAACTTCGAATGTAATATATTCCAAATGATCAGAAAGTATATGGAGGATTAATACCTGCATTTTTAGTTACAATGATTGGTTCGCATGTTTTTCTAATATCCCTAACCTACTTATTATGCTGAATTTTTTGCACACACAATCCACATTTTATTACGGTCATTTGCTGTTCTTATATTTTCACTTAGTCGTGCAGTCATGTTACGAATTTTGTATTTAGTTTGATATTTTTAGTAGAATTATAATTAAAATTTTTGAGTTTCCCCATCTATAGAGCGCGGGGTAAATTTTAACAGACAGCTGCAACGTCGGAAAAGTAAAAATATAGGAGCACGTGCTTCTAACACTGAACAAATGGATAACTCTTTAATTTCATTTGAAATGACAGAAACGTTATAGAATACTGTGTTAGCTGTAACCGTAATTCCATCCTCTTTGTTTACCGGAAATTGCGAGAAGTAAAGAAATTACTGGAAATTTTTGGCGACCGATTGAAAGCTGTAAAATACCGGAGAGAGACATCTTAGTTCAGTTGCTGAATTAGTGTTATTGCGCCTTGTTTTAGTACTGTGTGAACTGAAATATCAGATTTAGCTTTCTCTTTAGAAGCGCATTTTGTGGAGGGGGGGGGATTTTCTATCAATTAAAATTTTTAGTAGTTTGAAGTCTAACTACTGATTATACTGCGTGATATTGTGAACACTTGTACGAATATCTCTGATGAAAATTCCAACGTTCTGTTATATTTCTTTTGATAAGGATAATTTTTGTGAAAATTTTATCACACTTTTTGCATTCATTCTGTTACGAACCCGTACGCAAGCAACACTTTTTGGTGTCATAGGGTTATTGAATGCCAGTGACAAGACGAATGGTGAACAAATAAGGCAATTGATGCCAAAGTTCGCTGCGTTCAAAGAATAAATGAAAGCTGAAGAAGTTCCGTTAAAGAAGAGATGGAACCTGTTAACGTAAAAATGAAACTGGGGAAAGAAGGATGGAAGCTGTTAAAGCAGAAATGAAAGCGCGACAAAAAAAAAAAAAAAAAAGATGGAAACTGATCATGAATTAGTTAAAGGGGAGAAAGTCGTTGAAGGAAAGATGGAATCTTGTCAAGAATCCGTTAAATCAGAGATAAGGGCTGCTAAAGAGGAAATGAAAAGTGAAATTACCTGCATAAGAGAAAACACATCTGAGGCTATGGAAGTCAGAACAGACTCAATTGAAAGTAAAGGTGGACAAATTGAAGCAAAGGTTTCTTCTGTCAAAGAACAAATAGAAAAGCGAGTTTTATCCGTGAACAACAAATCGTTTACAGAGTTTCTTGTGTCAAAAAAACAAACAGAAAGAAGATTTTTCTGCCGTCCAAACGCAAATCGAACAACAAATTGATGATAGGTTTTCTGCAGGCGCCAAAGAAGTTCACGTGTTGAAGAATTTCGTAGCGACGCCAGGGAGCAATACTGATGGTTTACCCATGCCTGCTCGTTCCTCTCTGAATCTATCCAAGTCTGATGAGAAGAGCTCCTCTCATATATATATAAGACACAATTTTCTATAGTGGCGGATGCGAATGCATGGGATTCACAAGTTAAGGCCTGTCGTCTCGCCTCTTCTCTAAGAGCAGACGCTGCGGATATTCTTCAACCTCGTTCAGAAAACCAGAGACTAGACTTTGAAGCTCTAACCGACAGAAGTGTTTAAAAGAGTACAGCAGGCTTCAATTAAAATCGTCTCACCATAATCCCCCAGACACACTTCAGGAACATGCCACGGATGTCGAAAAGTTCTCATCTCGCCTTTTTTTTTAGAATGCCCGTCATAAACAAGAGAAATCCTGTTCTTGCAGTACTTCATGGACATCATCTGGGAACCTGAATTATAGAAAGCACTGCGAATGGCGGATGTCAAGGACTTAAAAAAAGCACTGGGGTGTACTCCATGAAATTGGAGGTGGAAATTCTCCTTTTCACCTCTCTGGAATGGGATTACATATCTTGCAATCAGAGCCGTGTTGCTGTGTATTTTTTATTACTCACTACATCTATACCATTAGATGTTCCTAAAAAGGTTAGCGATAAAAGAACTTATACATTATCAAGTAAAGTTTTTTCAGTGATTTTCTCCTGTTTCCGTATCTAAGATTTTTCAAAATCAATATCTGCATTAAAAATGGGTTATAATATCAAACTCCAGCTACAGCTTATTTCTAAGCACCACGCACTGCGAGACGCTGGCGCTGTGCATACAGTGTTTTGAATTCTTTATTGCAGAAAAAAAGTGAAAAAAAAATTAAATAGAAATAATATAGGACGTTAATAATATAAAATTGTGACACTTTAAAGTAAGCCATATTCAATTATATTCTTCATCCTTTGCAAGGGCCCACCAGCGGCCGAGCGGTAAAGTCGCTGAACACTGGTAGTTCGGTCCTAAGTTCGAATCCCGCGAACGGGCTGGCTGCATGGGCGTTTTCGTGGTTTTCCCCATGTGTAACGTCTATACGAGCCAGTTTCCCTTAGAAAGTCCTCCACGAAGGCATACCTCCTCTTAGGCAGATAGCCCTCGAGGCTTTGCCATAATCACACACACACTTCCTCCTTTGCAAGTTTTCTCTTTCTTTCTCTTTAAATGCTATTTTTAACGGTACAAATCTCTATCATAAAACCATGTTCTGCCGAATCTTGCGTCCATAAGCGCGCAAACGCGTTCATGTATCGTCTAATTAATACAAGAAGATGTAATAGCTAATAAAGTATTATGGCTGAACTGAAAACTGCGTCTCGATTCAGATGTTAAATATAAACAAAACATTAAGAAGTTCCGAAAATAATCGATTACGCGAGCTTTAATTAAGACTGGGTGAAATTTCAGTTGCTCAAGTAACATCTGATGTTTAATAAATGCAGGAAACGATGGTTAGTAAATTTCAAAACGGAAAAACATTAAAATAAGTATAAAAAGAATTTAATCTGAATTCTATTTCTATTAGCTTGGTTTGCACTGAAACTTATGAAATGATATAATTACATTGTTTCTTGACCACAACACCTAAAAATTGCAGTGGCTCTTATTATATTCATATTGATATATATTCTAAAAAAAATTGCATTTGTTCTTAATATCTTTATATTTATTTTAACAAGCTAATAGAAATAGACACTAGATAATTTTTTTTAATATATATACATTTTTCTTTCTCTTTAGGAGGGAGGCTTGTTTTATAATTATTGTTTCTGTTAGAAATTTGAATTATGAGCAGCATAATATGGAAGGAAATTTCAGTGGACTTTATATCTGTTTTTTATATATACCTGATTTGGAAAAAAGTTATCGTAGACTTATACAAATACTATTCACACATGTAATAGTTCAGATATTTTACTTCTGCATTTTAAAAAATTTTCTTCCGCACGTAATAAAAAGCGAATTGTAAATTTTATTTGCTACACGAATTTTTCAAATCTTATCGCCTTAAAATGGCGAAAACATACTGTAAACTTGATAAGTACGTTTGCTTGTTGGTCTCATTTTGATTCGAAGGTGTCTTTCTAAAGCATCTTCTTTGCAGTCATTTAGCAGAGCTTATTTGTTTACGCCGGCTTCACTCTCCTCGCAAAGCGATACCACAGACGTACTCTGTATGTATTCCAGCCTCTTTGGGCCTAATAAATCGAATACAGAATTTGTACTACGATATTTGTTTTTGCTTCATTTAGTACGAAACAACCTGTATATCTCTTGCCCAATACAGAAGTGATACTTGATATTGTGTTTACATATTGTAACAATTTGTACTACGATATATGTTTTTGCTTCATTTAGTACGAAACAACCTGTATATCTCTAGTCCAATACAGAAGTGATACTTGATATTGTGTTTACATATTGTAATTTTGTGGCCTTTGCTAGGATGAGAGAAAAAACATTTGACCAGTAGTTAACAGTTAGAAGAAACTATGGGTAGTATTTCTTGCAACCACTACACGTTATCGTATGTCGGCCTGTTGGCTAACATCAAGTGTAGTATCTGTTCTTATCAGATTAAAATCTGATATGACACTTACAGAGTGTCCTGATTTTAATCTAATTTTCGAACACTCGGCTTGCGGTTAGGTATTTATACCGCCCTTGCCAAAGGTTGGCCCGTTATTGGACTGCCTCCGGGAGCGGCCTTACTAAAATTAAGAAAAGAATTTGCACGTTGCTTGTTTCCCTAAGTCTCACAGCATGGCAGGAAAGAGAAAGGCAATGTTTATAATATGCTACACACAATATCATTATATCATATCACGTAGTATCACACATAAATATCATTTTCCGATAATACGTTCGTTATACGAAAAGTTGGTGCGTTTCGCAAATTTATTGCATAGATATAAAAGGGTATTCAGTTTCTTGTGCCAGGCATAGTTAATTATCCAGAAGTGTAGGAAAAATCGCAGACATTTCCGAAATTTAGTGCTATTATTCAGAGTAACTTTTAAAGTATTATTCGAAAAGAATAAAGCTAATTAAATTTATTTTTTAATTTTTAGTAAAGAACTAAACTACTTACATTATTAAATTTTAAAATATTTATAAACTGAGATACTCCTCACACGTGCAATCAGAGCTGTATTACGTGATATTTTAATTGACGTCCGCTTCTCCTTCATATGTTACTAAAACGTTAGCATTGAAAGATCTATAAAATTTAAAATATAAATATTTCCATTGTTTTCATTAACATTGTTGCTGGAAATTTTTGTTCAAAAATCTCAATTTGTATGCTCTGTGTTTTGGGAAAAGGGGCCATTGCATCAAACATTGGCAACACCTTATTTCTAAGCCCCGCCTACTAAGAGAAACACTGCATTCCTCATAAGATGAGTTGAATTTCTACTGAATGTCGATGGTACGTATTTCTATTATTTATCCGATTATCGTATTTCTATTCTAGTATTATTTTTAAATGTTAAATATATAAGCATAATAATTCTTTTTCCTAAGTGCTTTTCGCCTATCATTATGTATTACTATTTGAAAACTGCAATGCATCATTTCAAAGATAAGCAGTGGTCACTTTTTTTAATATACATCGTTTCTCAAGATCTGCTAGTGATTTATACACATACGTGCAGCGCAATGGTTTCAGAACACTATTTTTAAAATTCGAATTTGAAGAGGCAAGTCTAAAGTTGTTTAAGTAATGGTACGATTAAAGAAGTTCAGGTTTAGGGTAATTCTTTACGTATAAATTTGAAAGAGATGCTTACAATAACATCAAGTCATTTAAATTATATAGCTAGTAACAGGTTGATTGGTTAAGAGCCTTAGGTTTTTTTATACTTTCTTATTAAAAAAAAATTATTTAGGAAATCTGCAGGAAGTATGGAAAATAATAAAATAAAGTTAAATACAAATAAAATATGATGCTTGTAATATAAACGCTGACACATTAAAATAAACTACATTCAACCATATTCTTTCCCGTCGGAAATTTTTTCTGTTTTGCTTTGTCTGTTCTTTAGTTACGGTTTGAACTCCAATGTTAATGACGAGCATGATCAGTCCGTTATATATGTTTCTTTGTGTATTTTACACGGAAAATACGTTCAGAAGCCTATCTGAATGTTATCCACATATTTAACATTTAATTCATTCACTTAATTTTGCATCTATAAAAATATTCGTTGTTTGAATTTTTAACAAAACTAAATTGAAATCTTCAGTTCCAGGTACACCTTCTTTTATTTCCAAGCCTCTTCTTCTGCGTACTGTGCTCTGAGGAGCAATTGTAGCTCCTAAATTTAAAATCGTTTAAATGTCAGTCGGAATTTCAAGAAGACGAATAAAATCAAATTACTAAATTTCAAATAACTTCGAATGTAATATATTCCAAATGATCAGAAAGTATATGGAGGATTAATACCTGCATTTTTAGTTACAATGATTGGTTCGCATGTTTTTCTAATATCCCTAACCTACTTATTATGCTGAATTTTTTGCACACACAATCCACATTTTATTACGGTCATTTGCTGTTCTTATATTTTCACTTAGTCGTGCAGTCATGTTACGAATTTTGTATTTAGTTTGATATTTTTAGTAGAATTATAATTAAAATTTTTGAGTTTCCCCATCTATAGAGCGCGGGGTAAATTTTAACAGACAGCTGCAACGTCGGAAAAGTAAAAATATAGGAGCACGTGCTTCTAACACTGAACAAATGGATAACTCTTTAATTTCATTTGAAATGACAGAAACGTTATAGAATACTGTGTTAGCTGTAACCGTAATTCCATCCTCTTTGTTTACCGGAAATTGCGAGAAGTAAAGAAATTACTGGAAATTTTTGGCGACCGATTGAAAGCTGTAAAATACCGGAGAGAGACATCTTAGTTCAGTTGCTGAATTAGTGTTATTGCGCCTTGTTTTAGTACTGTGTGAACTGAAATATCAGATTTAGCTTTCTCTTTAGAAGCGCATTTTGTGGAGGGGGGGGGGATTTTCTATCAATTAAAATTTTTAGTAGTTTGAAGTCTAACTACTGATTATACTGCGTGATATTGTGAACACTTGTACGAATATCTCTGATGAAAATTCCAACGTTCTGTTATATTTCTTTTGATAAGGATAATTTTTGTGAAAATTTTATCACACTTTTTGCATTCATTCTGTTACGAACCCGTACGCAAGCAACACTTTTTGGTGTCATAGGGTTATTGAATGCCAGTGACAAGACGAATGGTGAACAAATAAGGCAATTGATGCCAAAGTTCGCTGCGTTCAAAGAATAAATGAAAGCTGAAGAAGTTCCGTTAAAGAAGAGATGGAACCTGTTAACGTAAAAATGAAACTGGGGAAAGAAAGATGGAAGCTGTTAAAGCAGAAATGAAAGCGCGACAAAAAAAAAAAAAAAAAAAAAAAAAAGGATGGAAACTGATCATGAATTAGTTAAAGGGGAGAAAGTCGTTGAAGGAAAGATGGAATCTTGTCAAGAATCCGTTAAATCAGAGATAAGTGCTGCTAAAGAGGAAATGAAAAGTGAAATTACCTGCATAAGAGAAAACACATCTGAGGCTATGGAAGTCAGAACAGACTCAATTGAAAGTAAAGGTGGACAAATTGAAGCAAAGGTTTCTTCTGTCAAAGAACAAATAGAAAAGCGAGTTTTATCCGTGAACAACAAATCGTTTACAGAGTTTCTTGTGTCAAAAAAACAAACAGAAAGAAGATTTTTCTGCCGTCCAAACGCAAATCGAACAACAAATTGATGATAGGTTTTCTGCAGGCGCCAAAGAAGTTCACGTGTTGAAGAATTTCGTAGCGACGCCAGGGAGCAATACTGATGGTTTACCCATGCCTGCTCGTTCCTCTCTGAATCTATCCAAGTCTGATGAGAAGAGCTCCTCTCATATATATATAAGACACAATTTTCTATAGTGGCGGATGCGAATGCATGGGATTCACAAGTTAAGGCCTGTCGTCTCGCCTCTTCTCTAAGAGCAGACGCTGCGGATATTCTTCAACCTCGTTCAGAAAACCAGAGACTAGACTTTGAAGCTCTAACCGACAGAAGTGTTTAAAAGAGTACAGCAGGCTTCAATTAAAATCGTCTCACCATAATCCCCCAGAAACACTTCAGGAACATGCCACGGATGTCGAAAAGTTCTCATCTCGCCTTTTTTTTAGAATGCCCGTCAGAAACAAGAGAAATCCTGTTCTTGCAGTACTTCATGGACATCATCTGGGAACCTGAATTATAGAAAGCACTGCGAATGGCGGATGTCAAGGACTTAAAAAAAAGCACTGGGGTGTACTCCATGAAATTGGTGGTGGAAATTCTCCTTTTCACCTCTCTGGAATGGGATTACATATCTTGCAATCAGAGCCGTGTTGCTGTGTATTTTTTATTACTCACTACATCTATACCATTAGATGTTCCTAAAAAGGTTAGCGATAAAAGAACTTATACATTATCAAGTAAAGTTTTTTCAGTGATTTTCTCCTGTTTCCGTACCTAAGATTTTTCAAAATCAATATCTGCATTAAAAATGGGTTATAATATCAAACTCCAGCTACAGCTTATTTCTAAGCACCACGCACTGCGAGACGCTGGCGCTGTGCATACAGTGTTTTGAATTCTTTATTGCAGAAAAAAAGTGAAAAAAAAATTAAATAGAAATAATATAGGACGTTAATAATATAAAATTGTGACACTTTAAAGTAAGCCATATTCAATTATATTCTTCATCCTTTGCAAGGGCCCACCAGCGGCCGAGCGGTAAAGTCGCTGAACACTGGTAGTTCGGTCCTAAGTTCGAATCCCGCGAACGGGCTGGCTGCATGGGCGTTTTCGTGGTTTTCCCCATGTGTAACGTCTATACGAGCCAGTTTCCCTTAGAAAGTCCTCCACGAAGGCATACCTCCTCTTAGGCAGATAGCCCTCGAGGCTTTGCCATAATCACACACACACTTCCCCCTTTGCAAGTTTTCTCTTTCTTTCTCTTTAAATGCTATTTTTAACGGTACAAATCTCTATCATAAAACCATGTTCTGCCGAATCTTGCGTCCATAAGCGCGCAAACGCGTTCATGTATCGTCTCATTAATACAAGAAGATGCTAATAGCTAATAAAGTATTATGGCTGAACTGAAAACTGCGTCTCGATTCAGATGTTAAATATAAACAAAACATTAAGAAGTTCCGAAAATAATCGATTACGCGAGCTTTAATTAAGACTGGGTGAAATTTCAGTTGCTCAAGTAACATCTGATGTTTAATAAATGCAGGAAACGATGGTTAGTAAATTTCAAAACGGAAAAACATTAAAATAAGTATAAAAAGAATTTAATCTGAATTCTATTTCTATTAGCTTGGTTTGCACTGAAACTTATGAAATGATATAATTACATTGTTTCTTGACCACAACACCTAAAAATTGCAGTGGCTCTTATTATATTCATATTGATATATATTCTAAAAAAAATTGCATTTGTTCTTAATATCTTTATATTTATTTTAACAAGCTAATAGAAATAGACACTAGATAATTTTTTTTAATATATATACATTTTTCTTTCTCTTTAGGAGGGAGGCTTGTTTTATAATTATTGTTTCTGTTAGAAATTTGAATTATGAGCAGCATAATATGGAAGGAAATTTCAGTGGACTTTATATCTGTTTTTTATATATACCTGATTTGGAAAAAAGTTTTCGTAGACTTATACAAATACTATTCACACATGTAATAGTTCAGATATTTTACTTCTGCATTTTAAAAAATTTTCTTCCGCACGTAATAAAAAGCGAATTGTAAATTTTATTTGCTACACGAATTTTTCAAATCTTATCGCCTTAAAATGGCGAAAACATACTGTAAACTTCATAAGTACGTTTGCTTGTTGGTCTCATTTTGATTCGAAGGTGTCTTTCTAAAGCATCTTCTTTGCAGTCATTTAGCAGAGCTTATTTGTTTACGCCGGCTTCACTCTCCTCGCAAAGCGATACCACAGACGTACTCTGTATGTATTCCAGCCTCTTTGGGCCTAATAAATCGAATACAGAATTTGTACTACGATATTTGTTTTTGCTTCATTTAGTACGAAACAACCTGTATATCTCTTGCCCAATACAGAAGTGATACTTGATATTGTGTTTACATATTGTAACAATTTGTACTACGATATATGTTTTTGCTTCATTTAGTACGAAACAACCTGTATATCTCTAGTCCAATACAGAAGTGATACTTGATATTGTGTTTACATATTGTAATTTTGTGGCCTTTGCTAGGATGAGAGAAAAAACATTTGACCAGTAGTTAACAGTTAGAAGAAACTATGGGTAGTATTTCTTGCAACCACTACACGTTATCGTTTCTCGGCCTGTTGGCTAAGATCAAGTGAAGTATCTGTTCTTATCAGATTAAAATCTGATATGACACTTACAGAGTGTCCTGATTTTAATCTAATTTTTGAACACTCGGCTTGCGGTTAGGTATTTATACCGCCCTTGCCAAAGGTTGGCCCGTTATTGGACTGCCTCCGGGATCGGCCTTACTAAAATTAAGAAAAGAATTTGCACGTTGCTTGTTTCCCTAAGTCTCAGAGCATGGCAGGAAAGAGAAAGGCAATGTTTATAATATGCTACACACAATATCATATCACGTAGTATCACACATAAATATCATTTTCCGATAATACGTTCGTTATACGAAAAGTTAGTGCGTTTCGCAAATTTATTGCATAGATATAAAAGGGTATTCAGTTTCTTGTGTCAGGTATAGTGAATTATCCAGAAGTGTAGGAAAAATCGCAGACATTTCCGAAATTTAGTGCTATTATTCAGAGTAACTTTTAAAGTATTATTCGAAAAGAATAAAGCTAATTAAATTTATTTTTTAATTTTTAGTAAAGAACTAAACTACTTACATTATTAAGTTTTAAAATATTTATAAACTGAGATACTCCTCACACGTGCAATCAGAGCTGTATTACGTGATATTTTAATTGACGTCCGCTTCTCCTTCATATGTTACTAAAACGTTAGCATTGAAAGATCTATAAAATTTAAAATATAAATATTTCCATTGTTTTCATTAACATTGTAGCTGGAAACTTTTGTTCAAAAATCTCAATTTGTATGCTCTGTGTTTTGGGAAAAGGGGCCATTGCATCAAACATTGGCAACACCTTATTTCTAAGCCCCGCCTACTAAGAGAAACACTGCATTCCTCATAAGATGAGTTGAATTTCTACTGAATGTCGATGGTGCGTATTTCTATTATTTATCCGATTATCGTATTTTTATTCTAGTATTATTTTTAAATGTTAAATATATAAGCATATTAATTCTTCTTCCTAAGTGCTTTTCGCCTATCATTATGTATTACTATTTGAAAACTGCAATGCATCATTTCAAAGATAAGCAGTGGTCACTTTTTTTAATATACATCGTTTCTCAAGATCTGCTAGTGATTTATACACATACGTGCAGCGCAATGGTTTAAGAACACTATTTTTAAAATTCGAATTTGAAGAGGTAAGTCTAAAGTTGTTTAAGTAATGGTACGATTAAAGAAGTACAGGTTTAGGTAATTCTTTACGTATAAATTTGAAAGATATACTTACAATAACATCAAGTCATTTAAATTATATAGCTAGTAACAGGTTGATTGGTTAAGAGCCTTAGCTTTTTTTATACTTTCTTATTAAAAAAAAAATTATTTAGGAAATCTGCAGGAAGTATGGAAAATAATAAAATAAAGTTAAATACAAATAAAATATGATGCTTGTAATATAAACGCTGACACATTAAAATAAACTACATTCAACCATATTCTTTCCCGTTGGAAATTTTTTCTGTTTTGCTTTGTCTGTTCTTTAGTTACGGTTTGAACTCCAATGTTAATGACGAGCATGATCAGTCCGTTATATATGTTTCTTTGTGTATTTTACACGGAAAATACGTTCAGAAGCCTATCTGAATGTTATCCACATATTTAACATTTAATTCGTTCACTTATTTTTGCATCTATAAAAATATTCGTATTTTGAATTTTTAACAAAACTAAATTGAAATCTTCAGTTCCAGGTACAACTTCTTTTATTTCCAAGCCTCTTCTTCTGCGTACTGTGCTCTGAGGAGCAATTGTAGCTCCTAAATTTAAAATCGTTTAAATGTCAGTCGGAATTTCAAGAAGACGAATAAAATCAAATTACTAAATTTCAAATAACTTCGAATGTAATATATTACAAATGATCAGAAAGTATATGGAGGATTAATACCTGCATTTTTAGTTACAATGATTGGTTCGCATGTTTTTCTAATATCCCTAACCTACTTATTATGCTGAATTTTTTGCACACACAATCCACATTTTATTACGGTCATTTGCTGTTCTTATATTTTCACTTAGTCGTGCAGTCATGTTACGAATTTTGTATTTAGTTTGATATTTTTAGTAGAATTATAATTAAAATTTTTGAGTTTCCCCATCTATAGAGCGCGGGGTAAATTTTAACAGACAGCTGCAACGTCGGAAAAGTAAAAATATAGGAGCACGTGCTTCTAACACTGAACAAATGGATAACTCCTTAATTTCATTTGAAATGACAGAAACGTTATAGAATACTGTGTTAGCTGTAACCGTAATTCCATCCTCTTTGTTTACCGGAAATTGCGAGAAGTAAAGAAATTACTGGAAATTTTTGGCGACCGATTGAAAGCTGTAAAATACCGGAGAGAGACATCTTAGTTCAGTTGCTGAATTAGTGTTATTGCGCCTTGTTTTAGTACTGTGTGAACTGAAATATCAGATTTAGCTTTCTCTTTAGAAGCGCATTTTGTGGAGGGGGGGGGGATTTTCTATCAATTAAAAATTTTTAGTAGTTTGAAGTCTAACTACTGATTATACTGCGTGATATTGTGAACACTTGTACGAATATCTCTGATGAAAATTCCAACGTTCTGTTATATTTCTTTTGATAAGGATAATTTTTGTGAAAATTTTATCACACTTTTTTCATTCATTCTGTTACGAACCCGTACGCAAGCAACACTTTTTGGTGTCATAGGGTTATTGAATGCCAGTGACAAGACGAATGGTGAACAAATAAGGCAGTTGATGCCAAAGTTCGCTGCGTTCAAAGAAGAAATGAAAGCTGAAGAAGTTCCGTTAAAGAAGAGATGGAACCTGTTAACGTAAAAATGAAACTGGGGAAAGAAAGATGGAAGCTGTTAAAGCAGAAATGAAAGCGCGACAAAAAAAAAAAAAAAAAGAATGGAAACTGATCATGAATTAGTTAAAGGGGAGAAAGTCGTTGAAGGAAAGATGGAATCTTGTCAAGAATCCGTTAAATCAGAGATAAGGGCTGCTAAAGAGGAAATGAAAAGTGAAATTACCTGCATAAGAGAAAACACATCTGAGGCTATGGAAGTCAGAACAGACTCAATTGAAAGTAAAGGTGGACAAATTGAAGCAAAGGTTTCTTCTGTCAAAGAACAAATAGAAAAGCGAGTTTTATCCGTGAACAACAAATCGTTTACAGAGTTTCTTGTGTCAAAAAAACAAACAGAAAGAAGATTTTTCTGCCGTCCAAACGCAAATCGAACAACAAATTGATGATAGGTTTTCTGCAGGCGCCAAAGAAGTTCACGTGTTGAAGAATTTCGTAGCGACGCCAGGGAGCAATACTGATGGTTTACCCATGCCTGCTCGTTCCTCTCTGAATCTATCCAAGTATGATGAGAAGAGCTCCTCTCATATATATATAAGACACAATTTTCTATAGTGGCGGATGCGAATGCATGGGATTCACAAGTTAAGGCCTGTCGTCTCGCCTCTTCTCTAAGAGCAGACGCTGCGGATATTCTTCAACCTCGTTCAGAAAACCAGAGACTAGACTTTGAAGCTCTAACCGACAGAAGTGTTTAAAAGAGTACAGCAGGCTTCAATTAAAATCGTCTCACCATAATCCCCCAGAAACACTTCAGGAACATGCCACGGATGTCGAAAAGTTCTCATCTCGCTTTTTTTTAGAATGCCCGTCAGAAAGAAGAGAAATCCTGTTCTTGCAGTACTTCATGGACATCATCTGGGAACCTGAATTATAGAAAGCACTGCGAATGGCGGATGTCAAGGACTTAAAAAAATAAGCACTGGGGTGTACTCCATGAAATTGGAGGTGGAAATTCTCCTTTTCACCTCTCTGGAATGGGATTAAATATCTTGCAATCAGAGCCGTGTTGCTATGTATTTTTTATTACTCACTACATCTAAACCATTAGATGTTCCTAAAAAGGTTAGCGATAAAAGAACTTATACATTATCAAGTAAAGTTTTTTCAGTGATTTTCTCCTGTTTCCGTACCTAAGATTTTTCAAAATCAATATCTGCATTAAAAATGGGTTATAATATCAAACTCCAGCTACAGCTTATTTCTAAGCACCACCCACTGCGAGACGCTGGCGCTGTGCATACAGTGTTTTGAATTCTTTATTGCAGAAAAAAAGTGAAAAAAAATTAAATAGAAATAATATAGGACGTTAATAATATAAAATTGTGACACTTTAAAGTAAGCCATATTCAATTATATTCTTCCTCCTTTGCAAGGGCCCACCAGCGGCCGAGCGGTAAAGTCGCTGAACACTGGTAGTTCGGTCCGAGGTTCGAATCCCGCGAACGGGCTGGCTGCATGGGCGTTTTCGTGGTTTTCCCCATGTGTAACGTCTATACGAGCCAGTTTCCCTTAGAAAGTCCTCCACGAAGGCATACCTCCTCTTAGGCAGATAGCCCTCGAGGCTTTGCCATAATCACACACACACTTCCTCCTTTGCAAGTTTTCTCTTTCTTTCTCTTTAAATGCTACTTTTAACGGTACAAATCTCTATCATAAAACCATGTTCTGCCGAATCTTGCGTCCATAAGCGCGCAAACGCGTTCATGTATCGTCTTATTAATACAAGAAGATGCTAATAGCTAATAAAGTATTATGGCTGAACTGAAAACTGCGTCTCGATTCAGATGTTAAATATAAACAAAACATTAAGAAGTTCCGAAAATAATCGATTACGCGAGCTTTAATTAAGACTGGGTGAAATTTCAGTTGCTCAAGTAACATCTGATGTTTAATAAATGCAGGAAACGATGGTTAGTAAATTTCAAAACGGAAAAACATTAAAATAAGTATAAAAGGAATTTAATCTGAATTCTATTTCTATTAGCTTGGTTTGCACTGAAACTTATGAAATGATATAATTACATTGTTTCTTGACCACAACACCTAAAAATTGCAGTGGCTCTTATTATATTCATATTGATATAAATTCTAAAAAAAATTGCATTTGTTCTTAATATCTTTATATTTATTTTAACAAGCTAATAGAAATAGACACTAGATAATTTTTTTTAATATATTGTTACGAATTTAGTATTTAAAAAGCTAATATTAGTTCAATTATAAATTAATTGGTTTTATTTCTCGCGCAGTACAGCGCGTGACGAATATTAAAAGAAAGCTAAGCCGGAAAATTGAAAATACAAGAGCGCGTGCATTAAATAAATAAATATCTCTTTTTGATTTCGAGAAAGTACTGGAAAATTCTAGCGCGTGATTTTAAAATCTTATAAAAGGAGGAAAACATCTCAGTTTGTAGTAGTTGCTTAGTTTGTTGTTGTTTAGAAAACTACTGTTGTTGATTGTAGCGAATTCGCGGATTAGCGTTCTTTAGCTGTTTTGAATTACGTTCTATTGGACATTTGAGTAGTTAAAAGATAACTACTGTGAGATATTGTAATACTGCGTGATAATTTGAGAAAATTTAAGCATTTTTGTTGTGATAATAATAAATTTTTGTTCATTTTTCATCGGACTTGTGCATTCATTTAGTAACGAATCCGTACGCACGCAACAATTTTTGGTGTCAGGAGTGGGGTTTGAATGCCAATAACAAGAGCGATGGAAGAGCAGTTAAGGCAATTGATAACAGCCTTTGCCTCGTTTAAAGAAGAAATGAAAGAAGAGATGAAATCTAGCCAAGGAAAGATGGAAGGGGCCGTCAACTCTGTTAAGGACGAAATGAAAGCCGTTCAAGCTGGTGAAGAAAAGATTGAAGCAGGTCAAGAAGAAATGAAAAGAGAGATTACCTGCATAATAGAAAATAAATTTGAAGCTATGGAAGGCAGAATTGACACAGTTGAAAATAAAGTTGGACTAATTGAAGAAAGAGTTTCTTCGGTGAAAGAAGAAATAGAAGAAAGAGTTTCTTCTGTAAAAGAACATATAGAAGGGAGAGTTTCTGCTGTGGAGGAACGAATTGAAGGAAGAGTTTGTGCCGTCCAACACCAAATCGAACAACAAATTGATGAGAGAGTTTCTGAAGTTGCCAAAGAAATGGATACTTTAAAGAAATTCGTAGCGTCGGCAGGGAGCAGGAGTGATGATTTTAAATTCTTACCAATGCCTGCTCGTCCACCTCTGAAGCTATCCACATATGATGGGAAGACCTCCTGGCAGGTGTATAAGACACAATTTTCTATCGTTTCGGATGCGAATGGATGGGATTCCCAAGCTAAGGCCTGTCATCTCGCCGCTTCTCTAAGAGCCGACGCAGCGGATATCCTTCAGACTCTTCCCGAAAACAAAAGGTTAGATTTCGAAGCTCTGTCCGGCGCCTTGGAGTTGCGCTTTGGGGAGAAGTGTTTAAAAGACTACAGCAGGCTCCAATTAAAATCTCGTCAACAGAAGCCTACCGAAACACTTCAGGAGCTCGCCGCGGATGTTGAAAGGCTGTCCCATCTCGCCTTTTCGGAATGCCCGACAGAAACAAGGGAAATCCTGTCCTTGCAATACTTTATCGACGGCATCCGAGATACTGAAATACAGAAAGCTCTACGAATGGCGGATGTAAAAGATTTAAAAAGTGCTCTAGTGTACGCCATAAAATTTGAGGCAGCCCAGCAAGCCACTCGTCGAGACCGCCACCCAGTCAGAGCTGCTCAAGTCCAGGAGCCAGGGGATCAAGTCACCGCTCGACTTGACGATTTAACTAGACAACTGAACGCCTTGAGACGGAATATTGGTGAGAAGAAACCGACCGTTAAGTGCTGAAGGACACATACGACGAAACTGCAGAATACCCCAGGGTACGGATGTTAAGACCGCTTCTAACAAGCAGCAGGGAAACTAATTAGTGGCCATCTCGTGGGGCGGAGGTTGCCAGATAATGAAAAGCCCCAGTTTAAAGCGCTTCAGATTTCTGCAGTGAGAGGCGGCAGTAATGGACTTTTCATAATAGGACATATTAACGGAGTCCCCTGCAATATGACGATAGACACAGGAGCCAACGTTACCATCATCCGAAAAGATTTGGCTCAACAACTGGAAAGCAAACTTATCTGGACGCCGCCCTGCGTTACCCTACAGACTGTGTCCGGTGAGAAGATCGACATCAATGGGAAAGTAAATGTTAACATCACGTTTGGAAGTGCCGCTTACCATCACACGGCATATGTAGCAGAGATCACTGATTCTTGCATACTCGGATTGGACTTTCTAAGGAAATACAATTTTTCCTTGGACTTTAAAAATAACGAATTGCATTCTGCGTCTGAGGACATAACGTTATTTGGAATTAATAATGAAGAAGTTAAATCTGTCCACAGAATCATAGCACAAGACAATATCACAATACCGGCAAGAACAGAAATTTTACTCTTTGGATCTATAGCCGAAAACAGAGATTTCCGCTACGGCATCATAGAATATCCCAATAACTGTAATAGCCCGAAAGGAGTACTAGTAGCCTCAACACTCGTCGACCTATCGAGAATGGTTATCCCGGTGAGAGTTGCCAATGTAACTGAGAAGGCGAGAGTTATTAAGAAAAGCGACGTGGTTGCAGCATGTACTCCAGTAACCAGCGTTGAAAGAAAGAGCAATATCCAAGAATCCGTGTCCTCATCAGAGAGCATTACATCGGAGTTATTGCAGAATGCGCAATTGAACGATGAAGAGAAGAATGCTGCCGATCGCGTCATCAAAGATCTTCAAGTTGTTTTCTCCTGCTCGTCTTCTGACGTGGGTCGAACTAGTTTGACACAACATAGAATAGATACCGGCGATCATCCCCCGATCAAGCAACATCCAAGACGTCTACCGTTTGCTAAACAGGAAGAGGTGCGAACACTGTTAAAAGATATGGAAGAAGGCGATGTCATCGAGCCTTCAGCGAGTCCATGGGCATCTCCCATCGTTCTCGTCAGAAAGAAAGACGGCTCAACAAGATTTTGCGTTGACTATCGCCGGTTCAATGAGGTTACGAAGAAAGACAGTTACCCTCTTCCTAGAATTGATGACATTCTAGACACTCTTTCTGGAAGCAAGTGGTTCTCAACACTTGATTTAAAGAGTGGGTATTGGCAGGTAGAAATACAGCCTGAAGACCGAGAAAAGACGGCATTTACTACGGGACAAGGGCTTTGGCAATTGAAGGTGATGCCGTTTGGACTGTGTAATGCGCCGGCAACATTCGAACGTCTTATGGAGACTGTTTTGAAAGGTCTTTCCTACGAAGCCTGCCTGATATACCTGGACGACATCATCATCGTCGGAAAGAGTTTTGAAGAACATTTAGAAAATCTTAGGAAGGTGCTTCAGAAACTGAAAGAAGCCAATCTGAAGCTGAGTCCCGCTAAATGCAAATTGTTCCGAAAGGAAGTGACTTACCTGGGACATGTCATCTCTGCAGAAGGTGTGCGCACGGATCCTGAAAAGGTATCAGCGGTTAAATCCTGGAAACGTCCTGAAAATGTCCATCAGCTGAGAAGCTTCCTAGGGCTTTGCACCTACTATAGGAGATTCGTGAAGGACTTTTCTTCCATCGCAAGACCCCTTCACAAGCTGACAGAGAGCAAGCAAAGATTCTTGTGGACAAAAGAATGCGAGGATGCATTTATCAACTTAAAGGAGGCTTTAACATCTGCTCCAATCCTGACGTATCCTCAGCTCGACCGACCATTTATTCTTGACACCGACGCGAGCAATGAAAGTGTCGGTGCTGTTTTGTCCCAAGAAATAGACGGCCAAGAACGTGTAGTGGCCTACTGGAGCAAGTGCCTGTCTAAACCGGAGAGGAATTATTGTGTCACCAGGAAAGAGTTGCTCGCCATAGTCAAAGCCGTAGAACAGTTCCATCACTATCTATATGGCAGAAAATTCCTGCTCCGCACCGATCATGCATCATTGACCTGGCTTTTAAATTTCAAGAATCCTGAGGGTCAAATAGCCAGGTGGATACAGAGACTCCAAGAATATGACATCACTATCCGTCATCGTAAGGGATCATCACACGGAAACGCCGACGCCCTGTCTAGAAGATCTTGCCAAGAAAGCTGCCGATATTGTTCCAGGGTGGAAGCGAAATACGAGCTGCTGACTCCGGTCGCAAGACAAATTACAACATCAACATCGGCTGATCGAGAACCGTGGAGTGATGATGAAGTCAGGAAAGACCAGCTGGAAGACCGCGACATTAAACCGATAATTGATTTAATGGAGTCATCAACCAGAAAACCTACCTGGCAGGACATTTCTATCTGTAGCCCTACAACCAAAGAGTATTGGGCACTCTGGGATTCACTTCACATTCGAAACGGCGTCTTATACCGGAAATTTGAATCGGATGATGGGAAGACGTTCCGATGGCAGCTGATACTTCCAAGATCCCGCATTCCTGATGTCCTTAAAGAACTACATAACAGCCCTACGGGATGTCACTTTGGAATAATGAAGACCTTACAGAGAGTTCGTGAGCGCTTTTACTGGAATAATGCAAAGGATGACGTGCAAAAGTGGTGCCGATCCTGCGATGCCTGTGCAGGTCGGAAAGGACCGAAGAGACGCAGCTGAGGCAAGCTGCAACGTTACAACGTAGGGGCGCCTTTTGAACGTATCGCCTTTGACATCTTAGGACCTCTGCCACGAACTGCTGATGGCAACAAATACATACTCTTTGTCATTGATTACTTCACCAAGTGGCCTGAAACTTATCCTATTCCTGATCAAGAGGCTGTCACAGTAGCTGAGGTAATGATACAGCACTGGATTTCCAGGTTCGGAGTGCCTCTTCAGTTACATTCCGATCAGGGAAGGAATTTTACCTCGGCAGTAATCAAAGAACTATGCAAACTACTCGGCATTGACAAAACTCAAACGACGCCATTGCATCCCCAGTCGGACGGCATGGTAGAGAGGTTCAATCGAACCATCCTTAATAACCTCTCATTAGTGGTTTCCAGAAACCAACAGGACTGGGACAAGAAATTACCACTCTTTTTACTGGCTTACCGCAGTGCTGTCCACGAGACTACCATCTATTCTCCATCTCAGAAGCTCTCCGGTCGAGACCTTCGTCTGCCTTGTGACCACGTGTTTGATCGCCATACGGATGCGCCTTCATCGCCTGAGGAACACATCCAAGACGCCCAGGCCCGGTTTGAGGGGATGCACCGTTCTGCACGAAAGCGAGTCAACTTGGCGACGGAGAAAATGAAGACCAGATGCGACACAAGAGCTACTAGACATAGATCCAACAAAGGAGACAAGGTGTGGTTGTGGAACCCGATTCGGCGAAAAGGAGTCAGGCCTGAATTACAGTCACCTTCGGATGGTCCATATACAGTCCTGAAGAGACTGAATGACATCATGATTCGTAAGTCTTCGAACTCTAAACCTAAAGTCGTTCATTACGACAGGTTAGCTCATTACTATGGCCATAGTACGTAATGTAAATAATTGTAAATAGTATCAGACCATGGTCGTTTTTGTTTATAAATGTGTATTTGATTTGATTTGTATTTAGTATTTGATTTGCATTTAGTATTTGATTTGTATTTAGTATTTGATTTGTATTTAGTATTTGTTTTCTATTTAGTATTTGATAGCATTTGATTTGTTCAAGTTAGTTAATGCATTTATTGTTTATATTGTTTGATATTGTAATGTAATGTTTATGCCTCAGTTGCATTTATGCCACAGTTGTAAATTTAGCTTCCTGTCCAGGGATTGTACTGCCCGGGACGTGCAGTCCTTGGGAAGGGGGCAGTGTTACGAATTTAGTATTTAAAAAGCTAATATTAGTTCAATTATAAATTAATTGGTTTTATTTCTCGCGCAGTACAGCGCGTGACGAATATTAAAAGAAAGCTAAGCCGGAAAATTGAAAATACAAGAGCGCGTGCATTAAATAAATAAATATCTCTTTTTGATTTCGAGGAAGTACTGGAAAATTCTAGCGTGTGATTTTAAAATCTTATAAAAGGAGGAAAACATCTCAGTTTGTAGTAGTTGCTTAGTTTGTTGTTGTTTAGAAAACTACTGTTGTTGATTGTAGCGAATTCGCGGATTAGCGTTCTTTAGCTGTTTTGAATTACGTTCTATTGGACATTTGAGTAGTTAAAAGAAAACTACTGTGAGATATTGTAATACTGCGTGATAATTTGAGAAAATTTAAGCATTTTTGTTGTGATAATAATAAATTTTTGTTCATTTTTCATCGGACTTGTGCATTCATTTAGTAACGAATCCGTACGCACGCAACAATATATACATTTTTCTTTCTCTTTAGGAGGGAGGCTTGTTTTATAATTATTGTTTCTGTGTGAAATTTGAATTATGAGCAGCATAATATGGAAGGAAATTTCAGTGGACTTTATATCTGTTTTTTATATATATCTGATTTGGAAAAAAGTTATCGTAGACTTATACAAATACTATTCACACATGTAATAGTTCAGATATTTTACTTCTGCATTTTAAAAAATTTTCTTCCGCACGTAATAAAAAGCGAATTGTAAATTTTATTTGCTACACGAATTTTTCAAATCTTATCGCCTTAAAATGGCGAAAACATACTGTAAACTTGATAAGTACGTTTGC
This sequence comes from Stegodyphus dumicola, assembly GCF_044657685.1. Taxonomy (NCBI): domain Eukaryota; kingdom Metazoa; phylum Arthropoda; class Arachnida; order Araneae; family Eresidae; genus Stegodyphus; species Stegodyphus dumicola. Next base: position 115,907,431 of record NC_140778.1, read on the forward strand.
TTGTTGGTCTCATTTTGATTCGAAGGTGTCTTTCTAAAGCATCTTCTTTGCAGTCATTTAGCAGAGCTTATTTGTTTACACCGGCTTCACTCTCCTCGCAAAGCGATACCACAGACGTACTCTGTATGTATTCCAGCCTCTTTGGGCCTAATAAATCGAATACAGAATTTGTACTACGATATATGTTTTTGCTTCATTTAGTACGAAACAACCTGTATATCTCTAGCCCAATACAGAAGTGATACTTGATATTGTGTTTACATATTGTAATTTGTGGCCTTCGCTAGGATGAGAGAAAAAAACATTTGACCAGTAGTTAACAGTTAGAAGAAACTATGGGTAGTATTTCTTGCAACCACTACACGTTATCGCTTCTCCGCCTGTTGGCTAAGATCAAGTCTAGTATCTGTTCTTATCAGATTAAAATCTGATATGACACTTACAGAGTGTCCTGATTTTAATCTAATTTTTGAACACTCGGCTTGCGGTTAGGTATTTATACCGTCCTTGCCAAAGGTTGGCCCGTTATTGCACTGCCTCCGGGAGCGGACTTACTAAAATTAAGAAAAGAATTTGCACGTTGCTTGTTTCCCTAAGTCTCACAGCATGGCAGGAAATTCGTTTTTTGAATTTTTAACAAAACTAAATTGAAATCTTCAGTTCCAGGTACACCTTCTTTTATTTCCAAGCCTCTTCTTCTGCGTACTGTGCTCTGAGGAGCAATTGTAGCTTCTAAATTTAAAATCGTTTAAATGTCAGTCGGAATTTCAAGAAGACGAATAAAATCAAATTACTAAATTTCAAATAACTTCGAATGTAATATATTACAAATGATCAGAAAGTATATGGAGGATTATTACCTGCATTTTTAGTTACAATGATTGGTTCGCATGTTTTTCTAATATCCCTAACCTACTTATTATGCTGAATGTTTTGCACACACAATCCACATTTTATTACGGTCATTTGCTGTTCTTATATTTTCACTTAGTCGTGCAGTCATGTTACGAATTTTGTATTTAGTTTGATATTTTTAGCAGAATTATAATTAAAATTTTTGAGTTTCCCCATCTATAGAGCGCGGGGTAAATTTTAACAGACAGCTGCAACGTCGGAAAAGTAAAAATATAGGAGCACGTGCTTCTAACACTGAACAAATGGATAACTCTTTAATTTCATTTGAAATGACAGAATCGTAATAGAATACTGTGTTACCTGCAACCGTAATTCCATCCTCTTTGTTTACCGGAAATTGCGAGAAGTAAAGAAATTACTGGAAATTTTTGGCGACCGATTGAAAGCTGTAAAATACCGGAGAGAGACATCTTAGTTCAGTTGCTGAATTAGTGTTATTGCGCCTTGTTTTAGTACTGTGTGAACTGAAATATCAGATTTAGCTTTCTCTTTAGAAGCGCATTTTGTGGAGGGGGGATTTTCTATCAATTAAAAATTTTTAGTAGTTTGAAGTCTAACTACTGATTATACTGCGTGATATTGTGAACACTTGTACGAATATCTCTGATGAAAATTCCAACGTTCTGTTATATTTCTTTTGATAAGGATAATTTTTGTGAAAATTTTATCACACTTTTTGCATTCATTCTGTTACGAACCCGTACGCAAGCAACACTTTTTGGTGTCATAGGGTTATTGAATGCCAGTGACAAGACGAATGGTGAACAAATAAGGCAGTTGATGCCAAAGTTCGCTGCGTTCAAAGAAGAAATGAAAGCTGAAGAAGTTCCGTTAAAGAAGAGATGGAACCTGTTAAAGTAAAAATGAAACTGGGGAAAGAAAGATGGAAGCTGTTAAAGCAGAAATGAAAGCGCGACAAAAAAAAAAAAAAAAAAAAAAAAAGGATGGAAACTGATCATGAATTAGTTAAAGGGGAGAAAGTCGTTGAAGGAAAGATGGAATCTTGTCAAGAATCCGTTAAATAAGAGATAAGGGCTGCTAAAGAGGAAATGAAAAGTGAAATTACCTGCATAAGAGAAAACACATCTGAGGCTATGGAAGTCAGAACAGACTCAATTGAAAGTAAAGGTGGACAAATTGAAGCAAAGGTTTCTTCTGTCAAAGAACAAATAGAAAAGCGAGTTTTATCCGTGAACAACAAATCGTTTACAGAGTTTCTTGTGTCAAAAAAACAAACAGAAAGAAGATTTTTCTGCCGTCCAAACGCAAATCGAACAACAAATTGATGATAGGTTTTCTGCAGGCGCCAAAGAGTTCACGTGTTGAAGAATTTCGTAGCGACGCCAGGGAGCAATACTGATGGTTTACCCATGCCTGCTCGTTCCTCTCTGAATCTATCCAAGTATGATGAGAAGAGCTCCTCTCATATATATATAAGACACAATTTTCTATAGTGGCGGATGCGAATGCATGGGATTCACAAGTTAAGGCCTGTCGTCTCGCCTCTTCTCTAAGAGCAGACGCTGCGCATATTCATCAACCTCGTTCAGAAAACCAGAGACTAGACTTTGAAGCTCTAACCGACAGAAGTGTTTAAAAGAGTACAGCAGGCTTCAATTAAAATCGTCTCACCATAATCCCCCAGAAACACTTCAGGAACATGCCACGGATGTCGAAAAGTTCTCATCTCGCCTTTTTTTTAGAATGCCCGTCAGAAACAAGAGAAATCCTGTTCTTGCAGTACTTCATGGACATCATCTGGGAACCTGAATTATAGAAAGCACTGCGAATGGCGGATGTCAAGGACTTAAAAAAAAAGCACTGGGGTGTACTCCATGAAATTGGAGGTGGAAGTTCTCCTTTTCACCTCTCTGGAATGGGATTACATATCTTGCAATCAGAGCCATGTTGCTGTGTAATTTTTATTACTCACTACATCTATACCATTAGATGTTCCAAAAAGGTTAGCGATAAAAGAACTTATACATTATCAAGTAAAGTTTTTTCAGTGATTTTCTCCTGTTTCCGTACCTAAGATTTTTCAAAATCAGTATCTGCATTAAAAATGGGTTATAATATCAAACTCCAGCTACAGCTTATTTCTAAGGACCGCCCACTGCGAGACGCTGGCGCTGTGCATACAGTGTTTTTAATTTTTTATTGCAGAAAAAAAATTAAATAGAAATAATATAGGACGTTAATAATATAAAGTTGTGACACTTTAAAGTAAGCCATATTCAATTATATTCTTCCTCCTTTGCAAGGGCCCAACAGCGACCGAGCGGTAAAGTCGCTGAACACTGGTAGTTCGGTCCGAGGTTCGAATCCCGCGAACGGGCTGGCTGCATGGGCGTTTTCGTGGTTTTCCCCATGTGTAACGTGTATACGAGCCAGTTTCCCTTAGAAAGTCCTCCACGAAGGCTTACCTCCTCTTAGGCAGATAGGCCTCGAGGCTTTGCCATAATCACACACACACTTCCTCGTTTGCAAGTTTTCTCTTTCTTTCTCTTTAAATGCTATTTTTAACGGTACAAATCTCTATCATAAAACCATGTTCTACCGAATCTTGCGTCCATAAGCGCGCAAACGCGTTCATGTATCGTCTCATTAATACAAGAAGATGCTAATAGCTAATAAAGTATTATGGCTGAACTGAAAACTGCGTCTCGATTCAGATGTTAAATATAAACAAAACATTAAGAAGTTCCGAAAATAATCGATTACGCGAGCTTTAATTAAGACTGGGTGAAATTTCAGTTGCTCAAGTAACATCTGATGTTTAATAAATGCAGGAAACGATGGTTAGTAAATTTCAAAACGGAAAAACATTAAAATAAGTATAAAAAGAATTTACTTTGAATTCTATTTCTATTAGCTTGGTTTGCACTGAAACTTATGAAATGATATAATTACGTTGTTTCTTGACCACAACACCTAAAAATTGCAGAGGCTCTTATTATATTCGTATTGATATAAATTCTAAAAAAAATTGCATTTGTTCTTAATATCTTTATATTTATTTTAACAAGCTAATAGAAATAGACACTAGATAATTTTTTTAAATATATATACATTTTTCTTTCTCTTTAGGAGGGAGGCTTGTTTTATAATTATTGTTTCTGTGTGAAATTTGAATTATGAGCAGCATAATATGGAAGGAAATTTCAGTGGACTTTATATCTGTTTTTTATATATATCTGATTTGGAAAAAAGTTATCGTAGACTTATACAAATACTATTCACACATGTAATAGTTCAGATATTTTACTTCTGCATTTCAAAAAATTTTCTTCCGCACGTAATAAAAAGCGAATTGTAAATTTTATTTGCTACACGAATTTTTCAAATCTTATCGCCTTAAAATGGCGAAAACATACTGTAAACTTGATAAGTACGTTTGCTTGTTGGTCTCATTTTGATTCGAAGGTGTCTTTCTAAAGCATCTTCTTTGCAGTCATTTAGCAGAGCTTATTTGTTTACGCCGGCTTCACTCTCCTCGCAAAGCGATACCACAGACGTACTCTGTATGTATTCCAGCCTCTTTGGGCCTAATAAATCGAATACAGAATTTGTACTACGATATTTGTTTTTGCTTCATTTAGTACGAAACAACCTGTATATCTCTTGCCCAATACAGAAGTGATACTTGATATTGTGTTTACATATTGTAATTTTGTGGCCTTCGCTAGGATGAGAGAAAAAAAATTTGACCAGTAGTTAACAGTTAGAAGAAAAACTATGGGCAGTATTTCTTGCAACCACTACACGTTATCGCTTCTCGGCCTGTTGGCTAAAATCAGGTGTAGTATCTGTTCTTATCAGATTAAAACCTGATATGACACTTACAGAGTGTCCTGATTTTAATCTAATTTTTGAACACTCGGCTTGCGATTAGGTATTTATACCGTCCTTGCCAAAGGTTGGCCCGTTATTGCACAGCCTCCGGGAGCGGCCTTACTAAAATTAAGAAAAGAATTTGCACGTTGCTTGTTTCCCTAAGTCTCACAGCATGGCAGGAAAGAGAAAGGCAATGTTTATAATATGCTACACACAATATCATTATATCATATCACGTAGTATCACACATAAATATCATTTTCCGATAATACGTTCGTTATACGAAAAGTTAGTGCGTTTCGCAAATTTATTGCATAGATATAAAAGGGTATTCAGTTTCTTGTGTCAGGTATAGTTAATTATCCAGAAGTGTAGGAAAAATCGCAGACATTTCCGAAATTTAGTGCTATTATTCAGAGTAACTTTTAAAGTATTATTCGAAAAGAATAAAGCTAATTAAATTTATGTTTTAATTTTTAGTAAAGAACTAAACTACTTACATTATTAAATTTTAAAATATTTATAAACTGAGATACTCCTCACATGTGCAATCAGAGCTGTATTACGTGATATTTTAATTGACGTCCGCTTCTCCTTCACATGTTACTAAAACGTTAGCATTGAAAGATCTATAAAATTTAAAATATAAATATTTCCATTGTTTTCATTAACATTGTAGCTGGAAATTTTTGTTCAAAAATCTCAATTTGTATGCTCTGTGTTTTGGGAAAAGGGGCCATTGCATCAAACATTGGCAACACCTTATTTCTAAGCCCCGCCTACTAAGAGAAACACTGCATTCCTCATAAGATCAGTTGAATTTCTACTGAATGTCGATGGTGCGTATTTCTATTATTTATCCGATTATCGTATTTCTATTCTAGTATTATTTTTAAATGTTAAATTTATAAGCATAATAATTCTTTTTCCTAAGTGCTTTTCGCCTATCATTATGTATTACTATTTGAAAACTGCAATGCATCATTTCAAAGATAAGCAGTGGTCACTTTTTTTAATATACATCGTTTCTCAAGATCTCCTAGTGATTTATACACATATGTGCAGCGCAATGGTTTCAGAACACTATTTTTAAAATTCGAATTTGAAGAGGCAAGTCTAAAGTTGTTTAAGTAATGGTACGATTAAAGAAGTTCAGGTTTAGGGTAATTCTTTACGTATAAATTTGAAAGAGATGCTTACAATAACATCAAGTCATTTAAATTATATAGCTAGTAACAGGTTGATTGGTTAAGAGCCTTAGCTTTTTTTATACTTTCTTATTAAAAAAAATTATTTAGGAAATCTGCAGGAAGTATGGAAAATAATAAAATAAAGTTAAATACAAATAAAATATGATGCTTGTAATATAAACGCTGACACATTAAAATAAACTACATTCAACCATATTCTTTCCCGTCGGAAATTTTTTCTGTTTTTCTTTGTCTGTTCTTTAGTTACGGTTTGAACTCCAATGTTAATGACGAGCATGATCAGTCCGTTATATATGTTTCTTTGTGTATTTTACACGGAAAATACGTTCAGAAGCCTATCTGAATGTTATCCACATATTTAACATTTAATTCATTCACTTATTTTTGCATCTATAAAAATATTCGTTTTTTGAATTTTTAACAAAACTAAATTGAAATCTTCAGTTCCAGGTACACCTTCTTTTATTTCCAAGCCTCTTCTTCTGCGTATTGTGCTCTGAGGAGCAATTGTAGCTCCTAAATTTAAAATCGTTTAAATGTCAGTCGGAATTTCAAGAAGACGAATAAAATCAAATTACTAAATTTCAAATAACTTCGAATGTAATATATTCCAAATGATCAGAAAGTATATGGAGGATTAATACCTGCATTTTTAGTTACAATGATTGGTTCGCATGTTTTTCTAATATCCCTAACCTACTTATTATGCTGAATTTTTTGCACACACAATCCACATTTTATTACGGTCATTTGCTGTTCTTATATTTTCACTTAGTCGTGCAGTCATGTTACGAATTTTGTATTTAGTTTGATATTTTTAGTAGAATTATAATTAAAATTTTTGAATTTCCCCATCTATAGAGCGCGGGGTAAATTTTAACAGACAGCTGCAACGTCGGAAAAGTAAAAATATAAGAGCACGTGCTTCTAACACTGAACAAATGGATAACTCTTTAATTTCATTTGAAATGACAGAAACGTTATAGAATACTGTGTTAGCTGTAACCGTAATTCCATCCTCTTTGTTTACCGGAAATTGCGAGAAGTAAAGAAATTACTGGAAATTTTTGGCGACCGATTGAAAGCTGTAAAATACCGGAGAGAGACATCTTAGTTCAGTTGCTGAATTAGTGTTATTGCGCCTTGTTTTAGTACTGTGTGAACTGAAATATCAGATTTAGCTTTCTCTTTAGAAGCGCATTTTGTGGAGGGGGGGGGATTTTCTATCAATTAAAAATTTTTAGTAGTTTGAAGTCTAACTACTGATTATACTGCGTGATATTGTGAACACTTGTACGAATATCTCTGATGAAAATTCCAACGTTCTGTTATATTTCTTTTGATAAGGATAATTTTTGTGAAAATTTTATCACACTTTTTGCATTCATTCTGTTACGAACCCGTACGCAAGCAACACTTTTTGGTGTCATAGCGTTATTGAATGCCACTGACAAGACGAATGGTGAACAAATAAGGCAGTTGATGCCAAAGTTCGCTGCGTTCAAAGAAGAAATGAAAGCTGAAGAATTTCCGTTAAAGAAGAGATGGAACCTGTTAACGTAAAAATGAAACTGGGGAAAGAAAGATGGAAGCTGTTAAAGCAGAAATGAAAGCGCGACAAAAAAAAAAAAAAAAAAAAAAAAAAAAAAAAAAAAAAAAAAAGGATGGAAACTGATCATGAATTAGTTAAAGGGGAGAAAGTCGTTGAAGGAAAGATGGAATCTTGTCAAGAATCCGTTAAATCAGAGATAAGGGCTGCTAAAGAGGAAATGAAAAGTGAAATTACCTGCATAAGAGAAAACACATCTGAGGCTATGGAAGTCAGAACAGACTCAATTGAAAGTAAAGGTGGACAAATTGAAGCAAAGGTTTCTTCTGTCAAAGAACAAATAGAAAAGCGAGTTTTATCCGTGAACAACAAATCGTTTACAGAGTTTCTTGTGTCAAAAAAACAAACAGAAAGAAGATTTTTCTGCCGTCCAAACGCAAATCGAACAACAAATTGATGATAGGTTTTCTGCAGGCGCCAAAGAAGTTCACGTGTTGAAGAATTTCGTAGCGACGCCAGGGAGCAATACTGATGGTTTACCCATGCCTGCTCGTTCCTCTCTAAATCTATCCAAGTATGATGAGAAGAGCTCCTCTCATATATATATAAGACACAATTTTCTATAGTGGCGGATGCGAATGCATGGGATTCACAAGTTAAGGCCTGTCGTCTCGCCTCTTCTCTAAAAGCAGACGCTGCGGATATTCTTCAACCTAGTTCAGAAAACCAGAGACTAGACTTTGAAGCTCTAACCGACAGAAGTGTTTAAAAGAGTACAGCAGGCTTCAATTAAAATCGTCTCACCATAATCCCCCAGAAACACTTCAGGAACATGCCACAGATGTCGAAAAGTTCTCATGTCGCCTTTTTTTTAGAATGCCCGTCAGAAACAAGAGAAATCCTGTTCTTGCAGTACTTCATGGACATCATCTGGGAACCTGAATTATAGAAAGCACTGCGAATGGCGGATGTCAAGGACTTAAAAAAAAAAAAAAAAAACACCGGGGGGAATTCCATTAATTTCGAGGTGGAAATTCTCCTTTTCACCTCTCTGGAATGGGATTACATATCTTGCAATCAGAGCCGTGTTGCTGTGTATTTTTTATTACTCACCACATCTATACCATTAGATGTTCCTAAAAAGGTTAGCGATAAAAGAACTTATACATTATCAAATAAAGTTTTTTTCAGTGATTTTCTCCTGTTTCCGTACCTAAGATTTTTCAAAATCAATATCTGCATTAAAAATGGGTTATAATATCAAACTCCAGCTACAGCTTATTTCTAAGGACCGCCCACTGCGAGACGCTGGCGCTGTGCATACAGTGTTTTGAATTTTTTATTGCAGAAAAAAAATTAAATAGAAATAATATAGGACGTTAATAATATAAAGTTGTGACACTTTAAAGTAAGCCATATTCAATTATATTCTTCCTCCTTTGCAAGGGCCCACCAGCGGCCGAGCGGTAAAGTCGCTGAACACTGGTAGTTCGGTCCGAGGTTCGAATCCCGCGAACGGGCTGGCTGCATGGGCGTTTTCGTGGTTTTCCCCATGTGTAACGTGTATACGAGCCAGTTTCCCTTAGAAAGTCCTCCACGAAGGCATACCTCCTCTTAGGCAGATAGCCCTCGAGGCTTTGCCATAATCACACACACACTTCCCCCTTTGCAAGTTTTCTCTTTCTTTCTCTTTAAATGCTATTTTTAACGGTACAAATCTCTATCATAAAACCATGTTCTGCCGAATCTTGCGTCCATAAGCGCGCAAACGCGTTCATGTATCGTCTCATTAATACAAGAAGATGCTAATAGCTAATAAAGTATTATGGCTGAACTGAAAACTGCGTCTCGATTCAGATGTTAAATATAAACAAAACATTAAGAAGTTCCGAAAATAATCGATTACGCGAGCTTTAATTAAGACTGGGTGAAATTTCAGTTGCTCAAGTAACATCTGATGTTTAATAAATGCAGGAAACGATGGTTAGTAAATTTCAAAACGGAAAAACATTAAAATAAGTATAAAAAGAATTTAATCTGAATTCTATTTCTATTAGCTTGGTTTGCACTGAAACTTATGAAATGATATAATTACGTTGTTTCTTGACCACAACACCTAAAAATTGCAGAGGCTCTTATTATATTCGTATTGATATAAATTCTAAAAAAAATTGCATTTGTTCTTAATATCTTTATATTTATTTTAACAAGCTAATAGAAATAGACACTAGATAATTTTTTTAAATATATATACAATTTTCTTTCTCTTTAGGAGGGAGGCTTGTTTTATAATTATTGTTTCTGTGTGAAATTTGAATTATGAGCAGCATAATATGGAAGGAAATTTCAGTGGACTTTATATCTGTTTTTTATATATATCTGATTTGGAAAAAAGTTATCGTAGACTTATAACAAATACTATTCACACATGTAGTAGTTCAGATATTTTACTTCTGCATTTTAAAAATTTTCTTCCGCACGTAATAAAAAGCGAATTGTAAATTTTATTTGCTACACGAATTTTTCAAATCTTATCGCCTTAAAATGGCGAAAACATACTGTAAACTTGATAAGTACGTTTGCTTGTTGGTCTCATTTTGATTCGAAGGTGTCTTTCTAAGGCATCTTCTTTGCAGTCATTTAGCAGAGCTTATTTGTTTACGTCGGCTTCACTCTCCTCGCAAAGCGATACCACAGACGCACTCTGTATGTATTCCAGCCTGTTTGGGCCTAATAAATCGAATACAGAATTTGTACTACGATATTTGTTTTTGCTTCATTTAGTACGAAACAACCTGTATATCTCTTGCCCAATACAGAAGTGATACTTGATATTGTGTTTGCATATTGTAACAATTTGTACTACGATATATGTTTTTGCTTCATTTAGTACGAAACAACCTGTATATCTCTAGCCCAATACAGAAGTGATACTTGATATTGTGTTTACATATTGTAATTTTGTGGCCTTCGCTAGGATGAGAGAAAAAATATTTGACCAGTAGTTAACAGTTAGAAGAAACTATGGGTAGTGTTTCTTGCAACCACTGCATGTTATCGTTTCTCGGCTTGTCGGCTAAGATCAAGTGAAGTAAATTGTTTACAGATTTTATTAATTGTTAATTGTAAATTTCTTCCGCTGAATAGTGAATTGCACGAAACAAACAATGAATCAAAATAAATCGCACTGCGTGCGTTATTGGTGAGACCGCAACGCCTACACCACTATGATGTAAAGTTGCAGTTAACATTTTTCAATAAATATCTGTTCTTATCAGTTTAAAATCTGATATGACACTTACAGAGTGTCCTGATTTTAATCTAATTTTTGAACACTCGGCTTGCGGTTAGGTATTTATACCGCCCTTGCCAAAGGTTGGCCCGTTATTGCACAGCCTCCGGGAGCGGCCTTACTAAAATTAAGAAAAGAATTTGCACGTTGCTTGTTTCCCTAAGTCTCACAGCATGGCAGGAAAGAGAAAGGCAATGTTTATAATATGCTACACACAATATCATTATATCATATCACGTAGTATCACACATAAATATCATTTTCCGATAATACGTTCGTTATACGAAAAGTTAGTGCGTTTCGCAAATTTATTGCATAGATATAAAAGGGTATTCAGTTTCTTGTGTCAGGTATAGTTAATTATCCAGAAGTGTAGGAAAAATCGCAGACATTTCCGAAATTTAGTGCTATTATTCAGAGTAACTTTTAAAGTATTATTCGAAAAGAATAAAGCTAATTAAATTTATTTTTTAATTTTTAGTAAAGAACTAAACTACTTACATTATTAAATTTTAAAATATTTATAAACTGAGATACTCCTCACACGTGCAATCAGAGCTGTATTACGTGATATTTTAATTGACGTCCGCTTCTCCTTCATATGTTACTAAAACGTTAGCATTGAAAGATCTATAAAATTTAAAATATAAATATTTCCATTGTTTTCATTAACATTGTAGCTGGAAATTTTTGTTCAAAAATCTCAATTTGTATGCTCTGTGTTTTGGGAAAAGGGGCCATTGCATCAAACATTGGCAACACCTTATTTCTAAGCCCCGCCTACTAAGAGAAACACTGCATTCCTCATAAGATGAGTTGAATTTCTACTGAATGTCGATGGTGCGTATTTCTATTATTTATCCGATTATCGTATTTCTATTCTAGTATTATTTTTAAATGTTAAATATATAAGCATAATAATTCTTTTTCCTAAGTGCTTTTCGCCTATCATTATGTATTACTATTTGAAAACTGCAATGCATCATTTCAAAGATAAGCAGTGGTCACTTTTTTTAATATACATCGTTTCTCAAGATCTCCTAGTGATTTATACACATATGTGCAGCGCAATGGTTTCAGAACACTATTTTTAAAATTCGAATTTGAAGAGGCAAGTCTAAAGTTGTTTAAGTAATGGTACGATTAAAGAAGTTCAGGTTTAGGGTAATTCTTTACGTATAAATTTGAAAGAGATGCTTACAATAACATCAAGTCATTTAAATTATATAGCTAGTAACAGGTTGATTGGTTAAGAGCCTTAGCTTTTTTTATACTTTCTTATTAAAAAAAATTATTTAGGAAATCTGCAGGAAGTATGGAAAATAATAAAATAAAGTTAAATACAAATAAAATATGATGCTTGTAATATAAACGCTGACACATTAAAATAAACTACATTCAACCATATTCTTTCCCGTCGGAAATTTTTTCTGTTTTTCTTTGTCTGTTCTTTAGTTACGGTTTGAACTCCAATGTTAATGACGAGCATGATCAGTCCGTTATATATGTTTCTTTGTGTATTTTACACGGAAAATACGTTCAGAAGCCTATCTGAATGTTATCCACATATTTAACATTTAATTCATTCACTTATTTTTGCATCTATAAAAATATTCGTTTTTTGAATTTTTAACAAAACTAAATTGAAATCTTCAGTTCCAGGTACACCTTCTTTTATTTCCAAGCCTCTTCTTCTGCGTATTGTGCTCTGAGGAGCAATTGTAGCTCCTAAATTTAAAATCGTTTAAATGTCAGTCGGAATTTCAAGAAGACGAATAAAATCAAATTACTAAATTTCAAATAACTTCGAATGTAATATATTCCAAATGATCAGAAAGTATATGGAGGATTAATACCTGCATTTTTAGTTACAATGATTGGTTCGCATGTTTTTCTAATATCCCTAACCTACTTATTATGCTGAATTTTTTGCACACACAATCCACATTTTATTACGGTCATTTGCTGTTCTTATATTTTCACTTAGTCGTGCAGTCATGTTACGAATTTTGTATTTAGTTTGATATTTTTAGTAGAATTATAATTAAAATTTTTGAATTTCCCCATCTATAGAGCGCGGGGTAAATTTTAACAGACAGCTGCAACGTCGGAAAAGTAAAAATATAAGAGCACGTGCTTCTAACACTGAACAAATGGATAACTCTTTAATTTCATTTGAAATGACAGAAACGTTATAGAATACTGTGTTAGCTGTAACCGTAATTCCATCCTCTTTGTTTACCGGAAATTGCGAGAAGTAAAGAAATTACTGGAAATTTTTGGCGACCGATTGAAAGCTGTAAAATACCGGAGAGAGACATCTTAGTTCAGTTGCTGAATTAGTGTTATTGCGCCTTGTTTTAGTACTGTGTGAACTGAAATATCAGATTTAGCTTTCTCTTTAGAAGCGCATTTTGTGGAGGGGGGGGGGATTTTCTATCAATTAAAAATTTTTAGTAGTTTGAAGTCTAACTACTGATTATACTGCGTGATATTGTGAACACTTGTACGAATATCTCTGATGAAAATTCCAACGTTCTGTTATATTTCTTTTGATAAGGATAATTTTTGTGAAAATTTTATCACACTTTTTGCATTCATTCTGTTACGAACCCGTACGCAAGCAACACTTTTTGGTGTCATAGGGTTATTGAATGCCAGTGACAAGACGAATGGTGAACAAATAAGGCAGTTGATGCCAAAGTTCGCTGCGTTCAAAGAAGAAATGAAAGCTGAAGAAGTTCCGTTAAAGAAGAGATGGAACCTGTTAACGTAAAAATGAAACTGGCGAAAGAAAGATGGAAGCTGTTAAAGCAGAAATGAAAGCGCGACAAAAAAAAAAAAAAAAAAAAAGGATGGAAACTGATCATGAATTAGTTAAAGGGGAGAAAGTCGTTGAAGGAAAGATGGAATCTTGTCAAGAATCCGTTAAATCAGAGATAAGGGCTGCTAAAGAGGAAATGAAAAGTGAAATTACCTGCATAAGAGAAAACACATCTGAGGCTATGGAAGTCAGAACAGTCTCAATTGAAAGTAAAGGTGGACAAATTGAAGCAAAGGTTTCTTCTGTCAAAGAACAAATAGAAAAGCGAGTTTTATCCGTGAACAACAAATCGTTTACAGAGTTTCTTGTGTCAAAAAAACAAACAGAAAGAAGATTTTTCTGCCGTCCAAACGCAAATCGAACAACAAATTGATGATATGTTTTCTGCAGGCGCCAAAGAAGTTCACGTGTTGAAGAATTTCGTAGCGACGCCAGGGAGCAATACTGATGGTTTACCCATGCCTGCTCGTTCCTCTCTAAATCTATCCAAGTATGATGAGAAGAGCTCCTCTCATATATATATAAGACACAATTTTCTATAGTGGCGGATGCGAATGCATGGGATTCACAAGTTAAGGCCTGTCGTCTCGCCTCTTCTCTAAAAGCAGACGCTGCGGATATTCTTCAACCTAGTTCAGAAAACCAGAGACTAGACTTTGAAGCTCTAACCGACAGAAGTGTTTAAAAGAGTACAGCAGGCTTCAATTAAAATCGTCTCACCATAATCCCCCAGAAACACTTCAGGAACATGCCACGGATGTCGAAAAGTTCTCATGTCGCCTTTTTTTTAGAATGCCCGTCAGAAACAAGAGAAATCCTGTTCTTGCAGTACTTCATGGACATCATCTGGGAACCTGAATTATAGAAAGCACTGCGAATGGCGGATGTCAAGGACTTAAAAAAAAAAAAAAAAAAACACCGGGGGGAATTCCATTAATTTCGAGGTGGAAATTCTCCTTTTCACCTCTCTGGAATGGGATTACATATCTTGCAATCAGAGCCGTGTTGCTGTGTATTTTTTATTACTCACCACATCTATACCATTAGATGTTCCTAAAAAGGTTAGCGATAAAAGAACTTATACATTATCAAATAAAGTTTTTTTCAGTGATTTTCTCCTGTTTCCGTACCTAAGATTTTTCAAAATCAATATCTGCATTAAAAATGGGTTATAATATCAAACTCCAGCTACAGCTTATTTCTAAGGACCGCCCACTGCGAGACGCTGGCGCTGTGCATACAGTGTTTTGAATTTTTTATTGCAGAAAAAAAATTAAATAGAAATAATATAGGACGTTAATAATATAAAGTTGTGACACTTTAAAGTAAGCCATATTCAATTATATTCTTCCTCCTTTGCAAGGGCCCACCAGCGGCCGAGCGGTAAAGTCGCTGAACACTGGTAGTTCGGTCCGAGGTTCGAATCCCGCGAACGGGCTGGCTGCATGGGCGTTTTCGTGGTTTTCCCCATGTGTAACGTGTATACGAGCCAGTTTCCCTTAGAAAGTCCTCCACGAAGGCATACCTCCTCTTAGGCAGATAGCCCTCGAGGCTTTGCCATAATCACACACACACTTCCCCCTTTGCAAGTTTTCTCTTTCTTTCTCTTTAAATGCTATTTTTAACGGTACAAATCTCTATCATAAAACCATGTTCTGCCGAATCTTGCGTCCATAAGCGCGCAAACGCGTTCATGTATCGTCTCATTAATACAAGAAGATGCTAATAGCTAATAAAGTATTATGGCTGAACTGAAAACTGCGTCTCGATTCAGATGTTAAATATAAACAAAACATTAAGAAGTTCCGAAAATAATCGATTACGCGAGCTTTAATTAAGACTGGGTGAAATTTCAGTTGCTCAAGTAACATCTGATGTTTAATAAATGCAGGAAACGATGGTTAGTAAATTTCAAAACGGAAAAACATTAAAATAAGTATAAAAAGAATTTAATCTGAATTCTATTTCTATTAGCTTGGTTTGCACTGAAACTTATGAAATGATATAATTACGTTGTTTCTTGACCACAACACCTAAAAATTGCAGAGGCTCTTATTATATTCGTATTGATATAAATTCTAAAAAAAATTGCATTTGTTCTTAATATCTTTATATTTATTTTAACAAGCTAATAGAAATAGACACTAGATAATTTTTTTAAATATATATACATTTTTCTTTCTCTTTAGGAGGGAGGCTTGTTTTATAATTATTGTTTCTGTGTGAAATTTGAATTATGAGCAGCATAATATGGAAGGAAATTTCAGTGGACTTTATATCTGTTTTTTATATATATCTGATTTGGAAAAAAGTTATCGTAGACTTATAACAAATACTATTCACACATGTAGTAGTTCAGATATTTTACTTCTGCATTTTAAAAATTTTCTTCCGCACGTAATAAAAAGCGAATTGTAAATTTTATTTGCTACACGAATTTTTCAAATCTTATCGCCTTAAAATGGCGAAAACATACTGTAAACTTGATAAGTACGTTTGCTTGTTGGTCTCATTTTGATTCGAAGGTGTCTTTCTAAGGCATCTTCTTTGCAGTCATTTAGCAGAGCTTATTTGTTTACGTCGGCTTCACTCTCCTCGCAAAGCGATACCACAGACGCACTCTGTATGTATTCCAGCCTGTTTGGGCCTAATAAATCGAATACAGAATTTGTACTACGATATTTGTTTTTGCTTCATTTAGTACGAAACAACCTGTATATCTCTTGCCCAATACAGAAGTGATACTTGATATTGTGTTTGCATATTGTAACAATTTGTACTACGATATATGTTTTTGCTTCATTTAGTACGAAACAACCTGTATATCTCTAGCCCAATACAGAAGTGATACTTGATATTGTGTTTACATATTGTAATTTTGTGGCCTTCGCTAGGATGAGAGAAAAAATATTTGACCAGTAGTTAACAGTTAGAAGAAACTATGGGTAGTGTTTCTTGCAACCACTGCATGTTATCGTTTCTCGGCTTGTCGGCTAAGATCAAGTGAAGTAAATTGTTTACAGATTTTATTAATTGTTAATTGTAAATTTCTTCCGCTGAATAGTGAATTGCACGAAACAAACAATGAATCAAAATAAATCGCACTGCGTGCGTTATTGGTGAGACCGCAACGCCTACACCACTATGATGTAAAGTTGCAGTTAACATTTTTCAATAAATATCTGTTCTTATCAGTTTAAAATCTGATATGACACTTACAGAGTGTCCTGATTTTAATCTAATTTTTGAACACTCGGCTTGCGGTTAGGTATTTATACCGCCCTTGCCAAAGGTTGGCCCGTTATTGCACAGCCTCCGGGAGCGGCCTTACTAAAATTAAGAAAAGAATTTGCACGTTGCTTGTTTCCCTAAGTCTCACAGCATGGCAGGAAAGAGAAAGGCAATGTTTATAATATGCTACACACAATATCATTATATCATATCACGTAGTATCACACATAAATATCATTTTCCGATAATACGTTCGTTATACGAAAAGTTAGTGCGTTTCGCAAATTTATTGCATAGATATAAAAGGGTATTCAGTTTCTTGTGTCAGGTATAGTTAATTATCCAGAAGTGTAGGAAAAATCGCAGACATTTCCGAAATTTAGTGCTATTATTCAGAGTAACTTTTAAAGTATTATTCGAAAAGAATAAAGCTAATTAAATTTATTTTTTAATTTTTAGTAAAGAACTAAACTACTTACATTATTAAATTTTAAAATAATTATAAACTGAGATACTCCTCACACGTGGAATCAGAGCTGTATTACGTGATATTTTAATTGACGTCCGCTTCTCCTTCATATGTTACTAAAACGTTAGCATTGAAAGATCTATAAAATTTAAAATATAAATATTTCCATTGTTTTCATTAACATTGTAGCTGGAAATTTTTGTTCAAAAATCTCAATTTGTATGCTCTGTGTTTTGGGAAAAGGGGCCATTGCATCAAACATTGGCAACACCTTATTTCTAAGCCCCGCCTACTAAGAGAAACACTGCATTCCTCATAAGATGAGTTGAATTTCTACTGAATGTCGATGGTGCGTATTTCTATTATTTATCCGATTATCGTATTTCTATTCTAGTATTATTTTTAAATGTTAAATATATAAGCATAATAATTCTTTTTCCTAAGTGCTTTTCGCCTATCATTATGTATTACTATTTGAAAACTGCAATGCATCATTTCAAAGATAAGCAGTGGTCACTTTTTTTAATATACATCGTTTCTCAAGATCTCCTAGTGATTTATACACATATGTGCAGCGCAATGGTTTCAGAACACTATTTTTAAAATTCGAATTTGAAGAGGCAAGTCTAAAGTTGTTTAAGTAATGGTACGATTAAAGAAGTTCAGGTTTAGGGTAATTCTTTACGTATAAATTTGAAAGAGATGCTTACAATAACATCAAGTCATTTAAATTATATAGCTAGTAACAGGTTGATTGGTTAAGAGCCTTAGCTTTTTTTATACTTTCTTATTAAAAAAAATTATTTAGGAAATCTGCAGGAAGTATGGAAAATAATAAAATAAAGTTAAATACAAATAAAATATGATGCTTGTAATATAAACGCTGACACATTAAAATAAACTACATTCAACCATATTCTTTCCCGTCGGAAATTTTTTCTGTTTTGCTTTGTCTGTTCTTTAGTTACGGTTTGAACTCCAATGTTAATGACGAGCATGATCAGTCCGTTATATATGTTTCTTTGTGTATTTTACACGGAAAATACGTTCAGAAGCCTATCTGAATGTTATCCACATATTTAACATTTAATTCATTCACTTATTTTTGCATCTATAAAAATATTCGTTTTTTGAATTTTTAACAAAACTAAATTGAAATCTTCAGTTCCAGGTACACCTTCTTTTATTTCCAAGCCTCTTCTTCTGCGTATTGTGCTCTGAGGAGCAATTGTAGCTCCTAAATTTAAAATCGTTTAAATGTCAGTCGGAATTTCAAGAAGACGAATAAAATCAAATTACTAAATTTCAAATAACTTCGAATGTAATATATTCCAAATGATCAGAAAGTATATGGAGGATTAATACCTGCATTTTTAGTTACAATGATTGGTTCGCATGTTTTTCTAATATCCCTAACCTACTTATTATGCTGAATTTTTTGCACACACAATCCACATTTTATTACGGTCATTTGCTGTTCTTATATTTTCACTTAGTCGTGCAGTCATGTTACGAATTTTGTATTTAGTTTGATATTTTTAGTAGAATTATAATTAAAATTTTTGAATTTCCCCATCTATAGAGCGCGGGGTAAATTTTAACAGACAGCTGCAACGTCGGAAAAGTAAAAATATAGGAGCACGTGCTTCTAACACTGAACAAATGGATAACTCTTTAATTTCATTTGAAATGACAGAAACGTTATAGAATACTGTGTTAGCTGTAACCGTAATTTCATCCTCTTTGTTTACCGGAAATTGCGAGAAGTAAAGAAATTACTGGAAATTTTTGGCGACCGATTGAAAGCTGTAAAATACCGGAGAGAGACATCTTAGTTCAGTTGCTGAATTAGTGTTATTGCGCCTTGTTTTAGTACTGTGTGAACTGAAATATCAGATTTAGCTTTCTCTTTAGAAGCGCATTTTGTGGAGGGGGGGGGGATTTTCTATCAATTAAAAATTTTTAGTAGTTTGAAGTCTAACTACTGATTATACTGCGTGATATTGTGAACACTTGTACGAATATCTCTGATGAAAATTCCAACGTTCTGTTATATTTCTTTTGATAAGGATAATTTTTGTGAAAATTTTATCACACTTTTTGCATTCATTCCGTTACGAACCCGTACGCAAGCAACACTTTTTGGTGTCATAGGGTTATTGAATGCCACTGACAAGACGAATGGTGAACAAATAAGGCAGTTGATGCCAAAGTTCGCTGCGTTCAAAGAAGAAATGAAAGCTGAAGAATTTCCGTTAAAGAAGAGATGGAACCTGTTAACGTAAAAATGAAACTGGGGAAAGAAAGATGGAAGCTGTTAAAGCAGAAATGAAAGCGCGACAAAAAAAAAAAAAAAAAAAAAGGATGGAAACTGATCATGAATTAGTTAAAGGGGAGAAAGTCGTTGAAGGAAAGATGGAATCTTGTCAAGAATCCGTTAAATAAGAGATAAGGGCTGCTAAAGAGGAAATGAAAAGTGAAATTACCTGCATAAGAGAAAACACATCTGAGGCTATGGAAGACAGAACAGACTCAATTGAAAGTAAAGGTGGACAAATTGAAGCAAAGGTTTCTTCTGTCAAAGAACAAATAGAAAAGCGAGTTTTATCCGTGAACAACAAATCGTTTACAGAGTTTCTTGTGTCAAAAAAACAAACAGAAAGAAGATTTTTCTGCCGTCGAAATGCAAATCGAACAACAAATTGATGATAGGTTTTCTGCAGGCGCCAAAGAGTTCACGTGTTGAAGAATTTCGTAGCGACGCCAGGGAGCAATACTGATGGTTTACCCATGCCTGCTCGTTCCTCTCTGAATCTATCCAAGTATGATGAGAAGAGCTCCTCTCATATATATATAAGACACAATTTTCTATAGTGGCGGATGCGAATGCATGGGATTCACAAGTTAAGGCCTGTCGTCTCGCCTCTTCTCTAAGAGCAGACGCTGCGGATATTCTTCAACCTCGTTCAGAAAACCAGAGACTAGACTTTGAAGCTCTAACCGACAGAAGTGTTTAAAAGAGTACAGCAGGCTTCAATTAAAATCGTCTCACCATAATCCCCCAGAAACACTTCAGGAACATGCCACGGATGTCGAAAAGTTCTCATCTCGCCTTTTTTTTAGAATGCCCGTCAGAAACAAGAGAAATCCTGTTCTTGCAGTACTTCATGGACATCACCTGGGAACCTGAATTATAGAAAGCACTGCGAATGGCGGATGTCAAGGACTTAAAAAAAAGCACTGGGGTGTACTCCATGAAATTGGTGGTGGAAATTCTCCTTTTCACCTCTCTGGAATGGGATTACATATCTTGCAATCAGAGCCGTGTTGCTGTGTATTTTTTATTACTCACCACATCTATACCATTAGATGTTCCTAAAAAGGTTAGCGATAAAAGAACTTATACATTATCAAATAAAGTTTTTTTCAGTGATTTTCTCCTGTTTCCGTACCTAAGATTTTTCAAAATCAATATCTGCATTAAAAATGGGTTATAATATCAAACTCCAGCTACAGCTTATTTCTAAGGACCGCCCACTGCGAGACGCTGGCGCTGTGCATACAGTGTTTTGAATTTTTTATTGCAGAAAAAAAATTAAATAGAAATAATATAGGACGTTAATAATATAAAGTTGTGACACTTTAAAGTAAGCCATATTCAATTATATTCTTCCTCCTTTGCAAGGGCCCACCAGCGGCCGAGCGGTAAAGTCGCTGAACACTGGTAGTTCGGTCCGAGGTTCGAATCCCGCGAACGGGCTGGCTGCATGGGCGTTTTCGTGGTTTTCCCCATGTGTAACGTGTATACGAGCCAGTTTCCCTTAGAAAGTCCTCCACGAAGGCATACCTCCTCTTAGGCAGATAGCCCTCGAGGCTTTGCCATAATCACACACACACTTCCCCCTTTGCAAGTTTTCTCTTTCTTTCTCTTTAAATGCTATTTTTAACGGTACAAATCTCTATCATAAAACCATGTTCTGCCGAATCTTGCGTCCATAAGCGCGCAAACGCGTTCATGTATCGTCTCATTAATACAAGAAGATGCTAATAGCTAATAAAGTATTATGGCTGAACTGAAAACTGCGTCTCGATTCAGATGTTAAATATAAACAAAACATTAAGAAGTTCCGAAAATAATCGATTACGCGAGCTTTAATTAAGACTGGGTGAAATTTCAGTTGCTCAAGTAACATCTGATGTTTAATAAATGCAGGAAACGATGGTTAGTAAATTTCAAAACGGAAAAACATTAAAATAAGTATAAAAAGAATTTAATCTGAATTCTATTTCTATTAGCTTGGTTTGCACTGAAACTTATGAAATGATATAATTACGTTGTTTCTTGACCACAACACCTAAAAATTGCAGAGGCTCTTATTATATTCGTATTGATATAAATTCTAAAAAAAATTGCATTTGTTCTTAATATCTTTATATTTATTTTAACAAGCTAATAGAAATAGACACTAGATAATTTTTTTAAATATATATACAATTTTCTTTCTCTTTAGGAGGGAGGCTTGTTTTATAATTATTGTTTCTGTGTGAAATTTGAATTATGAGCAGCATAATATGGAAGGAAATTTCAGTGGACTTTATATCTGTTTTTTATATATATCTGATTTGGAAAAAAGTTATCGTAGACTTATAACAAATACTATTCACACATGTAGTAGTTCAGATATTTTACTTCTGCATTTTAAAAATTTTCTTCCGCACGTAATAAAAAGCGAATTGTAAATTTTATTTGCTACACGAATTTTTCAAATCTTATCGCCTTAAAATGGCGAAAACATACTGTAAACTTGATAAGTACGTTTGCTTGTTGGTCTCATTTTGATTCGAAGGTGTCTTTCTAAGGCATCTTCTTTGCAGTCATTTAGCAGAGCTTATTTGTTTACGTCGGCTTCACTCTCCTCGCAAAGCGATACCACAGACGCACTCTGTATGTATTCCAGCCTGTTTGGGCCTAATAAATCGAATACAGAATTTGTACTACGATATTTGTTTTTGCTTCATTTAGTACGAAACAACCTGTATATCTCTTGCCCAATACAGAAGTGATACTTGATATTGTGTTTGCATATTGTAACAATTTGTACTACGATATATGTTTTTGCTTCATTTAGTACGAAACAACCTGTATATCTCTAGCCCAATACAGAAGTGATACTTGATATTGTGTTTACATATTGTAATTTTGTGGCCTTCGCTAGGATGAGAGAAAAAATATTTGACCAGTAGTTAACAGTTAGAAGAAACTATGGGTAGTGTTTCTTGCAACCACTGCATGTTATCGTTTCTCGGCTTGTCGGCTAAGATCAAGTGAAGTAAATTGTTTACAGATTTTATTAATTGTTAATTGTAAATTTCTTCCGCTGAATAGTGAATTGCACGAAACAAACAATGAATCAAAATAAATCGCACTGCGTGCGTTATTGGTGAGACCGCAACGCCTACACCACTATGATGTAAAGTTGCAGTTAACATTTTTCAATAAATATCTGTTCTTATCAGTTTAAAATCTGATATGACACTTACAGAGTGTCCTGATTTTAATCTAATTTTTGAACACTCGGCTTGCGGTTAGGTATTTATACCGCCCTTGCCAAAGGTTGGCCCGTTATTGCACAGCCTCCGGGAGCGGCCTTACTAAAATTAAGAAAAGAATTTGCACGTTGCTTGTTTCCCTAAGTCTCACAGCATGGC
Organism: Stegodyphus dumicola; assembly: GCF_044657685.1. Lineage (NCBI taxonomy): Eukaryota > Metazoa > Arthropoda > Arachnida > Araneae > Eresidae > Stegodyphus > Stegodyphus dumicola. Next base: position 115,930,468 of record NC_140778.1, read on the forward strand.
AGGAAAGAGAAAGGCAATGTTTATAATATGCTACACACAATATCATTATATCATATCACGTAGTATCACACATAAATATCATTTTCCGATAATACGTTCGTTATACGAAAAGTTAGTGCGTTTCGCAAATTTATTGCATAGATATAAAAGGGTATTCAGTTTCTTGTGTCAGGTATAGTTAATTATCCAGAAGTGTAGGAAAAATCGCAGACATTTCCGAAATTTAGTGCTATTATTCAGAGTAACTTTTAAAGTATTATTCGAAAAGAATAAAGCTAATTAAATTTATTTTTTAATTTTTAGTAAAGAACTAAACTACTTACATTATTAAATTTTAAAATATTTATAAACTGAGATACTCCTCACACGTGCAATCAGAGCTGTATTACGTGATATTTTAATTGACGTCCGCTTCTCCTTCATATGTTACTAAAACGTTAGCATTGAAAGATCTATAAAATTTAAAATATAAATATTTCCATTGTTTTCATTAACATTGTAGCTGGAAATTTTTGTTCAAAAATCTCAATTTGTATGCTCTGTGTTTTGGGAAAAGGGGCCATTGCATCAAACATTGGCAACACCTTATTTCTAAGCCCCGCCTACTAAGAGAAACACTGCATTCCTCATAAGATGAGTTGAATTTCTACTGAATGTCGATGGTGCGTATTTCTATTATTTATCCGATTATCGTATTTCTATTCTAGTATTATTTTTAAATGTTAAATATATAAGCATAATAATTCTTTTTCCTAAGTGCTTTTCGCCTATCATTATGTATTACTATTTGAAAACTGCAATGCATCATTTCAAAGATAAGCAGTGGTCACTTTTTTTAATATACATCGTTTCTCAAGATCTCCTAGTGATTTATACACATATGTGCAGCGCAATGGTTTCAGAACACTATTTTTAAAATTCGAATTTGAAGAGGCAAGTCTAAAGTTGTTTAAGTAATGGTACGATTAAAGAAGTTCAGGTTTAGGGTAATTCTTTACGTATAAATTTGAAAGAGATGCTTACAATAACATCAAGTCATTTAAATTATATAGCTAGTAACAGGTTGATTGGTTAAGAGCCTTAGCTTTTTTTATACTTTCTTATTAAAAAAAATTATTTAGGAAATCTGCAGGAAGTATGGAAAATAATAAAATAAAGTTAAATACAAATAAAATATGATGCTTGTAATATAAACGCTGACACATTAAAATAAACTACATTCAACCATATTCTTTCCCGTCGGAAATTTTTTCTGTTTTTCTTTGTCTGTTCTTTAGTTACGGTTTGAACTCCAATGTTAATGACGAGCATGATCAGTCCGTTATATATGTTTCTTTGTGTATTTTACACGGAAAATACGTTCAGAAGCCTATCTGAATGTTATCCACATATTTAACATTTAATTCATTCACTTATTTTTGCATCTATAAAAATATTCGTTTTTTGAATTTTTAACAAAACTAAATTGAAATCTTCAGTTCCAGGTACACCTTCTTTTATTTCCAAGCCTCTTCTTCTGCGTATTGTGCTCTGAGGAGCAATTGTAGCTCCTAAATTTAAAATCGTTTAAATGTCAGTCGGAATTTCAAGAAGACGAATAAAATCAAATTACTAAATTTCAAATAACTTCGAATGTAATATATTCCAAATGATCAGAAAGTATATGGAGGATTAATACCTGCATTTTTAGTTACAATGATTGGTTCGCATGTTTTTCTAATATCCCTAACCTACTTATTATGCTGAATTTTTTGCACACACAATCCACATTTTATTACGGTCATTTGCTGTTCTTATATTTTCACTTAGTCGTGCAGTCATGTTACGAATTTTGTATTTAGTTTGATATTTTTAGTAGAATTATAATTAAAATTTTTGAATTTCCCCATCTATAGAGCGCGGGGTAAATTTTAACAGACAGCTGCAACGTCGGAAAAGTAAAAATATAAGAGCACGTGCTTCTAACACTGAACAAATGGATAACTCTTTAATTTCATTTGAAATGACAGAAACGTTATAGAATACTGTGTTAGCTGTAACCGTAATTCCATCCTCTTTGTTTACCGGAAATTGCGAGAAGTAAAGAAATTACTGGAAATTTTTGGCGACCGATTGAAAGCTGTAAAATACCGGAGAGAGACATCTTAGTTCAGTTGCTGAATTAGTGTTATTGCGCCTTGTTTTAGTACTGTGTGAACTGAAATATCAGATTTAGCTTTCTCTTTAGAAGCGCATTTTGTGGAGGGGGGGGATTTTCTATCAATTAAAAATTTTTAGTAGTTTGAAGTCTAACTACTGATTATACTGCGTGATATTGTGAACACTTGTACGAATATCTCTGATGAAAATTCCAACGTTCTGTTATATTTCTTTTGATAAGGATAATTTTTGTGAAAATTTTATCACACTTTTTGCATTCATTCTGTTACGAACCCGTACGCAAGCAACACTTTTTGGTGTCATAGCGTTATTGAATGCCACTGACAAGACGAATGGTGAACAAATAAGGCAGTTGATGCCAAAGTTCGCTGCGTTCAAAGAAGAAATGAAAGCTGAAGAATTTCCGTTAAAGAAGAGATGGAACCTGTTAACGTAAAAATGAAACTGGGGAAAGAAAGATGGAAGCTGTTAAAGCAGAAATGAAAGCGCGACAAAAAAAAAAAAAAAAAAAAAAAAGGATGGAAACTGATCATGAATTAGTTAAAGGGGAGAAAGTCGTTGAAGGAAAGATGGAATCTTGTCAAGGATCCGTTAAATCAGAGATAAGGGCTGCTAAAGAGGAAATGAAAAGTGAAATTACCTGCATAAGAGAAAACACATCTGAGGCTATGGAAGTCAGAACAGACTCAATTGAAAGTAAAGGTGGACAAATTGAAGCAAAGGTTTCTTCTGTCAAAGAACAAATAGAAAAGCGAGTTTTATCCGTGAACAACAAATCGTTTACAGAGTTTCTTGTGTCAAAAAAACAAACAGAAAGAAGATTTTTCTGCCGTCCAAACGCAAATCGAACAACAAATTGATGATATGTTTTCTGCAGGCGCCAAAGAAGTTCACGTGTTGAAGAATTTCGTAGCGACGCCAGGGAGCAATACTGATGGTTTACCCATGCCTGCTCGTTCCTCTCTAAATCTATCCAAGTATGATGAGAAGAGCTCCTCTCATATATATATAAGACACAATTTTCTATAGTGGCGGATGCGAATGCATGGGATTCACAAGTTAAGGCCTGTCGTCTCGCCTCTTCTCTAAAAGCAGACGCTGCGGATATTCTTCAACCTAGTTCAGAAAACCAGAGACTAGACTTTGAAGCTCTAACCGACAGAAGTGTTTAAAAGAGTACAGCAGGCTTCAATTAAAATCGTCTCACCATAATCCCCCAGAAACACTTCAGGAACATGCCACGGATGTCGAAAAGTTCTCATGTCGCCTTTTTTTTAGAATGCCCGTCAGAAACAAGAGAAATCCTGTTCTTGCAGTACTTCATGGACATCATCTGGGAACCTGAATTATAGAAAGCACTGCGAATGGCGGATGTCAAGGACTTAAAAAAAAAAAAAAAAAAAAAAAAAAAAAAAAAAAAACACCGGGGGGAATTCCATTAATTTCGAGGTGGAAATTCTCCTTTTCACCTCTCTGGAATGGGATTACATATCTTGCAATCAGAGCCGTGTTGCTGTGTATTTTTTATTACTCACCACATCTATACCATTAGATGTTCCTAAAAAGGTTAGCGATAAAAGAACTTATACATTATCAAATAAAGTTTTTTTCAGTGATTTTCTCCTGTTTCCGTACCTAAGATTTTTCAAAATCAATATCTGCATTAAAAATGGGTTATAATATCAAACTCCAGCTACAGCTTATTTCTAAGGACCGCCCACTGCGAGACGCTGGCGCTGTGCATACAGTGTTTTGAATTTTTTATTGCAGAAAAAAAATTAAATAGAAATAATATAGGACGTTAATAATATAAAGTTGTGACACTTTAAAGTAAGCCATATTCAATTATATTCTTCCTCCTTTGCAAGGGCCCACCAGCGGCCGAGCGGTAAAGTCGCTGAACACTGGTAGTTCGGTCCGAGGTTCGAATCCCGCGAACGGGCTGGCTGCATGGGCGTTTTCGTGGTTTTCCCCATGTGTAACGTGTATACGAGCCAGTTTCCCTTAGAAAGTCCTCCACGAAGGCATACCTCCTCTTAGGCAGATAGCCCTCGAGGCTTTGCCATAATCACACACACACTTCCCCCTTTGCAAGTTTTCTCTTTCTTTCTCTTTAAATGCTATTTTTAACGGTACAAATCTCTATCATAAAACCATGTTCTGCCGAATCTTGCGTCCATAAGCGCGCAAACGCGTTCATGTATCGTCTCATTAATACAAGAAGATGCTAATAGCTAATAAAGTATTATGGCTGAACTGAAAACTGCGTCTCGATTCAGATGTTAAATATAAACAAAACATTAAGAAGTTCCGAAAATAATCGATTACGCGAGCTTTAATTAAGACTGGGTGAAATTTCAGTTGCTCAAGTAACATCTGATGTTTAATAAATGCAGGAAACGATGGTTAGTAAATTTCAAAACGGAAAAACATTAAAATAAGTATAAAAAGAATTTAATCTGAATTCTATTTCTATTAGCTTGGTTTGCACTGAAACTTATGAAATGATATAATTACGTTGTTTCTTGACCACAACACCTAAAAATTGCAGAGGCTCTTATTATATTCGTATTGATATAAATTCTAAAAAAAATTGCATTTGTTCTTAATATCTTTATATTTATTTTAACAAGCTAATAGAAATAGACACTAGATAATTTTTTTAAATATATATACATTTTTCTTTCTCTTTAGGAGGGAGGCTTGTTTTATAATTATTGTTTCTGTGTGAAATTTGAATTATGAGCAGCATAATATGGAAGGAAATTTCAGTGGACTTTATATCTGTTTTTTATATATATCTGATTTGGAAAAAAGTTATCGTAGACTTATAACAAATACTATTCACACATGTAGTAGTTCAGATATTTTACTTCTGCATTTTAAAAATTTTCTTCCGCACGTAATAAAAAGCGAATTGTAAATTTTATTTGCTACACGAATTTTTCAAATCTTATCGCCTTAAAATGGCGAAAACATACTGTAAACTTGATAAGTACGTTTGCTTGTTGGTCTCATTTTGATTCGAAGGTGTCTTTCTAAGGCATCTTCTTTGCAGTCATTTAGCAGAGCTTATTTGTTTACGTCGGCTTCACTCTCCTCGCAAAGCGATACCACAGACGCACTCTGTATGTATTCCAGCCTGTTTGGGCCTAATAAATCGAATACAGAATTTGTACTACGATATTTGTTTTTGCTTCATTTAGTACGAAACAACCTGTATATCTCTTGCCCAATACAGAAGTGATACTTGATATTGTGTTTGCATATTGTAACAATTTGTACTACGATATATGTTTTTGCTTCATTTAGTACGAAACAACCTGTATATCTCTAGCCCAATACAGAAGTGATACTTGATATTGTGTTTACATATTGTAATTTTGTGGCCTTCGCTAGGATGAGAGAAAAAATATTTGACCAGTAGTTAACAGTTAGAAGAAACTATGGGTAGTGTTTCTTGCAACCACTGCATGTTATCGTTTCTCGGCTTGTCGGCTAAGATCAAGTGAAGTAAATTGTTTACAGATTTTATTAATTGTTAATTGTAAATTTCTTCCGCTGAATAGTGAATTGCACGAAACAAACAATGAATCAAAATAAATCGCACTGCGTGCGTTATTGGTGAGACCGCAACGCCTACACCACTATGATGTAAAGTTGCAGTTAACATTTTTCAATAAATATCTGTTCTTATCAGTTTAAAATCTGATATGACACTTACAGAGTGTCCTGATTTTAATCTAATTTTTGAACACTCGGCTTGCGGTTAGGTATTTATACCGCCCTTGCCAAAGGTTGGCCCGTTATTGCACAGCCTCCGGGAGCGGCCTTACTAAAATTAAGAAAAGAATTTGCACGTTGCTTGTTTCCCTAAGTCTCACAGCATGGCAGGAAAGAGAAAGGCAATGTTTATAATATGCTACACACAATATCATTATATCATATCACGTAGTATCACACATAAATATCATTTTCCGATAATACGTTCGTTATACGAAAAGTTAGTGCGTTTCGCAAATTTATTGCATAGATATAAAAGGGTATTCAGTTTCTTGTGTCAAGTATAGTTAATTATCCAGAAGTGTAGGAAAAATCGCAGACATTTCCGAAATTTAGTGCTATTATTCAGAGTAACTTTTAAAGTATTATTCGAAAAGAATAAAGCTAATTAAATTTATTTTTTAATTTTTAGTAAAGAACTAAACTACTTACATTATTAAATTTTAAAATAATTATAAACTGAGATACTCCTCACACGTGCAATCAGAGCTGTATTACGTGATATTTTAATTGACGTCCGCTTCTCCTTCATATGTTACTAAAACGTTAGCATTGAAAGATCTATAAAATTTAAAATATAAATATTTCCATTGTTTTCATTAACATTGTAGCTGGAAATTTTTGTTCAAAAATCTCAATTTGTATGCTCTGTGTTTTGGGAAAAGGGGCCATTGCATCAAACATTGGCAACACCTTATTTCTAAGCCCCGCCTACTAAGAGAAACACTGCATTCCTCATAAGATGAGTTGAATTTCTACTGAATGTCGATGGTGCGTATTTCTATTATTTATCCGATTATCGTATTTCTATTCTAGTATTATTTTTAAATGTTAAATATATAAGCATAATAATTCTTTTTCCTAAGTGCTTTTCGCCTATCATTATGTATTACTATTTGAAAACTGCAATGCATCATTTCAAAGATAAGCAGTGGTCACTTTTTTTAATATACATCGTTTCTCAAGATCTCCTAGTGATTTATACACATATGTGCAGCGCAATGGTTTCAGAACACTATTTTTAAAATTCGAATTTGAAGAGGCAAGTCTAAAGTTGTTTAAGTAATGGTACGATTAAAGAAGTTCAGGTTTAGGGTAATTCTTTACGTATAAATTTGAAAGAGATGCTTAGAATAACATCAAGTCATTTAAATTATATAGCTAGTAACAGGTTGATTGGTTAAGAGCCTTAGCTTTTTTTATACTTTCTTATTAAAAAAAATTATTTAGGAAATCTGCAGGAAGTATGGAAAATAATAAAATAAAGTTAAATACAAATAAAATATGATGCTTGTAATATAAACGCTGACACATTAAAATAAACTACATTCAACCATATTCTTTCCCGTCGGAAATTTTTTCTGTTTTGCTTTGTCTGTTCTTTAGTTACGGTTTGAACTCCAATGTTAATGACGAGCATGATCAGTCCGTTATATATGTTTCTTTGTGTATTTTACACGGAAAATACGTTCAGAAGCCTATCTGAATGTTATCCACATATTTAACATTTAATTCATTCACTTATTTTTGCATCTATAAAAATATTCGTTTTTTGAATTTTTAACAAAACTAAATTGAAATCTTCAGTTCCAGGTACACCTTCTTTTATTTCCAAGCCTCTTCTTCTGCGTATTGTGCTCTGAGGAGCAATTGTAGCTCCTAAATTTAAAATCGTTTAAATGTCAGTCGGAATTTCAAGAAGACGAATAAAATCAAATTACTAAATTTCAAATAACTTCGAATGTAATATATTCCAAATGATCAGAAAGTATATGGAGGATTAATACCTGCATTTTTAGTTACAATGATTGGTTCGCATGTTTTTCTAATATCCCTAACCTACTTATTATGCTGAATTTTTTGCACACACAATCCACATTTTATTACGGTCATTTGCTGTTCTTATATTTTCACTTAGTCGTGCAGTCATGTTACGAATTTTGTATTTAGTTTGATATTTTTAGTAGAATTATAATTAAAATTTTTGAATTTCCCCATCTATAGAGCGCGGGGTAAATTTTAACAGACAGCTGCAACGTCGGAAAAGTAAAAATATAAGAGCACGTGCTTCTAACACTGAACAAATGGATAACTCTTTAATTTCATTTGAAATGACAGAAACGTTATAGAATACTGTGTTAGCTGTAACCGTAATTCCATCCTCTTTGTTTACCGGAAATTGCGAGAAGTAAAGAAATTACTGGAAATTTTTGGCGACCGATTGAAAGCTGTAAAATACCGGAGAGAGACATCTTAGTTCAGTTGCTGAATTAGTGTTATTGCGCCTTGTTTTAGTACTGTGTGAACTGAAATATCAGATTTAGCTTTCTCTTTAGAAGCGCATTTTGTGGAGGGGGGGGGATTTTCTATCAATTAAAAATTTTTAGTAGTTTGAAGTCTAACTACTGATTATACTGCGTGATATTGTGAACACTTGTACGAATATCTCTGATGAAAATTCCAACGTTCTGTTATATTTCTTTTGATAAGGATAATTTTTGTGAAAATTTTATCACACTTTTTGCATTCATTCTGTTACGAACCCGTACGCAAGCAACACTTTTTGGTGTCATAGCGTTATTCAATGCCACTGACAAGACGAATGGTGAACAAATAAGGCAGTTGATGCCAAAGTTCGCTGCGTTCAAAGAAGAAATGAAAGCTGAAGAATTTCCGTTAAAGAAGAGATGGAACCTGTTAACGTAAAAATGAAACTGGGGAAAGAAAGATGGAAGCTGTTAAAGCAGAAATGAAAGCGCGACAAAAAAAAAAAAAAAAAAAAAAAAAAAAGGATGGAAACTGATCATGAATTAGTTAAAGGGGAGAAAGTCGTTGAAGGAAAGATGGAATCTTGTCAAGAATCCGTTAAATCAGAGATAAGGGCTGCTAAAGAGGAAATGAAAAGTGAAATTACCTGCATAAGAGAAAACACATCTGAGGCTATGGAAGTCAGAACAGACTCAATTGAAAGTAAAGGTGGACAAATTGAAGCAAAGGTTTCTTCTGTCAAAGAACAAATAGAAAAGCGAGTTTTATCCGTGAACAACAAATCGTTTACAGAGTTTCTTGTGTCAAAAAAACAAACAGAAAGAAGATTTTTCTGCCGTCCAAACGCAAATCGAACAACAAATTGATGATATGTTTTCTGCAGGCGCCAAAGAAGTTCACGTGTTGAAGAATTTCGTAGCGACGCCAGGGAGCAATACTGATGGTTTACCCATGCCTGCTCGTTCCTCTCTAAATCTATCCAAGTATGATGAGAAGAGCTCCTCTCATATATATATAAGACACAATTTTCTATAGTGGCGGATGCGAATGCATGGGATTCACAAGTTAAGGCCTGTCGTCTCGCCTCTTCTCTAAAAGCAGACGCTGCGGATATTCTTCAACCTAGTTCAGAAAACCAGAGACTAGACTTTGAAGCTCTAACCGACAGAAGTGTTTAAAAGAGTACAGCAGGCTTCAATTAAAATCGTCTCACCATAATCCCCCAGAAACACTTCAGGAACATGCCACGGATGTCGAAAAGTTCTCATGTCGCCTTTTTTTTAGAATGCCCGTCAGAAACAAGAGAAATCCTGTTCTTGCAGTACTTCATGGACATCATCTGGGAACCTGAATTATAGAAAGCACTGCGAATGGCGGATGTCAAGGACTTAAAAAAAAAAAAAAAAAAAAGCACCGGGGGGAATTCCATTAATTTCGAGGTGGAAATTCTCCTTTTCACCTCTCTGGAATGGGATTACATATCTTGCAATCAGAGCCGTGTTGCTGTGTATTTTTTATTACTCACCACATCTATACCATTAGATGTTCCTAAAAAGGTTAGCGATAAAAGAACTTATACATTATCAAATAAAGTTTTTTTCAGTGATTTTCACCTGTTTCCGTACCTAAGATTTTTCAAAATCAATATCTGCATTAAAAATGGGTTATAATATCAAACTCCAGCTACAGCTTATTTCTAAGGACCGCCCACTGCGAGACGCTGGCGCTGTGCATACAGTGTTTTGAATTTTTTATTGCAGAAAAAAAATTAAATAGAAATAATATAGGACGTTAATAATATAAAGTTGTGACACTTTAAAGTAAGCCATATTCAATTATATTCTTCCTCCTTTGCAAGGGCCCACCAGCGGCCGAGCGGTAAAGTCGCTGAACACTGGTAGTTCGGTCCGAGGTTCGAATCCCGCGAATGGGCTGGCTGCATGGGCGTTTTCGTGGTTTTCCCCATGTGTAACGTGTATACGAGCCAGTTTCCCTTAGAAAGTCCTCCACGAAGGCATACCTCCTCTTAGGCAGATAGCCCTCGAGGCTTTGCCATAATCACACACACACTTCCCCCTTTGCAAGTTTTCTCTTTCTTTCTCTTTAAATGCTATTTTTAACGGTACAAATCTCTATCATAAAACCATGTTCTGCCGAATCTTGCGTCCATAAGCGCGCAAACGCGTTCATGTATCGTCTCATTAATACAAGAAGATGCTAATAGCTAATAAAGTATTATGGCTGAACTGAAAACTGCGTCTCGATTCAGATGTTAAATATAAACAAAACATTAAGAAGTTCCGAAAATAATCGATTACGCGAGCTTTAATTAAGACTGGGTGAAATTTCAGTTGCTCAAGTAACATCTGATGTTTAATAAATGCAGGAAACGATGGTTAGTAAATTTCAAAACGGAAAAACATTAAAATAAGTATAAAAAGAATTTAATCTGAATTCTATTTCTATTAGCTTGGTTTGCACTGAAACTTATGAAATGATATAATTACGTTGTTTCTTGACCACAACACCTAAAAATTGCAGAGGCTCTTATTATATTCGTATTGATATAAATTCTAAAAAAAATTGCATTTGTTCTTAATATCTTTATATTTATTTTAACAAGCTAATAGAAATAGACACTAGATAATTTTTTTAAATATATATACATTTTTCTTTCTCTTTAGGAGGGAGGCTTGTTTTATAATTATTGTTTCTGTGTGAAATTTGAATTATGAGCAGCATAATATGGAAGGAAATTTCAGTGGACTTTATATCTGTTTTTTATATATATCTGATTTGGAAAAAAGTTATCGTAGACTTATAACAAATACTATTCACACATGTAGTAGTTCAGATATTTTACTTCTGCATTTTAAAAATTTTCTTCCGCACGTAATAAAAAGCGAATTGTAAATTTTATTTGCTACACGAATTTTTCAAATCTTATCGCCTTAAAATGGCGAAAACATACTGTAAACTTGATAAGTACGTTTGCTTGTTGGTCTCATTTTGATTCGAAGGTGTCTTTCTAAGGCATCTTCTTTGCAGTCATTTAGCAGAGCTTATTTGTTTACGTCGGCTTCACTCTCCTCGCAAAGCGATACCACAGACGCACTCTGTATGTATTCCAGCCTGTTTGGGCCTAATAAATCGAATACAGAATTTGTACTACGATATTTGTTTTTGCTTCATTTAGTACGAAACAACCTGTATATCTCTTGCCCAATACAGAAGTGATACTTGATATTGTGTTTGCATATTGTAACAATTTGTACTACGATATATGTTTTTGCTTCATTTAGTACGAAACAACCTGTATATCTCTAGCCCAATACAGAAGTGATACTTGATATTGTGTTTACATATTGTAATTTTGTGGCCTTCGCTAGGATGAGAGAAAAAATATTTGACCAGTAGTTAACAGTTAGAAGAAACTATGGGTAGTGTTTCTTGCAACCACTGCATGTTATCGTTTCTCGGCTTGTCGGCTAAGATCAAGTGAAGTAAATTGTTTACAGATTTTATTAATTGTTAATTGTAAATTTCTTCCGCTGAATAGTGAATTGCACGAAACAAACAATGAATCAAAATAAATCGCACTGCGTGCGTTATTGGTGAGACCGCAACGCCTACACCACTATGATGTAAAGTTGCAGTTAACATTTTTCAATAAATATCTGTTCTTATCAGTTTAAAATCTGATATGACACTTACAGAGTGTCCTGATTTTAATCTAATTTTTGAACACTCGGCTTGCGGTTAGGTATTTATACCGCCCTTGCCAAAGGTTGGCCCGTTATTGCACAGCCTCCGGGAGCGGCCTTACTAAAATTAAGAAAAGAATTTGCACGTTGCTTGTTTCCCTAAGTCTCACAGCATGGCAGGAAAGAGAAAGGCAATGTTTATAATATGCTACACACAATATCATTATATCATATCACGTAGTATCACACATAAATATCATTTTCCGATAATACGTTCGTTATACGAAAAGTTAGTGCGTTTCGCAAATTTATTGCATAGATATAAAAGGGTATTCAGTTTCTTGTGTCAGGTATAGTTAATTATCCAGAAGTGTAGGAAAAATCGCAGACATTTCCGAAATTTAGTGCTATTATTCAGAGTAACTTTTAAAGTATTATTCGAAAAGAATAAAGCTAATTAAATTTATTTTTTAATTTTTAGTAAAGAACTAAACTACTTACATTATTAAATTTTAAAATAATTATAAACTGAGATACTCCTCACACGTGCAATCAGAGCTGTATTACGTGATATTTTAATTGACGTCCGCTTCTCCTTCATATGTTACTAAAACGTTAGCATTGAAAGATCTATAAAATTTAAAATATAAATATTTCCATTGTTTTCATTAACATTGTAGCTGGAAATTTTTGTTCAAAAATCTCAATTTGTATGCTCTGTGTTTTGGGAAAAGGGGCCATTGCATCAAACATTGGCAACACCTTATTTCTAAGCCCCGCCTACTAAGAGAAACACTGCATTCCTCATAAGATGAGTTGAATTTCTACTGAATGTCGATGGTGCGTATTTCTATTATTTATCCGATTATCGTATTTCTATTCTAGTATTATTTTTAAATGTTAAATATATAAGCATAATAATTCTTTTTCCTAAGTGCTTTTCGCCTATCATTATGTATTACTATTTGAAAACTGCAATGCATCATTTCAAAGATAAGCAGTGGTCACTTTTTTTAATATACATCGTTTCTCAAGATCTCCTAGTGATTTATACACATATGTGCAGCGCAATGGTTTCAGAACACTATTTTTAAAATTCGAATTTGAAGAGGCAAGTCTAAAGTTGTTTAAGTAATGGTACGATTAAAGAAGTTCAGGTTTAGGGTAATTCTTTACGTATAAATTTGAAAGAGATGCTTACAATAACATCAAGTCATTTAAATTATATAGCTAGTAACAGGTTGATTGGTTAAGAGCCTTAGCTTTTTTTATACTTTCTTATTAAAAAAAATTATTTAGGAAATCTGCAGGAAGTATGGAAAATAATAAAATAAAGTTAAATACAAATAAAATATGATGCTTGTAATATAAACGCTGACACATTAAAATAAACTACATTCAACCATATTCTTTCCCGTCGGAAATTTTTTCTGTTTTGCTTTGTCTGTTCTTTAGTTACGGTTTGAACTCCAATGTTAATGACGAGCATGATCAGTCCGTTATATATGATTCTTTGTGTATTTTACACGGAAAATACGTTCAGAAGCCTATCTGAATGTTATCCACATATTTAACATTTAATTCATTCACTTATTTTTGCATCTATAAAAATATTCGTTTTTTGAATTTTTAACAAAACTAAATTGAAATCTTCAGTTCCAGGTACACCTTCTTTTATTTCCAAGCCTCTTCTTCTGCGTATTGTGCTCTGAGGAGCAATTGTAGCTCCTAAATTTAAAATCGTTTAAATGTCAGTCGGAATTTCAAGAAGACGAATAAAATCAAATTACTAAATTTCAAATAACTTCGAATGTAATATATTCCAAATGATCAGAAAGTATATGGAGGATTAATACCTGCATTTTTAGTTACAATGATTGGTTCGCATGTTTTTCTAATATCCCTAACCTACTTATTATGCTGAATTTTTTGCACACACAATCCACATTTTATTACGGTCATTTGCTGTTCTTATATTTTCACTTAGTCGTGCAGTCATGTTACGAATTTTGTATTTAGTTTGATATTTTTAGTAGAATTATAATTAAAATTTTTGAATTTCCCCATCTATAGAGCGCGGGGTAAATTTTAACAGACAGCTGCAACGTCGGAAAAGTAAAAATATAGGAGCACGTGCTTCTAACACTGAACAAATGGATAACTCTTTAATTTCATTTGAAATGACAGAAACGTTATAGAATACTGTGTTAGCTGTAACCGTAATTCCATCCTCTTTGTTTACCGGAAATTGCGAGAAGTAAAGAAATTACTGGAAATTTTTGGCGACCGATTGAAAGCTGTAAAATACCGGAGAGAGACATCTTAGTTCAGTTGCTGAATTAGTGTTATTGCGCCTTGTTTTAGTACTGTGTGAACTGAAATATCAGATTTAGCTTTCTCTTTAGAAGCGCATTTTGTGGAGGGGGGGGGGATTTTCTATCAATTAAAAATTTTTAGTAGTTTGAAGTCTAACTACTGATTATACTGCGTGATATTGTGAACACTTGTACGAATATCTCTGATGAAAATTCCAACGTTCTGTTATATTTCTTTTGATAAGGATAATTTTTGTGAAAATTTTATCACACTTTTTGCATTCATTCTGTTACGAACCCGTACGCAAGCAACACTTTTTGGTGTCATAGGGTTATTGAATGCCACTGACAAGACGAATGGTGAACAAATAAGGCAGTTGATGCCAAAGTTCGCTGCGTTCAAAGAAGAAATGAAAGCTGAAGGAGTTCCGTTAAAGAAGAGATGGAACCTGTTAACGTAAAAATGAAACTGGGGAAAGAAAGATGGAAGCTGTTAAAGCAGAAATGAAAGCGCGACAAAAAAAAAAAAAAAAAAAAAAAAAAAAAAGATGGAAACTGATCATGAATTAGTTAAAGGGGAGAAAGTCGTTGAAGGAAAGATGGAATCTTGTCAAGAATCCGTTAAATCAGAGATAAGGGCTGCTAAAGAGGAAATGAAAAGTGAAATTACCTGCATAAGAGAAAACACATCTGAGGCTATGGAAGTCAGAACAGACTCAATTGAAAGTAAAGGTGGACAAATTGAAGCAAAGGTTTCTTCTGTCAAAGAACAAATAGAAAAGCGAGTTTTATCCGTGAACAACAAATCGTTTACAGAGTTTCTTGTGTCAAAAAAACAAACAGAAAGAAGATTTTTCTGCCGTCCAAACGCAAATCGAACAACAAATTGATGATAGGTTTTCTGCAGGCGCCAAAGAAGTTCACGTGTTGAAGAATTTCGTAGCGACGCCAGGGAGCAATACTGATGGTTTACCCATGCCTGCTCGTTCCTCTCTGAATCTATCCAAGTATGATGAGAAGAGCTCCTCTCATATATATATAAGACACAATTTTCTATAGTGGCGGATGCGAATGCATGGGATTCACAAGTTAAGGCCTGTCGTCTCGCCTCTTCTCTAAGAGCAGACGCTGCGGATATTCTTCAACCTAGTTCAGAAAACCAGAGACTAGACTTTGAAGCTCTAACCGACAGAAGTGTTTAAAAGAGTACAGCAGGCTTCAATTAAAATCGTCTCACCATAATCCCCCAGAAACACTTCAGGAACATGCCACGGATGTCGAAAAGTTCTCATGTCGCCTTTTTTTTAGAATGCCCGTCAGAAACAAGAGAAATCCTGTTCTTGCAGTACTTCATGGACATCATCTGGGAACCTGAATTATAGAAAGCACTGCGAATGGCGGATGTCAAGGACTTAAAAAAAAAAAAAAAAAAAAAAAAAAAAAAAAAAAAGCACCGGGGGGAATTCTATGAAATTCGAGGTGGAAATTCTCCTTTTCACCTCTCTGGAATGGGATTACATATCTTGCAATCAGAGCCGTGTTGCTGTGTATTTTTTATTACTCACCACATCTATACCATTAGATGTTCCTAAAAAGGTTAGCGATAAAAGAACTTATACATTATCAAATAAAGTTTTTTTCAGTGATTTTCTCCTGTTTCCGTACCTAAGATTTTTCAAAATCAATATCTGCATTAAAAATGGGTTATAATATCAAACTCCAGCTACAGCTTATTTCTAAGGACCGCCCACTGCGAGACGCTGGCGCTGTGCATACAGTGTTTTGAATTTTTTATTGCAGAAAAAAAATTAAATAGAAATAATATAGGACGTTAATAATATAAAGTTGTGACACTTTAAAGTAAGCCATATTCAATTATATTCTTCCTCCTTTGCAAGGGCCCACCAGCGGCCGAGCGGTAAAGTCGCTGAACACTGGTAGTTCGGTCCGAGGTTCGAATCCCGCGAACGGGCTGGCTGCATGGGCGTTTTCGTGGTTTTCCCCATGTGTAACGTGTATACGAGCCAGTTTCCCTTAGAAAGTCCTCCACGAAGGCATACCTCCTCTTAGGCAGATAGCCCTCGAGGCTTTGCCATAATCACACACACACTTCCCCCTTTGCAAGTTTTCTCTTTCTTTCTCTTTAAATGCTATTTTTAACGGTACAAATCTCTATCATAAAACCATGTTCTGCCGAATCTTGCGTCCATAAGCGCGCAAACGCGTTCATGTATCGTCTCATTAATACAAGAAGATGCTAATAGCTAATAAAGTATTATGGCTGAACTGAAAACTGCGTCTCGATTCAGATGTTAAATATAAACAAAACATTAAGAAGTTCCGAAAATAATCGATTACGCGAGCTTTAATTAAGACTGGGTGAAATTTCAGTTGCTCAAGTAACATCTGATGTTTAATAAATGCAGGAAACGATGGTTAGTAAATTTCAAAACGGAAAAACATTAAAATAAGTATAAAAAGAATTTAATCTGAATTCTATTTCTATTAGCTTGGTTTGCACTGAAACTTATGAAATGATATAATTACGTTGTTTCTTGACCACAACACCTAAAAATTGCAGAGGCTCTTATTATATTCGTATTGATATAAATTCTAAAAAAAATTGCATTTGTTCTTAATATCTTTATATTTATTTTAACAAGCTAATAGAAATAGACACTAGATAATTTTTTTAAATATATATACATTTTTCTTTCTCTTTAGGAGGGAGGCTTGTTTTATAATTATTGTTTCTGTGTGAAATTTGAATTATGAGCAGCATAATATGGAAGGAAATTTCAGTGGACTTTATATCTGTTTTTTATATATATCTGATTTGGAAAAAAGTTACCGTAGACTTATACAAATACTATTCACACATGTAATAGTTCAGATATTTTACTTCTGCATTTCAAAAAATTTTCTTCCGCACGTAATAAAAAGCGAATTGTAAATTTTATTTGCTACACGAATTTTTCAAATCTTATCGCCTTAAAATGGCGAAAACATACTGTAAACTTGATAAGTACGTTTGCTTGTTGGTCTCATTTTGATTCGAAGGTGTCTTTCTAAAGCATCTTCTTTGCAGTCATTTAGCAGAGCTTATTTGTTTACGCCGGCTTCACTCTCCTCGCAAAGCGATACCACAGACGTACTCTGTATGTATTCCAGCCTCTTTGGGCCTAATAAATCGAATACAGAATTTGTACTACGATATTTGTTTTTGCTTCATTTAGTACGAAACAACCTGTATATCTCTTGCCCAATACAGAAGTGATACTTGATATTGTGTTTACATATTGTAATTTTGTGGCCTTCGCTAGGATGAGAGAAAAAACATTTGACCAGTAGTTAACAGTTAGAAGAAACTATGGGCAGTATTTCTTGCAACCACTACACGTTATCGCTTCTCGGCCTGTTGGCTAAAATCAGGTGTAGTATCTGTTCTTATCAGATTAAAACCTGATATGACACTTACAGAGTGTCCTGATTTTAATCTAATTTTTGAACACTCGGCTTGCGGTTAGGTATTTATACCGTCCTTGCCAAAGGTTGGCCCGTTATTGCACAGCCTCCGGGAGCGGCCTTACTAAAATTAAGAAAAGAATTTGCACGTTGCTTGTTTCCCTAAGTCTCACAGCATGGCAGGAAAGAGAAAGGCAATGTTTATAATATGCTACACACAATATCATTATATCATATCACGTAGTATCACACATAAATATCATTTTCCGATAATACGTTCGTTATACGAAAAGTTAGTGCGTTTCGCAAATTTATTGCATAGATATAAAAGGGTATTCAGTTTCTTGTGTCAGGTATAGTTAATTATCCAGAAGTGTAGGAAAAATCGCAGACATTTCCGAAATTTAGTGCTATTATTCAGAGTAACTTTTAAAGTATTATTCGAAAAGAATAAAGCTAATTAAATTTATGTTTTAATTTTTAGTAAAGAACTAAACTACTTACATTATTAAATTTTAAAATATTTATAAACTGAGATACTCCTCACACGTGCAATCAGAGCTGTATTACGTGATATTTTAATTGACGTCCGCTTCTCCTTCACATGTTACTAAAACGTTAGCATTGAAAGATCTATAAAATTTAAAATATAAATATTTCCATTGTTTTCATTAACATTGTAGCTGGAAATTTTTGTTCAAAAATCTCAATTTGTATGCTCTGTGTTTTGGGAAAAGGGGCCATTGCATCAAACATTGGCAACACCTTATTTCTAAGCCCCGCCTACTAAGAGAAACACTGCATTCCTCATAAGATGAGTTGAATTTCTACTGAATGTCGATGGTGCGTATTTCTATTATTTATCCGATTATCGTATTTCTATTCTAGTATTATTTTTAAATGTTAAATATATAAGCATAATAATTCATTTTCCTAAGTGCTTTTCGCCTATCATTATGTATTACTATTTGAAAACTGCAATGCATCATTTCAAAGATAAGCAGTGGTCACTTTTTTTAATATACATCGTTTCTCAAGATCTCCTAGTGATTTATACACATACGTGCAGCGCAATGGTTTCAGAACACTATTTTTAAAATTCGAATTTGAAGAGGCAAGTCTAAAGTTGTTTAAGTAATGGTACGATTAAAGAAGTTCAGGTTTAGGGTAATTCTTTACGTATAAATTTGAAAGAGATGCTTACAATAACATCAAGTCATTTAAATTATATAGCTAGTAACAGGTTGATTGGTTAAGAGCCTTAGCTTTTTTTATACTTTCTTATTAAAAAAAATTATTTAGGAAATCTGCAGGAAGTATGGAAAATAATAAAATAAAGTTAAATACAAATAAAATATGATGCTTGTAATATAAACGCTGACACATTAAAATAAACTACATTCAACCATATTCTTTCCCGTCGGAAATTTTTTCTGTTTTGCTTTGTCTGTTCTTTAGTTACGGTTTGAACTCCAATGTTAATGACGAGCATGATCAGTCCGTTATATATGATTCTTTGTGTATTTTACACGGAAAATACGTTCAGAAGCCTATCTGAATGTTATCCACATATTTAACATTTAATTCATTCACTTATTTTTGCATCTATAAAAATATTCGTTTTTTGAATTTTTAACAAAACTAAATTGAAATCTTCAGTTCCAGGTACACCTTCTTTTATTTCCAAGCCTCTTCTTCTGCGTATTGTGCTCTGAGGAGCAATTGTAGCTCCTAAATTTAAAATCGTTTAAATGTCAGTCGGAATTTCAAGAAGACGAATAAAATCAAATTACTAAATTTCAAATAACTTCGAATGTAATATATTCCAAATGATCAGAAAGTATATGGAGGATTAATACCTGCATTTTTAGTTACAATGATTGGTTCGCATGTTTTTCTAATATCCCTAACCTACTTATTATGCTGAATTTTTTGCACACACAATCCACATTTTATTACGGTCATTTGCTGTTCTTATATTTTCACTTAGTCGTGCAGTCATGTTACGAATTTTGTATTTAGTTTGATATTTTTAGTAGAATTATAATTAAAATTTTTGAATTTCCCCATCTATAGAGCGCGGGGTAAATTTTAACAGACAGCTGCAACGTCGGAAATGTAAAAATATAAGAGCACGTGCTTCTAACACTGAACAAATGGATAACTCTTTAATTTCATTTGAAATGACAGAAACGTTATAGAATACTGTGTTAGCTGTAACCGTAATTCCATCCTCTTTGTTTACCGGAAATTGCGAGAAGTAAAGAAATTACTGGAAATTTTTGGCGACCGATTGAAAGCTGTAAAATACCGGAGAGAGACATCTTAGTTCAGTTGCTGAATTAGTGTTATTGCGCCTTGTTTTAGTACTGTGTGAACTGAAATATCAGATTTAGCTTTCTCTTTAGAAGCGCATTTTGTGGAGGGGGGGGGGATTTTCTATCAATTAAAAATTTTTAGTAGTTTGAAGTCTAACTACTGATTATACTGCGTGATATTGTGAACACTTGTACGAATATCTCTGATGAAAATTCCAACGTTCTGTTATATTTCTTTTGATAAGGATAATTTTTGTGAAAATTTTATCACACTTTTTGCATTCATTCTGTTACGAACCCGTACGCAAGCAACACTTTTTGGTGTCATAGGGTTATTGAATGCCACTGACAAGACGAATGGTGAACAAATAAGGCAGTTGATGCCAAAGTTCGCTGCGTTCAAAGAAGAAATGAAAGCTGAAGGAGTTCCGTTAAAGAAGAGATGGAACCTGTTAACGTAAAAATGAAACTGGGGAAAGAAAGATGGAAGCTGTTAAAGCAGAAATGAAAGCGCGACAAAAAAAAAAAAAAAAAAAAAAAAAAGGATGGAAACTGATCATGAATTAGTTAAAGGGGAGAAAGTCGTTGAAGGAAAGATGGAATCTTGTCAAGAATCCGTTAAATCAGAGATAAGGGCTGCTAAAGAGGAAATGAAAAGTGAAATTACCTGCATAAGAGAAAACACATCTGAGGCTATGGAAGTCAGAACAGACTCAATTGAAAGTAAAGGTGGACAAATTGAAGCAAAGGTTTCTTCTGTCAAAGAACAAATAGAAAAGCGAGTTTTATCCGTGAACAACAAATCGTTTACAGAGTTTCTTGTGTCAAAAAAACAAACAGAAAGAAGATTTTTCTGCCGTCCAAACGCAAATCGAACAACAAATTGATGATAGGTTTTCTGCAGGCGCCAAAGAAGTTCACGTGTTGAAGAATTTCGTAGCGACGCCAGGGAGCAATACTGATGGTTTACCCATGCCTGCTCGTTCCTCTCTGAATCTATCCAAGTATGATGAGAAGAGCTCCTCTCATATATATATAAGACACAATTTTCTATAGTGGCGGATGCGAATGCATGGGATTCACAAGTTAAGGCCTGTCGTCTCGCCTCTTCTCTAAGAGCAGACGCTGCGGATATTCTTCAACCTAGTTCAGAAAACCAGAGACTAGACTTTGAAGCTCTAACCGACAGAAGTGTTTAAAAGAGTACAGCAGGCTTCAATTAAAATCGTCTCACCATAATCCCCCAGAAACACTTCAGGAACATGCCACGGATGTCGAAAAGTTCTCATGTCGCCTTTTTTTTAGAATGCCCGTCAGAAACAAGAGAAATCCTGTTCTTGCAGTACTTCATGGACATCATCTGGGAACCTGAATTATAGAAAGCACTGCGAATGGCGGATGTCAAGGACTTAAAAAAAAAAAAAAAAAAGCACCGGGGGGAATTCCATGAAATTCGAGGTGGAAATTCTCCTTTTCACCTCTCTGGAATGGGATTACATATCTTGCAATCAGAGCCGTGTTGCTGTGTATTTTTTATTACTCACCACATCTATACCATTAGATGTTCCTAAAAAGGTTAGCGATAAAAGAACTTATACATTATCAAATAAAGTTTTTTTCAGTGATTTTCTCCTGTTTCCGTACCTAAGATTTTTCAAAATCAATATCTGCATTAAAAATGGGTTATAATATCAAACTCCAGCTACAGCTTATTTCTAAGGACCGCCCACTGCGAGACGCTGGCGCTGTGCATACAGTGTTTTGAATTTTTTATTGCAGAAAAAAAATTAAATAGAAATAATATAGGACGTTAATAATATAAAGTTGTGACACTTTAAAGTAAGCCATATTCAATTATATTCTTCCTCCTTTGCAAGGGCCCACCAGCGGCCGAGCGGTAAAGTCGCTGAACACTGGTAGTTCGGTCCGAGGTTCGAATCCCGCGAACGGGCTGGCTGCATGGGCGTTTTCGTGGTTTTCCCCATGTGTAACGTGTATACGAGCCAGTTTCCCTTAGAAAGTCCTCCACGAAGGCATACCTCCTCTTAGGCAGATAGCCCTCGAGGCTTTGCCATAATCACACACACACTTCCCCCTTTGCAAGTTTTCTCTTTCTTTCTCTTTAAATGCTATTTTTAACGGTACAAATCTCTATCATAAAACCATGTTCTGCCGAATCTTGCGTCCATAAGCGCGCAAACGCGTTCATGTATCGTCTCATTAATACAAGAAGATGCTAATAGCTAATAAAGTATTATGGCTGAACTGAAAACTGCGTCTCGATTCAGATGTTAAATATAAACAAAACATTAAGAAGTTCCGAAAATAATCGATTACGCGAGCTTTAATTAAGACTGGGTGAAATTTCAGTTGCTCAAGTAACATCTGATGTTTAATAAATGCAGGAAACGATGGTTAGTAAATTTCAAAACGGAAAAACATTAAAATAAGTATAAAAAGAATTTAATCTGAATTCTATTTCTATTAGCTTGGTTTGCACTGAAACTTATGAAATGATATAATTACGTTGTTTCTTGACCACAACACCTAAAAATTGCAGAGGCTCTTATTATATTCGTATTGATATAAATTCTAAAAAAAATTGCATTTGTTCTTAATATCTTTATATTTATTTTAACAAGCTAATAGAAATAGACACTAGATAATTTTTTTAAATATATATACATTTTTCTTTCTCTTTAGGAGGGAGGCTTGTTTTATAATTATTGTTTCTGTGTGAAATTTGAATTATGAGCAGCATAATATGGAAGGAAATTTCAGTGGACTTTATATCTGTTTTTTATATATATCTGATTTGGAAAAAAGTTACCGTAGACTTATACAAATACTATTCACACATGTAATAGTTCAGATATTTTACTTCTGCATTTCAAAAAATTTTCTTCCGCACGTAATAAAAAGCGAATTGTAAATTTTATTTGCTACACGAATTTTTCAAATCTTATCGCCTTAAAATGGCGAAAACATACTGTAAACTTGATAAGTACGTTTGCTTGTTGGTCTCATTTTGATTCGAAGGTGTCTTTCTAAAGCATCTTCTTTGCAGTCATTTAGCAGAGCTTATTTGTTTACGCCGGCTTCACTCTCCTCGCAAAGCGATACCACAGACGTACTCTGTATGTATTCCAGCCTCTTTGGGCCTAATAAATCGAATACAGAATTTGTACTACGATATTTGTTTTTGCTTCATTTAGTACGAAACAACCTGTATATCTCTTGCCCAATACAGAAGTGATACTTGATATTGTGTTTACATATTGTAATTTTGTGGCCTTCGCTAGGATGAGAGAAAAAACATTTGACCAGTAGTTAACAGTTAGAAGAAACTATGGGCAGTATTTCTTGCAACCACTACACGTTATCGCTTCTCGGCCTGTTGGCTAAAATCAGGTGTAGTATCTGTTCTTATCAGATTAAAACCTGATATGACACTTACAGAGTGTCCTGATTTTAATCTAATTTTTGAACACTCGGCTTGCGGTTAGGTATTTATACCGTCCTTGCCAAAGGTTGGCCCGTTATTGCACAGCCTCCGGGAGCGGCCTTACTAAAATTAAGAAAAGAATTTGCACGTTGCTTGTTTCCCTAAGTCTCACAGCATGGCAGGAAATAGAAAGGCAATGTTTATAATATGCTACACACAATATCATTATATCATATCACGTAGTATCACACATAAATATCATTTTCCGATAATACGTTCGTTATACGAAAAGTTAGTGCGTTTCGCAAATTTATTGCATAGATATAAAAGGGTATTCAGTTTCTTGTGTCAGGTATAGTTAATTATCCAGAAGTGTAGGAAAAATCGCAGACATTTCCGAAATTTAGTGCTATTATTCAGAGTAACTTTTAAAGTATTATTCGAAAAGAATAAAGCTAATTAAATTTATGTTTTAATTTTTAGTAAAGAACTAAACTACTTACATTATTAAATTTTAAAATATTTATAAACTGAGATACTCCTCACACGTGCAATCAGAGCTGTATTACGTGATATTTTAATTGACGTCCGCTTCTCCTTCACATGTTACTAAAACGTTAGCATTGAAAGATCTATAAAATTTAAAATATAAATATTTCCATTGTTTTCATTAACATTGTAGCTGGAAATTTTTGTTCAAAAATCTCAATTTGTATGCTCTGTGTTTTGGGAAAAGGGCCCTTGCATCAAACATTGGCAACACCTTATTTCTAAGCCCCGCCTACTAAGAGAAACACTGCATTCCTCATAAGATGAGTTGAATTTCTACTGAATGTCGATGGTGCGTATTTCTATTATTTATCCGATTATCGTATTTCTATTCTAGTATTATTTTTAAATGTTAAATATATAAGCATAATAATTCATTTTCCTAAGTGCTTTTCGCCTATCATTATGTATTACTATTTGAAAACTGCAATGCATCATTTCAAAGATAAGCAGTGGTCACTTTTTTTAATATACATCGTTTCTCAAGATCTGCTAGTGATTTATACACATACGTGCAGCGCAATGGTTTCAGAACACTATTTTTAAAATTCGAATTTGAAGAGGCAAGTCTAAAGTTGTTTAAGTAATGGTACGATTAAAGAAGTTCAGGTTTAGGGTAATTCTTTACGTATAAATTTGAAAGAGATGCTTACAATAACATCAAGTCATTTAAATTATATAGCTAGTAACAGGTTGATTGGTTAAGAGCCTTAGCTTTTTTTATACTTTCTTATTAAAAAAAATTATTTAGGAAATCTGCAGGAAGTATGGAAAATAATAAAATAAAGTTAAATACAAATAAAATATGATGCTTGTAATATAAACGCTGACACATTAAAATAAACTACATTCAACCATATTCTTTCCCGTCGGAAATTTTTTCTGTTTTGCTTTGTCTGTTCTTTAGTTACGGTTTGAACTCCAATGTTAATGACGAGCATGATCAGTCCGTTATATATGATTCTTTGTGTATTTTACACGGAAAATACGTTCAGAAGCCTATCTGAATGTTATCCACATATTTAACATTTAATTCATTCACTTATTTTTGCATCTATAAAAATATTCGTTTTTTGAATTTTTAACAAAACTAAATTGAAATCTTCAGTTCCAGGTACACCTTCTTTTATTTCCAAGCCTCTTCTTCTGCGTATTGTGCTCTGAGGAGCAATTGTAGCTCCTAAATTTAAAATCGTTTAAATGTCAGTCGGAATTTCAAGAAGACGAATAAAATCAAATTACTAAATTTCAAATAACTTCGAATGTAATATATTCCAAATGATCAGAAAGTATATGGAGGATTAATACCTGCATTTTTAGTTACAATGATTGGTTCGCATGTTTTTCTAATATCCCTAACCTACTTATTATGCTGAATTTTTTGCACACACAATCCACATTTTATTACGGTCATTTGCTGTTCTTATATTTTCACTTAGTCGTGCAGTCATGTTACGAATTTTGTATTTAGTTTGATATTTTTAGTAGAATTATAATTAAAATTTTTGAATTTCCCCATCTATAGAGCGCGGGGTAAATTTTAACAGACAGCTGCAACGTCGGAAATGTAAAAATATAAGAGCACGTGCTTCTAACACTGAACAAATGGATAACTCTTTAATTTCATTTGAAATGACAGAAACGTTATAGAATACTGTGTTAGCTGTAACCGTAATTCCATCCTCTTTGTTTACCGGAAATTGCGAGAAGTAAAGAAATTACTGGAAATTTTTGGCGACCGATTGAAAGCTGTAAAATACCGGAGAGAGACATCTTAGTTCAGTTGCTGAATTAGTGTTATTGCGCCTTGTTTTAGTACTGTGTGAACTGAAATATCAGATTTAGCTTTCTCTTTAGAAGCGCATTTTGTGGAGGGGGGGGGGGATTTTCTATCAATTAAAAATTTTTAGTAGTTTGAAGTCTAACTACTGATTATACTGCGTGATATTGTGAACACTTGTACGAATATCTCTGATGAAAATTCCAACGTTCTGTTATATTTCTTTTGATAAGGATAATTTTTGTGAAAATTTTATCACACTTTTTGCATTCATTCTGTTACGAACCCGTACGCAAGCAACACTTTTTGGTGTCATAGGGTTATTGAATGCCACTGACAAGACGAATGGTGAACAAATAAGGCAGTTGATGCCAAAGTTCGCTGCGTTCAAAGAAGAAATGAAAGCTGAAGGAGTTCCGTTAAAGAAGAGATGGAACCTGTTAACGTAAAAATGAAACTGGGGAAAGAAAGATGGAAGCTGTTAAAGCAGAAATGAAAGCGCGACAAAAAAAAAAAAAAAAAAAAAAAAGGATGGAAACTGATCATGAATTAGTTAAAGGGGAGAAAGTCGTTGAAGGAAAGATGGAATCTTGTCAAGAATCCGTTAAATCAGAGATAAGGGCTGCTAAAGAGGAAATGAAAAGTGAAATTACCTGCATAAGAGAAAACACATCTGAGGCTATGGAAGTCAGAACAGACTCAATTGAAAGTAAAGGTGGACAAATTGAAGCAAAGGTTTCTTCTGTCAAAGAACAAATAGAAAAGCGAGTTTTATCCGTGAACAACAAATCGTTTACAGAGTTTCTTGTGTCAAAAAAACAAACAGAAAGAAGATTTTTCTGCCGTCCAAACGCAAATCGAACAACAAATTGATGATAGGTTTTCTGCAGGCGCCAAAGAAGTTCACGTGTTGAAGAATTTCGTAGCGACGCCAGGGAGCAATACTGATGGTTTACCCATGCCTGCTCGTTCCTCTCTGAATCTATCCAAGTATGATGAGAAGAGCTCCTCTCATATATATATAAGACACAATTTTCTATAGTGGCGGATGCGAATGCATGGGATTCACAAGTTAAGGCCTGTCGTCTCGCCTCTTCTCTAAGAGCAGACGCTGCGGATATTCTTCAACCTAGTTCAGAAAACCAGAGACTAGACTTTGAAGCTCTAACCGACAGAAGTGTTTAAAAGAGTACAGCAGGCTTCAATTAAAATCGTCTCACCATAATCCCCCAGAAACACTTCAGGAACATGCCACGGATGTCGAAAAGTTCTCATGTCGCCTTTTTTTTAGAATGCCCGTCAGAAACAAGAGAAATCCTGTTCTTGCAGTACTTCATGGACATCATCTGGGAACCTGAATTATAGAAAGCACTGCGAATGGCGGATGTCAAGGACTTAAAAAAAAAAAAAAAAAAAGCACCGGGGGGAATTCCATGAAATTCGAGGTGGAAATTCTCCTTTTCACCTCTCTGGAATGGGATTACATATCTTGCAATCAGAGCCGTGTTGCTGTGTATTTTTTATTACTCACCACATCTATACCATTAGATGTTCCTAAAAAGGTTAGCGATAAAAGAACTTATACATTATCAAATAAAGTTTTTTTCAGTGATTTTCTCCTGTTTCCGTACCTAAGATTTTTCAAAATCAATATCTGCATTAAAAATGGGTTATAATATCAAACTCCAGCTACAGCTTATTTCTAAGGACCGCCCACTGCGAGACGCTGGCGCTGTGCATACAGTGTTTTGAATTTTTTATTGCAGAAAAAAAATTAAATAGAAATAATATAGGACGTTAATAATATAAAGTTGTGACACTTTAAAGTAAGCCATATTCAATTATATTCTTCCTCCTTTGCAAGGGCCCACCAGCGGCCGAGCGGTAAAGTCGCTGAACACTGGTAGTTCGGTCCGAGGTTCGAATCCCGCGAACGGGCTGGCTGCATGGGCGTTTTCGTGGTTTTCCCCATGTGTAACGTGTATACGAGCCAGTTTCCCTTAGAAAGTCCTCCACGAAGGCATACCTCCTCTTAGGCAGATAGCCCTCGAGGCTTTGCCATAATCACACACACACTTCCCCCTTTGCAAGTTTTCTCTTTCTTTCTCTTTAAATGCTATTTTTAACGGTACAAATCTCTATCATAAAACCATGTTCTGCCGAATCTTGCGTCCATAAGCGCGCAAACGCGTTCATGTATCGTCTCATTAATACAAGAAGATGCTAATAGCTAATAAAGTATTATGGCTGAACTGAAAACTGCGTCTCGATTCAGATGTTAAATATAAACAAAACATTAAGAAGTTCCGAAAATAATCGATTACGCGAGCTTTAATTAAGACTGGGTGAAATTTCAGTTGCTCAAGTAACATCTGATGTTTAATAAATGCAGGAAACGATGGTTAGTAAATTTCAAAACGGAAAAACATTAAAATAAGTATAAAAAGAATTTAATCTGAATTCTATTTCTATTAGCTTGGTTTGCACTGAAACTTATGAAATGATATAATTACGTTGTTTCTTGACCACAACACCTAAAAATTGCAGAGGCTCTTATTATATTCGTATTGATATAAATTCTAAAAAAAATTGCATTTGTTCTTAATATCTTTATATTTATTTTAACAAGCTAATAGAAATAGACACTAGATAATTTTTTTAAATATATATACATTTTTCTTTCTCTTTAGGAGGGAGGCTTGTTTTATAATTATTGTTTCTGTGTGAAATTTGAATTATGAGCAGCATAATATGGAAGGAAATTTCAGTGGACTTTATATCTGTTTTTTATATATATCTGATTTGGAAAAAAGTTATCGTAGACTTATAACAAATACTATTCACACATGTAGTAGTTCAGATATTTTACTTCTGCATTTTAAAAATTTTCTTCCGCACGTAATAAAAAGCGAATTGTAAATTTTATTTGCTACACGAATTTTTCAAATCTTATCGCCTTAAAATGGCGAAAACATACTGTAAACTTGATAAGTACGTTTGCTTGTTGGTCTCATTTTGATTCGAAGGTGTCTTTCTAAGGCATCTTCTTTGCAGTCATTTAGCAGAGCTTATTTGTTTACGTCGGCTTCACTCTCCTCGCAAAGCGATACCACAGACGCACTCTGTATGTATTCCAGCCTGTTTGGGCCTAATAAATCGAATACAGAATTTGTACTACGATATTTGTTTTTGCTTCATTTAGTACGAAACAACCTGTATATCTCTTGCCCAATACAGAAGTGATACTTGATATTGTGTTTGCATATTGTAACAATTTGTACTACGATATATGTTTTTGCTTCATTTAGTACGAAACAACCTGTATATCTCTAGCCCAATACAGAAGTGATACTTGATATTGTGTTTACATATTGTAATTTTGTGGCCTTCGCTAGGATGAGAGAAAAAATATTTGACCAGTAGTTAACAGTTAGAAGAAACTATGGGTAGTGTTTCTTGCAACCACTCCATGTTATCGTTTCTCGGCTTGTCGGCTAAGATCAAGTGAAGTAAATTGTTTACAGATTTTATTAATTGTTAATTGTAAATTTCTTCCGCTGAATAGTGAATTGCACGAAACAAACAATGAATCAAAATAAATCGCACTGCGTGCGTTATTGGTGAGACCGCAACGCCTACACCACTATGATGTAAAGTTGCAGTTAACATTTTTCAATAAATATCTGTTCTTATCAGTTTAAAATCTGATATGACACTTACAGAGTGTCCTGATTTTAATCTAATTTTTGAACACTCGGCTTGCGGTTAGGTATTTATACCGCCCTTGCCAAAGGTTGTCCCGTTATTGCACAGCCTCCGGGAGCGGCCTTACTAAAATTAAGAAAAGAATTTGCACGTTGCTTGTTTCCCTAAGTCTCACAGCATGGCAGGAAAGAGAAAGGCAATGTTTATAATATGCTACACACAATATCATTATATCATATCACGTAGTATCACACATAAATATCATTTTCCGATAATACGTTCGTTATACGAAAAGTTAGTGCGTTTCGCAAATTTATTGCATAGATATAAAAGGGTATTCAGTTTCTTGTGTCAGGTATAGTTAATTATCCAGAAGTGTAGGAAAAATCGCAGACATTTCCGAAATTTAGTGCTATTATTCAGAGTAACTTTTAAAGTATTATTCGAAAAGAATAAAGCTAATTAAATTTATTTTTTAATTTTTAGTAAAGAACTAAACTACTTACATTATTAAATTTTAAAATATTTATAAACTGAGATACTCCTCACACGTGCAATCAGAGCTGTATTACGTGATATTTTAATTGACGTCCGCTTCTCCTTCATATGTTACTAAAACGTTAGCATTGAAAGATCTATAAAATTTAAAATATAAATATTTCCATTGTTTTCATTAACATTGTAGCTGGAAATTTTTGTTCAAAAATCTCAATTTGTATGCTCTGTGTTTTGGGAAAAGGGGCCATTGCATCAAACATTGGCAACACCTTATTTCTAAGCCCCGCCTACTAAGAGAAACACTGCATTCCTCATAAGATGAGTTGAATTTCTACTGAATGTCGATGGTGCGTATTTCTATTATTTATCCGATTATCGTATTTCTATTCTAGTATTATTTTTAAATGTTAAATTTATAAGCATAATAATTCTTTTTCCTAAGTGCTTTTCGCCTATCATTATGTATTACTATTTGAAAACTGCAATGCATCATTTCAAAGATAAGCAGTGGTCACTTTTTTTAATATACATCGTTTCTCAAGATCTCCTAGTGATTTATACACATATGTGCAGCGCAATGGTTTCAGAACACTATTTTTAAAATTCGAATTTGAAGAGGCAAGTCTAAAGTTGTTTAAGTAATGGTACGATTAAAGAAGTTCAGGTTTAGGGTAATTCTTTACGTATAAATTTGAAAGAGATGCTTACAATAACATCAAGTCATTTAAATTATATAGCTAGTAACAGGTTGATTGGTTAAGAGCCTTAGCTTTTTTTATACTTTCTTATTAAAAAAAATTATTTAGGAAATCTGCAGGAAGTATGGAAAATAATAAAATAAAGTTAAATACAAATAAAATATGATGCTTGTAATATAAACGCTGACACATTAAAATAAACTACATTCAACCATATTCTTTCCCGTCGGAAATTTTTTCTGTTTTGCTTTGTCTGTTCTTTAGTTACGGTTTGAACTCCAATGTTAATGACGAGCATGATCAGTCCGTTATATATGTTTCTTTGTGTATTTTACACGGAAAATACGTTCAGAAGCCTATCTGAATGTTATCCACATATTTAACATTTAATTCATTCACTTATTTTTGCATCTATAAAAATATTCGTTTTTTGAATTTTTAACAAAACTAAATTGAAATCTTCAGTTCCAGGTACACCTTCTTTTATTTCCAAGCCTCTTCTTCTGCGTATTGTGCTCTGAGGAGCAATTGTAGCTCCTAAATTTAAAATCGTTTAAATGTCAGTCGGAATTTCAAGAAGACGAATAAAATCAAATTACTAAATTTCAAATAACTTCGAATGTAATATATTCCAAATGATCAGAAAGTATAATGATTGGTTCGCATGTTTTTCTAATATCCCTAACCTACTTATTATGCTGAATTTTTTGCACACACAATCCACATTTTATTACGGTCATTTGCTGTTCTTATATTTGCACTTAGTCGTGCAGTCATGTTACGAATTTTGTATTTAGTTTGATATTTTTAGTAGAATTATAATTAAAATTTTTGAATTTCCCCATCTATAGAGCGCGGGGTAAATTTTAACAGACAGCTGCAACGTCGGAAAAGTAAAAATATAAGAGCACGTGCTTCTAACACTGAACAAATGGATAACTCTTTAATTTCATTTGAAATGACAGAAACGTTATAGAATACTGTGTTAGCTGTAACCGTAATTCCATCCTCTTTGTTTACCGGAAATTGCGAGAAGTAAAGAAATTACTGGAAATTTTTGGCGACCGATTGAAAGCTGTAAAATACCGGAGAGAGACATCTTAGTTCAGTTGCTGAATTAGTGTTATTGCGCCTTGTTTTAGTACTGTGTGAACTGAAATATCAGATTTAGCTTTCTCTTTAGAGGCGCATTTTGTGGAGGGGGGGGATTTTCTATCAATTAAAAATTTTTAGTAGTTTGAAGTCTAACTACTGATTATACTGCGTGATATTGTGAACACTTGTACGAATATCTCTGATGAAAATTCCAACGTTCTGTTATATTTCTTTTGATAAGGATAATTTTTGTGAAAATTTTATCACACTTTTTGCATTCATTCTGTTACGAACCCGTACGCAAGCAACACTTTTTGGTGTCATAGCGTTATTGAATGCCACTGACAAGACGAATGGTGAACAAATAAGGCAGTTGATGCCAAAGTTCGCTGCGTTCAAAGAAGAAATGAAAGCTGAAGAATTTCCGTTAAAGAAGAGATGGAACCTGTTAACGTAAAAATGAAACTGGGGAAAGAAAGATGGAAGCTGTTAAAGCAGAAATGAAAGCGCGACAAAAAAAAAAAAAAAAAAGGATGGAAACTGATCATGAATTAGTTAAAGGGGAGAAAGTCGTTGAAGGAAAAATGGAATCTTGTCAAGAATCCGTTAAATCAGAGATAAGGGCTGCTAAAGAGGAAATGAAAAGTGAAATTACCTGCATAAGAGAAAACACATCTGAGGCTATGGAAGTCAGAACAGACTCAATTGAAAGTAAAGGTGGACAAATTGAAGCAAAGGTTTCTTCTGTCAAAGAACAAATAGAAAAGCGAGTTTTATCCGTGAACAACAAATCGTTTACAGAGTTTCTTGTGTCAAAAAAACAAACAGAAAGAAGATTTTTCTGCCGTCCAAACGCAAATCGAACAACAAATTGATGATAGGTTTTCTGCAGGCGCCAAAGAAGTTCACGTGTTGAAGAATTTCGTAGAGACGCCAGGGAGCAATACTGATGGTTTACCCATGCCTGCTCGTTCCTCTCTGAATCTATCCAAGTATGATGAGAAGAGCTCCTCTCATATATATATAAGACACAATTTTCTATAGTGGCGGATGCGAATGCATGGGATTCACAAGTTAAGGCCTGTCGTCTCGCCTCTTCTCTAAGAGCAGACGCTGCGGATATTCTTCAACCTAGTTCAGAAAACCAGAGACTAGACTTTGAAGCTCTAACCGACAGAAGTGTTTAAAAGAGTACAGCAGGCTTCAATTAAAATCGTCTCACCATAATCCCCCAGAAACACTTCAGGAACATGCCACGGATGTCGAAAAGTTCTCATGTCGCCTTTTTTTTAGAATGCCCGTCAGAAACAAGAGAAATCCTGTTCTTGCAGTACTTCATGGACATCATCTGGGAACCTGAATTATAGAAAGCACTGCGAATGGCGGATGTCAAGGACTTAAAAAAAAAAAAAAAAAAGCACCGGGGGGAATTCCATGAAATTCGAGGTGGAAATTCTCCTTTTCACCTCTCTGGAATGGGATTACATATCTTGCAATCAGAGCCGTGTTGCAGTGTATTTTTTATTACTCACCACATCTATACCATTAGATGTTCCTAAAAAGGTTAGCGATAAAAGAACTTATACATTATCAAATAAAGTTTTTTTCAGTGATTTTCTCCTGTTTCCGTACCTAAGATTTTTCAAAATCAATATCTGCATTAAAAATGGGTTATAATATCAAACTCCAGCTACAGCTTATTTCTAAGGACCGCCCACTGCGAGACGCTGGCGCTGTGCATACAGTGTTTTGAATTTTTTATTGCAGAAAAAAAATTAAATAGAAATAATATAGGACGTTAATAATATAAAGTTGTGACACTTTAAAGTAAGCCATATTCAATTATATTCTTCCTCCTTTGCAAGGGCCCACCAGCGGCCGAGCGGTAAAGTCGCTGAACACTGGTAGTTCGGTCCTAAGTTCGAATCCCGCGAACGGGCTGGCTGCATGGGCGTTTTCGTGGTTTTCCCCATGTGTAACGTCTATACGAGCCAGTTTCCCTTAGAAAGTCCTCCACGAAGGCATACCTCCTCTTAGGCAGATAGCCCTCGAGGCTTTGCCATAATCACACACACACTTCCCCCTTTGCAAGTTTTCTCTTTCTTTCTCTTTAAATGCTATTTTTAACGGTACAAATCTCTATCATAAAACCATGTTCTGCCGAATCTTGCGTCCATAAGCGCGCAAACGCGTTCATGTATCGTCTCATTAATACAAGTAGATGCTAATAGCTAATAAAGTATTATGGCTGAACTGAAAACTGCGTCTCGATTCAGATGTTAAATATAAACAAAACATTAAGAAGTTCCGAAAATAATCGATTACGCGAGCTTTAATTAAGACTGGGTGAAATTTCAGTTGCTCAAGTAACATCTGATGTTTAATAAATGCAGGAAACGATGGTTAGTAAATTTCAAAACGGAAAAACATTAAAATAAGTATAAAAAGAATTTAATCTGAATTCTATTTCTATTAGCTTGGTTTGCACTGAAACTTATGAAATGATATAATTACGTTGTTTCTTGACCACAACACCTAAAAATTGCAGAGGCTCTTATTATATTCGTATTGATATAAATTCTAAAAAAAATTGCATTTGTTCTTAATATCTTTATATTTATTTTAACAAGCTAATAGAAATAGACACTAGATAATTTTTTTAAATATATATACATTTTTCTTTCTCTTTAGGAGGGAGGCTTGTTTTATAATTATTGTTTCTGTGTGAAATTTGAATTATGAGCAGCATAATATGGAAGGAAATTTCAGTGGACTTTATATCTGTTTTTTATATATATCTGATTTGGAAAAAAGTTATCGTAGACTTATAACAAATACTATTCACACATGTAGTAGTTCAGATATTTTACTTCTGCATTTTAAAAATTTTCTTCCGCACGTAATAAAAAGCGAATTGTAAATTTTATTTGCTACACGAATTTTTCAAATCTTATCGCCTTAAAATGGCGAAAACATACTGTAAACTTGATAAGTACGTTTGCTTGTTGGTCTCATTTTGATTCGAAGGTGTCTTTCTAAGGCATCTTCTTTGCAGTCATTTAGCAGAGCTTATTTGTTTACGTCGGCTTCACTCTCCTCGCAAAGCGATACCACAGACGCACTCTGTATGTATTCCAGCCTGTTTGGGCCTAATAAATCGAATACAGAATTTGTACTACGATATTTGTTTTTGCTTCATTTAGTACGAAACAACCTGTATATCTCTTGCCCAATACAGAAGTGATACTTGATATTGTGTTTGCATATTGTAACAATTTGTACTACGATATATGTTTTTGCTTCATTTAGTACGAAACAACCTGTATATCTCTAGCCCAATACAGAAGTGATACTTGATATTGTGTTTACATATTGTAATTTTGTGGCCTTCGCTAGGATGAGAGAAAAAATATTTGACCAGTAGTTAACAGTTAGAAGAAACTATGGGTAGTGTTTCTTGCAACCACTCCATGTTATCGTTTCTCGGCTTGTCGGCTAAGATCAAGTGAAGTAAATTGTTTACAGATTTTATTAATTGTTAATTGTAAATTTCTTCCGCTGAATAGTGAATTGCACGAAACAAACAATGAATCAAAATAAATCGCACTGCGTGCGTTATTGGTGAGACCGCAACGCCTACACCACTATGATGTAAAGTTGCAGTTAACATTTTTCAATAAATATCTGTTCTTATCAGTTTAAAATCTGATATGACACTTACAGAGTGTCCTGATTTTAATCTAATTTTTGAACACTCGGCTTGCGGTTAGGTATTTATACCGCCCTTGCCAAAGGTTGTCCCGTTATTGCACAGCCTCCGGGAGCGGCCTTACTAAAATTAAGAAAAGAATTTGCAC
Source organism: Stegodyphus dumicola (assembly GCF_044657685.1). NCBI lineage: Eukaryota > Metazoa > Arthropoda > Arachnida > Araneae > Eresidae > Stegodyphus > Stegodyphus dumicola. Next base: position 115,966,108 of record NC_140778.1, read on the forward strand.
GTTGCTTGTTTCCCTAAGTCTCACAGCATGGCAGGAAAGAGAAAGGCAATGTTTATAATATGCTACACACAATATCATTATATCATATCACGTAGTATCACACATAAATATCATTTTCCGATAATACGTTCGTTATACGAAAAGTTAGTGCGTTTCGCAAATTTATTGCATAGATATAAAAGGGTATTCAGTTTCTTGTGTCAGGTATAGTTAATTATCCAGAAGTGTAGGAAAAATCGCAGACATTTCCGAAATTTAGTGCTATTATTCAGAGTAACTTTTAAAGTATTATTCGAAAAGAATAAAGCTAATTAAATTTATTTTTTAATTTTTAGTAAAGAACTAAACTACTTACATTATTAAATTTTAAAATATTTATAAACTGAGATACTCCTCACACGTGCAATCAGAGCTGTATTACGTGATATTTTAATTGACGTCCGCTTCTCCTTCATATGTTACTAAAACGTTAGCATTGAAAGATCTATAAAATTTAAAATATAAATATTTCCATTGTTTTCATTAACATTGTAGCTGGAAATTTTTGTTCAAAAATCTCAATTTGTATGCTCTGTGTTTTGGGAAAAGGGGCCATTGCATCAAACATTGGCAACACCTTATTTCTAAGCCCCGCCTACTAAGAGAAACACTGCATTCCTCATAAGATGAGTTGAATTTCTACTGAATGTCGATGGTGCGTATTTCTATTATTTATCCGATTATCGTATTTCTATTCTAGTATTATTTTTAAATGTTAAATTTATAAGCATAATAATTCTTTTTCCTAAGTGCTTTTCGCCTATCATTATGTATTACTATTTGAAAACTGCAATGCATCATTTCAAAGATAAGCAGTGGTCACTTTTTTTAATATACATCGTTTCTCAAGATCTCCTAGTGATTTATACACATATGTGCAGCGCAATGGTTTCAGAACACTATTTTTAAAATTCGAATTTGAAGAGGCAAGTCTAAAGTTGTTTAAGTAATGGTACGATTAAAGAAGTTCAGGTTTAGGGTAATTCTTTACGTATAAATTTGAAAGAGATGCTTACAATAACATCAAGTCATTTAAATTATATAGCTAGTAACAGGTTGATTGGTTAAGAGCCTTAGCTTTTTTTATACTTTCTTATTAAAAAAAATTATTTAGGAAATCTGCAGGAAGTATGGAAAATAATAAAATAAAGTTAAATACAAATAAAATATGATGCTTGTAATATAAACGCTGACACATTAAAATAAACTACATTCAACCATATTCTTTCCCGTCGGAAATTTTTTCTGTTTTGCTTTGTCTGTTCTTTAGTTACGGTTTGAACTCCAATGTTAATGACGAGCATGATCAGTCCGTTATATATGTTTCTTTGTGTATTTTACACGGAAAATACGTTCAGAAGCCTATCTGAATGTTATCCACATATTTAACATTTAATTCATTCACTTATTTTTGCATCTATAAAAATATTCGTTTTTTGAATTTTTAACAAAACTAAATTGAAATCTTCAGTTCCAGGTACACCTTCTTTTATTTCCAAGCCTCTTCTTCTGCGTATTGTGCTCTGAGGAGCAATTGTAGCTCCTAAATTTAAAATCGTTTAAATGTCAGTCGGAATTTCAAGAAGACGAATAAAATCAAATTACTAAATTTCAAATAACTTCGAATGTAATATATTCCAAATGATCAGAAAGTATAATGATTGGTTCGCATGTTTTTCTAATATCCCTAACCTACTTATTATGCTGAATTTTTTGCACACACAATCCACATTTTATTACGGTCATTTGCTGTTCTTATATTTGCACTTAGTCGTGCAGTCATGTTACGAATTTTGTATTTAGTTTGATATTTTTAGTAGAATTATAATTAAAATTTTTGAATTTCCCCATCTATAGAGCGCGGGGTAAATTTTAACAGACAGCTGCAACGTCGGAAAAGTAAAAATATAAGAGCACGTGCTTCTAACACTGAACAAATGGATAACTCTTTAATTTCATTTGAAATGACAGAAACGTTATAGAATACTGTGTTAGCTGTAACCGTAATTCCATCCTCTTTGTTTACCGGAAATTGCGAGAAGTAAAGAAATTACTGGAAATTTTTGGCGACCGATTGAAAGCTGTAAAATACCGGAGAGAGACATCTTAGTTCAGTTGCTGAATTAGTGTTATTGCGCCTTGTTTTAGTACTGTGTGAACTGAAATATCAGATTTAGCTTTCTCTTTAGAGGCGCATTTTGTGGAGGGGGGGGATTTTCTATCAATTAAAAATTTTTAGTAGTTTGAAGTCTAACTACTGATTATACTGCGTGATATTGTGAACACTTGTACGAATATCTCTGATGAAAATTCCAACGTTCTGTTATATTTCTTTTGATAAGGATAATTTTTGTGAAAATTTTATCACACTTTTTGCATTCATTCTGTTACGAACCCGTACGCAAGCAACACTTTTTGGTGTCATAGCGTTATTGAATGCCACTGACAAGACGAATGGTGAACAAATAAGGCAGTTGATGCCAAAGTTCGCTGCGTTCAAAGAAGAAATGAAAGCTGAAGAATTTCCGTTAAAGAAGAGATGGAACCTGTTAACGTAAAAATGAAACTGGGGAAAGAAAGATGGAAGCTGTTAAAGCAGAAATGAAAGCGCGACAAAAAAAAAAAAAAAAAAGGATGGAAACTGATCATGAATTAGTTAAAGGGGAGAAAGTCGTTGAAGGAAAAATGGAATCTTGTCAAGAATCCGTTAAATCAGAGATAAGGGCTGCTAAAGAGGAAATGAAAAGTGAAATTACCTGCATAAGAGAAAACACATCTGAGGCTATGGAAGTCAGAACAGACTCAATTGAAAGTAAAGGTGGACAAATTGAAGCAAAGGTTTCTTCTGTCAAAGAACAAATAGAAAAGCGAGTTTTATCCGTGAACAACAAATCGTTTACAGAGTTTCTTGTGTCAAAAAAACAAACAGAAAGAAGATTTTTCTGCCGTCCAAACGCAAATCGAACAACAAATTGATGATAGGTTTTCTGCAGGCGCCAAAGAAGTTCACGTGTTGAAGAATTTCGTAGAGACGCCAGGGAGCAATACTGATGGTTTACCCATGCCTGCTCGTTCCTCTCTGAATCTATCCAAGTATGATGAGAAGAGCTCCTCTCATATATATATAAGACACAATTTTCTATAGTGGCGGATGCGAATGCATGGGATTCACAAGTTAAGGCCTGTCGTCTCGCCTCTTCTCTAAGAGCAGACGCTGCGGATATTCTTCAACCTAGTTCAGAAAACCAGAGACTAGACTTTGAAGCTCTAACCGACAGAAGTGTTTAAAAGAGTACAGCAGGCTTCAATTAAAATCGTCTCACCATAATCCCCCAGAAACACTTCAGGAACATGCCACGGATGTCGAAAAGTTCTCATGTCGCCTTTTTTTTAGAATGCCCGTCAGAAACAAGAGAAATCCTGTTCTTGCAGTACTTCATGGACATCATCTGGGAACCTGAATTATAGAAAGCACTGCGAATGGCGGATGTCAAGGACTTAAAAAAAAAAAAAAAAAAGCACCGGGGGGAATTCCATGAAATTCGAGGTGGAAATTCTCCTTTTCACCTCTCTGGAATGGGATTACATATCTTGCAATCAGAGCCGTGTTGCAGTGTATTTTTTATTACTCACCACATCTATACCATTAGATGTTCCTAAAAAGGTTAGCGATAAAAGAACTTATACATTATCAAATAAAGTTTTTTTCAGTGATTTTCTCCTGTTTCCGTACCTAAGATTTTTCAAAATCAATATCTGCATTAAAAATGGGTTATAATATCAAACTCCAGCTACAGCTTATTTCTAAGGACCGCCCACTGCGAGACGCTGGCGCTGTGCATACAGTGTTTTGAATTTTTTATTGCAGAAAAAAAATTAAATAGAAATAATATAGGACGTTAATAATATAAAGTTGTGACACTTTAAAGTAAGCCATATTCAATTATATTCTTCCTCCTTTGCAAGGGCCCACCAGCGGCCGAGCGGTAAAGTCGCTGAACACTGGTAGTTCGGTCCTAAGTTCGAATCCCGCGAACGGGCTGGCTGCATGGGCGTTTTCGTGGTTTTCCCCATGTGTAACGTCTATACGAGCCAGTTTCCCTTAGAAAGTCCTCCACGAAGGCATACCTCCTCTTAGGCAGATAGCCCTCGAGGCTTTGCCATAATCACACACACACTTCCCCCTTTGCAAGTTTTCTCTTTCTTTCTCTTTAAATGCTATTTTTAACGGTACAAATCTCTATCATAAAACCATGTTCTGCCGAATCTTGCGTCCATAAGCGCGCAAACGCGTTCATGTATCGTCTCATTAATACAAGTAGATGCTAATAGCTAATAAAGTATTATGGCTGAACTGAAAACTGCGTCTCGATTCAGATGTTAAATATAAACAAAACATTAAGAAGTTCCGAAAATAATCGATTACGCGAGCTTTAATTAAGACTGGGTGAAATTTCAGTTGCTCAAGTAACATCTGATGTTTAATAAATGCAGGAAACGATGGTTAGTAAATTTCAAAACGGAAAAACATTAAAATAAGTATAAAAAGAATTTAATCTGAATTCTATTTCTATTAGCTTGGTTTGCACTGAAACTTATGAAATGATATAATTACGTTGTTTCTTGACCACAACACCTAAAAATTGCAGAGGCTCTTATTATATTCGTATTGATATAAATTCTAAAAAAAATTGCATTTGTTCTTAATATCTTTATATTTATTTTAACAAGCTAATAGAAATAGACACTAGATAATTTTTTTAAATATATATACATTTTTCTTTCTCTTTAGGAGGGAGGCTTGTTTTATAATTATTGTTTCTGTGTGAAATTTGAATTATGAGCAGCATAATATGGAAGGAAATTTCAGTGGACTTTATATCTGTTTTTTATATATATCTGATTTGGAAAAAAGTTATCGTAGACTTATAACAAATACTATTCACACATGTAGTAGTTCAGATATTTTACTTCTGCATTTTAAAAATTTTCTTCCGCACGTAATAAAAAGCGAATTGTAAATTTTATTTGCTACACGAATTTTTCAAATCTTATCGCCTTAAAATGGCGAAAACATACTGTAAACTTGATAAGTACGTTTGCTTGTTGGTCTCATTTTGATTCGAAGGTGTCTTTCTAAGGCATCTTCTTTGCAGTCATTTAGCAGAGCTTATTTGTTTACGTCGGCTTCACTCTCCTCGCAAAGCGATACCACAGACGCACTCTGTATGTATTCCAGCCTGTTTGGGCCTAATAAATCGAATACAGAATTTGTACTACGATATTTGTTTTTGCTTCATTTAGTACGAAACAACCTGTATATCTCTTGCCCAATACAGAAGTGATACTTGATATTGTGTTTGCATATTGTAACAATTTGTACTACGATATATGTTTTTGCTTCATTTAGTACGAAACAACCTGTATATCTCTAGCCCAATACAGAAGTGATACTTGATATTGTGTTTACATATTGTAATTTTGTGGCCTTCGCTAGGATGAGAGAAAAAATATTTGACCAGTAGTTAACAGTTAGAAGAAACTATGGGTAGTGTTTCTTGCAACCACTGCATGTTATCGTTTCTCGGCTTGTCGGCTAAGATCAAGTGAAGTAAATTGTTTACAGATTTTATTAATTGTTAATTGTAAATTTCTTCCGCTGAATAGTGAATTGCACGAAACAAACAATGAATCAAAATAAATCGCACTGCGTGCGTTATTGGTGAGACCGCAACGCCTACACCACTATGATGTAAAGTTGCAGTTAACATTTTTCAATAAATATCTGTTCTTATCAGTTTAAAATCTGATATGACACTTACAGAGTGTCCTGATTTTAATCTAATTTTTGAACACTCGGCTTGCGGTTAGGTATTTATACCGCCCTTGCCAAAGGTTGTCCCGTTATTGCACAGCCTCCGGGAGCGGCCTTACTAAAATTAAGAAAAGAATTTGCACGTTGCTTGTTTCCCTAAGTCTCACAGCATGGCAGGAAAGAGAAAGGCAATGTTTATAATATGCTACACACAATATCATTATATCATATCACGTAGTATCACACATAAATATCATTTTCCGATAATACGTTCGTTATACGAAAAGTTAGTGCGTTTCGCAAATTTATTGCATAGATATAAAAGGGTATTCAGTTTCTTGTGTCAGGTATAGTTAATTATCCAGAAGTGTAGGAAAAATCGCAGACATTTCCGAAATTTAGTGCTATTATTCAGAGTAACTTTTAAAGTATTATTCGAAAAGAATAAAGCTAATTAAATTTATTTTTTAATTTTTAGTAAAGAACTAAACTACTTACATTATTAAATTTTAAAATATTTATAAACTGAGATACTCCTCACACGTGCAATCAGAGCTGTATTACGTGATATTTTAATTGACGTCCGCTTCTCCTTCATATGTTACTAAAACGTTAGCATTGAAAGATCTATAAAATTTAAAATATAAATATTTCCATTGTTTTCATTAACATTGTAGCTGGAAATTTTTGTTCAAAAATCTCAATTTGTATGCTCTGTGTTTTGGGAAAAGGGGCCATTGCATCAAACATTGGCAACACCTTATTTCTAAGCCCCGCCTACTAAGAGAAACACTGCATTCCTCATAAGATGAGTTGAATTTCTACTGAATGTCGATGGTGCGTATTTCTATTATTTATCCGATTATCGTATTTCTATTCTAGTATTATTTTTAAATGTTAAATATATAAGCATAATAATTCTTTTTCCTAAGTGCTTTTCGCCTATCATTATGTATTACTATTTGAAAACTGCAATGCATCATTTCAAAGATAAGCAGTGGTCACTTTTTTTAATATACATCGTTTCTCAAGATCTCCTAGTGATTTATACACATATGTGCAGCGCAATGGTTTCAGAACACTATTTTTAAAATTCGAATTTGAAGAGGCAAGTCTAAAGTTGTTTAAGTAATGGTACGATTAAAGAAGTTCAGGTTTAGGGTAATTCTTTACGTATAAATTTGAAAGAGATGCTTACAATAACATCAAGTCATTTAAATTATATAGCTAGTAACAGGTTGATTGGTTAAGAGCCTTAGCTTTTTTTATACTTTCTTATTAAAAAAAATTATTTAGGAAATCTGCAGGAAGTATGGAAAATAATAAAATAAAGTTAAATACAAATAAAATATGATGCTTGTAATATAAACGCTGACACATTAAAATAAACTACATTCAACCATATTCTTTCCCGTCGGAAATTTTTTCTGTTTTGCTTTGTCTGTTCTTTAGTTACGGTTTGAACTCCAATGTTAATGACGAGCATGATCAGTCCGTTATATATGTTTCTTTGTGTATTTTACACGGAAAATACGTTCAGAAGCCTATCTGAATGTTATCCACATATTTAACATTTAATTCATTCACTTATTTTTGCATCTATAAAAATATTCGTTTTTTGAATTTTTAACAAAACTAAATTGAAATCTTCAGTTCCAGGTACACCTTCTTTTATTTCCAAGCCTCTTCTTCTGCGTATTGTGCTCTGAGGAGCAATTGTAGCTCCTAAATTTAAAATCGTTTAAATGTCAGTCGGAATTTCAAGAAGACGAATAAAATCAAATTACTAAATTTCAAATAACTTCGAATGTAATATATTCCAAATGATCAGAAAGTATATGGAGGATTAATACCTGCATTTTTAGTTACAATGATTGGTTCGCATGTTTTTCTAATATCCCTAACCTACTTATTATGCTGAATTTTTTGCACACACAATCCACATTTTATTACGGTCATTTGCTGTTCTTATATTTTCACTTAGTCGTGCAGTCATGTTACGAATTTTGTATTTAGTTTGATATTTTTAGTAGAATTATAATTAAAATTTTTGAATTTCCCCATCTATAGAGCGCGGGGTAAATTTTAACAGACAGCTGCAACGTCGGAAAAGTAAAAATATAGGAGCACGTGCTTCTAACACTGAACAAATGGATAACTCTTTAATTTCATTTGAAATGACAGAAACGTTATAGAATACTGTGTTAGCTGTAACCGTAATTCCATCCTCTTTGTTTACCGGAAATTGCGAGAAGTAAAGAAATTACTGGAAATTTTTGGCGACCGATTGAAAGCTGTAAAATACCGGAGAGAGACATCTTAGTTCAGTTGCTGAATTAGTGTTATTGCGCCTTGTTTTAGTACTGTGTGAACTGAAATATCAGATTTAGCTTTCTCTTTAGAAGCGCATTTTGTGGAGGGGGGGGGGATTTTCTATCAATTAAAAATTTTTAGTAGTTTGAAGTCTAACTACTGATTATACTGCGTGATATTGTGAACACTTGTACGAATATCTCTGATGAAAATTCCAACGTTCTGTTATATTTCTTTTGATAAGGATAATTTTTGTGAAAATTTTATCACACTTTTTGCATTCATTCTGTTACGAACCCGTACGCAAGCAACACTTTTTGGTGTCATAGGGTTATTGAATGCCAGTGAGAAGACGAATGGTGAACAAATAAGGCAGTTGATGCCAAAGTTCGCTGCGTTCAAAGAAGAAATGAAAGCTGAAGAAGTTCCGTTAAAGAAGAGATGGAACCTGTTAACGTAAAAATGAAACTGGCGAAAGAAAGATGGAAGCTGTTAAAGCAGAAATGAAAGCGCGACAAAAAAAAAAAAAAAAAAAGGATGGAAACTGATCATGAATTAGTTAAAGGGGAGAAAGTCGTTGAAGGAAAGATGGAATCTTGTCAAGAATCCGTTAAATCAGAGATAAGGGCTGCTAAAGAGGAAATGAAAAGTGAAATTACCTGCATAAGAGAAAACACATCTGAGGCTATGGAAGTCAGAACAGACTCAATTGAAAGTAAAGGTGGACAAATTGAAGCAAAGGTTTCTTCTGTCAAAGAACAAATAGAAAAGCGAGTTTTATCCGTGAACAACAAATCGTTTACAGAGTTTCTTGTGTCAAAAAAACAAACAGAAAGAAGATTTTTCTGCCGTCCAAACGCAAATCGAACAACAAATTGATGATATGTTTTCTGCAGGCGCCAAAGAAGTTCACGTGTTGAAGAATTTCGTAGCGACGCCAGGGAGCAATACTGATGGTTTACCCATGCCTGCTCGTTCCTCTCTGAATCTATCCAAGTATGATGAGAAGAGCTCCTCTCATATATATATAAGACACAATTTTCTATAGTGGCGGATGCGAATGCATGGGATTCACAAGTTAAGGCCTGTCGTCTCGCCTCTTCTCTAAGAGCAGACGCTGCGGATATTCTTCAACCTAGTTCAGAAAACCAGAGACTAGACTTTGAAGCTCTAACCGACAGAAGTGTTTAAAAGAGTACAGCAGGCTTCAATTAAAATCGTCTCACCATAATCCCCCAGAAACACTTCAGGAACATGCCACGGATGTCGAAAAGTTCTCATGTCGCCTTTTTTTTAGAATGCCCGTCAGAAACAAGAGAAATCCTGTTCTTGCAGTACTTCATGGACATCATCTGGGAACCTGAATTATAGAAAGCACTGCGAATGGCGGATGTCAAGGACTTAAAAAAAAAAAAAAAAAGCACCGGGGGGAATTCCATGAAATTCGAGGTGGAAATTCTCCTTTTCACCTCTCTGGAATGGGATTACATATCTTGCAATCAGAGCCGTGTTGCTGTGTATTTTTTATTACTCACCACATCTATACCATTAGATGTTCCTAAAAAGGTTAGCGATAAAAGAACTTATACATTATCAAATAAAGTTTTTTTCAGTGATTTTCTCCTGTTTCCGTACCTAAGATTTTTCAAAATCAATATCTGCATTAAAAATGGGTTATAATATCAAACTCCAGCTACAGCTTATTTCTAAGGACCGCCCACTGCGAGACGCTGGCGCTGTGCATACAGTGTTTTGAATTTTTTATTGCAGAAAAAAAATTAAATAGAAATAATATAGGACGTTAATAATATAAAGTTGTGACACTTTAAAGTAAGCCATATTCAATTATATTCTTCCTCCTTTGCAAGGGCCCACCAGCGGCCGAGCGGTAAAGTCGCTGAACACTGGTAGTTCGGTCCGAGGTTCGAATCCCGCGAACGGGCTGGCTGCATGGGCGTTTTCGTGGTTTTCCCCATGTGTAACGTCTATACGAGCCAGTTTCCCTTAGAAAGTCCTCCACGAAGGCATACCTCCTCTTAGGCAGATAGCCCTCGAGGCTTTGCCATAATCACACACACACTTCCCCCTTTGCAAGTTTTCTCTTTCTTTCTCTTTAAATGCTATTTTTAACGGTACAAATCTCTATCATAAAACCATGTTCTGCCGAATCTTGCGTCCATAAGCGCGCAAACGCGTTCATGTATCGTCTCATTAATACAAGAAGATGCTAATAGCTAATAAAGTATTATGGCTGAACTGAAAACTGCGTCTCGATTCAGATGTTAAATATAAACAAAACATTAAGAAGTTCCGAAAATAATCGATTACGCGAGCTTTAATTAAGACTGGGTGAAATTTCAGTTGCTCAAGTAACATCTGATGTTTAATAAATGCAGGAAACGATGGTTAGTAAATTTCAAAACGGAAAAACATTAAAATAAGTATAAAAAGAATTTAATCTGAATTCTATTTCTATTAGCTTGGTTTGCACTGAAACTTATGAAATGATATAATTACGTTGTTTCTTGACCACAACACCTAAAAATTGCAGAGGCTCTTATTATATTCGTATTGATATAAATTCTAAAAAAAATTGCATTTGTTCTTAATATCTTTATATTTATTTTAACAAGCTAATAGAAATAGACACTAGATAATTTTTTTAAATATATATACATTTTTCTTTCTCTTTAGGAGGGAGGCTTGTTTTATAATTATTGTTTCTGTGTGAAATTTGAATTATGAGCAGCATAATATGGAAGGAAATTTCAGTGGACTTTATATCTGTTTTTTATATATATCTGATTTGGAAAAAAGTTATCGTAGACTTATAACAAATACTATTCACACATGTAGTAGTTCAGATATTTTACTTCTGCATTTTAAAAATTTTCTTCCGCACGTAATAAAAAGCGAATTGTAAATTTTATTTGCTACACGAATTTTTCAAATCTTATCGCCTTAAAATGGCGAAAACATACTGTAAACTTGATAAGTACGTTTGCTTGTTGGTCTCATTTTGATTCGAAGGTGTCTTTCTAAGGCATCTTCTTTGCAGTCATTTAGCAGAGCTTATTTGTTTACGTCGGCTTCACTCTCCTCGCAAAGCGATACCACAGACGCACTCTGTATGTATTCCAGCCTGTTTGGGCCTAATAAATCGAATACAGAATTTGTACTACGATATTTGTTTTTGCTTCATTTAGTACGAAACAACCTGTATATCTCTTGCCCAATACAGAAGTGATACTTGATATTGTGTTTGCATATTGTAACAATTTGTACTACGATATATGTTTTTGCTTCATTTAGTACGAAACAACCTGTATATCTCTAGCCCAATACAGAAGTGATACTTGATATTGTGTTTACATATTGTAATTTTGTGGCCTTCGCTAGGATGAGAGAAAAAATATTTGACCAGTAGTTAACAGTTAGAAGAAACTATGGGTAGTGTTTCTTGCAACCACTGCATGTTATCGTTTCTCGGCTTGTCGGCTAAGATCAAGTGAAGTAAATTGTTTACAGATTTTATTAATTGTTAATTGTAAATTTCTTCCGCTGAATAGTGAATTGCACGAAACAAACAATGAATCAAAATAAATCGCACTGCGTGCGTTATTGGTGAGACCGCAACGCCTACACCACTATGATGTAAAGTTGCAGTTAACATTTTTCAATAAATATCTGTTCTTATCAGTTTAAAATCTGATATGACACTTACAGAGTGTCCTGATTTTAATCTAATTTTTGAACACTCGGCTTGCGGTTAGGTATTTATACCGCCCTTGCCAAAGGTTGTCCCGTTATTGCACTGCCTCTGGGAGCGGCCTTACTAAAATTAAGAAAAGAATTTGCACGTTGCTTCACAGCATGGCAGGAAAGAGAATGGCAATGTTTATAATATACTACACACACAATATCATTATATCCTATCACGTAGTATCACACGTAAATATCATTTTCCGATAATACGTTCGTTATACGGAAAAGTTAGTGCGTTTCGCAAATTTATTGCATAGATATAAAAGGGTATTCAGTTTCTTGTGTCAGGTATAGTTAATTATCCAGAAGTGTAGGAAAAATCGCAGACATTTCCGAAATTTAGTGCTATTATTCAGAGTAACTTTTAAAGTATTATTCGAAAAGAATAAAGCTAATTAAATTTATTTTTTAATTTTTAGTAAAAACTAAACTACTTACATTATTAAATTTTAAAATATTTATAAACTGAGATACTCCTCACACGTGCAATCAGAGCTGTATTACGTGATATTTTAATTGACGTCCGCTTCTCCTTCATATGTTACTAAAACGTTAGCATTGAAAGATCTATAAAATTAAAAATATAAATATTTCCATTGTTTTCATTAACACTGTAGCTGGAAATTTTTGTTCAAAAATCTCAATTTGTATGCTCTGTGTTTTGGGAAAAGGGGCTATTGCATCAAATATTGGCAACACCTTATTTCTAAGCCCCGCCTACTAAGAGAAACACTGCATTCCTCATAAGATGAGTTGAATTTCTACTGAATGTCGATGGTGCGTATTTCTATTATTTATAAGATTATCGTATTTCTATTCTATATTATTTTTAAATGTTAAATATATAAGCATAATAATTCTTTTTCCTAAGTGCTTTTCGCCTATCATTATGTACTACTATTTGAAAACTGCAATGCATCATTTCAAAGATAAGCAGTGGTCACTTTTTTTAATATACATCGTTTGTCAAGATCTGCTAGTGATTTATACACATACGTGCAGCGCAATGGTTTAAGAACACTATTTTTAAAATTCGAATTTGAAGAGGCAAGTCTAAAGTTGTTTAAGTAATGGTACGATTAAAGAAGTTCAGGTTTAAGGTAATTCTTTACGTATAAATTTGAAAGAGATACTTATAATAACATCAAGTCATTTAAATTATATAGCTAGTAACAGGTTGATTGGTTAAGAGCCTTAGCTTTTTTTATACTTTCTTATTAAAAAAAAATTATTTAGGGAATCTGCAGGAAGGATGGAAAATAATAAAATAAAGTTAAATACAAATAAAATATGACGCTTGTAATATAAACACTCATATATATTTTAAAATAAACTACATTCAACTATATTCTTTCCCGTTGGAATTTTTTTTCTGTTTTGCTTTGTGTGTTCTTTAACTACGGTTTGAACTCCAGTGTTAATGACGAACATGATCAGTCCGTTATATATGTTTCTTTGTGTATTTTACACGGAAAATACGTTCAGAAGCCTATCTGAATGTTATCCACATATTTAACATTTAATTCATTCACTTATTTTTGCATCTATAAAAATATTCGTTTTTTGAATTTTTAACAAAACTAAATTGAAATCTTCAGTTCCAGGTACACCTTCTTTTATTTCCAAGCCTCTTCTTCTGCGTACTGTGCTCTGAGGAGCAATTGTAGCTCCTAAATTTAAAATCGTTTAAATGTCAGTCGGAATTTCAAGAAGACGAATAAAATCAAATTACTAAATTTCAAATAACTTCGAATGTAATATATTCCAAATGATCAGAAAGTATATGGAGGATAAATACCTGCATTTTTAGTTACAATGATTGGTTCGCATGTTTTTCTAATATCCCTAACCTACTTATTATGCTGAATTTTTTGCACACACAATCCACATTTTATTACGGTCATTTGCTGTTCTTATATTTTCACTTAGTCGTGCAGTCATGTTACGAATTTTGTATTTAGTTTGATATTTTTAGTACAATTATAATTAAAATTTTTGAGTTTCCCCATCTATAGAGCGCGGGGTAAATTTTAACAGACAGCTGCAACGTCGGAAAAGTAAAAATATAGGAGCACGTGCTTCTAACACTGAACAAATGGATAACTCTTTAATTTCATTTGAAATGACAGAAACGTTATAGAATACTGTGTTAGCTGTAACCGTAATTCCATCCTCTTTGTTTACCGGAAATTGCGAGAAGTAAATAAATTACTGGAAATTTTTGGCGACCGATTGAAAGCTGTAAAATACCGGAGAGAGACATCTTAGTTCAGTTGCTGAATTAGTGTTATTGCGCCTTGTTTTAGTACTGTGTGAACTGAAATATCAGATTTAGCTTTCTCTTTAGAAGCGCATTTTGTGGAGGGGGGGGATTTTCTATCAATTAAAAATTTTTAGTAGTTTGAAGTCTAACTACTGATTATACTGCGTGATATTGTGAACACTTGTACGAATATCTCTGATGAAAATTCCAACGTTCTGTTATATATCTTTTGATAAGGATAATTTTTGTGAAAATTTTATCACACTTTTTGCATTCATTCTGTTACGAACCCGTACGCAAGCAACACTTTTTGGTGTCATAGGGTTATTGAACGCCAGTGACAAGACGAATGGTGAACAAATAAGGCAGTTGATGCCAAAGTTCGCTGCGTTCAAAGAAGAAATGAAAGCTGAAGAAGTTCCGTTAAAGAAGAGATGGAACCTGTTAACGTAAAAATGAAACTGGCGAAAGAAAGATGGAAGCTGTTAAAGCAGAAATGAAAGCGCGACAAAAAAAAAAAAAAAAAAAAAGGATGGAAACTGATCATGAATTAGTTAAAGGGGAGAAAGTCGTTGAAGGAAAGATGGAATCTTGTCAAGAATCCGTTAAATCAGAGATAAGGGCTGCTAAAGAGGAAATGAAAAGTGAAATTACCTGCATAAGAGAAAACACATCTGAGGCTATGGAAGTCAGAACAGACTCAATTGAAAGTAAAGGTGGACAAATTGAAGCAAAGGTTTCTTCTGTCAAAGAACAAATAGAAAAGCGAGTTTTATCCGTGAACAACAAATCGTTTACAGAGTTTCTTGTGTCAAAAAAACAAACAGAAAGAAGATTTTTCTGCCGTCCAAACGCAAATCGAACAACAAATTGATGATAGGTTTTCTGCAGGCGCCAAAGAAGTTCACGTGTTGAAGAATTTCGTAGCGACGCCAGGGAGCAATACTGATGGTTTACCCATGCCTGCTCGTTCCTCTCTGAATCTATCCAAGTATGATGAGAAGAGCTCCTCTCATATATATATAAGACACAATTTTCTATAGTGGCGGATGCGAATGCATGGGATTCACAAGTTAAGGCCTGTCGTCTCGCCTCTTCTCTAAGAGCAGACGCTGCGGATATTCATCAACCTCGTTCAGAAAACCAGAGACTAGACTTTGAAGCTCTAACCGACAGAAGTGTTTAGAAGAGTACAGCAGGCTTCAATTAAAATCGTCTCACCATAATCCCCCAGAAACACTTCAGGAACATGCCACGGATGTCGAAAAGTTCTCATCTCGCCTTTTTTTTAGAATGCCCGTCAGAAACAAGAGAAATCCTGTTCTTGCAGTACTTCATGGACATCATCTGGGAACCTGAATTATAGAAAGCACTGCGAATGGCGGATGTCAAGGACTTAAAAAAAAAAAAAAAGCACCGGGGGGAATTCCATGAAATTCGAGGTGGAAATTCTCCTTTTCACCTCTCTGGAATGGGATTACATATCTTGCAATCAGAGCCGTGTTGCTGTGTATTTTTTATTACTCACTACATCTATACCATTAGATGTTCCTAAAAAGGTTAGCGATAAAAGAACTTATACATTATCAAGTAAAGTTTTTTCAGTGATTTTCTCCTGTTTCCGTACCTAAGATTTTTCAAAATCAATATCTGCATTAAAAATGGGTTATAATATCAAACTCCAGCTACAGCTTATTTCTAAGCACCACCCACTGCGAGACGCTGGCGCTGTGCATACAGTGTTTTGAATTCTTTATTGCAGAAAAAAAGTGAAAAAAAAAATTAAATAGAAATAATATAGGACGTTAATAATATAAAATTGTGACACTTTAAAGTAAGCCATATTCAATTATATTCTTCCTCCTTTGCAAGGGCCCACCAGCGGCCGAGCGGTAAAGTCGCTGAACACTGGTAGTTCGGTCCTAAGTTCGAATCCCGCGAACGGGCTGGCTGCATGGGCGTTTTCGTGGTTTTCCCCATGTGTAACGTGTATACGAGCCAGTTTCCCTTAGAAAGTCCTCCACGAAGGCATACCTCCTCTTAGGCAGATAGCCCTCGAGGCTTTGCCATAATCACACACACACTTCCTCGTTTGCAAGTTTTCTCTTTCTTTCTCTTTAAATGCTATTTTTAACGGTACAAATCTCTATCATAAAACCATGTTCTACCGAATCTTGCGTCCATAAGCGCGCAAACGCGTTCATGTATCGTCTCATTAATACAAGAAGATGCTAATAGCTAATAAAATATTATGGCTGAACTGAAAACTGCGTCTCGATTCAGATGTTAAATATAAACAAAACATTAAGAAGTTCCGAAAATAATCGATTACGCGAGCTTTAATTAAGACTGGGTGAAATTTCAGTTGTTCAAGTAACATCTGATGTTTAATAAATGCAGGAAACGATGGTTAGTAAATTTCAAAACGGAAAAACATTAAAATAAGTATAAAAAGAATTTACTTTGAATTCTATTTCTATTAGCTTGGTTTGCACTGAAACTTATGAAATGATATAATTACGTTGTTTCTTGACCACAACACCTAAAAATTGCAGAGGCTCTTATTATATTCGTATTGATATAAATTCTAAAAAAAATTGCATTTGTTCTTAATATCTTTATATTTATTTTAACAAGCTAATAGAAATAGACACTAGATAATTTTTTTAAATATATATACATTTTTCTTTCTCTTTAGGAGGGAGGCTTGTTTTATAATTATTGTTTCTGTGTGAAATTTGAATTATGAGCAGCATAATATGGAAGGAAATTTCAGTGGACTTTATATCTGTTTTTTATATATATCTGATTTGGAAAAAAGTTATCGTAGACTTATACAAATACTATTCACACATGTAGTAGTTCAGATATTTTACTTCTGCATTTTAAAAATTTTCTTCCGCACGTAATAAAAAGCGAATTGTAAATTTTATTTGCTACACGAATTTTTCAAATCTTATCGCCTTAAAATGGCGAAAACATACTGTAAACTTGATAAGTACGTTTGCTTGTTGGTCTCATTTTGATTCGAAGGTGTCTTTCTAAGGCATCTTCTTTGCAGTCATTTAGCAGAGCTTATTTGTTTACGTCGGCTTCACTCTCCTCGCAAAGCGATACCACAGACGCACTCTGTATGTATTCCAGCCTGTTTGGGCCTAATAAATCGAATACAGAATTTGTACTACGATATTTGTTTTTGCTTCATTTAGTACGAAACAACCTGTATATCTCTTGCCCAATACAGAAGTGATACTTGATATTGTGTTTGCATATTGTAACAATTTGTACTACGATATATGTTTTTGCTTCATTTAGTACGAAACAACCTGTATATCTCTAGCCCAATACAGAAGTGATACTTGATATTGTGTTTACATATTGTAATTTTGTGGCCTTCGCTAGGATGAGAGAAAAAATATTTGACCAGTAGTTAACAGTTAGAAGAAACTATGGGTAGTGTTTCTTGCAACCACTGCATGTTATCGTTTCTCGGCTTGTCGGCTAAGATCAAGTGAAGTAAATTGTTTACAGATTTTATTAATTGTTAATTGTAAATTTCTTCCGCTGAATAGTGAATTGCACGAAACAAACAATGAATCAAAATAAATCGCACTGCGTGCGTTATTGGTGAGACCGCAACGCCTACACCACTATGATGTAAAGTTGCAGTTAACATTTTTCAATAAATATCTGTTCTTATCAGTTTAAAATCTGATATGACACTTACAGAGTGTCCTGATTTTAATCTAATTTTTGAACACTCGGCTTGCGGTTAGGTATTTATACCGCCCTTGCCAAAGGTTGTCCCGTTATTGCACTGCCTCTGGGAGCGGCCTTACTAAAATTAAGAAAAGAATTTGCACGTTGCTTGTTTCCCTAAGTCCACAGCATGGCAGGAAAGAGAATGGCAATGTTTATAATATACTACACACACAATATCATTATATCCTATCACGTAGTATCACACGTAAATATCATTTTCCGATAATACGTTCGTTATACGGAAAAGTTAGTGCGTTTCGCAAATTTATTGCATAGATATAAAAGGGTATTCAGTTTCTTGTGTCAGGTATAGTTAATTATCCAGAAGTGTAGGAAAAATCGCAGACATTTCCGAAATTTAGTGCTATTATTCAGAGTAACTTTTAAAGTATTATTCGAAAAGAATAAAGCTAATTAAATTTATTTTTTAATTTTTAGTAAAAACTAAACTACTTACATTATTAAATTTTAAAATATTTATAAACTGAGATACTCCTCACACGTGCAATCAGAGCTGTATTACGTGATATTTTAATTGACGTCCGCTTCTCCTTCATATGTTACTAAAACGTTAGCATTATAAATTAAAAATATAAATATTTCCATTGTTTTCATTAACACTGTAGCTGGAAATTTTTGTTCAAAAATCTCAATTTGTATGCTCTGTGTTTCGGGAAAAGGGGCTATTGCATCAAATATTGGCAACACCTTATTTCTAAGCCCCGCCTACTAAGAGAAACACTGCATTCCTCATAAGATGAGTTGAATTTCTACTGAATGTCGATGGTGCGTATTTCTATTATTTATAAGATTATCGTATTTCTATTCTATATTATTTTTAAATGTTAAATATATAAGCATAATAATTCTTTTTCCTAAGTGCTTTTCGCCTATCATTATGTACTACTATTTGAAAACTGCAATGCATCATTTCAAAGATAAGCAGTGGTCACTTTTTTTAATATACATCGTTTGTCAAGATCTGCTAGTGATTTATACACATACGTGCAGCGCAATGGTTTAAGAACACTATTTTTAAAATTCGAATTTGAAGAGGCAAGTCTAAAGTTGTTTAAGTAATGGTACGATTAAAGAAGTTCAGGTTTAAGGTAATTCTTTACGTATAAATTTGAAAGAGATACTTATAATAACATCAAGTCATTTAAATTATATAGCTAGTAACAGGTTGATTGGTTAAGAGCCTTAGCTTTTTTTATACTTTCTTATTAAAAAAAAATTATTTAGGGAATCTGCAGGAAGGATGGAAAATAATAAAATAAAGTTAAATACAAATAAAATATGACGCTTGTAATATAAACACTCATATATATTTTAAAATAAACTACATTCAACTATATTCTTTCCCGTTGGAATTTTTTTTCTGTTTTGCTTTGTCTGTTCTTTAACTACGGTTTGAACTCCAGTGTTAATGACGAACATGATCAGTCCGTTATATATGTTTCTTTGTGTATTTTACACGGAAAATACGTTCAGAAGCCTATCTGAATGTTATCCACATATTTAACATTTAATTCATTCACTTATTTTTGCATCTATAAAAATATTCGTTTTTTGAATTTTTAACAAAACTAAATTGAAATCTTCAGTTCCAGGTACACCTTCTTTTATTTCCAAGCCTCTTCTTCTGCGTACTGTGCTCTGAGGAGCAATTGTAGCTCCTAAATTTAAAATCGTTTAAATGTCAGTCGGAATTTCAAGAAGACGAATAAAATCAAATTACTAAATTTCAAATAACTTCGAATGTAATATATTCCAAATGATCAGAAAGTATATGGAGGATAAATACCTGCATTTTTAGTTACAATGATTGGTTCGCATGTTTTTCTAATATCCCTAACCTACTTATTATGCTGAATTTTTTGCACACACAATCCACATTTTATTACGGTCATTTGCTGTTCTTATATTTTCACTTAGTCGTGCAGTCATGTTACGAATTTTGTATTTAGTTTGATATTTTTAGTACAATTATAATTAAAATTTTTGAGTTTCCCCATCTATAGAGCGCGGGGTAAATTTTAACAGACAGCTGCAACGTCGGAAAAGTAAAAATATAGGAGCACGTGCTTCTAACACTGAACAAATGGATAACTCTTTAATTTCATTTGAAATGACAGAAACGTTATAGAATACTGTGTTAGCTGTAACCGTAATTCCATCCTCTTTGTTTACCGGAAATTGCGAGAAGTAAAGAAATTACTGGAAATTTTTGGCGACCGATTGAAAGCTGTAAAATACCGGAGAGAGACATCTTAGTTCAGTTGCTGAATTAGTGTTATTGCGCCTTGTTTTAGTACTGTGTGAACTGAAATATCAGATTTAGCTTTCTCTTTAGAAGCGCATTTTGTGGAGGGGGGGGGGATTTTCTATCAATTAAAAATTTTTAGTAGTTTGAAGT
Organism: Stegodyphus dumicola; assembly: GCF_044657685.1. NCBI lineage: Eukaryota > Metazoa > Arthropoda > Arachnida > Araneae > Eresidae > Stegodyphus > Stegodyphus dumicola. The sequence continues at coordinate 115,986,484 of NC_140778.1, forward strand.
CTAACTACTGATTATACTGCGTGATATTGTGAACACTTGTACGAATATCTCTGATGAAAATTCCAACGTTCTGTTATATATCTTTTGATAAGGATAATTTTTGTGAAAATTTTATCACACTTTTTGCATTCATTCTGTTACGAACCCGTACGCAAGCAACACTTTTTGTTGTCATAGGGTTATTGAACGCCAGTGACAAGACGAATGGTGAACAAATAAGGCAGTTGATGCCAAAGTTCGCTGCGTTCAAAGAAGAAATGAAAGCTGAAGAAGTTCCGTTAAAGAAGAGATGGAACCTGTTAACGTAAAAATGAAACTGGCGAAAGAAAGATGGAAGCTGTTAAAGCAGAAATGAAAGCGCGACAAAAAAAAAAAAAAAAAAAAAAAGGATGGAAACTGATCATGAATTAGTTAAAGGGGAGAAAGTCGTTGAAGGAAAGATGGAATCTTGTCAAGAATCCGTTAAATCAGAGATAAGGGCTGCTAAAGAGGAAATGAAAAGTGAAATTACCTGCATAAGAGAAAACACATCTGAGGCTATGGAAGTCAGAACAGACTCAATTGAAAGTAAAGGTGGACAAATTGAAGCAAAGGTTTCTTCTGTCAAAGAACAAATAGAAAAGCGAGTTTTATCCGTGAACAACAAATCGTTTACAGAGTTTCTTGTGTCAAAAAAACAAACAGAAAGAAGATTTTTCTGCCGTCCAAACGCAAATCGAACAACAAATTGATGATAGGTTTTCTGCAGGCGCCAAAGAAGTTCACGTGTTGAAGAATTTCGTAGCGACGCCAGGGAGCAATACTGATGGTTTACCCATGCCTGCTCGTTCCTCTCTGAATCTATCCAAGTATGATGAGAAGAGCTCCTCTCATATATATATAAGACACAATTTTCTATAGTGGCGGATGCGAATGCATGGGATTCACAAGTTAAGGCCTGTCGTCTCGCCTCTTCTCTAAGAGCAGACGCTGCGGATATTCATCAACCTCGTTCAGAAAACCAGAGACTAGACTTTGAAGCTCTAACCGACAGAAGTGTTTAGAAGAGTACAGCAGGCTTCAATTAAAATCGTCTCACCATAATCCCCCAGAAACACTTCAGGAACATGCCACGGATGTCGAAAAGTTCTCATCTCGCCTTTTTTTTAGAATGCCCGTCAGAAACAAGAGAAATCCTGTTCTTGCAGTACTTCATGGACATCATCTGGGAACCTGAATTATAGAAAGCACTGCGAATGGCGGATGTCAAGGACTTAAAAAAAAAAAAAAAAGCACCGGGGGGAATTCCATGAAATTCGAGGTGGAAATTCTCCTTTTCACCTCTCTGGAATGGGATTACATATCTTGCAATCAGAGCCGTGTTGCTGTGTATTTTTTATTACTCACTACATCTATACCATTAGATGTTCCTAAAAAGGTTAGCGATAAAAGAACTTATACATTATCAAGTAAAGTTTTTTCAGTGATTTTCTCCTGTTTCCGTACCTAAGATTTTTCAAAATCAATATCTGCATTAAAAATGGGTTATAATATCAAACTCCAGCTACAGCTTATTTCTAAGCACCACCCACTGCGAGACGCTGGCGCTGTGCATACAGTGTTTTGAATTCTTTATTGCAGAAAAAAAGTGAAAAAAAAATTAAATAGAAATAATATAGGACGTTAATAATATAAAATTGTGACACTTTAAAGTAAGCCATATTCAATTATATTCTTCCTCCTTTGCAAGGGCCCACCAGCGGCCGAGCGGTAAAGTCGCTGAACACTGGTAGTTCGGTCCTAAGTTCGAATCCCGCGAACGGGCTGGCTGCATGGGCGTTTTCGTGGTTTTCCCCATGTGTAACGTGTATACGAGCCAGTTTCCCTTAGAAAGTCCTCCACGAAGGCATACCTCCTCTTAGGCAGATAGGCCTCGAGGCTTTGCCATAATCACACACACACTTCCTCGTTTGCAAGTTTTCTCTTTCTTTCTCTTTAAATGCTATTTTTAACGGTACAAATCTCTATCATAAAACCATGTTCTACCGAATCTTGCGTCCATAAGCGCGCAAACGCGTTCATGTATCGTCTCATTAATACAAGAAGATGCTAATAGCTAATAAAATATTATGGCTGAACTGAAAACTGCGTCTCGATTCAGATGTTAAATATAAACAAAACATTAAGAAGTTCCGAAAATAATCGATTACGCGAGCTTTAATTAAGACTGGGTGAAATTTCAGTTGTTCAAGTAACATCTGATGTTTAATAAATGCAGGAAACGATGGTTAGTAAATTTCAAAACGGAAAAACATTAAAATAAGTATAAAAAGAATTTACTTTGAATTCTATTTCTATTAGCTTGGTTTGCACTGAAACTTATGAAATGATATAATTACGTTGTTTCTTGACCACAACACCTAAAAATTGCAGACGCTCTTATTATATTCGTATTGATATAAATTCTAAAAAAAATTGCATTTGTTCTTAATATCTTTATATTTATTTTAACAAGCTAATAGAAATAGACACTAGATAATTTTTTTAAATATATATACATTTTTCTTTCTCTTTAGGAGGGAGGCTTGTTTTATAATTATTGTTTCTGTGTGAAATTTGAATTATGAGCAGCATAATATGGAAGGAAATTTCAGTGGACTTTATATCTGTTTTTTATATATATCTGATTTGGAAAAAAGTTATCGTAGACTTATACAAATACTATTCACACATGTAGTAGTTCAGATATTTTACTTCTGCATTTTAAAAATTTTCTTCCGCACGTAATAAAAAGCGAATTGTAAATTTTATTTGCTACACGAATTTTTCAAATCTTATCGCCTTAAAATGGCGAAAACATACTGTAAACTTGATAAGTACGTTTGCTTGTTGGTCTCATTTTGATTCGAAGGTGTCTTTCTAAGGCATCTTCTTTGCAGTCATTTAGCAGAGCTTATTTGTTTACGTCGGCTTCACTCTCCTCGCAAAGCGATACCACAGACGCACTCTGTATGTATTCCAGCCTGTTTGGGCCTAATAAATCGAATACAGAATTTGTACTACGATATTTGTTTTTGCTTCATTTAGTACGAAACAACCTGTATATCTCTTGCCCAATACAGAAGTGATACTTGATATTGTGTTTGCATATTGTAACAATTTGTACTACGATATATGTTTTTGCTTCATTTAGTACGAAACAACCTGTATATCTCTAGCCCAATACAGAAGTGATACTTGATATTGTGTTTACATATTGTAATTTTGTGGCCTTCGCTAGGATGAGAGAAAAAATATTTGACCAGTAGTTAACAGTTAGAAGAAACTATGGGTAGTGTTTCTTGCAACCACTGCATGTTATCGTTTCTCGGCTTGTCGGCTAAGATCAAGTGAAGTAAATTGTTTACAGATTTTATTAATTGTTAATTGTAAATTTCTTCCGCTGAATAGTGAATTGCACGAAACAAACAATGAATCAAAATAAATCGCACTGCGTGCGTTATTGGTGAGACCGCAACGCCTACACCACTATGATGTAAAGTTGCAGTTAACATTTTTCAATAAATATCTGTTCTTATCAGTTTAAAATCTGATATGACACTTACAGAGTGTCCTGATTTTAATCTAATTTTTGAACACTCGGCTTGCGGTTAGGTATTTATACCGCCCTTGCCAAAGGTTGTCCCGTTATTGCACTGCCTCTGGGAGCGGCCTTACTAAAATTAAGAAAAGAATTTGCACGTTGCTTGTTTCCCTAAGTCCACAGCATGGCAGGAAAGAGAATGGCAATGTTTATAATATACTACACACACAATATCATTATATCCTATCACGTAGTATCACACGTAAATATCATTTTCCGATAATACGTTCGTTATACGGAAAAGTTAGTGCGTTTCGCAAATTTATTGCATAGATATAAAAGGGTATTCAGTTTCTTGTGTCAGGTATAGTTAATTATCCAGAAGTGTAGGAAAAATCGCAGACATTTCCGAAATTTAGTGCTATTATTCAGAGTAACTTTTAAAGTATTATTCGAAAAGAATAAAGCTAATTAAATTTATTTTTTAATTTTTAGTAAAAACTAAACTACTTACATTATTAAATTTTAAAATATTTATAAACTGAGATACTCCTCACACGTGCAATCAGAGCTGTATTACGTGATATTTTAATTGACGTCCGCTTCTCCTTCATATGTTACTAAAACGTTAGCATTGAAAGATCTATAAAATTAAAAATATAAATATTTCCATTGTTTTCATTAACACTGTAGCTGGAAATTTTTGTTCAAAAATCTCAATTTGTATGCTCTGTGTTTTGGGAAAAGGGGCTATTGCATCAAATATTGGCAACACCTTATTTCTAAGCCCCGCCTACTAAGAGAAACACTGCATTCCTCATAAGATGAGTTGAATTTCTACTGACTGTCGATGGTGCGTATTTCTATTATTTATAAGATTATCGTATTTCTATTCTATATTATTTTTAAATGTTAAATATATAAGCATAATAATTCTTTTTCCTAAGTGCTTTTCGCCTATCATTATGTACTACTATTTGAAAACTGCAATGCATCATTTCAAAGATAAGCAGTGGTCACTTTTTTTAATATACATCGTTTGTCAAGATCTGCTAGTGATTTATACACATACGTGCAGCGCAATGGTTTAAGAACATTATTTTTAAAATTCGAATTTGAAGAGGCAAGTCTAAAGTTGTTTAAGTAATGGTACGATTAAAGAAGTTCAGGTTTAAGGTAATTCTTTACGTATAAATTTGAAAGAGATACTTATAATAACATCAAGTCATTTAAATTATATAGCTAGTAACAGGTTGATTGGTTAAGAGCCTTAGCTTTTTTTATACTTTCTTATTAAAAAAAAATTATTTAGGGAATCTGCAGGAAGGATGGAAAATAATAAAATAAAGTTAAATACAAATAAAATATGACGCTTGTAATATAAACACTGATATATATTTTAAAATAAACTACATTCAACTATATTCTTTCCCGTTGGAATTTTTTTTCTGTTTTGCTTTGTCTGTTCTTTAACTACGGTTTGAACTCCAGTGTTAATGACGAACATGATCAGTCCGTTATATATGTTTCTTTGTGTATTTTACACGGAAAATACGTTCAGAAGCCTATCTGAATGTTATCCACATATTTAACATTTAATTCATTCACTTATTTTTGCATCTATAAAAATATTCGTTTTTTGAATTTTTAACAAAACTAAATTGAAATCTTCAGTTCCAGGTACACCTTCTTTTATTTCCAAGCCTCTTCTTCTGCGTACTGTGCTCTGAGGAGCAATTGTAGCTCCTAAATTTAAAATCGTTTAAATGTCAGTCGGAATTTCAAGAAGACGAATAAAATCAAATTACTAAATTTCAAATAACTTCGAATGTAATATATTCCAAATGATCAGAAAGTATATGGAGGATAAATACCTGCATTTTTAGTTACAATGATTGGTTCGCATGTTTTTCTAATATCCCTAACCTACTTATTATGCTGAATTTTTTGCACACACAATCCACATTTTATTACGGTCATTTGCTGTTCTTATATTTTCACTTAGTCGTGCAGTCATGTTACGAATTTTGTATTTAGTTTGATATTTTTAGTACAATTATAATTAAAATTTTTGAGTTTCCCCATCTATAGAGCGCGGGGTAAATTTTAACAGACAGCTGCAACGTCGGAAAAGTAAAAATATAGGAGCACGTGCTTCTAACACTGAACAAATGGATAACTCTTTAATTTCATTTGAAATGACAGAAACGTTATAGAATACTGTGTTAGCTGTAACCGTAATTCCATCCTCTTTGTTTACCGGAAATTGCGAGAAGTAAATAAATTACTGGAAATTTTTGGCGACCGATTGAAAGCTGTAAAATACCGGAGAGAGACATCTTAGTTCAGTTGCTGAATTAGTGTTATTGCGCCTTGTTTTAGTACTGTGTGAACTGAAATATCAGATTTAGCTTTCTCTTTAGAAGCGCATTTTGTGGAGGGGGGGGGATTTTCTATCAATTAAAAATTTTTAGTAGTTTGAAGTCTAACTACTGATTATACTGCGTGATATTGTGAACACTTGTACGAATATCTCTGATGAAAATTCCAACGTTCTGTTATATATCTTTTGATAAGGATAATTTTTGTGAAAATTTTATCACACTTTTTGCATTCATTCTGTTACGAACCCGTACGCAAGCAACACTTTTTGGTGTCATAGGGTTATTGAACGCCAGTGACAAGACGAATGGTGAACAAATAAGGCAGTTGATGCCAAAGTTCGCTGCGTTCAAAGAAGAAATGAAAGCTGAAGAAGTTCCGTTAAAGAAGAGATGGAACCTGTTAACGTAAAAATGAAACTGGCGAAAGAAAGATGGAAGCTGTTAAAGCAGAAATGAAAGCGCGACAAAAAAAAAAAAAAAAAGGATGGAAACTGATCATGAATTAGTTAAAGGGGAGAAAGTCGTTGAAGGAAAGATGGAATCTTGTCAAGAATCCGTTAAATCAGAGATAAGGGCTGCTAAAGAGGAAATGAAAAGTGAAATTACCTGCATAAGAGAAAACACATCTGAGGCTATGGAAGTCAGAACAGACTCAATTGAAAGTAAAGGTGGACAAATTGAAGCAAAGGTTTCTTCTGTCAAAGAACAAATAGAAAAGCGAGTTTTATCCGTGAACAACAAATCGTTTACAGAGTTTCTTGTGTCAAAAAAACAAACAGAAAGAAGATTTTTCTGCCGTCCAAACGCAAATCGAACAACAAATTGATGATAGGTTTTCTGCAGGCGCCAAAGAAGTTCACGTGTTGAAGAATTTCGTAGCGACGCCAGGGAGCAATACTGATGGTTTACCCATGCCTGCTCGTTCCTCTCTGAATCTATCCAAGTATGATGAGAAGAGCTCCTCTCATATATATATAAGACACAATTTTCTATAGTGGCGGATGCGAATGCATGGGATTCACAAGTTAAGGCCTGTCGTCTCGCCTCTTCTCTAAGAGCAGACGCTGCGGATATTCATCAACCTCGTTCAGAAAACCAGAGACTAGACTTTGAAGCTCTAACCGACAGAAGTGTTTAGAAGAGTACAGCAGGCTTCAATTAAAATCGTCTCACCATAATCCCCCAGAAACACTTCAGGAACATGCCACGGATGTCGAAAAGTTCTCATCTCGCCTTTTTTTTAGAATGCCCGTCAGAAACAAGAGAAATCCTGTTCTTGCAGTACTTCATGGACATCATCTGGGAACCTGAATTATAGAAAGCACTGCGAATGGCGGATGTCAAGGACTTAAAAAAAAAAAAAAAGCACCGGGGGGAATTCCATGAAATTCGAGGTGGAAATTCTCCTTTTCACCTCTCTGGAATGGGATTACATATCTTGCAATCAGAGCCGTGTTGCTGTGTATTTTTTATTACTCACTACATCTATACCATTAGATGTTCCTAAAAAGGTTAGCGATAAAAGAACTTATACATTATCAAGTAAAGTTTTTTCAGTGATTTTCTCCTGTTTCCGTACCTAAGATTTTTCAAAATCAATATCTGCATTAAAAATGGGTTATAATATCAAACTCCAGCTACAGCTTATTTCTAAGCACCACCCACTGCGAGACGCTGGCGCTGTGCATACAGTGTTTTGAATTCTTTATTGCAGAAAAAAAGTGAAAAAAAAAATTAAATAGAAATAATATAGGACGTTAATAATATAAAATTGTGACACTTTAAAGTAAGCCATATTCAATTATATTCTTCCTCCTTTGCAAGGGCCCACCAGCGGCCGAGCGGTAAAGTCGCTGAACACTGGTAGTTCGGTCCTAAGTTCGAATCCCGCGAACGGGCTGGCTGCATGGGCGTTTTCGTGGTTTTCCCCATGTGTAACGTGTATACGAGCCAGTTTCCCTTAGAAAGTCCTCCACGAAGGCATACCTCCTCTTAGGCAGATAGGCCTCGAGGCTTTGCCATAATCACACACACACTTCCTCGTTTGCAAGTATTCTCTTTCTTTCTCTTTAAATGCTATTTTTAACGGTACAAATCTCTATCATAAAACCATGTTCTACCGAATCTTGCGTCCATAAGCGCGCAAACGCGTTCATGTATCGTCTCATTAATACAAGAAGATGCTAATAGCTAATAAAATATTATGGCTGAACTGAAAACTGCGTCTCGATTCAGATGTTAAATATAAACAAAACATTAAGAAGTTCCGAAAATAATCGATTACGCGAGCTTTAATTAAGACTGGGTGAAATTTCAGTTGTTCAAGTAACATCTGATGTTTAATAAATGCAGGAAACGATGGTTAGTAAATTTCAAAACGGAAAAACATTAAAATAAGTATAAAAAGAATTTACTTTGAATTCTATTTCTATTAGCTTGGTTTGCACTGAAACTTATGAAATGATATAATTACGTTGTTTCTTGACCACAACACCTAAAAATTGCAGACGCTCTTATTATATTCGTATTGATATAAATTCTAAAAAAAATTGCATTTGTTCTTAATATCTTTATATTTATTTTAACAAGCTAATAGAAATAGACACTAGATAATTTTTTTAAATATATATACATTTTTCTTTCTCTTTAGGAGGGAGGCTTGTTTTATAATTATTGTTTCTGTGTGAAATTTGAATTATGAGCAGCATAATATGGAAGGAAATTTCAGTGGACTTTATATCTGTTTTTTATATATATCTGATTTGGAAAAAAGTTATCGTAGACTTATACAAATACTATTCACACATGTAGTAGTTCAGATATTTTACTTCTGCATTTTAAAAATTTTCTTCCGCACGTAATAAAAAGCGAATTGTAAATTTTATTTGCTACACGAATTTTTCAAATCTTATCGCCTTAAAATGGCGAAAACATACTGTAAACTTGATAAGTACGTTTGCTTGTTGGTCTCATTTTGATTCGAAGGTGTCTTTCTAAGGCATCTTCTTTGCAGTCATTTAGCAGAGCTTATTTGTTTACGTCGGCTTCACTCTCCTCGCAAAGCGATACCACAGACGCACTCTGTATGTATTCCAGCCTGTTTGGGCCTAATAAATCGAATACAGAATTTGTACTACGATATTTGTTTTTGCTTCATTTAGTACGAAACAACCTGTATATCTCTTGCCCAATACAGAAGTGATACTTGATATTGTGTTTGCATATTGTAACAATTTGTACTACGATATATGTTTTTGCTTCATTTAGTACGAAACAACCTGTATATCTCTAGCCCAATACAGAAGTGATACTTGATATTGTGTTTACATATTGTAATTTTGTGGCCTTCGCTAGGATGAGAGAAAAAATATTTGACCAGTAGTTAACAGTTAGAAGAAACTATGGGTAGTGTTTCTTGCAACCACTGCATGTTATCGTTTCTCGGCTTGTCGGCTAAGATCAAGTGAAGTAAATTGTTTACAGATTTTATTAATTGTTAATTGTAAATTTCTTCCGCTGAATAGTGAATTGCACGAAACAAACAATGAATCAAAATAAATCGCACTGCGTGCGTTATTGGTGAGACCGCAACGCCTACACCACTATGATGTAAAGTTGCAGTTAACATTTTTCAATAAATATCTGTTCTTATCAGTTTAAAATCTGATATGACACTTACAGAGTGTCCTGATTTTAATCTAATTTTTGAACACTCGGCTTGCGGTTAGGTATTTATACCGCCCTTGCCAAAGGTTGTCCCGTTATTGCACTGCCTCTGGGAGCGGCCTTACTAAAATTAAGAAAAGAATTTGCACGTTGCTTGTTTCCCTAAGTCCACAGCATGGCAGGAAAGAGAATGGCAATGTTTATAATATACTACACACACAATATCATTATATCCTATCACGTAGTATCACACGTAAATATCATTTTCCGATAATACGTTCGTTATACGGAAAAGTTAGTGCGTTTCGCAAATTTATTGCATAGATATAAAAGGGTATTCAGTTTCTTGTGTCAGGTATAGTTAATTATCCAGAAGTGTAGGAAAAATCGCAGACATTTCCGAAATTTAGTGCTATTATTCAGAGTAACTTTTAAAGTATTATTCGAAAAGAATAAAGCTAATTAAATTTATTTTTTAATTTTTAGTAAAAACTAAACTACTTACATTATTAAATTTTAAAATATTTATAAACTGAGATACTCCTCACACGTGCAATCAGAGCTGTATTACGTGATATTTTAATTGACGTCCGCTTCTCCTTCATATGTTACTAAAACGTTAGCATTGAAAGATCTATAAAATTAAAAATATAAATATTTCCATTGTTTTCATTAACACTGTAGCTGGAAATTTTTGTTCAAAAATCTCAATTTGTATGCTCTGTGTTTTGGGAAAAGGGGCTATTGCATCAAATATTGGCAACACCTTATTTCTAAGCCCCGCCTACTAAGAGAAACACTGCATTCCTCATAAGATGAGTTGAATTTCTACTGAATGTCGATGGTGCGTATTTCTATTATTTATAAGATTATCGTATTTCTATTCTATATTATTTTTAAATGTTAAATATATAAGCATAATAATTCTTTTTCCTAAGTGCTTTTCGCCTATCATTATGTACTACTATTTGAAAACTGCAATGCATCATTTCAAAGATAAGCAGTGGTCACTTTTTTTAATATACATCGTTTGTCAAGATCTGCTAGTGATTTATACACATACGTGCAGCGCAATGGTTTAAGAACATTATTTTTAAAATTCGAATTTGAAGAGGCAAGTCTAAAGTTGTTTAAGTAATGGTACGATTAAAGAAGTTCAGGTTTAAGGTAATTCTTTACGTATAAATTTGAAAGAGATACTTATAATAACATCAAGTCATTTAAATTATATAGCTAGTAACAGGTTGATTGGTTAAGAGCCTTAGCTTTTTTTATACTTTCTTATTAAAAAAAAATTATTTAGGGAATCTGCAGGAAGGATGGAAAATAATAAAATAAAGTTAAATACAAATAAAATATGACGCTTGTAATATAAACACTGATATATATTTTAAAATAAACTACATTCAACTATATTCTTTCCCGTTGGAATTTTTTTTCTGTTTTGCTTTGTCTGTTCTTTAACTACGGTTTGAACTCCAGTGTTAATGACGAACATGATCAGTCCGTTATATATGTTTCTTTGTGTATTTTACACGGAAAATACGTTCAGAAGCCTATCTGAATGTTATCCACATATTTAACATTTAATTCATTCACTTATTTTTGCATCTATAAAAATATTCGTTTTTTGAATTTTTAACAAAACTAAATTGAAATCTTCAGTTCCAGGTACACCTTCTTTTATTTCCAAGCCTCTTCTTCTGCGTACTGTGCTCTGAGGAGCAATTGTAGCTCCTAAATTTAAAATCGTTTAAATGTCAGTCGGAATTTCAAGAAGACGAATAAAATCAAATTACTAAATTTCAAATAACTTCGAATGTAATATATTCCAAATGATCAGAAAGTATATGGAGGATAAATACCTGCATTTTTAGTTACAATGATTGGTTCGCATGTTTTTCTAATATCCCTAACCTACTTATTATGCTGAATTTTTTGCACACACAATCCACATTTTATTACGGTCATTTGCTGTTCTTATATTTTCACTTAGTCGTGCAGTCATGTTACGAATTTTGTATTTAGTTTGATATTTTTAGTACAATTATAATTAAAATTTTTGAGTTTCCCCATCTATAGAGCGCGGGGTAAATTTTAACAGACAGCTGCAACGTCGGAAAAGTAAAAATATAGGAGCACGTGCTTCTAACACTGAACAAATGGATAACTCTTTAATTTCATTTGAAATGACAGAAACGTTATAGAATACTGTGTTAGCTGTAACCGTAATTCCATCCTCTTTGTTTACCGGAAATTGCGAGAAGTAAATAAATTACTGGAAATTTTTGGCGACCGATTGAAAGCTGTAAAATACCGGAGAGAGACATCTTAGTTCAGTTGCTGAATTAGTGTTATTGCGCCTTGTTTTAGTACTGTGTGAACTGAAATATCAGATTTAGCTTTCTCTTTAGAAGCGCATTTTGTGGAGGGGGGGGATTTTCTATCAATTAAAAATTTTTAGTAGTTTGAAGTCTAACTACTGATTATACTGCGTGATATTGTGAACACTTGTACGAATATCTCTGATGAAAATTCCAACGTTCTGTTATATATCTTTTGATAAGGATAATTTTTGTGAAAATTTTATCACACTTTTTGCATTCATTCTGTTACGAACCCGTACGCAAGCAACACTTTTTGGTGTCATAGGGTTATTGAACGCCAGTGACAAGACGAATGGTGAACAAATAAGGCAGTTGATGCCAAAGTTCGCTGCGTTCAAAGAAGAAATGAAAGCTGAAGAAGTTCCGTTAAAGAAGAGATGGAACCTGTTAACGTAAAAATGAAACTGGCGAAAGAAAGATGGAAGCTGTTAAAGCAGAAATGAAAGCGCGACAAAAAAAAAAAAAAAAAAAAAAAGGATGGAAACTGATCATGAATTAGTTAAAGGGGAGAAAGTCGTTGAAGGAAAGATGGAATCTTGTCAAGAATCCGTTAAATCAGAGATAAGGGCTGCTAAAGAGGAAATGAAAAGTGAAATTACCTGCATAAGAGAAAACACATCTGAGGCTATGGAAGTCAGAACAGACTCAATTGAAAGTAAAGGTGGACAAATTGAAGCAAAGGTTTCTTCTGTCAAAGAACAAATAGAAAAGCGAGTTTTATCCGTGAACAACAAATCGTTTACAGAGTTTCTTGTGTCAAAAAAACAAACAGAAAGAAGATTTTTCTGCCGTCCAAACGCAAATCGAACAACAAATTGATGATAGGTTTTCTGCAGGCGCCAAAGAAGTTCACGTGTTGAAGAATTTCGTAGCGACGCCAGGGAGCAATACTGATGGTTTACCCATGCCTGCTCGTTCCTCTCTGAATCTATCCAAGTATGATGAGAAGAGCTCCTCTCATATATATATAAGACACAATTTTCTATAGTGGCGGATGCGAATGCATGGGATTCACAAGTTAAGGCCTGTCGTCTCGCCTCTTCTCTAAGAGCAGACGCTGCGGATATTCATCAACCTCGTTCAGAAAACCAGAGACTAGACTTTGAAGCTCTAACCGACAGAAGTGTTTAGAAGAGTACAGCAGGCTTCAATTAAAATCGTCTCACCATAATCCCCCAGAAACACTTCAGGAACATGCCACGGATGTCGAAAAGTTCTCATCTCGCCTTTTTTTTAGAATGCCCGTCAGAAACAAGAGAAATCCTGTTCTTGCAGTACTTCATGGACATCATCTGGGAACCTGAATTATAGAAAGCACTGCGAATGGCGGATGTCAAGGACTTAAAAAAAAAAAAAAAGCACCGGGGGGAATTCCATGAAATTCGAGGTGGAAATTCTCCTTTTCACCTCTCTGGAATGGGATTACATATCTTGCAATCAGAGCCGTGTTGCTGTGTATTTTTTATTACTCACTACATCTATACCATTAGATGTTCCTAAAAAGGTTAGCGATAAAAGAACTTATACATTATCAAGTAAAGTTTTTTCAGTGATTTTCTCCTGTTTCCGTACCTAAGATTTTTCAAAATCAATATCTGCATTAAAAATGGGTTATAATATCAAACTCCAGCTACAGCTTATTTCTAAGCACCACCCACTGCGAGACGCTGGCGCTGTGCATACAGTGTTTTGAATTCTTTATTGCAGAAAAAAAGTGAAAAAAAAAATTAAATAGAAATAATATAGGACGTTAATAATATAAAATTGTGACACTTTAAAGTAAGCCATATTCAATTATATTCTTCCTCCTTTGCAAGGGCCCACCAGCGGCCGAGCGGTAAAGTCGCTGAACACTGGTAGTTCGGTCCTAAGTTCGAATCCCGCGAACGGGCTGGCTGCATGGGCGTTTTCGTGGTTTTCCCCATGTGTAACGTGTATACGAGCCAGTTTCCCTTAGAAAGTCCTCCACGAAGGCATACCTCCTCTTAGGCAGATAGGCCTCGAGGCTTTGCCATAATCACACACACACTTCCTCGTTTGCAAGTTTTCTCTTTCTTTCTCTTTAAATGCTATTTTTAACGGTACAAATCTCTATCATAAAACCATGTTCTACCGAATCTTGCGTCCATAAGCGCGCAAACGCGTTCATGTATCGTCTCATTAATACAAGAAGATGCTAATAGCTAATAAAATATTATGGCTGAACTGAAAACTGCGTCTCGATTCAGATGTTAAATATAAACAAAACATTAAGAAGTTCCGAAAATAATCGATTACGCGAGCTTTAATTAAGACTGGGTGAAATTTCAGTTGTTCAAGTAACATCTGATGTTTAATAAATGCAGGAAACGATGGTTAGTAAATTTCAAAACGGAAAAACATTAAAATAAGTATAAAAAGAATTTACTTTGAATTCTATTTCTATTAGCTTGGTTTGCACTGAAACTTATGAAATGATATAATTACGTTGTTTCTTGACCACAACACCTAAAAATTGCAGAGGCTCTTATTATATTCGTATTGATATAAATTCTAAAAAAAATTGCATTTGTTCTTAATATCTTTATATTTATTTTAACAAGCTAATAGAAATAGACACTAGATAATTTTTTTAAATATATATACATTTTTCTTTCTCTTTAGGAGGGAGGCTTGTTTTATAATTATTGTTTCTGTGTGAAATTTGAATTATGAGCAGCATAATATGGAAGGAAATTTCAGTGGACTTTATATCTGTTTTTTATATATATCTGATTTGGAAAAAAGTTATCGTAGACTTATACAAATACTATTCACACATGTAGTAGTTCAGATATTTTACTTCTGCATTTTAAAAATTTTCTTCCGCACGTAATAAAAAGCGAATTGTAAATTTTATTTGCTACACGAATTTTTCAAATCTTATCGCCTTAAAATGGCGAAAACATACTGTAAACTTGATAAGTACGTTTGCTTGTTGGTCTCATTTTGATTCGAAGGTGTCTTTCTAAGGCATCTTCTTTGCAGTCATTTAGCAGAGCTTATTTGTTTACGTCGGCTTCACTCTCCTCGCAAAGCGATACCACAGACGCACTCTGTATGTATTCCAGCCTGTTTGGGCCTAATAAATCGAATACAGAATTTGTACTACGATATTTGTTTTTGCTTCATTTAGTACGAAACAACCTGTATATCTCTTGCCCAATACAGAAGTGATACTTGATATTGTGTTTGCATATTGTAACAATTTGTACTACGATATATGTTTTTGCTTCATTTAGTACGAAACAACCTGTATATCTCTAGCCCAATACAGAAGTGATACTTGATATTGTGTTTACATATTGTAATTTTGTGGCCTTCGCTAGGATGAGAGAAAAAATATTTGACCAGTAGTTAACAGTTAGAAGAAACTATGGGTAGTGTTTCTTGCAACCACTGCATGTTATCGTTTCTCGGCTTGTCGGCTAAGATCAAGTGAAGTAAATTGTTTACAGATTTTATTAATTGTTAATTGTAAATTTCTTCCGCTGAATAGTGAATTGCACGAAACAAACAATGAATCAAAATAAATCGCACTGCGTGCGTTATTGGTGAGACCGCAACGCCTACACCACTATGATGTAAATTTGCAGTTAACATTTTTCAATAAACATCTGTTCTTATCAGTTTAAAATCTGATATGACACTTACAGAGTGTCCTGATTTAATCTAATTATTGAACACTCGGCTTGCGGTTAGGTATTTATACCGCCCTTGCCAAAGGTTGTCCCGTTATTGCACTGCCTCTGGGAGCGGCCCTACTAAAATTAAGAAAAGAATTTGCACGTTGCTTGTTTCCCTAAGTCCACAGCATGGCAGGAAAGAGAATGGCAATGTTTATAATATACTACACACACAATATCATTATATCCTATCACGTAGTATCACACGTAAATATCATTTTCCGATAATACGTTCGTTATACGGAAAAGTTAGTGCGTTTCGCAAATTTATTGCATAGATATAAAAGGGTATTCAGTTTCTTGTGTCAGGTATAGTTAATTATCCAGAAGTGTAGGAAAAATCGCAGACATTTCCGAAATTTAGTGCTATTATTCAGAGTAACTTTTAAAGTATTATTCGAAAAGAATAAAGCTAATTAAATTTATTTTTTAATTTTTAGTAAAAACTAAACTACTTACATTATTAAATTTTAAAATATTTATAAACTGAGATACTCCTCACACGTGCAATCAGAGCTGTATTACGTGATATTTTAATTGACGTCCGCTTCTCCTTCATATGTTACTAAAACGTTAGCATTGAAAGATCTATAAAATTAAAAATATAAATATTTCCATTGTTTTCATTAACACTGTAGCTGGAAATTTTTGTTCAAAAATCTCAATTTGTATGCTCTGTGTTTTGGGAAAAGGGGCTATTGCATCAAATATTGGCAACACCTTATTTCTAAGCCCCGCCTACTAAGAGAAACACTGCATTCCTCATAAGATGAGTTGAATTTCTATTGAATGTCGATGGTGCGTATTTCTATTATTTATAAGATTATCGTATTTCTATTCTATATTATTTTTAAATGTTAAATATATAAGCATAATAATTCTTTTTCCTAAGTGCTTTTCGCCTATCATTATGTACTACTATTTGAAAACTGCAATGCATCATTTCAAAGATAAGCAGTGGTCACTTTTTTTAATATACATCGTTTGTCAAGATCTGCTAGTGATTTATACACATACGTGCAGCGCAATGGTTTAAGAACACTATTTTTAAAATTCGAATTTGAAGAGGCAAGTCTAAAGTTGTTTAAGTAATGGTACGATTAAAGAAGTTCAGGTTTAAGGTAATTCTTTACGTATAAATTTGAAAGAGATACTTATAATAACATCAAGTCATTTAAATTATATAGCTAGTAACAGGTTGATTGGTTAAGAGCCTTAGCTTTTTTTATACTTTCTTATTAAAAAAAAATTATTTAGGGAATCTGCAGGAAGTATGGAAAATAATAAAATAAAGTTAAATACAAATAAAATATGACGCTTGTAATATAAACACTGATATATATTTTAAAATAAACTACATTCAACTATATTCTTTCCCGTTGGAATTTTTTTTCTGTTTTGCTTTGTCTGTTCTTTAACTACGGTTTGAACTCCAGTGTTAATGACGAACATGATCAGTCCGTTATATATGTTTCTTTGTGTATTTTACACGGAAAATACGTTCAGAAGCCTATCTGAATGTTATCCACATATTTAACATTTAATTCATTCACTTATTTTTGCATCTATAAAAATATTCGTTTTTTGAATTTTTAACGAAACTAAATTGAAATCTTCAGTTCCAGGTACACCTTCTTTTATTTCCAAGCCTCTTCTTCTGCGTACTGTGCTCTGAGGAGCAATTGTAGCTCCTAAATTTAAAATCGTTTAAATGTCAGTCGGAATTTCAAGAAGACGAATAAAATCAAATTACTAAATTTCAAATAACTTCGAATGTAATATATTCCAAATGATCAGAAAGTATATGGAGGATTAATACCTGCATTTTTAGTTACAATGATTGGTTCGCATGTTTTTCTAATATCCCTAACCTACTTATTATGCTGAATTTTTTGCACACACAATCCACATTTTATTACGGTCATTTGCTGTTCTTATATTTTCACTTAGTCGTGCAGTCATGTTACGAATTTTGTATTTAGTTTGATATTTTTAGTACAATTATAATTAAAATTTTTGAGTTTCCCCATCTATAGAGCGCGGGGTAAATTTTAACAGACAGCTGCAACGTCGGAAAAGTAAAAATATAGGAGCACGTGCTTCTAACACTGAACAAATGGATAACTCTTTAATTTCATTTGAAATGACAGAAACGTTATAGAATACTGTGTTAGCTGTAACCGTAATTCCATCCTCTTTGTTTACCGGAAATTGCGAGAAGTAAAGAAATTACTGGAAATTTTTGGCGACCGATTGAAAGCTGTAAAATACCGGAGAGAGACATCTTAGTTCAGTTGCTGAATTAGTGTTATTGCGCCTTGTTTTAGTACTGTGTGAACTGAAATATCAGATTTAGCTTTCTCTTTAGAAGCGCATTTTGTGGAGGGGGGGGATTTTCTATCAATTAAAAATTTTTAGTAGTTTGAAGTCTAACTACTGATTATACTGCGTGATATTGTGAACACTTGTACGAATATCTCTGATGAAAATTCCAACGTTCTGTTATATTTCTTTTGATAAGGATAATTTTTGTGAAAATTTTATCACACTTTTTGCATTCATTCTGTTACGAACCCGTACGCAAGCAACACTTTTTGGTGTCATAGGGTTATTGAATGCCAGTGACAAGACGAATGGTGAACAAATAAGGCAGTTGATGCCAAAGTTCGCTGCGTTCAAAGAAGAAATGAAAGCTGAAGAAGTTCCGTTAAAGAAGAGATGGAACCTGTTAACGTAAAAATGAAACTGGCGAAAGAAAGATGGAAGCTGTTAAAGCAGAAATGAAAGCGCGACAAAAAAAAAAAAAAAAAAAAGGATGGAAACTGATCATGAATTAGTTAAAGGGGAGAAAGTCGTTGAAGGAAAGATGGAATCTTGTCAAGAATCCGTTAAATCAGAGATAAGGGCTGCTAAAGAGGAAATGAAAAGTGAAATGACCTGCATAAGAGAAAACACATCTGAGGCTATGGAAGTCAGAACAGACTCAATTGAAAGTAAAGGTGGACAAATTGAAGCAAAGGTTTCTTCTGTCAAAGAACAAATAGAAAAGCGAGTTTTATCCGTGAACAACAAATCGTTTACAGAGTTTCTTGTGTCAAAAAAACAAACAGAAAGAAGATTTTTCTGCCGTCCAAACGCAAATCGAACAACAAATTGATGATAGGTTTTCTGCAGGCGCCAAAGAAGTTCACGTGTTGAAGAATTTCGTAGCGACGCCAGGGAGCAATACTGATGGTTTACCCATGCCTGCTCGTTCCTCTCTGAATCTATCCAAGTATGATGAGAAGAGCTCCTCTCATATATATATAAGACACAATTTTCTATAGTGGCGGATGCGAATGCATGGGATTCACAAGTTAAGGCCTGTCGTCTCGCCTCTTCTCTAAGAGCAGACGCTGCGGATATTCATCAACCTCGTTCAGAAAACCAGAGACTAGACTTTGAAGCTCTAACCGACAGAAGTGTTTAGAAGAGTACAGCAGGCTTCAATTAAAATCGTCTCACCATAATCCCCCAGAAACACTTCAGGAACATGCCACGGATGTCGAAAAGTTCTCATCTCGCCTTTTTTTTAGAATGCCCGTCAGAAACAAGAGAAATCCTGTTCTTGCAGTACTTCATGGACATCATCTGGGAACCTGAATTATAGAAAGCACTGCGAATGGCGGATGTCAAGGACTTAAAAAAAAAAAAAAAAAAAAAAAGCACCGGGGGGAATTCCATGAAATTCGAGGTGGAAATTCTCCTTTTCACCTCTCTGGAATGGGATTACATATCTTGCAATCAGAGCCGTGTTGCTGTGTATTTTTTATTACTCACTACATCTATACCATTAGATGTTCCTAAAAAGGTTAGCGATAAAAGAACTTATACATTATCAAGTAAAGTTTTTTCAGTGATTTTCTCCTGTTTCCGTACCTAAGATTTTTCAAAATCAATATCTGCATTAAAAATGGGTTATAATATCAAACTCCAGCTACAGCTTATTTCTAAGCACCACCCACTGCGAGACGCTGGCGCTGTGCATACAGTGTTTTGAATTCTTTATTGCAGAAAAAAAGTGAAAAAAAAAATTAAATAGGAATAATATAGGACGTTAATAATATAAAATTGTGACACTTTAAAGTAAGCCATATTCAATTATATTCTTCCTCCTTTGCAAGGGCCCACCAGCGGCCGAGCGGTAAAGTCGCTGAACACTGGTAGTTCGGTCCGAGGTTCGAATCCCGCGAACGGGCTGGCTGCATGGGCGTTTTCGTAGTTTTCCCCATGTGTAACGTGTATACGAGCCAGTTTCCCTTAGAAAGTCCTCCACGAAGGCATACCTCCTCTTAGGCAGATAGGCCTCGAGGCTTTGCCATAATCACACACACACTTCCTCGTTTGCAAGTTTTCTCTTTCTTTCTCTTTAAATGCTATTTTTAACGGTACAAATCTCTATCATAAAACCATGTTCTACCGAATCTTGCGTCCATAAGCGCGCAAACGCGTTCATGTATCGTCTCATTAATACAAGAAGATGCTAATAGCTAATAAAATATTATGGCTGAACTGAAAACTGCGTCTCGATTCAGATGTTAAATATAAACAAAACATTAAGAAGTTCCGAAAATAATCGATTACGCGAGCTTTAATTAAGACTGGGTGAAATTTCAGTTGTTCAAGTAACATCTGATGTTTAATAAATGCAGGAAACGATGGTTAGTAAATTTCAAAACGGAAAAACATTAAAATAAGTATAAAAAGAATTTACTTTGAATTCTATTTCTATTAGCTTGGTTTGCACTGAAACTTATGAAATGATATAATTACGTTGTTTCTTGACCACAACACCTAAAAATTGCAGAGGCTCTTATTATATTCGTATTGATATAAATTCTAAAAAAAATTGCATTTGTTCTTAATATCTTTATATTTATTTTAACAAGCTAATAGAAATAGACACTAGATAATTTTTTTAAATATATATACATTTTTCTTTCTCTTTAGGAGGGAGGCTTGTTTTATAATTATTGTTTCTGTGTGAAATTTGAATTATGAGCAGCATAATATGGAAGGAAATTTCAGTGGACTTTATATCTGTTTTTTATATATATCTGATTTGGAAAAAAGTTATCGTAGACTTATACAAATACTATTCACACATGTAGTAGTTCAGATATTTTACTTCTGCATTTTAAAAATTTTCTTCCGCACGTAATAAAAAGCGAATTGTAAATTTTATTTGCTACACGAATTTTTCAAATCTTATCGCCTTAAAATGGCGAAAACATACTGTAAACTTGATAAGTACGTTTGCTTGTTGGTCTCATTTTGATTCGAAGGTGTCTTTCTAAGGCATCTTCTTTGCAGTCATTTAGCAGAGCTTATTTGTTTACGTCGGCTTCACTCTCCTCGCAAAGCGATACCACAGACGCACTCTGTATGTATTCCAGCCTGTTTGGGCCTAATAAATCGAATACAGAATTTGTACTACGATATTTGTTTTTGCTTCATTTAGTACGAAACAACCTGTATATCTCTTGCCCAATACAGAAGTGATACTTGATATTGTGTTTGCATATTGTAACAATTTGTACTACGATATATGTTTTTGCTTCATTTAGTACGAAACAACCTGTATATCTCTAGCCCAATACAGAAGTGATACTTGATATTGTGTTTACATATTGTAATTTTGTGGCCTTCGCTAGGATGAGAGAAAAAATATTTGACCAGTAGTTAACAGTTAGAAGAAACTATGGGTAGTGTTTCTTGCAACCACTGCATGTTATCGTTTCTCCGCTTGTCGGCTAAGATCAAGTGAAGTAAATTGTTTACAGATTTTATTAATTGTAAATTGTAAATTTCTTCCGCTGAATAGTGAATTGCACGAAACAAACAATGAATCAAAATAAATCGCACTGCGTGCGTTATTGGTGAGACCGCAACGCCTACACCACTATGATGTAAATTTGCAGTTAACATTTTTCAATAAACATCTGTTCTTATCAGTTTAAAATCTGATATGACACTTACAGAGTGTCCTGATTTAATCTAATTATTGAACACTCGGCTTGCGGTTAGGTATTTATACCGCCCTTGCCAAAGGTTGTCCCGTTATTGCACTGCCTCTGGGAGCGGCCTTACTAAAATTAAGAAAAGAATTTGCACGTTGCTTGTTTCCCTAAGTCCACAGCATGGCAGGAAAGAGAATGGCAATGTTTATAATATACTACACACACAATATCTTTATATCCTATCACGTAGTATCACACGTAAATATCATTTTCCGATAATACGTTCGTTATACGGAAAAGTTAGTGCGTTTCGCAAATTTATTGCATAGATATAAAAGGGTATTCAGTTTCTTGTGTCAGGTATAGTTAATTATCCAGAAGTGTAGGAAAAATCGCAGACATTTCCGAAATTTAGTGCTATTATTCAGAGTAACTTTTAAAGTATTATTCGAAAAGAATAAAGCTAATTAAATTTATTTTTTAATTTTTAGTAAAAACTAAACTACTTACATTATTAAATTTTAAAATATTTATAAACTGAGATACTCCTCACACGTGCAATCAGAGCTGTATTACGTGATATTTTAATTGACGTCCGCTTCTCCTTCATATGTTACTAAAACGTTAGCATTGAAAGATCTATAAAATTAAAAATATAAATATTTCCATTGTTTTCATTAACACTGTAGCTGGAAATTTTTGTTCAAAAATCTCAATTTGTATGCTCTGTGTTTTGGGAAAAGGGGCTATTGCATCAAATATTGGCAACACCTTATTTCTAAGCCCCGCCTACTAAGAGAAACACTGCATTCCTCATAAGATGAGTTGAATTTCTACTGAATGTCGATGGTGCGTATTTCTATTATTTATAAGATTATCGTATTTCTATTCTATATTATTTTTAAATGTTAAATATATAAGCATAATAATTCTTTTTCCTAAGTGCTTTTCGCCTATCATTATGTACTACTATTTGAAAACTGCAATGCATCATTTCAAAGATAAGCAGTGGTCACTTTTTTTAATATACATGGTTTGTCAAGATCTGCTAGTGATTTATACACATACGTGCAGCGCAATGGTTTAAGAACACTATTTTTAAAATTCGAATTTGAAGAGGCAAGTCTAAAGTTGTTTAAGTAATGGTACGATTAAAGAAGTTCAGGTTTAAGGTAATTCTTTACGTATAAATTTGAAAGAGATACTTATAATAACATCAAGTCATTTAAATTATATAGCTAGTAACAGGTTGATTGGTTAAGAGCCTTAGCTTTTTTTATACTTTCTTATTAATAAAAAATTATTTAGGGAATCTGCAGGAAGGATGGAAAATAATAAAATAAAGTTAAATACAAATAAAATATGACGCTTGTAATATAAACACTGATATATATTTTAAAATAAACTACATTCAACTATATTCTTTCCCGTTGGAATTTTTTTTCTGTTTTGCTTTGTCTGTTCTTTAACTACGGTTTGAACTCCAGTGTTAATGACGAACATGATCAGTCCGTTATATATGTTTCTTTGTGTATTTTACACGGAAAATACGTTCAGAAGCCTATCTGAATGTTATCCACATATTTAACATTTAATTCATTCACTTATTTTTGCATCTATAAAAATATTCGTTTTTTGAATTTTTAACAAAACTAAATTGAAATCTTCAGTTCCAGGTACACCTTCTTTTATTTCCAAGCCTCTTCTTCTGCGTACTGTGCTCTGAGGAGCAATTGTAGCTCCTAAATTTAAAATCGTTTAAATGTCAGTCGGAATTTCAAGAAGACGAATAAAATCAAATTACTAAATTTCAAATAACTTCGAATGTAATATATTCCAAATGATCAGAAAGTATATGGAGGATAAATACCTGCATTTTTAGTTACAATGATTGGTTCGCATGTTTTTCTAATATCCCTAACCTACTTATTATGCTGAATTTTTTGCACACACAATCCACATTTTATTACGGTCATTTGCTGTTCTTATATTTTCACTTAGTCGTGCAGTCATGTTACGAATTTTGTATTTAGTTTGATATTTTTAGTACAATTATAATTAAAATTTTTGAGTTTCCCCATCTATAGAGCGCGGGGTAAATTTTAACAGACAGCTGCAACGTCGGAAAAGTAAAAATATAGGAGCACTTGCTTCTAACACTGAACAAATGGATAACTCTTTAATTTCATTTGAAATGACAGAAACGTTATAGAATACTGTGTTAGCTGTAACCGTAATTCCATCCTCTTTGTTTACCGGAAATTGCGAGAAGTAAATAAATTACTGGAAATTTTTGGCGACCGATTGAAAGCTGTAAAATACCGGAGAGAGACATCTTAGTTCAGTTGCTGAATTAGTGTTATTGCGCCTTGTTTTAGTACTGTGTGAACTGAAATATCAGATTTAGCTTTCTCTTTAGAAGCGCATTTTGTGGAGGGGGGGGATTTTCTATCAATTAAAAATTTTTAGTAGTTTGAAGTCTAACTACTGATTATACTGCGTGATATTGTGAACACTTGTACGAATATCTCTGATGAAAATTCCAACGTTCTGTTATATTTCTTTTGATAAGGATAATTTTTGTGAAAATTTTATCACACTTTTTGCATTCATTCTGTTACGAACCCGTACGCAAGCAACACTTTTTGGTGTCATAGGGTTATTGAACGCCAGTGACAAGACGAATGGTGAACAAATAAGGCAGTTGATGCCAAAGTTCGCTGCGTTCAAAGAAGAAATGAAAGCTGAAGAAGTTCCGTTAAAGAAGAGATGGAACCTGTTAACGTAAAAATGAAACTGGCGAAAGAAAGATGGAAGCTGTTAAAGCAGAAATGAAAGCGCGACAAAAAAAAAAAAAAAAAAAAAAAAAAAAAAAAAAAAAAAGGATGGAAACTGATCATGAATTAGTTAAAGGGGAGAAAGTCGTTGAAGGAAAGATGGAATCTTGTCAAGAATCCGTTAAATCAGAGATAAGGGCTGCTAAAGAGGAAATGAAAAGTGAAATGACCTGCATAAGAGAAAACACATCTGAGGCTATGGAAGTCAGAACAGACTCAATTGAAAGTAAAGGTGGACAAATTGAAGCAAAGGTTTCTTCTGTCAAAGAACAAATAGAAAAGCGAGTTTTATCCGTGAACAACAAATCGTTTACAGAGTTTCTTGTGTCAAAAAAACAAACAGAAAGAAGATTTTTCTGCCGTCCAAACGCAAATCGAACAACAAATTGATGATAGGTTTTCTGCAGGCGCCAAAGAAGTTCACGTGTTGAAGAATTTCGTAGCGACGCCAGGGAGCAATACTGATGGTTTACCCATGCCTGCTCGTTCCTCTCTGAATCTATCCAAGTATGATGAGAAGAGCTCCTCTCATATATATATAAGACACAATTTTCTATAGTGGCGGATGCGAATGCATGGGATTCACAAGTTAAGGCCTGTCGTCTCGCCTTTTCTCTAAGAGCAGACGCTGCGGATATTCATCAACCTCGTTCAGAAAACCAGAGACTAGACTTTGAAGCTCTAACCGACAGAAGTGTTTAGAAGAGTACAGCAGGCTTCAATTAAAATCGTCTCACCATAATCCCCCAGAAACACTTCAGGAACATGCCACGGATGTCGAAAAGTTCTCATCTCGCCTTTTTTTTTAGAATGCCCGTCAGAAACAAGAGAAATCCTGTTCTTGCAGTACTTCATGGACATCATCTGGGAACCTGAATTATAGAAAGCACTGCGAATGGCGGATGTCAAGGACTTAAAAAAAAAAAAAAAAAAAAGCACCGGGGGGAATTCCATGAAATTCGATGTGGAAATTCTCCTTTTCACCTCTCTGGAATGGGATTACATATCTTGCAATCAGAGCCGTGTTGCTGTGTATTTTTTATTACTCACTACATCTATACCATTAGATGTTCCTAAAAAGGTTAGCGATAAAAGAACTTATACATTATCAAGTAAAGTTTTTTCAGTGATTTTCTCCTGTTTCCGTACCTAAGATTTTTCAAAATCAATATCTGCATTAAAAATGGGTTATAATATCAAACTCCAGCTACAGCTTATTTCTAAGAACCACCCACTGCGAGACGCTGGCGCTGTGCATACAGTGTTTTGAATTCTTTATTGCAGAAAAAAAGTGAAAAAAAAAATTAAATAGAAATAATATAGGACGTTAATAATATAAAATTGTGACACTTTAAAGTAAGCCATATTCAATTATATTCTTCCTCCTTTGCAAGGGCCCACCAGCGGCCGAGCGGTAAAGTCGCTGAACACTGGTAGTTCGGTCCGAGGTTCGAATCCCGCGAACGGGCTGGCTGCATGGGCGTTTTCGTAGTTTTCCCCATGTGTAACGTGTATACGATCCAGTTTCCCTTAGAAAGTCCTCCACGAAGGCATACCTCCTCTTAGGCAGATAGGCCTCGAGGCTTTGCCATAATCACACACACACTTCCCCCTTTGCAAGTTTTCTCTTTCTTTCTCTTTAAATGCTATTTTTAACGGTACAAATCTCTATCATAAAACCATGTTCTGCCGAATCTTGCGTCCATAAGCGCGCAAACGCGTTCATGTATCGTCTCATTAATACAAGAAGATGCTAATAGCTAATAAAGTATTATGGCTGAACTGAAAACTGCGTCTCGATTCAGATGTTAAATATAAACAAAACATTAAGAAGTTCCGAAAATAATCGATTACGCGAGCTTTAATTAAGACTGGGTGAAATTTCAGTTGCTCAAGTAACATCTGATGTTTAATAAATGCAGGAAACGATGGTTAGTAAATTTCAAAACGGAAAAACATTAAAATAAGTATAAAAAGAATTTAATCTGAATTCTATTTCTATTAGCTTGGTTTGCACTGAAACTTATGAAATGATATAATTACATTGTTTCTTGACCACAACACCTAAAAATTGCAGTGGCTCTTATTATATTCATATTGATATAAATTCTAAAAAAAAATTGCATTTGTTCTTAATACCTTTATATTTATTTTAACAAGCTAATAGAAATAGACACTAGATAATTTTTTTAAATATATATACATTTTTCTTTCTCTTTAGGAGGGAGGCTTGTTTTATAATTAGTGTTTCTGTGTGAAATTTGAATTATGAGCAGCATAATATGGAAGGAAATTTCAGTGGACTTTATATCTGTTTTTTATATATATCCGATTTGGAAAAAAGTTATCGTAGACTTATACAAATACTATTCACACATGTAGTAGTTCAGATATTTTACTTCTGCATTTTAAAAATTTTCTTCCGCACGTAATAAAAAGCGAATTGTAAATTTTATTTGCTACACGAATTTTTCAAATCTTATCGCCTTAAAATGGCGAAAACATACTGTAAACTTGATAAGTACGTTTGCTTGTTGGTCTCATTTTGATTCGAAGGTGTCTTTCTAAGGCATCTTCTTTGCAGTCATTTAGCAGAGCTTATTTGTTTACGTCGGCTTCACTCTCCTCGCAAAGCGATACCACAGACGCACTCTGTATGTATTCCAGCCTGTTTGGGCCTAATAAATCGAATACAGAATTTGTACTACGATATTTGTTTTTGCTTCATTTAGTACGAAACAACCTGTATA
This sequence comes from Stegodyphus dumicola, assembly GCF_044657685.1. NCBI lineage: Eukaryota > Metazoa > Arthropoda > Arachnida > Araneae > Eresidae > Stegodyphus > Stegodyphus dumicola. The sequence goes on from NC_140778.1 coordinate 116,013,773, forward strand.
TCTCTTGCCCAATACAGAAGTGATACTTGATATTGTGTTTGCATATTGTAACAATTTGTACTACGATATATGTTTTTGCTTCATTTAGTACGAAACAACCTGTATATCTCTAGCCCAATACAGAAGTGATACTTGATATTGTGTTTACATATTGTAATTTTGTGGCCTTCGCTAGGATGAGAGAAAAAATATTTGACCAGTAGTTAACAGTTAGAAGAAACTATGGGTAGTGTTTCTTGCAACCACTGCATGTTATCGTTTCTCGGCTTGTCGGCTAAGATCAAGTGAAGTAAATTGTTTACAGATTTTATTAATTGTTAATTGTAAATTTCTTCCGCTGAATAGTGAATTGCACGAAACAAACAATGAATCAAAATAAATCGCACTGCGTGCGTTATTGGTGAGACCGCAACGCCTACACCACTATGATGTAAAGTTGCAGTTAACATTTTTCAATAAATATCTGTTCTTATCAGTTTAAAATCTGATATGACACTTACAGAGTGTCCTGATTTTAATCTAATTTTTGAACACTCGGCTTGCGGTTAGGTATTTATACCGCCCTTGCCAAAGGTTGTCCCGTTATTGCACTGCCTCTGGGAGCGGCCTTACTAAAATTAAGAAAAGAATTTGCACGTTGCTTGTTTCCCTAAGTCCACAGCATGGCAGGAAAGAGAAGGGCAATGTTTATAATATACTACACACACAATATCATTATATCCTATCACGTAGTATCACACGTAAATATCATTTTCCGATAATACGTTCGTTATACGGAAAAGTTAGTGCGTTTCGCAAATTTATTGCATAGATATAAAAGGGTATTCAGTTTCTTGTGTCAGGTATAGTTAATTATCCAGAAGTGTAGGAAAAATCGCAGACATTTCCGAAATTTAGTGCTATTATTCAGAGTAACTTTTAAAGTATTATTCGAAAAGAATAAAGCTAATTAAATTTATTTTTTAATTTTTAGTAAAAACTAAACTACTTACATTATTAAATTTTAAAATATTTATAAACTGAGATACTCCTCACACGTGCAATCAGAGCTGTATTACGTGATATTTTAATTGACGTCCGCTTCTCCTTCATATGTTACTAAAACGTTAGCATTGAAAGATCTATAAAATTAAAAATATAAATATTTCCATTGTTTTCATTAACACTGTAGCTGGAAATTTTTGTTCAAAAATCTCAATTTGTATGCTCTGTGTTTTGGGAAAAGGGGCTATTGCATCAAATATTGGCAACACCTTATTTCTAAGCCCCGCCTACTAAGAGAAACACTGCATTCCTCATAAGATGAGTTGAATTTCTACTGAATGTCGATGGTGCGTATTTCTATTATTTATAAGATTATCGTATTTCTATTCTATATTATTTTTAAATGTTAAATATATAAGCATAATAATTCTTTTTCCTAAGTGCTTTTCGCCTATAATTATGTACTACTATTTGAAAACTGCAATGCATCATTTCAAAGATAAGCAGTTGTCACTTTTTTTAATATACATCGTTTGTCAAGATCTGCTAGTGATTTGTACACATACGTGCAGCGCAATGGTTTAAGAACACTATTTTTAAAATTCGAATTTGAAGAGGCAAGTCTAAAGTTGTTTAAGTAATGGTACGATTAAAGAAGTTCAGGTTTAAGGTAATTCTTTACGTATAAATTTGAAAGAGATACTTATAATAACATCAAGTCATTTAAATTATATAGCTAGTAACAGGTTGATTGGTTAAGAGCCTTAGCTTTTTTTATACTTTCTTATTAAAAAAAAATTATTTAGGGAATCTGCAGGAAGTATGGAAAATAATAAAATAAAGTTAAATACAAATAAAATATGACGCTTGTAATATAAACACTGATATATATTTTAAAATAAACTACATTCAACTATATTCTTTCCCGTTGGAATTTTTTTTCTGTTTTGCTTTGTCTGTTCTTTAACTACGGTTTGAACTCCAGTGTTAATGACGAACATGATCAGTCCGTTATATATGTTTCTTTGTGTATTTTACACGGAAAATACGTTCAGAAGCCTATCTGAATGTTATCCACATATTTAACATTTAATTCATTCACTTATTTTTGCATCTATAAAAATATTCGTTTTTTGAATTTTTAACAAAACTAAATTGAAATCTTCAGTTCCAGGTACACCTTCTTTTATTTCCAAGCCTCTTCTTCTGCGTACTGTGCTCTGAGGAGCAATTGTAGCTCCTAAATTTAAAATCGTTTAAATGTCAGTCGGAATTTCAAGAAGACGAATAAAATCAAATTACTAAATTTCAAATAACTTCGAATGTAATATATTCCAAATGATCAGAAAGTATATGGAGGATTAATACCTGCATTTTTAGTTACAATGATTGGTTCGCATGTTTTTCTAATATTCCTAACCTACTTATTATGCTGAATTTTTTGCACACACAATCCACATTTTATTACGGTCATTTGCTGTTCTTATATTTTCACTTAGTCGTGCAGTCATGTTACGAATTTTGTATTTAGTTTGATATTTTTAGTACAATTATAATTAAAATTTTTGAGTTTCCCCATCTATAGAGCGCGGGGTAAATTTTAACAGACAGCTGCAACGTCGGAAAAGTAAAAATATAGGAGCACGTGCTTCTAACACTGAACAAATGGATAACTCTTTAATTTCATTTGAAATGACAGAAACGTTATAGAATACTGTGTTAGCTGTAACCGTAATTCCATCCTCTTTGTTTACCGGAAATTGCGAGAAGTAAAGAAATTACTGGAAATTTTTGGCGACCGATTGAAAGCTGTAAAATACCGGAGAGAGACATCTTAGTTCAGTTGCTGAATTAGTGTTATTGCGCCTTGTTTTAGTACTGTGTGAACTGAAATATCAGATTTAGCTTTCTCTTTAGAAGCGCATTTTGTGGAGGGGGGGGGGATTTTCTATCAATTAAAAATTTTTAGTAGTTTGAAGTCTAACTACTGATTATACTGCGTGATATTGTGAACACTTGTACGAATATCTCTGATGAAAATTCCAACGTTCTGTTATATTTCTTTTGATAAGGATAATTTTTGTGAAAATTTTATCACACTTTTTGCATTCATTCTGTTACGAACCCGTACGCAAGCAACACTTTTTGGTGTCATAGGGTTATTGAATGCCAGTGACAAGACGAATGGTGAACAAATAAGGCAGTTGATGCCAAAGTTCGCTGCGTTCAAAGAAGAAATGAAAGCTGAAGAAGTTCCGTTAAAGAAGAGATGGAACCTGTTAACGTAAAAATGAAACTGGCGAAAGAAAGATGGAAGCTGTTAAAGCAGAAATGAAAGCGCGACAAAAAAAAAAAAAAAAAAAAAAAAGGATGGAAACTGATCATGAATTAGTTAAAGGGGAGAAAGTCGTTGAAGGAAAGATGGAATCTTGTCAAGAATCCGTTAAATCAGAGATAAGGGCTGCTAAAGAGGAAATGAAAAGTGAAATTACCTGCATAAGAGAAAAAACATCTGAGGCTATGGAAGTCAGAACAGACTCAATTGAAAGTAAAGGTGGACAAATTGAAGCAAAGGTTTCTTCTGTCAAAGAACAAATAGAAAAGCGAGTTTTATCCGTGAACAACAAATCGTTTACAGAGTTTCTTGTGTCAAAAAAACAAACAGAAAGAAGATTTTTCTGCCGTCCAAACGCAAATCGAACAACAAATTGATGATAGGTTTTCTGCAGGCGCCAAAGAAGTTCACGTGTTGAAGAATTTCGTAGCGACGCCAGGGAGCAATACCGATGGTTTACCCATGCCTGCTCGTTCCTCTCTGAATCTATCCAAGTATGATGAGAAGAGCTCCTCTCATATATATATAAGACACAATTTTCTATAGTGGCGGATGCGAATGCATGGGATTCACAAGTTAAGGCCTGTCGTCTCGCCTCTTCTCTAAGAGCAGACGCTGCGGATATTCATCAACCTCGTTCAGAAAACCAGAGACTAGACTTTGAAGCTCTAACCGACAGAAGTGTTTAGAAGAGTACAGCAGGCTTCAATTAAAATCGTCTCACCATAATCCCCCAGAAACACTTCAGGAACATGCCACGGATGTCGAAAAGTTCTCATCTCGCCTTTTTTTTAGAATGCCCGTCAGAAACAAGAGAAATCCTGTTCTTGCAGTACTTCATGGGCATCATCTGGGAACCTGAATTATAGAAAGCACTGCGAATGGCGGATGTCAAGGACTTAAAAAAAAAGCACTGGGGTGTACTCCATGAAATTGGAGGTGGAAATTCTCCTTTTCACCTCTCTGGAATGGGATTACATATCTTGCAATCAGAGCCGTGTTGCTGTGTATTTTTTATTACTCACTACATCTATACCATTAGATGTTCCTAAAAAGGTTAGCGATAAAAGAACTTATACATTATCAAGTAAAGTTTTTTCAGTGATTTTCTCCTGTTTCCGTACCTAAGATTTTTCAAAATCAATATCTGCATTAAAAATGGGTTATAATATCAAACTCCAGCTACAGCTTATTTCTAAGCACCACCCACTGCGAGACGCTGGCGCTGTGCATACTGTGTTTTGAATTCTTTATTGCAGAAAAAAAGTGAAAAAAAAATTAAATAGAAATAATATAGGACGTTAATAATATAAAATTGTGACACTTTAAAGTAAGCCATATTCAATTATATTCTTCCTCCTTTGCAAGGGCCCACCAGCGGCCGAGCGGTAAAGTCGCTGAACACTGGTAGTTCGGTCCGAGGTTCGAATCCCGCGAACGGGCTGGCTGCATGGGCGTTTTCGTGGTTTTCCCCATGTGTAACGTGTATACGAGCCAGTTTCCCTTAGAAAGTCCTCCACGAAGGCATACCTCCTCTTAGGCAGATAGCCCTCGAGGCTTTGCCATAATCACACACACACTTCCCCCTTTGCAAGTTTTCTCTTTCTTTCTCTTTAAATGCTATTTTTAACGGTACAAATCTCTATCATAAAACCATGTTCTGCCGAATCTTGCGTCCATAAGCGCGCAAACGCGTTCATGTATCGTCTCATTAATACAAGAAGATGCTAATAGCTAATAAAGTATTATGGCTGAACTGAAAACTGCGTCTCGATTCAGATGTTAAATATAAACAAAACATTAAGAAGTTCCGAAAATAATCGATTACGCGAGCTTTAATTAAGACTGGGTGAAATTTCAGTTGCTCAAGTAACATCTGATGTTTAATAAATGCAGGAAACGATGGTTAGTAAATTTCAAAACGGAAAAACATTAAAATAAGTATAAAAAGAATTTAATCTGAATTCTATTTCTATTAGCTTGGTTTGCACTGAAACTTATGAAATGATATAATTACATTGTTTCTTGACCACAACACCTAAAAATTGCAGTGGCTCTTATTGTATTCATATTGATATAAATTCTAAAAAAAAATTGCATTTGTTCTTAATACCTTTATATTTATTTTAACAAGCTAATAGAAATAGACACTAGATAATTTTTTTAAATATATATACATTTTTCTTTCTCTTTAGGAGGGAGGCTTGTTTTATAATTATTGTTTCTGTGTGAAATTTGAATTATGAGCAGCATAATATGGAAGGAAATTTCAGTGGACTTTATATCTGTTTTTTATATATATCCGATTTGGAAAAAAGTTATCGTAGACTTATACAAATACTATTCACACATGTAGTAGTTCAGATATTTTACTTCTGCATTTTAAAAATTTTCTTCCGCACGTAATAAAAAGCGAATTGTAAATTTTATTTGCTACACGAATTTTTCAAATCTTATCGCCTTAAAATGGCGAAAACATACTGTAAACTTGATAAGTACGTTTGCTTGTTGGTCTCATTTTGATTCGAAGGTGTCTTTCTAAGGCATCTTCTTTGCAGTCATTTAGCAGAGCTTATTTGTTTACGTCGGCTTCACTCTCCTCGCAAAGCGATACCACAGACGCACTCTGTATGTATTCCAGCCTGTTTGGGCCTAATAAATCGAATACAGAATTTGTACTACGATATTTGTTTTTGCTTCATTTAGTACGAAACAACCTGTATATCTCTTGCCCAATACAGAAGTGATACTTGATATTGTGTTTGCATATTGTAACAATTTGTACTACGATATATGTTTTTGCTTCATTTAGTACGAAACAACCTGTATATCTCTAGCCCAATACAGAAGTGATACTTGATATTGTGTTTACATATTGTAATTTTGTGGCCTTCGCTAGGATGAGAGAAAAAATATTTGACCAGTAGTTAACAGTTAGAAGAAACTATGGGTAGTGTTTCTTGCAACCACTGCATGTTATCGTTTCTCCGCTTGTCGGCTAAGATCAAGTGAAGTAAATTGTTTACAGATTTTATTAATTGTTAATTGTAAATTTCTTCCGCTGAATAGTGAATTGCACGAAACAAACAATGAATCAAAATAAATCGCACTGCGTGCGTTATTGGTGAGACCGCAACGCCTACACCACTATGATGTAAAGTTGCAGTTAACATTTTTCAATAAATATCTGTTCTTATCAGTTTAAAATCTGATATGACACTGACAGAGTGTCCTGATTTAATCTAATTATTGAACACTCGGCTTGCGGTTAGGTATTTATACCGCCCTTGCCAAAGGTTGGCCCGTTATTGCACTGCCTCTGGGAGCGGCCTTACTAAAATTAAGAAAAGAATTTGCACGTTGCTTGTTTCCCTAAGTCCACAGCATGGCAGGAAAGAGAAGGGCAATGTTTATAATATACTACACACACAATATCATTATATCCTATCACGTAGTATCACACGTAAATATCATTTTCCGATAATACGTTCGTTATACGGAAAAGTTAGTGCGTTTCGCAAATTTATTGCATAGATATAAAAGGGTATTCAGTTTCTTGTGTCAGGTATAGTTAATTATCCAGAAGTGTAGGAAAAATCGCAGACATTTCCGAAATTTAGTGCTATTATTCAGAGTAACTTTTAAAGTATTATTCGAAAAGAATAAAGCTAATTAAATTTATTTTTTAATTTTTAGTAAAAACTAAACTACTTACATTATTAAATTTTAAAATATTTATAAACTGAGATACTCCTCACACGTGCAATCAGAGCTGTATTACGTGATATTTTAATTGACGTCCGCTTCTCCTTCATATGTTACTAAAACGTTAGCATTGAAAGATCTATAAAATTAAAAATATAAATATTTCCATTGTTTTCATTAACACTGTAGCTGGAAATTTTTGTTCAAAAATCTCAATTTGTATGCTCTGTGTTTTGGGAAAAGGGGCTATTGCATCAAATATTGGCAACACCTTATTTCTAAGCCCCGCCTACTAAGAGAAACACTGCATTCCTCATAAGATGAGTTGAATTTCTACTGAATGTCGATGGTGCGTATTTCTATTATTTATAAGATTATCGTATTTCTATTCTATATTATTTTTAAATGTTAAATATATAAGCATAATAATTCTTTTTCCTAAGTGCTTTTCGCCTATAATTATGTACTACTATTTGAAAACTGCAATGCATCATTTCAAAGATAAGCAGTTGTCACTTTTTTTAATATACATCGTTTGTCAAGATCTGCTAGTGATTTGTACACATACGTGCAGCGCAATGGTTTAAGAACACTATTTTTAAAATTCGAATTTGAAGAGGCAAGTCTAAAGTTGTTTAAGTAATGGTACGATTAAAGAAGTTCAGGTTTAAGGTAATTCTTTACGTATAAATTTGAAAGAGATACTTATAATAACATCAAGTCATTTAAATTATATAGCTAGTAACAGGTTGATTGGTTAAGAGCCTTAGCTTTTTTTATACTTTCTTATTAAAAAAAAATTATTTAGGGAATCTGCAGGAAGTATGGAAAATAATAAAATAAAGTTAAATACAAATAAAATATGACGCTTGTAATATAAACACTGATATATATTTTAAAATAAACTACATTCAACTATATTCTTTCCCGTTGGAATTTTTTTTCTGTTTTGCTTTGTCTGTTCTTTAACTACGGTTTGAACTCCAGTGTTAATGACGAACATGATCAGTCCGTTATATATGTTTCTTTGTGTATTTTACACGGAAAATACGTTCAGAAGCCTATCTGAATGTTATCCACATATTTAACATTTAATTCATTCACTTATTTTTGCATCTATAAAAATATTCGTTTTTTGAATTTTTAACAAAACTAAATTGAAATCTTCAGTTCCAGGTACACCTTCTTTTATTTCCAAGCCTCTTCTTCTGCGTACTGTGCTCTGAGGAGCAATTGTAGCTCCTAAATTTAAAATCGTTTAAATGTCAGTCGGAATTTCAAGAAGACGAATAAAATCAAATTACTAAATTTCAAATAACTTCGAATGTAATATATTCCAAATGATCAGAAAGTATATGGAGGATTAATACCTGCATTTTTAGTTACAATGATTGGTTCGCATGTTTTTCTAATATTCCTAACCTACTTATTATGCTGAATTTTTTGCACACACAATCCACATTTTATTACGGTCATTTGCTGTTCTTATATTTTCACTTAGTCGTGCAGTCATGTTACGAATTTTGTATTTAGTTTGATATTTTTAGTACAATTATAATTAAAATTTTTGAGTTTCCCCATCTATAGAGCGCGGGGTAAATTTTAACAGACAGCTGCAACGTCGGAAAAGTAAAAATATAGGAGCACGTGCTTCTAACACTGAACAAATGGATAACTCTTTAATTTCATTTGAAATGACAGAAACGTTATAGAATACTGTGTTAGCTGTAACCGTAATTCCATCCTCTTTGTTTACCGGAAATTGCGAGAAGTAAAGAAATTACTGGAAATTTTTGGCGACCGATTGAAAGCTGTAAAATACCGGAGAGAGACATCTTAGTTCAGTTGCTGAATTAGTGTTATTGCGCCTTGTTTTAGTACTGTGTGAACTGAAATATCAGATTTAGCTTTCTCTTTAGAAGCGCATTTTGTGGAGGGGGGGGGATTTTCTATCAATTAAAAATTTTTAGTAGTTTGAAGTCTAACTACTGATTATACTGCGTGATATTGTGAACACTTGTACGAATATCTCTGATGAAAATTCCAACGTTCTGTTATATTTCTTTTGATAAGGATAATTTTTGTGAAAATTTTATCACACTTTTTGCATTCATTCTGTTACGAACCCGTACGCAAGCAACACTTTTTGGTGTCATAGGGTTATTGAATGCCAGTGACAAGACGAATGGTGAACAAATAAGGCAGTTGATGCCAAAGTTCGCTGCGTTCAAAGAAGAAATGAAAGCTGAAGAAGTTCCGTTAAAGAAGAGATGGAACCTGTTAACGTAAAAATGAAACTGGCGAAAGAAAGATGGAAGCTGTTAAAGCAGAAATGAAAGCGCGACAAAAAAAAAAAAAAAAAAAAAAGGATGGAAACTGATCATGAATTAGTTAAAGGGGAGAAAGTCGTTGAAGGAAAGATGGAATCTTGTCAAGAATCCGTTAAATCAGAGATAAGGGCTGCTAAAGAGGAAATGAAAAGTGAAATTACCTGCATAAGAGAAAACACATCTGAGGCTATGGAAGTCAGAACAGACTCAATTGAAAGTAAAGGTGGACAAATTGAAGCAAAGGTTTCTTCTGTCAAAGAACAAATAGAAAAGCGAGTTTTATCCGTGAACAACAAATCGTTTACAGAGTTTCTTGTGTCAAAAAAACAAACAGAAAGAAGATTTTTCTGCCGTCCAAACGCAAATCGAACAACAAATTGATGATAGGTTTTCTGCAGGCGCCAAAGAAGTTCACGTGTTGAAGAATTTCGTAGCGACGCCAGGGAGCAATACCGATGGTTTACCCATGCCTGCTCGTTCCTCTCTGAATCTATCCAAGTATGATGAGAAGAGCTCCTCTCATATATATATAAGACACAATTTTCTATAGTGGCGGATGCGAATGCATGGGATTCACAAGTTAAGGCCTGTCGTCTCGCCTCTTCTCTAAGAGCAGACGCTGCGGATATTCATCAACCTCGTTCAGAAAACCAGAGACTAGACTTTGAAGCTCTAACCGACAGAAGTGTTTAGAAGAGTACAGCAGGCTTCAATTAAAATCGTCTCACCATAATCCCCCAGAAACACTTCAGGAACATGCCACGGATGTCGAAAAGTTCTCATCTCGCCTTTTTTTTAGAATGCCCGTCAGAAACAAGAGAAATCCTGTTCTTGCAGTACTTCATGGGCATCATCTGGGAACCTGAATTATAGAAAGCACTGCGAATGGCGGATGTCAAGGACTTAAAAAAAAAGCACTGGGGTGTACTCCATGAAATTGGAGGTGGAAATTCTCCTTTTCACCTCTCTGGAATGGGATTACATATCTTGCAATCAGAGCCGTGTTGCTGTGTATTTTTTATTACTCACTACATCTATACCATTAGATGTTCCTAAAAAGGTTAGCGATAAAAGAACTTATACATTATCAAGTAAAGTTTTTTCAGTGATTTTCTCCTGTTTCCGTACCTAAGATTTTTCAAAATCAATATCTGCATTAAAAATGGGTTATAATATCAAACTCCAGCTACAGCTTATTTCTAAGCACCACCCACTGCGAGACGCTGGCGCTGTGCATACTGTGTTTTGAATTCTTTATTGCAGAAAAAAAGTGAAAAAAAAATTAAATAGAAATAATATAGGACGTTAATAATATAAAATTGTGACACTTTAAAGTAAGCCATATTCAATTATATTCTTCCTCCTTTGCAAGGGCCCACCAGCGGCCGAGCGGTAAAGTCGCTGAACACTGGTAGTTCGGTCCGAGGTTCGAATCCCGCGAACGGGCTGGCTGCATGGGCGTTTTCGTGGTTTTCCCCATGTGTAACGTGTATACGAGCCAGTTTCCCTTAGAAAGTCCTCCACGAAGGCATACCTCCTCTTAGGCAGATAGCCCTCGAGGCTTTGCCATAATCACACACACACTTCCCCCTTTGCAAGTTTTCTCTTTCTTTCTCTTTAAATGCTATTTTTAACGGTACAAATCTCTATCATAAAACCATGTTCTGCCGAATCTTGCGTCCATAAGCGCGCAAACGCGTTCATGTATCGTCTCATTAATACAAGAAGATGCTAATAGCTAATAAAGTATTATGGCTGAACTGAAAACTGCGTCTCGATTCAGATGTTAAATATAAACAAAACATTAAGAAGTTCCGAAAATAATCGATTACGCGAGCTTTAATTAAGACTGGGTGAAATTTCAGTTGCTCAAGTAACATCTGATGTTTAATAAATGCAGGAAACGATGGTTAGTAAATTTCAAAACGGAAAAACATTAAAATAAGTATAAAAAGAATTTAATCTGAATTCTATTTCTATTAGCTTGGTTTGCACTGAAACTTATGAAATGATATAATTACATTGTTTCTTGACCACAACACCTAAAAATTGCAGTGGCTCTTATTGTATTCATATTGATATAAATTCTAAAAAAAAATTGCATTTGTTCTTAATACCTTTATATTTATTTTAACAAGCTAATAGAAATAGACACTAGATAATTTTTTTAAATATATATACATTTTTCTTTCTCTTTAGGAGGGAGGCTTGTTTTATAATTATTGTTTCTGTGTGAAATTTGAATTATGAGCAGCATAATATGGAAGGAAATTTCAGTGGACTTTATATCTGTTTTTTATATATATCCGATTTGGAAAAAAGTTATCGTAGACTTATACAAATACTATTCACACATGTAGTAGTTCAGATATTTTACTTCTGCATTTTAAAAATTTTCTTCCGCACGTAATAAAAAGCGAATTGTAAATTTTATTTGCTACACGAATTTTTCAAATCTTATCGCCTTAAAATGGCGAAAACATACTGTAAACTTGATAAGTACGTTTGCTTGTTGGTCTCATTTTGATTCGAAGGTGTCTTTCTAAGGCATCTTCTTTGCAGTCATTTAGCAGAGCTTATTTGTTTACGTCGGCTTCACTCTCCTCGCAAAGCGATACCACAGACGCACTCTGTATGTATTCCAGCCTGTTTGGGCCTAATAAATCGAATACAGAATTTGTACTACGATATTTGTTTTTGCTTCATTTAGTACGAAACAACCTGTATATCTCTTGCCCAATACAGAAGTGATACTTGATATTGTGTTTGCATATTGTAACAATTTGTACTACGATATATGTTTTTGCTTCATTTAGTACGAAACAACCTGTATATCTCTAGCCCAATACAGAAGTGATACTTGATATTGTGTTTACATATTGTAATTTTGTGGCCTTCGCTAGGATGAGAGAAAAAATATTTGACCAGTAGTTAACAGTTAGAAGAAACTATGGGTAGTGTTTCTTGCAACCACTGCATGTTATCGTTTCTCCGCTTGTCGGCTAAGATCAAGTGAAGTAAATTGTTTACAGATTTTATTAATTGTTAATTGTAAATTTCTTCCGCTGAATAGTGAATTGCACGAAACAAACAATGAATCAAAATAAATCGCACTGCGTGCGTTATTGGTGAGACCGCAACGCCTACACCACTATGATGTAAAGTTGCAGTTAACATTTTTCAATAAATATCTGTTCTTATCAGTTTAAAATCTGATATGACACTGACAGAGTGTCCTGATTTAATCTAATTATTGAACACTCGGCTTGCGGTTAGGTATTTATACCGCCCTTGCCAAAGGTTGGCCCGTTATTGCACTGCCTCTGGGAGCGGCCTTACTAAAATTAAGAAAAGAATTTGCACGTTGCTTGTTTCCCTAAGTCCACAGCATGGCAGGAAAGAGAAGGGCAATGTTTATAATATACTACACACACAATATCATTATATCCTATCACGTAGTATCACACGTAAATATCATTTTCCGATAATACGTTCGTTATACGGAAAAGTTAGTGCGTTTCGCAAATTTATTGCATAGATATAAAAGGGTATTCAGTTTCTTGTGTCAGGTATAGTTAATTATCCAGAAGTGTAGGAAAAATCGCAGACATTTCCGAAATTTAGTGCTATTATTCAGAGTAACTTTTAAAGTATTATTCGAAAAGAATAAAGCTAATTAAATTTATTTTTTAATTTTTAGTAAAAACTAAACTACTTACATTATTAAATTTTAAAATATTTATAAACTGAGATACTCCTCACACGTGCAATCAGAGCTGTATTACGTGATATTTTAATTGACGTCCGCTTCTCCTTCATATGTTACTAAAACGTTAGCATTGAAAGATCTATAAAATTAAAAATATAAATATTTCCATTGTTTTCATTAACACTGTAGCTGGAAATTTTTGTTCAAAAATCTCAATTTGTATGCTCTGTGTTTTGGGAAAAGGGGCTATTGCATCAAATATTGGCAACACCTTATTTCTAAGCCCCGCCTACTAAGAGAAACACTGCATTCCTCATAAGATGAGTTGAATTTCTACTGAATGTCGATGGTGCGTATTTCTATTATTTATAAGATTATCGTATTTCTATTCTATATTATTTTTAAATGTTAAATATATAAGCATAATAATTCTTTTTCCTAAGTGCTTTTCGCCTATAATTATGTACTACTATTTGAAAACTGCAATGCATCATTTCAAAGATAAGCAGTTGTCACTTTTTTTAATATACATCGTTTGTCAAGATCTGCTAGTGATTTGTACACATACGTGCAGCGCAATGGTTTAAGAACACTATTTTTAAAATTCGAATTTGAAGAGGCAAGTCTAAAGTTGTTTAAGTAATGGTACGATTAAAGAAGTTCAGGTTTAAGGTAATTCTTTACGTATAAATTTGAAAGAGATACTTATAATAACATCAAGTCATTTAAATTATATAGCTAGTAACAGGTTGATTGGTTAAGAGCCTTAGCTTTTTTTATACTTTCTTATTAAAAAAAAATTATTTAGGGAATCTGCAGGAAGTATGGAAAATAATAAAATAAAGTTAAATACAAATAAAATATGACGCTTGTAATATAAACACTGATATATATTTTAAAATAAACTACATTCAACTATATTCTTTCCCGTTGGAATTTTTTTTCTGTTTTGCTTTGTCTGTTCTTTAACTACGGTTTGAACTCCAGTGTTAATGACGAACATGATCAGTCCGTTATATATGTTTCTTTGTGTATTTTACACGGAAAATACGTTCAGAAGCCTATCTGAATGTTATCCACATATTTAACATTTAATTCATTCACTTATTTTTGCATCTATAAAAATATTCGTTTTTTGAATTTTTAACAAAACTAAATTGAAATCTTCAGTTCCAGGTACACCTTCTTTTATTTCCAAGCCTCTTCTTCTGCGTACTGTGCTCTGAGGAGCAATTGTAGCTCCTAAATTTAAAATCGTTTAAATGTCAGTCGGAATTTCAAGAAGACGAATAAAATCAAATTACTAAATTTCAAATAACTTCGAATGTAATATATTCCAAATGATCAGAAAGTATATGGAGGATTAATACCTGCATTTTTAGTTACAATGATTGGTTCGCATGTTTTTCTAATATTCCTAACCTACTTATTATGCTGAATTTTTTGCACACACAATCCACATTTTATTACGGTCATTTGCTGTTCTTATATTTTCACTTAGTCGTGCAGTCATGTTACGAATTTTGTATTTAGTTTGATATTTTTAGTACAATTATAATTAAAATTTTTGAGTTTCCCCATCTATAGAGCGCGGGGTAAATTTTAACAGACAGCTGCAACGTCGGAAAAGTAAAAATATAGGAGCACGTGCTTCTAACACTGAACAAATGGATAACTCTTTAATTTCATTTGAAATGACAGAAACGTTATAGAATACTGTGTTAGCTGTAACCGTAATTCCATCCTCTTTGTTTACCGGAAATTGCGAGAAGTAAAGAAATTACTGGAAATTTTTGGCGACCGATTGAAAGCTGTAAAATACCGGAGAGAGACATCTTAGTTCAGTTGCTGAATTAGTGTTATTGCGCCTTGTTTTAGTACTGTGTGAACTGAAATATCAGATTTAGCTTTCTCTTTAGAAGCGCATTTTGTGGAGGGGGGGGGATTTTCTATCAATTAAAAATTTTTAGTAGTTTGAAGTCTAACTACTGATTATACTGCGTGATATTGTGAACACTTGTACGAATATCTCTGATGAAAATTCCAACGTTCTGTTATATTTCTTTTGATAAGGATAATTTTTGTGAAAATTTTATCACACTTTTTGCATTCATTCTGTTACGAACCCGTACGCAAGCAACACTTTTTGGTGTCATAGGGTTATTGAATGCCAGTGACAAGACGAATGGTGAACAAATAAGGCAGTTGATGCCAAAGTTCGCTGCGTTCAAAGAAGAAATGAAAGCTGAAGAAGTTCCGTTAAAGAAGAGATGGAACCTGTTAACGTAAAAATGAAACTGGCGAAAGAAAGATGGAAGCTGTTAAAGCAGAAATGAAAGCGCGACAAAAAAAAAAAAAAAAAAAAAAGGATGGAAACTGATCATGAATTAGTTAAAGGGGAGAAAGTCGTTGAAGGAAAGATGGAATCTTGTCAAGAATCCGTTAAATCAGAGATAAGGGCTGCTAAAGAGGAAATGAAAAGTGAAATTACCTGCATAAGAGAAAACACATCTGAGGCTATGGAAGTCAGAACAGACTCAATTGAAAGTAAAGGTGGACAAATTGAAGCAAAGGTTTCTTCTGTCAAAGAACAAATAGAAAAGCGAGTTTTATCCGTGAACAACAAATCGTTTACAGAGTTTCTTGTGTCAAAAAAACAAACAGAAAGAAGATTTTTCTGCCGTCCAAACGCAAATCGAACAACAAATTGATGATAGGTTTTCTGCAGGCGCCAAAGAAGTTCACGTGTTGAAGAATTTCGTAGCGACGCCAGGGAGCAATACCGATGGTTTACCCATGCCTGCTCGTTCCTCTCTGAATCTATCCAAGTATGATGAGAAGAGCTCCTCTCATATATATATAAGACACAATTTTCTATAGTGGCGGATGCGAATGCATGGGATTCACAAGTTAAGGCCTGTCGTCTCGCCTCTTCTCTAAGAGCAGACGCTGCGGATATTCATCAACCTCGTTCAGAAAACCAGAGACTAGACTTTGAAGCTCTAACCGACAGAAGTGTTTAGAAGAGTACAGCAGGCTTCAATTAAAATCGTCTCACCATAATCCCCCAGAAACACTTCAGGAACATGCCACGGATGTCGAAAAGTTCTCATCTCGCCTTTTTTTTAGAATGCCCGTCAGAAACAAGAGAAATCCTGTTCTTGCAGTACTTCATGGGCATCATCTGGGAACCTGAATTATAGAAAGCACTGCGAATGGCGGATGTCAAGGACTTAAAAAAAAAGCACTGGGGTGTACTCCATGAAATTGGAGGTGGAAATTCTCCTTTTCACCTCTCTGGAATGGGATTACATATCTTGCAATCAGAGCCGTGTTGCTGTGTATTTTTTATTACTCACTACATCTATACCATTAGATGTTCCTAAAAAGGTTAGCGATAAAAGAACTTATACATTATCAAGTAAAGTTTTTTCAGTGATTTTCTCCTGTTTCCGTACCTAAGATTTTTCAAAATCAATATCTGCATTAAAAATGGGTTATAATATCAAACTCCAGCTACAGCTTATTTCTAAGCACCACCCACTGCGAGACGCTGGCGCTGTGCATACTGTGTTTTGAATTCTTTATTGCAGAAAAAAAGTGAAAAAAAAATTAAATAGAAATAATATAGGACGTTAATAATATAAAATTGTGACACTTTAAAGTAAGCCATATTCAATTATATTCTTCCTCCTTTGCAAGGGCCCACCAGCGGCCGAGCGGTAAAGTCGCTGAACACTGGTAGTTCGGTCCGAGGTTCGAATCCCGCGAACGGGCTGGCTGCATGGGCGTTTTCGTGGTTTTCCCCATGTGTAACGTGTATACGAGCCAGTTTCCCTTAGAAAGTCCTCCACGAAGGCATACCTCCTCTTAGGCAGATAGCCCTCGAGGCTTTGCCATAATCACACACACACTTCCCCCTTTGCAAGTTTTCTCTTTCTTTCTCTTTAAATGCTATTTTTAACGGTACAAATCTCTATCATAAAACCATGTTCTGCCGAATCTTGCGTCCATAAGCGCGCAAACGCGTTCATGTATCGTCTCATTAATACAAGAAGATGCTAATAGCTAATAAAGTATTATGGCTGAACTGAAAACTGCGTCTCGATTCAGATGTTAAATATAAACAAAACATTAAGAAGTTCCGAAAATAATCGATTACGCGAGCTTTAATTAAGACTGGGTGAAATTTCAGTTGCTCAAGTAACATCTGATGTTTAATAAATGCAGGAAACGATGGTTAGTAAATTTCAAAACGGAAAAACATTAAAATAAGTATAAAAAGAATTTAATCTGAATTCTATTTCTATTAGCTTGGTTTGCACTGAAACTTATGAAATGATATAATTACATTGTTTCTTGACCACAACACCTAAAAATTGCAGTGGCTCTTATTGTATTCATATTGATATAAATTCTAAAAAAAAATTGCATTTGTTCTTAATACCTTTATATTTATTTTAACAAGCTAATAGAAATAGACACTAGATAATTTTTTTAAATATATATACATTTTTCTTTCTCTTTAGGAGGGAGGCTTGTTTTATAATTATTGTTTCTGTGTGAAATTTGAATTATGAGCAGCATAATATGGAAGGAAATTTCAGTGGACTTTATATCTGTTTTTTATATATATCCGATTTGGAAAAAAGTTATCGTAGACTTATACAAATACTATTCACACATGTAGTAGTTCAGATATTTTACTTCTGCATTTTAAAAATTTTCTTCCGCACGTAATAAAAAGCGAATTGTAAATTTTATTTGCTACACGAATTTTTCAAATCTTATCGCCTTAAAATGGCGAAAACATACTGTAAACTTGATAAGTACGTTTGCTTGTTGGTCTCATTTTGATTCGAAGGTGTCTTTCTAAGGCATCTTCTTTGCAGTCATTTAGCAGAGCTTATTTGTTTACGTCGGCTTCACTCTCCTCGCAAAGCGATACCACAGACGCACTCTGTATGTATTCCAGCCTGTTTGGGCCTAATAAATCGAATACAGAATTTGTACTACGATATTTGTTTTTGCTTCATTTAGTACGAAACAACCTGTATATCTCTTGCCCAATACAGAAGTGATACTTGATATTGTGTTTGCATATTGTAACAATTTGTACTACGATATATGTTTTTGCTTCATTTAGTACGAAACAACCTGTATATCTCTAGCCCAATACAGAAGTGATACTTGATATTGTGTTTACATATTGTAATTTTGTGGCCTTCGCTAGGATGAGAGAAAAAATATTTGACCAGTAGTTAACAGTTAGAAGAAACTATGGGTAGTGTTTCTTGCAACCACTGCATGTTATCGTTTCTCCGCTTGTCGGCTAAGATCAAGTGAAGTAAATTGTTTACAGATTTTATTAATTGTTAATTGTAAATTTCTTCCGCTGAATAGTGAATTGCACGAAACAAACAATGAATCAAAATAAATCGCACTGCGTGCGTTATTGGTGAGACCGCAACGCCTACACCACTATGATGTAAAGTTGCAGTTAACATTTTTCAATAAATATCTGTTCTTATCAGTTTAAAATCTGATATGACACTGACAGAGTGTCCTGATTTAATCTAATTATTGAACACTCGGCTTGCGGTTAGGTATTTATACCGCCCTTGCCAAAGGTTGGCCCGTTATTGCACTGCCTCTGGGAGCGGCCTTACTAAAATTAAGAAAAGAATTTGCACGTTGCTTGTTTCCCTAAGTCCACAGCATGGCAGGAAAGAGAATGGCAATGTTTATAATATACTACACACACAAAATCATTATATCCTATCACGTAGTATCACACGTAAATATCATTTTCCGATAATACGTTCGTTATACGGAAAAGTTAGTGCGTTTCGCAAATTTATTGCATAGATATAAAAGGGTATTCAGTTTCTTGTGTCAGGTATAGTTAATTATCCAGAAGTGTAGGAAAAATCGCAGACATTTCCGAAATTTAGTGCTATTATTCAGAGTAACTTTTAAAGTATTATTCGAAAAGAATAAAGCTAATTAAATTTATTTTTTAATTTTTAGTAAAGAACTAAACTACTTACATTATTAAATTTTAAAATATTTATAAACTGAGATACTCCTCACACGTGCAATCAGAGCTGTATTACGTGATATTTTAATTGACGTCCGCTTCTCCTTCATATGTTACTAAAACGTTAGCATTGAAAGATCTATAAAATTTAAAATATAAATATTTCCATTGTTTTCATTAACATTGTAGCTGGAAATTTTTGTTCAAAAATCTCAATTTGTATGCTCTGTGTTTTGGGAAAAGGGGCCATTGCATCAAACATTGGCAACACCTTATTTCTAAGCCCCGCCTACTAAGAGAAACACTGCATTCCTCATAAGATGAGTTGAATTTCTACTGAATGTCGATGGTGCGTATTTCTATTATTTATCCGATTATCGTATTTCTATTCTAGTATTATTTTTAAATGTTAAATATATAAGCATAATAATTCTTTTTCCTAAGTGCTTTTCGCCTATCATTATGTATTACTATTTGAAAACTGCAATGCATCATTTCAAAGATAAGCAGTGGTCACTTTTTTTAATATACATCGTTTCTCAAGATCTGCTAGTGATTTATACACATACGTGCAGCCCAATGGTTTAAGAACACTACTTTTAAAATTCGAATTTGAAGAGGCAAGTCTAAAGTTGTTTAAGTAATGGTACGATTAAAGAAGTTCAGGTTTAGGGTAATTCTTTACGTATAAATTTGAAAGAGATACTTACAATAACATCAAGTCATTTAAATTATATAGCTAGTAACAGGTTGATTGGTTAAGAGCCTTAGCTTTTTTTATACTTTCTTATTAAAAAAAAATTATTTAGGAAATCTGCAGGAAGTATGGAAAATAATAAAATAAAGTTAAATACAAATAAAATATGATGCTTGTAATATGAACGCTGACACTTTAAAATAAACTACATTCAACCATATTCTTTCCCGTTGGAAATTTTTTCTGTTTTGCTTTGTCTGTTCTTTAGTTACGGTTTGAACTCCAATGTTAATGACGAGCATGATCAGTCCGTTATATATGTTTCTTTGTGTATTTTACACGGAAAATACGTTCAGAAGCCTATCTGAATGTTATCCACATATTTAACATTTAATTCATTCACTTATTTTTGCATCTATAAAAATATTCGTTTTTTGAATTTTTAACAAAACTAAATTGAAATCTTCGGTTCCAGGTACACCTTCTTTTATTTCCAAGCCTCTTCTTCTGCGTACTGTGCTCTGAGGAGCAATTGTAGCTCCTAAATTTAAAATCGTTTAAATGTCAGTCGGAATTTCAAGAAGACGAATAAAATCAAATTACTAAATTTCAAATAACTTCGAATGTAATATATTCCAAATGATCAGAAAGTAAATGGAGGATTAATACCTGCATTTTTAGTTACAATGATTGGTTCGCATGTTTTTCTAATATCCCTAACTTACTTATTATGCTGAATTTTTTGCACACACAATCCACATTTTATTACGGTCATTTGCTGTTCTTATATTTTCACTTAGTCGTGCAGTCATGTTACGAATTTTGTATTTAGTTTGATATTTTTAGTAGAATTATAATTAAATTTTTTGAATTTCCCCATATATACAGCGCGGGGTAAATTTTAACAGACAGCTGCAACGTCGGAAAAGTAAAAATATAGGAGCACGTGCTTTTAACACTGAACAAATGGATAACTCTTTAATTTCAATTGAAATGCCAGAAACGTAATAGAATACTGTGTTAGCTGTAACCGTAATTCCATCCTCTTTGTTTACCGGAAATTGCGAGAAGTAAAGAAATTACTGGAAATTTTTGGCGACCGATTGAAAGCTGTAAAATACCGGAGAGAGACATCTTAGTTCAGTTGCTGAATTAGTGTTATTGCGCCTTGTTTTAGTACTGTGTGAACTGAGATATCAGATTTAGCTTTCTCTTTAGAAGCGCATTTTGTGTGGGGGGGGGGACTTTTCTATCCATTAAAAATTTTTAGTAGTTTGAAGTCTAACTACTGATTATACTGCGTGATATTGTGAACACTTGTACGAATATCTCTGATGAAAATTCCAACGTTCTGTTATATTTCTTTTGATAAGGATAATTTTTGTGAAAATTTTATCACACTTTTTGCATTCATTCTGTTACGAACCCGTACGCAAGCAACACTTTTTGGTGTCATAGGGTTATTGAATGCCAGTGACAAGACGAATGGTGAACAAATAAGGCAGTTGATGCTAAAGTTCGCTGCGTTCAAAGAAGAAATGAAAGGTGAAGAAGTTCCGTTAAAGAAGAGATGGAACCTGTTAAAGTAAAAATGAAACTGGGGAAAGAAAGATGGAAGCTGTTAAAGCAGAAATGAAAGCGCGACAAAAAAAAAAAAAAAAAAAAAAAAAAAAAAAAAAAAAAAAAGGATGGAAACTGATCATGAATTAGTTAAAGGGGAGAAAGTCGTTGAAGGAAAGATGGAATCTTGTCAAGAATCCGTTAAATCAGAGATAAGGGCTGCTAAAGAGGAAATGAAAAGTGAAATTACCTGCATAAGAGAAAACACATCTGAGGCTATGGAAGTCAGAACAGACTCAATTGAAAGTAAAGGTGGACAAATTGAAGCAAAGGTTTCTTCTGTCAAAGAACAAATAGAAAAGCGAGTTTTATCCGTGAACAACAAATCGTTTACAGAGTTTCTTGTGTCAAAAAAACAAACAGAAAGAAGATTTTTCTGCCGTCCAAACGCAAATCGAACAACAAATTGATGATAGGTTTTCTGCAGGCGCCAAAGAAGTTCACGTGTTGAAGAATTTCGTAGCGACGCCAGGGAGCAATACTGATGGTTTACCCATGTCTGCTCGTTCCTCTCTGAATCTATCCAAGTATGATGAGAAGAGCTCCTCTCATATATATATAAGACACAATTTTCTATAGTGGCGGATGCGAATGCATGGGATTCACAAGTTAAGGCCTGTCGTCTCGCCTCTTCTCTAAGAGCAGACGCTGCGGATATTCATCAACCTCGTTCAGAAAACCAGAGACTAGACTTTGAAGCTCTAACCGACAGAAGTGTTTAGAAGAGTACAGCAGGCTTCAATTAAAATCGTCTCACCATAATCCCCCAGAAACACTTCAGGAACATGCCACGGATGTCGAAAAGTTCTGATCTCGCCTTTTTTTTAGAATGCCCGTCAGAAACAAGAGAAATCCTGTTCTTGCAGTACTTCATGGACATCATCTGGGAACCTGAATTATAGAAAGCACTGCGAATGGCGGATGTCAAGGACTTAAAAAAAAGCACTGGGGTGTACTCCATGAAATTGGAGGTGGAAATTCTCCTTTTCACCTCTCTGGAATGGGATTACATATCTTGCAATCAGAGCCGTGTTGCTGTGTATTTTTTATTACTCACTACATCTATACCATTAGATGTTCCTAAAAAGGTTAGCGATAAAAGAACTTATACATTATCAAGTAAAGTTTTTTCAGTGATTTTCTCCTGTTTCCGTACCTAAGATTTTTCAAAATCAATATCTGCATTAAAAATGGGTTATAATATCAAACTCCAGCTACAGCTTATTTCTAAGCACCACCCACTGCGAGACGCTGGCGCTGTGCATACAGTGTTTTGAATTCTTTATTGCAGAAAAAAAGTGAAAAAAAAAATTAAATAGAAATAATATAGGACGTTAATAATATAAAATTGTGACACTTTAAAGTAAGCCATATTCAATTATATTCTTCCTCCTTTGCAAGGGCCCAACAGCGACCGAGCGGTAAAGTCGCTGAACACTGGTAGTTCGGTCCGAGGTTCGAATCCCGCGAACGGGCTGGCTGCATGGGCGTTTTCGTAGTTTTCCCCATGTGTAACGTGCATACGAGCCAGTTTCCCTTAGAAAGTCCTCCACGAAGGCATACCTCCTCTTAGGCAGATAGGCCTCGAGGCTTTGCCATAATCACACACACACTTCCTCGTTTGCAAGTTTTCTCTTTCTTTCTCTTTAAATGCTATTTTTAACGGTACAAATCTCTATCATAAAACCATGTTCTGCCGAATCTTGCGTCCATAAGCGCGCAAACGCGTTCATGTATCGTCTCATTAATACAAGAAGATGCTAATAGCTAATAAAGTATTATGGCTGAACTGAAAACTGCGTCTCGATTCAGATGTTAAATATAAACAAAACATTAAGAAGTTCCGAAAATAATCGATTACGCGAGCTTTAATTAAGACTGGGTGAAATTTCAGTTGTTCAAGTAACATCTGATGTTTAATAAATGCAGGAAACGATGGTTAGTAAATTTCAAAACGGAAAAACATTAAAATAAGTATAAAAAGAATTTACTCTGAATTCTATTTCTATTAGCTTGGTTTGCACTGAAACTTATGAAATGATATAATTACGTTGTTTCTTGACCACAACACCTAAAAATTGCAGAGGCTCTTATTATATTCGTATTGATATAAATTCTAAAAAAAATTGCATTTGTTCTTAATATCTTTATATTTATTTTAACAAGCTAATAGAAATAGACACTAGATAATTTTTTTAAATATATATACATTTTTCTTTCTCTTTAGGAGGGAGGCTTGTTTTATAATTATTTTTTCTGTGTGAAGTTTGAATTATGAGCAGCATAATATGGAAGGAAATTTCAGTGGACTTTATATCTGTTTTTTATATATATCCGATTTGGAAAAAAGTTATCGTAGACTTATACAAATACTATTCACACATGTAGTAGTTCAGATATTTTACTTCTGCATTTTAAAAATTTTCTTCCGCACGTAATAAAAAGCGAATTGTAAATTTTATTTGCTACACGAATTTTTCAAATCTTATCGCCTTAAAATGGCGAAAACATACTGTAAACTTGATAAGTACGTTTGCTTGTTGGTCTCATTTTGATTCGAAGGTGTCTTTCTAAGGCATCTTCTTTGCAGTCATTTAGCAGAGCTTATTTGTTTACGTCGGCTTCACTCTCCTCGCAAAGCGATACCACAGACGCACTCTGTATGTATTCCAGCCTGTTTGGGCCTAATAAATCGAATACAGAATTTGTACTACGATATTTGTTTTTGCTTCATTTAGTACGAAACAACCTGTATATCTCTTGCCCAATACAGAAGTGATACTTGATATTGTGTTTGCATATTGTAACAATTTGTACTACGATATATGTTTTTGCTTCATTTAGTACGAAACAACCTGTATATCTCTAGCCCAATACAGAAGTGATACTTGATATTGTGTTTACATATTGTAATTTTGTGGCCTTCGCTAGGATGAGAGAAAAAATATTTGACCAGTAGTTAACAGTTAGAAGAAACTATGGGTAGTGTTTCTTGCAACCACTGCATGTTATCGTTTCTCGGCTTGTCGGCTAAGATCAAGTGAAGTAAATTGGTTACAGATTTTATTAATTGTTAATTGTAAATTTCTTCCGCTGAATAGTGAATTGCACGAAACAAACAATGAATCAAAATAAATCGCACTGCGTGCGTTATAGGTGAGACCGCAACGCCTACACCACTATGATGTAAAGTTGCAGTTAACATTTTTCAATAAATATCTGTTCTTATCAGTTTAAAATCTGATATGACACTGACAGAGTGTCCTGATTTAATCTAATTATTGAACACTCGGCTTGCGGTTAGGTATTTATACCGCCCTTGCCAAAGGTTGGCCCGTTATTGCACTGCCTCGGGGAGCGGCCTTACTAAAATTAAGAAAAGAATTTGCACGTTGCTTGTTTCCCTAAGTCCACAGCATGGCAGGAAAGAGAATGGCAATGTTTATAATATACTACACACACAAAATCATTATATCCTATCACGTAGTATCACACGTAAATATCATTTTCCGATAATACGTTCGTTATACGGAAAAGTTAGTGCGTTTCGCAAATTTATTGCATAGATATAAAAGGGTATTCAGTTTCTTGAGTCAGCAATAGTTAATTATCCAGAAGTGTAGGAAAAATCGCAGACATTTCCGAAATTTAGTGCTATTATTCAGAGTAACTTTTAAAGTATTATTCGAAAAGAATAAAGCTAATTAAATTTATTTTTTAATATTTAGTAAAGAACTAAACTACTTACATTATTAAATTTTAAAATATTTATAAACTGAGATACTCCTCACACATGCAATCAGAGCTGTATTACGTGATATTTTAATTGACGTCCGCTTCTCCTTCATATGTTACTAAAACGTTAGCATTGAAAGATCTATAAAATTAAAAATATAAATATTTCCATTGTTTTCATTAACACTGTAGCTGGAAATTTTTGTTCAAAAATCTCAATTTGTATGCTCTGTGTTTTGGGAAAAGGGGCTATTGCATCAAATATTGGCAACACCTTATTTCTAAGCCCCGCCTACTAAGAGAAACACTGCATTCCTCATAAGATGAGTTGAATTTCTACTGAATGTCGATGGTGCGTATTTCTATTATTTATGAGATTATCGTATTTCTATTCTATATTATTTTTAAATGTTAAATATATAAGCATAATAATTCTTTTTCCTAAGTGCTTTACGCCTATCATTATGTACTACTATTTGAAAACTGCAATGCATCATTTCAAAGATAAGCAGTGGTCACTTTTTTTAATATACATCGTTTGTCAAGATCTGCTAGTGATTTATACACATACGTGCAGCGCAATGGTTTAAGAACACTATTTTTAAAATTCGAATTTGAAGAGGCAAGTCTAAAGTTGTTTAAGTAATGGTACGATTAAAGAAGTTCAGGTTTAAGGTAATTCTTTACGTATAAATTTGAAAGAGATACTTATAATAACATCAAGTCATTTAAATTATATAGCTAGTAACAGGTTGATTGGTTAAGAGCCTTAGCTTTTTTTATACTTTCTTATTAAAAAAAAATTATTTAGGGAATCTGCAGGAAGTATGGAAAATAATAAAATAAAGTTAAATACAAATAAAATATGACGCTTGTAATATAAACACTGATATATATTTTAAAATAAACTACATTCAACTATATTCTTTCCCGTTGGAATTTTTTTTCTGTTTTTCTTTGTCTGTTCTTTAACTACGGTTTGAACTCAAGTGTTAATGACGAACATGATCAGTCCGTTATATATGTTTCTTTGTGTATTTTACACGGAAAATACGTTCAGAAGCCTATCTGAATGTTATCCACATATTTAACATTTAATTCATTCACTTATTTTTGCATCTATAAAAATATTCGTTTGCAGGAAAATAAAGTGTGAACTGTCAATTTTATTTTGCTACAAGAATTTTTGAATTTTTAGCCATGTCACAATCTCGTCTTAAATTTGACGAAACACACTGCAATTTGAGAAGTTCTTTGTTTCTGCCTCTCTTCACTATTAAAGGCAAGGCATTCTTGCCCTCACTTGGCAGGGCCTATTTGCTTCCCTCTGCTTCATTTTCCTAACAGAGCGACTGCAGACCCGACATCTCCATGTATCCTAATCTCCTTGTTTTGAACACAATAGGCTTTGTAGAAAGTCTTGTATTTGCCCACGTCTCTCTATTACTTTTCTACTGACCGTGTACCGCGTTAACAGACAGTTAACGCTGAAAAAAACTAAACTGGCATATAAACCAGTTTAGTTTTTTTAGATTAAATTTGAAAAATATTATGCAGAACAAAGTGTGAATTTTTAACAAAACTAAATTGAAATCTTCAGTTCCAGGTACACCTTCTTTTATTTCCAAGCCTCTTCTTCTGCGTACTGTGCTCTGAGGAGCAATTGTAGCTCCTAAATTTAAAATCGTTTAAATGTCAGTCGGAATTTCAAGAAGACGAATAAAATCAAATTACTAAATTTCAAATAACTTCGAATGTAATATATTCCAAATGATCAGAAAGTAAATGGAGGATTAATACCTGCATTTTTAGTTACAATGATTGGTTCGCATGTTTTTCTAATATGCCTAACCTACTTATTATGCTGAATTTTTTGCACACAGGATCCACATTTTATTACGGTCATTTGCTATTCTTATATTTTCACTTAGTCGTGCAGTCATGTTACGAATTTTGTATTTAGTTTGATATTTTTAGTAGAATTATAATTAAAATTTTTGAGTTTCCCCATCTATACAGCGCGGGGTAAATTTTAACAGACAGCTGCAAGGTCGGAAAAGTAAAAATATAGGATCACGTGCTTCTAACACTGAACAAATGGATAACTCTTTAATTTCATTTGAAATGACAGAAATGTAATAGAATACTGTGTTAGCTGTAACCGTAATTCCATCCTCTTTGTTTACCGGAAATTGCGAGAAGTAAAGAAATTACTGGAAATTTTTGGCGACCGATTGAAAGCTGTAAAATACCGGAGAGAGACATCTTAGTTCAGTTGCTGAATTAGTGTTATTGCGCCTTGTTTTAGTACTGTGTGAACTGAGATATCAGATTTAGCTTTCTCTTTAGAAGCGCATTTTGTGTGTGGGGGGGGGGACTTTTCTATCCATTAAAAATTTTTAGTAGTTTGAAGTCTAACTACTGATTAGACTGCGTGATATTGTGAACACTTGTACGAATATCTCTGATGAAAATTCCAACGTTCTGTTATATTTCTTTTGATAAGGATAATTTTTGTGAAAATTTTATCACACTTTTTGCATTCATTCTGTTACGAACCCGTACGCAAGCAACACTTTTTGGTGTCATAGGGTTATTGAACGCCAGTGACAAGACGAATGGTGAACAAATAAGGCAGTTGATGCCAAAGTTCGCTGCGTTCAAAGAAGAAATGAAAGCTGAAGAAGTTCCGTTAAAGAAGAGATGGAACCTGTTAAAGTAAAAATGAAACTGGGGAAAGAAAGATGGATTAGTTAAAGGGGAGAAAGTCGTTGAAGGAAAGATGGAATCTTGTCAAGAATCCGTTAAATCAGAGATAAGGGCTGCTAAAGAGGAAATGAAAAGTGAAATTACCTGCATAAGAGGAAACACATCTGAGGCTATGGAAGTCAGAACAGACTCAATTGAAAGTAAAGGTGGACAAATTGAAGCAAAGGTTTCTTCTGTCAAAGAACAAATAGAAAAGCGAGTTTTATCCGTGAACAACAAATCGTTTACAGAGTTTCTTGTGTCAAAAAAACAAACAGAAAGAAGATTTTTCTGCCGTCCAAACGCAAATCGAACAACAAATTGATGATATGTTTTCTGCAGGCGCCAAAGAAGTTCACGTGTTGAAGAATTTCGTAGCGACGCCAGGGAGCAATACTGATGGTTTACCCATGCCTGCTCGTTCCTCTCTAAATCTATCCAAGTATGATGAGAAGAGCTCCTCTCATATATATATAAGACACAATTTTCTATAGTGGCGGATGCGAATGCATGGGATTCACAAGTTAAGGCCTGTCGTCTCGCCTCTTCTCTAAAAGCAGACGCTGCGGATATTCTTCAACCTAGTTCAGAAAACCAGAGACTAGACTTTGAAGCTCTAACCGACAGAAGTGTTTAAAAGAGTACAGCAGGCTTCAATTAAAATCGTCTCACCATAATCCCCCAGAAACACTTCAGGAACATGCCACGGATGTCGAAAAGTTCTCATGTCGCCTTTTTTTTAGAATGCCCGTCAGAAACAAGAGAAATCCTGTTCTTGCAGTACTTCATGGACATCATCTGGGAACCTGAATTATAGAAAGCACTGCGAATGGCGGATGTCAAGGACTTAAAAAAAAAAAAAAAAAAAAAAAAAAAAAAAAAAAAAAAAAAAACACCGGGGGGAATTCCATTAATTTCGAGGTGGAAATTCTCCTTTTCACCTCTCTGGAATGGGATTACATATCTTGCAATCAGAGCCGTGTTGCTGTGTATTTTTTATTACTCACCACATCTATACCATTAGATGTTCCTAAAAAGGTTAGCGATAAAAGAACTTATACATTATCAAATAAAGTTTTTTTCAGTGATTTTCTCCTGTTTCCGTACCTAAGATTTTTCAAAATCAATATCTGCATTAAAAATGGGTTATAATATCAAACTCCAGCTACAGCTTATTTCTAATCACCGCCCACTGCAAGACGCTGGCGCTGTGCATACAGTGTTTTGAATTCTTTATTGCAGAAAAAAAAAAGTGAAAAAAAATTAAATAGAAATAATATAGGACGTTAATAATATAAAATTGTGACACTTTAAAGTAAGCCATATTCAATTATATTCTTCCTCCTTTGCAAGGGCCCACCAGCGGCCGAGCGGTAAAGTCGCTGAACACTGGTAGTTCGGTCCGAGGTTCGAATCCCGCGAACGGGCTGGCTGCATGGGCGTTTTCGTGGTGTTCCGCATGTGTAACGTCTATACGAGCCAGTTTCCGTTAGAAAATCATCCACGAAGGCATACCTCCTCTTAGGCAGATAGCCCTCGTGGCTTTGCCATAATCACACACACACTTCCTCCTTTGCAAGTTTTCTCTTTCTTTCTCTTTAAATGCTATTTTTAACGGTACAAATCTCTATCATAAAACCATGTTCTGCCGAATCTTGCGTCCATAAGCGCGCAAACGCGTTCATGTATCGTCTCATTAATATAAGAAGATGCTAATAGCTAATAAAGTATTATGGCTGAACTGAAAACTGCGTCTCGATTCAGATGTTAAATATAAACAAAACATTAAGAAGTTCCGAAAATAATCGATTACGCGAGCTTTAATTAAGACTGGGTGAAATTTCAGTTGCTCAAGTAACATCTGATGTTTAATAAATGCAGGAAACGATGGTTAGTAAATTTCAAAACGCAAAAACATTAAGATAAGTATAAAAAGAATTTAATCTGAATTCTATTTCTATTAGCTTGGTTTGCACTGAAACTTATGAAATGATATAATTACATTGTTTCTTGACCACAACACCTAAAAATTGCAGTGGCTCTTATTATATTCATATTGATATAAATTCTAAAAAAAATTGCATTTGTTCTTAATATCTTTATATTTATTTTAACAAGCTAATAGAAATAGACACTAGATAATTTTTTTTAATATATATACATTTTTCTTTCTCTTTAGGAGGGAGGCTTGTTTTATAATTATTGTTTCTGTGTGAAATTTGAATTATGAGCAGCATAATATGGAAGGAAATTTCAGTGGACTTTATAACTTTGATGGCTCTAGATACTGTCGTTTTTGTCACAGTGCGAGAAGCATACATTGTATTCATGCAGATTCTTCATTATTTAATTTCCTTACATTTAATACAGGGCGATAATATTTGGTTACAACAATTTGCAAGAAGACACGGACATTTATAGTAAAACAGCGCAAAATGCCGCTTCGAAACTAACAGCCTTTCCAGGCTACCGCCCTTTTAGGCCAATAAATTAAATTAACAGTAAATTAAAAAAAAAATCATATGCAGAACTAAAAATAAATTTTATAAAAATCACTATAAAATACAAGCAAAATTAATTATTACGGTTAAATACAATTTTAATATTAGAATTAAATGTATAAACATTTTTAAGGAGCCAAAAGTGTTTGTCACTGTTTTGTATTCTGAAATATAATTGAAATAAAATCCCTTTATAGAAATTGTGCTATATTACTCATCTGTAATTTTAAAAAAGCAGCACAATTTAAATTTTAAATAACTTAACAACAAAACTTTCAAAAATTCTTTTTAATTATTTTAGTACTTTTTATTTATTTACACCAATAAAAAAGCATAAAAATTGCAAGAGAAAATTGCTTGTTTGAAATTTTCTATTAGTTCAGATTTAAAATATTATTTTTTAAAAGAAGTAGTTACAAATTTCCTTATAGCATAGGAAAATCTAAAAAAATATCCAGCCCTGAAAACATGCTATAGCTTTATAATTATTTGGAACGTTAATTATGCTTGATAAATATGCTAAATTTTTAAAAATCAATCTCAATTTCAAAAATAAAACTATGTAGAACTTCTAATTTGTGAGATGAGGCGCTACAACCAGCTTTTTCTTGACAATTATACACGCTGCTATAGGCAACCACTGTTAAATTTCTGCAAGTCGTCCCTACTCCTCCGGATGTGATCAAGGTGACAGCCGGCAACGCCTCAGGTTTTCTCCCTCGTCTATTTCATATAAAGTCCGTGGCCACATCACAAGGACACTAATGAACAACTCCTCCGCTTCCCGTTCCTTATCTCAGGACACGCCCCCTAGCAAGTTATGCGAAATCTGTGGGACATCCTTCAGGAAGAACGCAAAGTTGAAAAGCCACCTCAAGTTACAGGCAAAACATGCAGCTTCAGTAAGGTCGAAACCCTCGCCTTCCTCTGAGTCCAGCAACAGGCAGCAAGATTTATCCTAGGCCTCACCCCTTGCTAGCCATAAGCATTGGAGTACAGCTGCTGGCCACGCCCACTCCGTTGCTCCCACATGCAATCACGGGACAACTGATGAACCCTGCACGACCGCTGCAGCTGCAACGATTCGACATCCTACCAACACAGTCGCTACACCCGTGCCTGACCCTGATGTGCTGATCGTCTGCCTAACAGTACTGATGGCGACACTCCCTCTTATGTCGCCAGAAGGAATGCTTCGCTACAGTCTAGTGTGCGGAAGTCTGCATCACCACACGTAGGGGCTTACGGACTAGTCCTGCTTGCCAGTCGTCGCATGATGTGAACCATCCAGTGCCACCAGTGTCCGTCACCATCCAGTGCCACCTACTCTCCAGATGTAGTGATGGTTGTTGAAATTATTCTTTTTCTCTAACGTAACAATTTTTCTTTTATTATTTATCGTTTGTCGCCGACGAGGTCACGTGACAGGCGGCAGAAAAAGAATGTAATAACTCTTTTAGTTTAGTTTTGAGTTTGACGTTTGAAATGATCTGTTCTTGGCCGCATAGCTGTAATCAACAATTATAATAATTGTTCTTGATAAACTAATCTTGGTCCTATAATGGGAAATTTATATTATTTGTAAATTTTGTGTTTTGAATAATGTAAATAATGTACATACGCTCTTCATTAAATATTTCTGTGTTTCAACTGGAAGTTCTTATTTTCAAGTTCAGTCTTTACGTGAAAATGGTATATTGACTCTTGAAATACTAGTATATTCTTGATTTTAAATTGATGCTCTCCCAACTCGTGAATAAAATAGAATCGCGAATTGTGATCATAACGTAACAAATTTTATACATTTTTTGGTGCCGAAATTCCCGGACCTTTAGATATTACGAAATCGAAAGTGAATATAATTCTTGATTCGTCCTATGCTGGAGTAATGGAAAGATACCTGAAAGTATCAGGTAAGCCATTTTCTTTTCATTCTTGAAGTATTCAACCTTGAAAAATAATGATTGAGTTAAATAAAAATATTGAATATTTATGTTGATTTATTGAAATATTACCTGAAAGAATTAACCCCATGTTTGAAATGTGGAAATAAATTTCACAATGAACTGCTCTGTAATTGTTGTTCAGAGGCCGATATTTAGAGTAAAGAAGCCATCGATTTAGGACAACACACTTTATTTACACGTATAATGAATAAAAGGATCACACAGGAAATCGTATTGACCATCACACAGCAAGTAACATCTCACCATCTCCCTACGCTCGAAGCTCGAATGACGGATGTGTCGGCAGAAGAGACAGCTGCGCCATCATAATTAATACGCAAGCTTATAAGAAAAAACGTTCGCTCGCCTCTACCCAACACACCCCTCCTGCGAGCGACATTTTTTCAATACAAAAATGAAATACAAACAATATATAACACATTACATTAAGAAATTAAGGAAATTACTTTCAACGTATACATTAATTTTTCTTCACTGACACTCTTAGTAAGAAAATCTGCAATCATATTATCAGTTTGTGAATATTCCAACTTAATAACATTGTCCTTTGTTAAGTCCTTCATAAAATGGAAACGTAAGTTCATGTGTCTGGATTTCGTAGAAGATCTTGCGCAGTTGATCCACTGGATGGCAGCTTGACTGTCTGTATTCAAGACCACTGCACCATTCAAAAATTGTTTGCATTTTAATTCTGACACTAAATTTACAATCCAAATAATATCCTTACAAATTTCAGAAATAGAAAATAATTCTGCTTCACAAGTAGACAGACTAACACTTCTCTGCTTACAACAATTCCAAGAAATCAATGAATCACCTAGTAAAATAGTACCACCAGAAAATGACTTAACATATCCTGCATTTCCCCAGCTAGCATCAGCATATGCATTTAAAACTCCAAAATCATTGCTATAGAAAAGTTTTTTTATTTTTTGTACCTTTTAAATACCTTAATACCCTTTTAGCCAAAAGATAATGCCTTTTTTCTGGTACATGATTAAATTGTGACAAATAAGTTGTTACAAATGATATACCAGGACGCGTTCTATTCGCTAAATATAAAAGTTCCCCAATTAATTCCTGATACAAAATTGCATCAATTTTTTCATTTGTACATGAAAAACCTTTATCTGCCTCTTTAACGATTGGCTTTTTTACTGCTTTACAATTTTCCAGATTGTGTTTAGTCAATAAAGATTCAATATATTCTGTTTGAGACAAACATATACCATTTTCAAGTTTTTCTATTTGCATTCCTAAAAATTTTGAATTAGTATTTTCATGTAACTCAAATACATTTTTTATTTTAGAAACAATATTTTCAAGCATTTCTCTATTATTACAGAATACAGCTAAATCATCAACATATAAACACAATATAAAAATGTTTTTGGTATCATTATAAATGAATATACAATTATCAGATGCTAACTGTATCAGCCCAAGTTTTTCTAATTCATTTTTTATTTTCATATACCAATTTTTACCAGATTGAGGCAACCCATAAATACTTTTCTTTAATTTACACAATTTACCTTCTCCAATTAGTTTTTCATAGCCAGGTGGAGGAGTCATATACACATCCTCGTTTAAGTCACTGTACAAGTACGCTGTTTTTACATCATAAAATTTAACAGTCAATTTTAATTTACCTGAAAGTGCAAGCAATAATCTAAAACATTCAACGTTAACTACTGGTGAATATGATTCGGTATAATACAGTCAAAAGACGTTAATCCGGACTCGTCGGGACTTCGGCGATTCCGGATTATCGATTTTTCCGGATTATAGATCATCAGTTTAAATCTCGTAAGATGGCATGCAGAAATTCTAAAATTAAAAATATGAAACCGTAATTTATGAAATAAAGAACAATTATGATCTAAAGGGTATCAAAATTTACAAAAAAAAATAAAATAAAATAAAAAAGCTTAATATTTATTTGTTTACTTTATTAAACATTTCTCTCAATGTAAGTTGTTTAAGTTGCTTCGTTTTATGTGATAATACTTTCTCTTTAATTCTATAAAAAGACATAATTTCTTGTTCAGTTACAAAGTTCCGCTGTTCAAGTCCCGGTAATTGCTGTGCGAGAATACCGACTAACTTCTCAATCGAATTTTTTTCGTTTTCACTAACCTCTCTGTCACATTCTTCATGTCTTTATCCATTTTTTGCAGTAATTCCACTTGTTGGACATCGAAACATACAGTGTCTCAAAAAAGTGATGGGACACTTGTGCTTTACAAAAGGAAACTGTATTAAAATAAATTAAAAAAACATGCAAAATTTTTTGTGGGTGTGTTTCATACTTAAATTTAGTAACAATTATTACATAATATACATTTTCTCAAAATATTAATTTAATAAAAATACAATTGTTTAGAACGGAGCAGAAAATGGCTCACTTAAGTGATGGGACACTTACTTTTCCATCAAATATTTATCCAAAAATTTTACTTTTTAAAAGGTTTTAATATTTCGTTGGATTTCCTTTTACTTTTAAAACATGATTTAATCTTCTTGGGATGGATTCGACTAATTTTTTTGTGATTTCTGGCGTGATTTTACTACATTCTTCTTGAAGCACCGATTTTAATTGTTGTTTTGAAAAAATGGTGTGTTTGCGAATTCTTGATTCCAATTCTTGCCAAATATTCTCTATGGGATTTAATTGTGGAGATTGTGGTGGTGTTTTTATTATTTCAGGACATTAAATTTACAGCAGCCAGAGTCTAAATTTACAGCAGCCAGAGTCTGAAATTATACAGCAGCCAGAGTCTAACGTTCAAAGCACTGTGCTTGGGGTCATTGTCCTGGTAGAATTTAAAATCATTATGAAGGTTCAAGTTTCGTGCTGAAGATTTCAAATTTTGATTTAAAATGTCAATATACTTGTACTGATCCATTATACTGTCAATAAAAACAAGATTACCAACTCCAGCGGACGACATACACCTCCTCCACCATAACTCCTCCTCCACCATGTTTTACTGTTGGCACCAAGTTCTGTTTGCGAAATTCTTCCCTGAGTTTTCTCCACACCAAGATTCTACCGTCAGAACCAAATATATTAAATTTACTCTCATCAGCAAATATAACTTCATTCCAGTAATCAGAATTCTTATTTATGTTGGATTTTGCGAAAGCCAGTCTGAGGTTTCTATTCTTTTCACTTACGAAGAATTTTTTCCTGGCTGCTTTACCGTGATATCCAGTAGATCGAATTACTCTTCTAATAATCTCAGAATTAACAATTACTCCATATAATGCTTGTAAATCAGCAGCAACTTTAGGAGCACTCATTCTTGGATTTGTTTTAAATATTTCGAACGATAATTCGCTTTATTCCATTGGATAGCTTTGATGGTCGGATAGGTCTTCTTTTATCCTGAATCATATGATTCTTTTTATATCGTTTAATGATATTGAAAACTGTTGAATGTCTGAAGTTAACTGTTTCAGGAGCTTCTCTAATAGATTTTCCAAGGTTCAATATGCAAATTAATAACTAATTTTCGAATTCCAGGCAAAGTTTCTTTTCGTTTAGCATTCATGGCTGCACAGAACTAAAATACACAAAAATTCCAAAACAAACTGGAGAGAAATACTGCAGACGATTTTATAAATTATTGGCAATTGCTTTTGAGTAAAAATAAATACCCCAAAAGATATTTTTATTGCTTACTTCATACGATTTTTGTTGCATAGTACGTAGTGTCCCATTACTTAAGTGAGCCATTTTCTGCTCCGTTCTAAACAATTGTATTTTTATTAAATTAATATTTTAATATTTTGAGAAAATGTATGTTATGTAATAATTGTTACTAAATTTAAGTATGAAACACACCCACAAAAAATTTTACATGTTTTTTAAATTTATTTTATTCCAGTTTCGTTTTGTAAAGCACAAGTGTCCCATCACTTTTTTGAGACATTGTACTTTCGTTTTGTAGATCCTTTGGAAGTTCCAGCATCGGAAATTCTATTTGACATAATCGAAAGTTCAAGTTAACTTTTATAAAATTGCTCTTACAGTCTGCAAAATATAATAAGCAGAATCCAATTCGAAGATTAAGGAACAACGCAATCATTAACATTAACTGAAATAGATAATTAGATAATTTTAGCTTACACCGTCCGTTATACATTAAATGCGCAGGCGAAATCGTATTCTGCACTTGCGCACACGCATATGCGCAGTAGTCAAGGTCTTACGCAAAGGGTCTTACGCGCACGCGTAAAACGCCTGTGCGCATGTGCCAACGCGGCGCATGCGCAGAAAGTTTTTAGTTTTGAGGTCCGGATTATAGATCATTCCGAATTATGGGTGTCCGAATTAACGACTTTTGACTGTACTTATTTTTTATTTGATTAAACCCAGCCGCTACTAATCGCGCTTTATATTTTACTTCCCCAGAGTCTCCTTCCTTCAAAGTATACACCCACTTACTTTTTACCAATTTTGTTTTTTCAGGCCTCTCTACTATTTCCCACACTTCGTGTTTATGTAATGAATCTATTTCATTTTCCATTGCGGATTTCCAGTCATGCCAATTAGCCCTTTGTTTTGCTTCTGAAAAATCATTCGGAACATTACTGATTATACTTGACGCTAGTTGTTTTGATTTGAGCCTCTCGGATCGTCTTAATGGTATTTCATTTCCATATTTATTACTTTTTTCATAGCTATCAGATGTTTGGACTTCATTTCCCCTGTCATCACCCCCGCTACAACGGCTTATGTCGGCGATTTCGAAATTCGATGAGTCATCATATTCGCTTGCTTGAGTATTTTCCGTAACAACCAATTCGAGGTGTGGTTTTTGATCTACTTCGTTTCCCTTTCCTTTTAATTCTTCAATATCCCAAGTTTCTAAGGCTTTATTTTCCCCTATATAATTACTACCCTTTAAAGATTCGTTAAATTTAACTGATCGTTCTTTAATTATTTTGTTACTTGCTATATCATAAATACGATATCCCTTTCTTTCTCTAGCATATCCTAACCATGGACCTTATAAGAAATAGACTAACCCAATTGCGTTTTCTCCCTTGTCTGGCGCGTTCCCAGCTGTCACCTTGATCACATCCGGAGGAGTAGGGACGACTTCCAGAAATTAGCAATGGTTGGCTATTGCAGCGCGTACAATTGTAGCGAAAAAGCTGGTGGTAGTGCCTCATTTCACAAGTAAGAATTTTTAAATATTTTTATTTTTGACACTGAGATTGCTTTTTAAATACTTAGCATGTTTTTCAAGCATAATTAACGTTCTAAATAATTATAAAGCTGTTGCGTGCTTTCAGGCTTGTATATATTTTTAGCTTTTCCTATGATGTAAGCAAATTTGTAACTTCTTCTTTTAGAAAATAATATTTTAAATCTGAACTGACAGAAAAATTCAACCAAGTAATTTTCTCTTACAATTACTAAATCTATAACTAATACTAAACTATAGCTAAATACTAAAATGCCTAAAAATGAATTTTTGAAAGTTTTTCTTTAAAATTTATAATTTTTTGCTGCTTTTTTAAATTATAGGTAAATTTTAATTACTAGCATTATAACTAATCAAAAATAAGAATATTTAAGAACGAAAAGTATACATCTTATATAGCTAGTTTTGTTGTTAAAAGCTTAAATTTTTTGAAGAAAAGTTTAACAATTGAAATGTCATTCTTCTCTCACAGTTTTCAATGTTTCTCCCCAAATTTTCTTATTGTATTTATTAGAGTTCTTAATAACTTTAAGGACCGATTTTGCAATTAATGAATTAGTTTCTGAGAAAAAATAAAAACACATTTTTATGTAAAATCTTTGAAAGAAATATGATCTCATTCACATTTTCACTTCAAATAAATTTTATTTTCAGTATTTTTAAAAAACCCATTCTTGTTTCTATAAAGTATATAATTTTAAATAAATGGTAAAATATTAAATAATTTAGGCCATATCTATATAATTTTTAGGACATTAAATACTAAAAGGGATTTATCAAAAAAAATGCAAACTGAGAAAACGCACTTTAAAGAATATAAACTGTCTAAATCTTCACTAAATCATTTAAAATTTCTGAATTTTTTTTTTTTTTTTTTTTTTTTTTTTTTTTTTTTTTTTTTTTTACTGAATTTTAATACATATATACTATATTAACATATGTTACCGTGAAAGACCCAAATTGGAGACTTTCACCGGAAAATGTCAACATTCACCAAATACGTCGTTGAAAGATCGAATATCGCATTACATTCTTGCACATTCGGACCCTTACCGGTGCATGTCGACAGTCACAGATATTCTCTGGTGTAGCTCGAAAAGAGAGGAGTATATGTACACGCTGTCATTGCAAAAGGAAGTGTTCCACAAATAAATGCAGTTGTAAAAGCAAGGGCCTCTTGTGCAATCCAAAATGTCATAATAGTTTAAGTTGTTACAATAAATAAGATATGAATCACGTAATTTAGTAAGTTTTTAACTTCTATTATTTTCCATTCTCATTTTGAATGTACTGTATGTTTTAAGTTCTTATTTTAAGTCTCAAATCCGTTTTTTCGCGACTGAATTACGGAGAAGAAAATATAAAATTCTTATATGTTCAACATTCACCGTTAGTACATGGTGAATGTCGACATTTACCGGTGTTAAGTCAGAAATAATAGTATTTGAACAATATTTCAGACATACACCAAGCGATTATGTGAGTGTTGACATTCACCGGTGAAAGTCGACATTCTCCAGATTTCGGTGTTTCACCGTAACATATGTATAAAATAAAACCTAGCGCTATTCAATTGGTTAATATGAACATAAATTACAAGCTTGTATTTAAAAACATCGTAAAACACGTTCAAAACAATTTTAATGTATGAATTAATTATAATATATTTTCTAAAACGTTTATAATTAATGCAAATAATATTAATTTGTCGTTTTATTTATTTTTTCAAAAAGCAACGTTTGAAATTTTAACAGCCAGAAAACATTTTGTTTAAAACCGTTCAGCAGTATACGTGATTTCTTTTCTTCGTTTAACCCTTTGCGGCACGGTGTGCCCCATTTGGGCACACCTATAAATTTCCTTCTGTACGCACAGAAAAATTGAATGAAAAAGGATTTGAAGGTTACTATAGGTTACTCCGTTTACAGCTGTTCGCCGCGCTTAGCTAGAAAGTCTAGCTTTTGCCGGCTGTCATGAAATGTAGTTGCTAGTAGGTGCTTGAATGCTTCAGTAGAAGACAAGATAGGAGATGGAGAGGGGGTTGACATCAGGTCACGTATGGCATGGAGACATCCGAATGGTAGTTCAGGAGGAAATTCCAGCATCTTAAAGTATAAAGGATGCAGCAACCACGGAGCACGGACCTCTGACTACGCACCCAGCATGCAGACAACTACGCCACGAAGGCACGCTAAGAGAAATCACTCCATATGAGGTCAGATCGTAAATTTAGAACCCCTTTTTTCCCGGGGGGGCTGAAAAGTAGGGGATAATCTTGCTCCTGCTCTTGACAAAATGTGGGGGTCGTTTAAACATCTAACTTCTCTACATTCGGTTTTATACAGAGGAAAATACAAATTGAATTCTTCGAATGAATGCAATTTTGTACAATGAAAATGTATTACTTAACGATAAACTGTAAGATAAATAACATTTTTTTTTAAAGCCATAGGTGTAGAAAGACAGATATTTGTTACACGAATGAATTTGTAGTAAATATTGAGT
This sequence comes from Stegodyphus dumicola, assembly GCF_044657685.1. Classification (NCBI taxonomy): domain Eukaryota; kingdom Metazoa; phylum Arthropoda; class Arachnida; order Araneae; family Eresidae; genus Stegodyphus; species Stegodyphus dumicola. The sequence goes on from NC_140778.1 coordinate 116,053,868, forward strand.
TTTTCATTTCGAATGCTATGTTCCATGTATGCGAAGTAGCTGAGTATGTGAGATAATAGTCATAACCGAATGGCTTTCAACCTTTTCACGGCTAAGGATGTTATCATTTGCTGGTGAGAATAGATCCCGACAGTCTTAAATTTAGTTAATTCTTAAATTTAGTTGAACATTTATGTATCCAAATTTTTCAAGCCCTATTGCATACATTATACTTATTCTCGTAATAACAGATACGTATGTGTTATTCTCTTCGTAATTTTCAGTATATATATTTATATTTATAATTAAGAAATCTTTTGAAAGCAGCGTCAAACCGCTGTCAAAATTATATTTTAAAATTATTATTTAGAAATGCGCTTATAATGGTTTTTATATTTACGAAAGATATTTACCGTTTACTCAGGCTCACTGTATTCAAGTCGATAGGACCAATTGAATGGAAAGATCGATTTGTGAATTCATTTCCAAGTTTCAAATCGGATGAACGGACTCGCGAATAAAATGGCACATTAAAATACGGTCACTGAACTACAGTGAGCAATGAAATTTTAACAAAGGTTTCGTACTTTATCTTATGAAAACAAAATATCAGAATCTAATTAAATGTTTCACTTACTAGAAAAATAGAAAATATAAATATTTGTGAATAAAAAGAAACTATCTTTAAAAAAATATAATTGAAATGAAAAAAATAAAAGAATTACAAAATATTGCAAAAATTACATAAAATAGCGAATAAATTTATTCGGCACAAGCTCGCTAAATGTAAAACAGATTGTACAGTCAGAAAGCTCGCCTTGTCACAGAAATATACTGTTCATCGGGTTTAAAGGTTATTCAGACTAACGTGCGAAGTTCAGTGAGTAACTTGTATTTTCCTTTGAATGTATAAACTAGCCAAAAAATTGAGCACTTGACAATTAGATGCAAATTTAACAGATGGGAGCACTTGACAATTAGATGCAAATTTAACAGATGGATTGAAGGACCCCTACTGCAACGTACCACTTTGTGTAAGAATTTTTGTGGATTTCCTTAAGGTATGAAAATATGAGCCCATTTTCCTTAGAAAATTCTCCATGAAATCATGCCTAGCCAATTCTCATATGTTTTGCCATATTCAACACAAAATCATTCTTAAGATAATTAATTAATTAATTTTATGTTAGATGATAAAGCTTTTTAAAAACTAGGATGCTTTCCGTAAACAATTAGTATTAATAAGCGCTGTTCAACTGGAATTGGGAGAATTATTTGTTTATAGCAGTGCTTTTCAGCCGACTTACATGTACCTGTATGTATTGCTCAGAGGGGGGTGGAAGGAAATTCCTGAACGAAAACAATGTAATAATGAAATGTTAATAAACAAATAAATATAACTTTTCGTATCTTATGTAATTTGTCTCCATTCTGATACCATGTGCATCATTTATTTCTGATATACTGATACTGAATGAGACCTAAAAACACTTTTTTTTAAAAAATATATCACCCCTTATGATCCCTGACACAGCCGTTTACTTTCCCTTCCGTAATTAACGTCAGTCTCCTGCTCTTGACCGCATTTGCCATGCCACCGTCTTCCAACCCCCAATGCCTAAGGGGACAAGGATCCATGCAATCCTGAGGACAATGGGTAATGGCTGTCATTAGCGTGAGGAGAAATCTTGATGTTTCGGGATAAAGGCCTTACACTGACTCTAAAGAAACAAATTTATTACCAGTTACAAAGTGGATGCATATATAAAGGGATTTAAGAATTTCCGTTTTAGAGCAGTTATTGAATAAAAAATAGAATTTTTTACAAAATGAACGTTTACCTATAAGAGCATTAATGAATTAAAACGAGAAAAATAAAAGTAATAAATGCAAACATAAAAATCTGAAAATGCAAATCTTTCAGATTTTACATTACGCCCAAAGGGCGTTTTTTTAACGGTTTGTGGGTTACCTTTATTTTTCAATATCATGTTCTTCGCACTTAAATCATAAAACTTCAGTTAAACAGCAATACCGCAAAATGAATTTTAAATGAACATATCTTTAGAATTTCCGAAACACAGTCTCGCCCGTTGAAGATAATTTTTTATATTATTATTTTAATACAGTGTTGCCTTTGCTCGCTTTAAAATCGTTGAGTTTCTTAATAAAAAATTCATTGAAGTTTTACGAAATATGAAACATATAATAAAACAAATTCCAAATCTCGGCTTCGAGATGCCCATATTCGGGTGGAAATGTACGTTATTCTAGGTACCGGATGGGTCTAGGTACCGTTGTTTTATCACAATGCGAGAAACATACATATATTTATGCAGATTATTCATTATTTAATTTCAAGGCAGATAGCCCTCGAGTACTCTGCCATAATCTAATAAACCAAAACCATTATTTAATTTCTTTAAATATAATACAGGGCTGTAATATGTGGTAGCAACAGTTTGAAAAGTGAACTGACATAGTTTTTAACGGAAAATGAAAAAATGAAGTTAATAGACCTCGGCTAATGCCCTTTGTTTTAAAAATAATGTATCGTGTAATTTAATGGGAATACGAGATTAAATAATTCTCTTTAAAAAATTCTTCTACAAATTTATATCACGAATAATAAAAACGTGAGGCTGTCTTGATAAATTTATAAATATTATACATCTGACAATGCGATTCAATTATTTGGTTTCGTAATTTAAGAACCTATGATTCTTCTTATAAAACTGTACAGGAATTTAGCAAAGAAGCTATTAAGTAATCTCTTATTACCATTAATCTATGCGATAAATTATTATTATTATTATTACTTTTGGTTCAGTCTTTTACTTCCAAGTATCCTTTTACCTCAAATAATCGAAAAAATATATAAATTTAAAACAAAATTCGCCCCCAAATCAGAAATTAGGTTACAAATTTCATGCAAATTTTATTTCAAAAGCTATTTTACGCTCTGTAAAATGATGCAAACTTAAAAATTTAAGATTTTTAGTTTATTCTTAAATGGAAATATGCGCAAAAAATTTCTTCGACATTAAATTTTAAAAACTCTAAATCGAATTATTATCATCCGTAAACGTAATTGTACAAAATCTGAATTCAATAGCTTATCGATAAGCAGTTCAAAAATCGACGACGAGCTTTTGATTAAACACCGTGAATGAACTGAATACAATTTTTGGAACAGCTCTATTTTTAAGCACTTTGGAAAGATCGGTAAGTTGTTGATATAGCATAACCGTTATTTTTATAACATTCTTGGCATTATGAAACGTGTAAGTGACATTCATAAGCGATTCCCGACAGTTCTGTTCATTTGTCAAAGTGGCTGCTTTTGAAAATATTGTGAAGCTCACTCGATGTGCTCCACTATCTATGATACTCATTAAAGATATTTAATAATGTTTTATTTCTATACAGAAATACTGGTAAAATTAAGAGGTCAAATATTTAATTATTTGAGTTATATAACTACTTATACTGTTTCAAGAAATTTTGAGTCATTTTGTAAAAATAATCTTTTTTTTTTAATTCCTTTCCCCCCCCTTACCCCCTATGCTTCATGACTTTATTACTATTCTGATGAATAGAAGGTTTGTAGAGACATTACATTTTTTTTTTTTTAACAGCAAGAGACATGAAAAATGAGTAGTGCCTTACCCGGGACGCGAACCACGGACTTCTCGAATGCGCGCCGAGCTTACTGAGACCACGAAGGCATGCTAAAAAGGGCGGGAGAAAATACCGTATATTCACTCACTCCCCCTTTTAAAGGGTGACTGGGGATTAGGGGACCGAATCGCCAAATCCTTGCGGCGGAGAATCATCATCCACCACCTTTTTTGGTTTGGGTGCCACTATAGAAACATTAGGTTATTTCGAAACAGGACATGTGAAATAGGAGCAATGCCTTCGCCGGGACTCGAACCACCAACCTCTCGAATACATGCCGTGCGTGCTGACCATTACACCACGAAGGTGTGCTAAGAAGGCAGTAGAAAATACCTTATAGGTTATGAAAACCAAAAGTTGAGTAGGTAGTCACAAATTTAACTAATAAATGCTCTACAAATACAACTTTTAATATTTTAGCAGAATTTTTTGGAAACGTATTTATATAGAATGTTGTAGAAATCAACACAGTTTGATGCCAGTTTAGAGGAGGGGTTGTTTATGAGCGTATTAAAAATGCTTTTCCCACTCAAAATGTTAACTACTTTAAAATAATAATTCATAATCGCACTGAAGCTGATGTTTACAATTATTTCCTCTGAGATTTCTTTAAAAAGAAAGAATTACAATTGTGTTTAATGCAGAAAATTTAATGGAATTGGCATTTGCGCAAGAGGACGGAAACTATCAGGGAGGACTTTCTAAGGAAAACTAGATTTCCTTCACATTGATAGAAAACTTTCACCGAACAAGCGTGTTCACCAGGATTTGAACTTATGTAGGATTACCAGTAATCAGCGGTTTTAGCGCTTGGCCGCTGGGGCCCGCAGGCCGATTAAAAATCTCGTTTAGAAACCTTTAATCTTGATTTAGTGTGACAGGTGCCGTAGTTTGAAGGTTATGATTACTTGAATACAGCAAAACACACGAGGACTATCTGCTTTTAAGGAAAGAGATGCCTTCGTAGAGGACTTTTTAACGAGAAAAGTCTCATATTCATGTTATATATAGGGAAAAACATGGAAAAATACCATTCAGCCATCGTATTCGTTCGTTAGGGTGTAAATCGAACTACCAGTATTTACCGGTTACTAATATGGCCGTAGTTGAATAGGGGAAATAACTGTTGGATTGTAAGGCATCTAAATTAAGAAATAAAAAAAAATCACTTCTGAGGTAATCTTAAACCCAAATTAAGTTTTTTATTATAATTATGAAAGAGTTCAACTCATTTGTTAATTTTCAGATCGTTAAAATTAGTGTGGCTTTAATAAATGATTATTTAGACCTGTTACAGGAAACATATACATCAAAAGTTTCCTTTAAAATATCAGGAATTATTGAAAAATCTTCTGTAATTTATAAACGGGAAAACGTATTTAACCAGATTTTACATGTGTGAAAAAATAATGAATTTTGATCTTCCCTAGTAGAGACATTTGTAATTATATTTCTAGTTCCAAATTCAAAGTGAGAAATCTAGGTGCCTGAAGCCAGAGAACACTATCGATTCTTCTTGGCTTCTATTTTCAGCGACGAAATAGATCAACTGCATGGAATTTTTATGATTTTTCTCAACATGTAAACTAAATGCGTGTAAGTGTTTCTTAGAAAGCTCGTCGGAAGTAGAATATCTCTATCTTGGTAGATAGATATTGTGTGCTTTAGTAAATTTAGCAAATCTAAACACAGGGCCGACAGTACTATGTTTGAGGCCTTTCTCTAACATAGTGGAATAGTGTATCGAATAGTGTATCGAATAGTCGAACAATGAAATCACCCTACATCGCCCTCTTTTACTTACTTTTATACTTTTATCTCAATATTATATATTGCATCCACAAAAATTTCTCTAAATTAATGTTATTTGGATTCGAAAACCATTTTATGCTTAAATACATCTTTCCAGATGTTTGTCTTTTACTCACTGAGAGTCAATGCTTCTTGAAGATGTCAATTCATGAATGAAAAATTATTTCTTGCTTTTCCGGTTTCCCCTAACCGTTCCCACAAAGGCCGAACCTTTGGGCAAAAACAGCCCTCCTTTGATGTTAATTCCTCAGTAAAAGAGAAAGCACTGAACGGGGTAAAGTAGTAGAAATATTGACTTTTCACTCAAAATTCAAGCATTCCCAAAATCTACTATAAAAGATATACTCCCTAAGGTATAAAATTTTTGTGTAATGAAATTATAAAATGCAATATATAATATATGCATTATAATATATACATATGCTAAAATATGAATGCATATATTTATATCATTGATTATATATATATATATATCAATTAAACCTTTAGACACACTCACACACATACATAATCAGATATATTATATATATCGAATCACATAGTATCAGTAGGTGAAAGAAGAAAATAAATCCTACTGGTGAAAGATTGCTGAAGAAATTCAAAGCATAATGAAAGTTTCTTTTATCTTGGAATCAAAGAACTTTTTTATTGCTTTAGTTTTTGGGAGACTATTAGATTACAATGTAATAAATAAATAAGTATATGGAAGAAAAATAAATCTTTAAAGGAAGAAAAAGGAAAAATAGAACCAAACAATCAAATCATTTTCAGCATTAAAACCAATTTTAAGTGTGACAGTATATTTTCCTGCCGATACGAAAACTTAAGAAAATAGACAGAAATCTGCATTGTTTCACCTATCAATATACGACAAATGGAATAACGATACAAGAAAAAGTAAATTTGAAAAATTTGCGAAAGCGGAATAATTTCGAATGCTGCACAAACAGAAAGATACCATGCAGAGACATTGGATTTTTTTCGAAGCAAGAAATGCAAAAATTCAGCAATGCCCTCTTTGTGCTTCTAATAAGGAGGTCTTCCAAATTCTAGCTGGAAGGACTTCCATTTATAACAAGATAGTGAGACTGGCATAATTCCTTATTATTTGTTTTCATTTAAAGGGCGAGAGAGAAGAAGCACGAGGCACTGTCGGAATAATTCATGTGTTAACGAATTATCGTCTGACATGTTTACGTTGGAGTGCCATTGAAGAGACATAGCGTTTTTATGAGGGAAAAAAAAAAAAAAAAAAAAAAAAAAAAAAAAAAAACCACACGAAAAATCCGTTATCCTATCAGCGGAATACGCACCACAGGCATATCGACTGATAGTCCGATCTACTATCACTTACACCCCGAGTTCAAATTCTAGCTCGAAGAAGCTCCATTGAGCAATTTCCAGCTCAAACAAGAATGAGATAATTTCTCATAATCAATACGGATGTATAACTGATGATTCTAAAATTTTATTATCATTAAGACTGGAAAAAATACACGATTTAATTCATTTTCATACATTTTAAAAGAAGTTAAATTTTTCAGAGAGTTACTATAAAATATTTATTAGAATGTCAAATTTAAGCATTTCAATTATTTATATAATAAAGGATAAATTTTATGTTTATATAATAAAGAAAAATCGTTAATAATATCACTCTGATTTTAGTGGAGATATTTTAAGAAATAAATAAGTGAAAGCTGGAGGAAGAAAAACTATTTCAAGTTATATGTTTATCTTAAAAGTAACGAGAGAAAAACTATGTTAAAAGAAAAGGCACGCATATCGAAATTGTTTCCTGTACTGCTGACAAATTGTTATATGGCATGCATACTATAATGTTCATGAATAATTAATTGATTGCTACTAGATTAATACAGGCATAGCATATTTCTAGGGACTGATTTGCTGTAATTTCCAATTTGATTTTTGCATACTTTTATATTTAGGACACTAATTACATCACACTGAAGATTACTCAATGTAATAATTCCATTGCAGTTTTATAGAAATTTATAAAATTTTCAGTTTCAATAAACAAATATATAATATTTCGATGACTCAGCAGGTAACATAATTTATTATCTTTCAAGTTTTTTTCGAAAACACCTCGGCAGATATAGAATCAGCCGCAGACTGTACTAACTTTAACAAGCGGCAGTATCTGAGTGTTCACATTTCTGTTTATAACTGCAATAAGAACAAGTATAAGTTTGAAAAGTTTACCAATGGCTATGTGGATAAAAGAGATGATCATAAGTATTTTGACCTGGTTTTGGTTTCTAGTCAATACGGTGGCTGTAGGGAAGATTTCGTGATTTTTTCCATGTGAATTAGTTTTCTTTATAAATTCCTCTAAGTCTTTCATTAAGTACATACAAAGTTGCTACGTTAAACATTAGTAAGTGTTTACATAGGTAAACATTTTAAAAGCGACTAGCGCAAAGAAAGATTATTTAAATTATGTTTTTTAAAATGCAAATTCAGAACACTGAAAACCAAACAGTAAACATTATAAGACTAATTTAATAATCTTTGGTTTGGTTTACTTGAAAACTTTACTTAAAAAACGTTGAAATTTACAATGTTTACAACAAACTATTATTCTGCAATATTCATCGATTGCGTTAATCAAAATCTAAAATTATTTAACGTAAAATGTAATTATCCGAAAATTATATAAAATGAGAATTTTTTCCCACTATATCTGTAGTTTACAATGGCTAGAAAAAAAGATAGCTCTAGATAATGAGTATTTCTAGAATGAAAAAACTCTATTGACTAGAAATAGACTTTGGAGACCTTAGTGTCAGTTAGCCTGCGGAGGTCAGGTTCCCTTCCAAAAAAAAGTAAAACTGTTTAAAATGCATATAGTTTAACGCTTCCTGTTTTATTTGGAATAATATTTCAAAAATAAAACTCGTGTTGGTTATGACCCAAGCAATTCTTAACGGGATAAAGAGCCGTACTTTGATAATGCTAGGATCATGCATTCAGTTTTCGTCGTTTTAATAAAATCCATTATGATACTTATGCTGGTAATTATAAACTGCATTTACGGATACAGAAGTATGATTAATACACTAATATCACAGAATATAAGCTTTTTATGCTCTGACAAGTTTTGTCAAGATACCAATTTTTAGTTCATATACAAGTCGTAAATTCCCTAGCCAGATTCCTTTTTTATATAAATCGATGCATAGAGGAGAAAATGGAACAATTAATTATATTTTTTATTCTTTTTCAAAATTTAATTCTTTTAGATATAAGTTTTAACGATAAACGATATTCTGCTAAGTTATAATACAAAAATTATTACTAATAATAATTTATATCCTAATATTTATATCCTAATTTAATAATATTTATATCACTCAAAACAGAATTGGAAAACTCATTCAAATCATATTTAATCAAAACATTTTACGAAGTTATGGGAAAGAGGAATTTTGGTGTTTGTTTGATTTTTACCGTGTTTCCTCATTCATAAAACATTAGCAGAATACTTTACTAAATAATTCTTAGATGTAATAGTATTCTTGTTTATCTCTTGTTATATGACTAAAAATAAATAAAAAAGCGGCTGGTATTCAATATTATTTTATTTAATTACAAATACTTGGCTATTGGTACTCAAGACATAGTCTTTCCATATTATCACTTTTATATTAGGCTTTGAAATTATGTTAACGACCTAATAGAATTCGGAAAATCCTATGATTGCATAAAACTGCGGGAGGTGCTAATAATGACAAATTTTAAATGAAAATAGAAATTTATTTAAATAAATTTATTTAAATTCTATTTGTGAATGTCTGCTTTATGCATTTAATGTATCAAATGCAGAAAAGTGAGAAAAATCCTTCCAACACAGAGAAATAATTCTTTCTAGTCTGTGGTAAGATTGTATCAAATTCATTTAAACTTCCGTTTAAATTCGAAATGGCTTTCGAAATGGTTTTTGGCTTTAAATTCCACATTAGTAGCAACTGTATAATAGCTAAACTTACCAAAATATTTGTGAAAACCGCCAAAATTCTAAAAATTGCTATAAAATTCCGAAAAATATTAGGAAGATTGTGCTTGCCAATTACACGCTGAAAAGACGAAGATGAGCTCGACAGTTAACGAACAACTTGTGGAAAAAATTCAACGCTAAAATATAAATGCATATGCCAAATTTTCCAAAAATTTCTGATAAATATTGTACTCTCATCGTAAATATATATGGACTTATAATGTGATGAAAACTGAGTCGGTAAAAGAATGGATTAAAATTTAATTTCCCAAAATAAATTGGTCTACTAAAACTAAATAAAATAGATAAGTAAATAGTAAAAAAATTGTGTAACAAAATAAATAATGGTCTTTCTTAAAATACTGCCCAATAAAACATGTCGAATAATTTACAAGCTTGGAAGCTAAAATTCTAAAAAGATTTCGGAAAATTCGGCAGTCACATGTTAAAAGAAACAAGTCTACAGGCTATTAGTACAAAGAAAGAGAAGGGAGATAAAACTAAACGGAACAACTACTTCTTGCCATTCAATAGCGGGGAGGCAATTTTATGGCTTATCCATCACACTAAGGGGAAGCAAACATACTGCCTTAGGCAGGGCCATCTTAGAGAGATTTCAGAAAACGAAAGCGATTTTTTTGGAGGGGTTTGTTGTCTGACAACGCGACCGTTTTCGAAGCATTTCGTTCCGAGAGGCGGGCTCGTTGATGGGTTAACAACAAACATCCAATTGTAATCCCTTCAAATCATAAATTAAGTGAATTAGTAGTAAGAGACGCTCATGAAAAGGTTTATCATGCGGGAGTATCGGATACTCTAGTGCATATACGTGAAAAATTCTGGCTCTTAAGAGGAAAACAATATGTCAAATAAGCTCTGAGTAAATGCATAATATGCAAAAAATATAATGTACGTCCTGGACAACAAGCCACTGCACCTCTTCCAGCGGATAGGGTTAATGAATCTCCGCCTTTCGCAATTTGTGGACTCGATTTTGCAAGTCCTTTGTATGTAAAAGAAAATGACAACAAATACTACATTTTATTGTTTACTTGCACCACTACAAGAGCTATTCACCCGGAGCCCGTAAAAGGCATGAGCACTGAAGAATTTTTACTTCCGTTCCGCTGGTTCGTATCCCGAAGAGGTTTGTGTTCCACTGTGTACTCGGACAATGCTAGAACATTTAAAAGAGCTGAACTTGAATCAAAGCAAATGTTGAAAGTGATTAACCACCCTGAAGTAAAAGAATTTTATGCTTCGCATGGAAATACATTGTGGAACGTGCTGCCTGGTGGGGCGGTTTTTATGAACGTTTAGTTCCCAGTGTAAAAACTAGTTTAAGAAAGAACATTGGGAAATCATCTTTGACTCAAAGTGAATTAGAAACTCTTTTGCTTGAAATAGAAGCGATGATAAACTCGCGTCAATTAACATATGTCTTTTCTGATCTTGAAGAGCCCTCCGCACTTACTCCAGCCCACCTGTTGATTAGTAAACGACTCTTGAGCATGGACCTTATAAGAAATAGACTAACCCAATTGCGTTTTCTCCCTTGTCTGGCGCGTTCCCGTCTGTCACCTTGATCACATCCGGAGGAGTAGGGACGACTTCCAGAAATTAGCAATGGTTGGCTATTGCAGCGCGTACGAATGTCACGAAAAAGCTGGTAGTAGTGCCTCATTTCACAAGTAAGAATTTTTAAATATTTTTATTTTTGACACTGAGATTGCTTTTTAAATACTTAGCATTTTTTTCAAGCATAATTAACGTTCTAAATAATTATAAAGCTGTTGCATGCTTTCAGGCTTGTATATATTTTTAGCTTTTTCTATAATGTAAGCGAATTTGTAACTTCTTCTTTTAGAAAATAATATTTTAAATCTGAACTAGCAGAAAAATTCAACCAAGTAATTTTCTTTTACAATTACTAAAACTATAACTAATAGTAAACTATAGCTAAATACTAAATTGCCTAAAAATGCATTTTTGAAAGTTTTTCTTTAAAATTTATAATTTTTTGCTGCTTTTTTAAATTATAGGTAAATTTTAATTCCTAGCATTATAACTGATCAAAAATAAGAATATTTAAGAACGAAAAGTATATAATTAATTCTCTTTTCTGTTCTCTCTAGATTTCCTGATAATCCTAAACTACGCTCTTTATGGATTAAGGCTGTAAGAAGAAAAAAATTTATGCCTTCAAAGTATTCGAAGCTATGTTCAAAACATTTTTCAGAAGATGCATTTGAAAAAGGAGGACCAAGATACAGAATTAAAAAAAAAAAAGTGCTGTTCCATCGATTTTTGATTTTCCAAGCCACATTGGTCCAACAGCCTCTTCCTCTCTCTCTCTAAATATATATTATATAGGTGTGTGTATGTGTGTGTATTTACATTAATAGATAAATAGATATAATCTTGTTTCTCAAATATTTTGAAATAAAAAGTGAAGTAAGCAAATTTTTCAATGCAACAAATATCCTAAATTGTTTACTTTCATACATATGTATTTATGGATATATAGTCATTCTGCTTAAAGTATTTACATGCATATTAAATTACGAGGTTACTTTAGGCGCATTAATAAAAATTTAAGATTGGACATATAATATCTTGTATTTTATAGTAATTATTTTTGTTAATTTATTTCTAGTTCCGCATAAGATTTTTTTATTTACTGCGAATTTTTTAAAAATTTTTTCATTACACTCAGAAAAGTTTATGCTCTGAATTTTATGAGTTATTAATATTGTCATAAATGATCATCTTTTAATACCATAATAACTTTGAAAACAGAAAAAATATATAAAACAAACCTTGGTTTCTATAAACATTTGGAATGATAAATATTTGCTACTACTGCCTGAAAATGTTCATAAAATTAAAAAAAAAATTACTGAATCTTGTTTAATTTTACCTTATTTGTTTCATAGCATCATGTACTATCATTCTTACTTAATTTTACTTTATTTGTAGGCAAAAGTAAATTCATAAATTTTGTGTTTAGAGTTTTTACCGTTTGATCAAAGTAATGATGTTTAGACAAGAATTACGCTTATGCTCAAAATGCAGTAAAAAAAAATACTCAAAATGCACTAAAAAGTGTTTTCATGAGATATATAAAATCTTATTAGCAAAAACTGTGATTTTTATTATCTCATCATTTATACAACGTATCTCATTTAATAATTAAAAAGAGTTACGTGATACAAACGCCATATGTTTCAATGTTAACGATAAACTAAATCGTCTCTACTCTCTCTTCTCGACATGTGTGTGACGCACGCCCCGCCCACTGGGTTAGTCTATTTCTAATAAGGTCCAGGACGGCGAGAGCAAGAATGAGTGGAAAGGCGTTGACACTGGGGGTGTCACTGGGTGCAGGGGGTGGAGCTACTGGTTAGCTTGTCCAATGGTGAACTTGTAAAGGACCAAGGAAGGGTTCAATTACGAGGCCTTTATCCACTTTATCCCTTTAATTAATGTAGCCTTTATCCCCACATCATCAAAGAATTATTTTTATCGCCCAAAAGAGGGTTCCGCAAACAGGTAAAATTTAATGCGAAAATGTTAAATTAACAAAAGAGTAACTGCCTTCCACATTGAAAAAAGGTATAAAAGGACACTAAAGGACTTAATTTAATAATTCTGGTGTCGAAAAGGGCCAAAATCAATTTTCAGGAGGTTACATCATGAATTTTGAAAAGCATCTACGTTTCCTTGATCAATCGTCATGTGTTAACAACATGAGTGTTGTGAAACCTTCGAGGCGCCTCCTCTCCATAGCAACGCCTCTTGGGAAAAAGGAAATGCATTATATACGTTCTCCAGAGTAGCACTGGGTCTCTTTCTTGACGATGCAATTCCCGGATGATAAATAGGCAGGAAAGTAAGGGATTTCCGATCGAAGGAATCTTTTGGAAAAAGTTAGCCGAAAGTCGCTGTTTAAAGCGATTAATAGGGAGAATTTTGCTTGCATTATGAATGTCCTCGTTCGTAACAAACCAAGGAAATTTATAAATTTGTCGTAGTATAATATTCTGAAAAATTTGGATATGTTTCCTGTTAGTAATTGCTTCTGCGCCCTGTACAGCGCTAGGATATGTCAGAACGGGCCTTACCATTGATTTATAGAGCAAAATCCTGTTTTTCGTGGACAAGTCGCTATTTTTAGCGAAAAAAGGCAGTAATTGGGTTTTGACAACCTTCGCTTTGGAAATTGTTTTTTGGATGTGAGGTTGCCAAGTTAATTTTGAATCAGGTATCACTCCTCGATACTTATAGGTAGGAACCCAGGGAATTCGTTCTCCGAAGAACTGCAAATTAGGTAAATTTGGGAAAGTAGTTCGGATAAATAAAGTGACAGCACATTTGGCGACAATAATTTTGATTTTCCATAGTCCAAGCCAGAGCTGTAGGTTTTAAGGGTAATTCTGCACTGCAGAAATTACCGTGGAGTTGATGGAATGTTGGTTCATGATGGCTGTGTCATTGTTGTACTGCATCAGAATCAGCAGATGCACCTTCTCCTTTCAATCTTAGATTATATTAGATTATGTAAAGAATGTCTTTGTTTAAATCTCTCAAACCAACCATCACTTGTGGAAAAAGATACCTTTTTTCGTGTGTGGAAGTCGACGGTGACTGATTCTTAAGTGCTTTATAAATCTTTAAAGCCTTATTTGTAATGGCATTAGTATCAATTGGAATCCGTTTTTGATTTTGGTCTTCTATCCATATCACTAATGCCTTTTCCATATTATCCATTGTATCATCTCTTACATATGAAATTGTGCTCTTACTCTGCAAGTTCCTGCTGCCGCACTTTTCCTAATAGAGTCTTCATTTTTTTTAAATATTCATTTTGTGGCTTCATTCATGGAGTAAAATTTAGCAACATCTGATACTCTTTCTCTATTACGTAGACGATCTAATACATTAATTTCTGTTTCTAAAGATATACCTTTTCTTTTTATTTGATTTTTTGAAATCTTTCGGCATCATAAAACCTTAAAAAAATTATGTAAATTATGAAAATGCCGCAAAAAATATAAATGTTGAAAAACATCCAAATATGTAAATTAAAAATGATGTAAGCTTTGCAGTTAAAATATTGATACTGCACTAGTTCTCTTGAAACAAATAGGTTTATTGTTGTGAAATACACATACATACTAAGGGGAATACTCATTTACAACACCATCCTTGTTGTTGCCACCAGTGTTACCAAAGGAATGAGCTTCAAAAATGATTTCAAATACACTCTTCTCAAAAAAAAAAAAAAAAAAAAAAAAAAACTCGAAGCACCAAGGACTTTTGCTATCGTGACGAAATTTGGTATGCAAAAATATCTTGATCGAACAAGGAAACGATCAAAGTTTCAAGGCAAAGGAACAGGAATTACGATCATAGCGCGCATTTCTAGTGCGCAATTCGCAAAGTATAAAACCAGTAACAGAGGCGGAAAATTTCTCTTTTTTTTTTTTTTTTTTTTGTTGCTGCCATTGTAATTCCACAAAGAAGCAACTAAAGGTACCATTACGATGATATTGAAAACCTTACAGACAACTAAACGACTTCGAATGTGGTTGCATTGTAGGGTTGCTTGAAGCTGGGTGCTCATACCGAGCAATAGGCCTCCAACTGCAGAGTACAGACACTACTGTGCAAACATTTTGGCAGCAATGGTTACGACAAGGAAATTGCCGACGAAATGAAGGCTCTGGAAGACCAAGGAGTACAAATGTGAGCCAAGATAGGATGAATGTTCGCCAGGCCTGAAGCGCCCCAACGGTATCATTGTCGACTATTCAACGCACTACCAGCCACCTCTATACCTCCCGTGGTACCGTCCACCATCTCACGGCGCTTGTCTGAGGTGGGGTTACGCTTATAGAGGCCTTTAAGATGTTTGCCTTTGATCCCACAACATCGGCAGAGTCATCTGGAGTGGTGTCGCAGCCGATCATGCTGCCATCAGACTGGCATCGTATAGAGTTCAGCAATCAGTCTCGCTTCACTCTTGAAGCATACGACCACCGTGTTCCTGTCTGGAAAGGTCGAGGACATCGGTCCCAATCAGCCTTTTTACAAAAGCATACAGGCTATAATCCCTGATGTGATGGTGTGGGGCGCTATTTCTTATGTCAGCAGGTCATCTTTAGTCATCGACTATACATCTTTCACAGCTCAACGATATGCTGATACCATCCTGCGGTCGGTTGCATTACTCTTCATGGCACGTCATCCTAGGGCCATTTTCCAATAAGATAATGCCAGGCCACACACCACTCGCATATCTCTGGACTTTTCCCCTGTGGTTGATACTCTTATTTGGCCAGCAAGTTCACCAGACCTTTCACCAACAGAGCATGTCTGGGGCATGGTAGGCCGCCAGATTCGGGCACGACAAAATATAGCAGATCTGGAATGACAACTGATGAATGCCCGCCAGAATGTGTCTCAGGATGACATTAAGAACCTCTACCACTCCTTGGATCGACGAATTCAAGCATGCATTGCCACCAGGGGCGGTTCGACCAACTACTAATTTGAACACTCAATGGGTGATTGTGAGTCGTGAACAGATACTATGAAATTGATTTTTTAATCTTTTTATTATCTGTGTATGAGCTATACACATATTCAATTTCATCAAAAATGATCACTTCCTACATGGTGTTTCGATTTTTTTGCGAAAGAGTATATATGTATTTGCGTATATGCAGCCGAATATACATTTCTACCAAGTTTTTGAAATCCGTTAATTTTTAAACTGTATAAAACCGAAATCATGTAAAACGAGTACCGTGTAAATCGAGGGGTAGGTATAGTCATAAATGAAAGGAATGTATGTAGCTATTTCTTTTTCAATGTTACATACTAGGTGGAGAGAATGTTTGTTTTCATCCTCAAGTTTGGGCTTTAAGAGGCAATGATGTCCACCTTCCTAATTAGTTCTGCCACAGAAGATTCATTAAAGTTGTTTTCGTCTAATAAAGTTTATGTTTCATTTTTGATTAACAATAACTTTACCAAAGTTCCTTCTGTACTAGTTCTTTACTAATGTCTCTAAACCATCGTAAGATGAAATGTGTTCGAGAAACCAATGCTGTAAAAAAGAAGTCGTTTGTTTATGTTCAATGCCAGAAAAAGCTTTTTTTTTTTTTTTTTTTCCCCTTTCAGTGTAAGAAAGTGATTCATTTAGAAATTATTTTGTCAATTATTGCGATATTTTATCTGCTGAAATCGCAGTCTGCCGATTAAATTTTGTAGACAGGAAATCTTCTTTTATTTGAATAAAGTATTTTTTAAACTTTATTCAAATTCATACATTTCTTTCCTTTTCATATTTTGATACTTTCCTGTTTAGGCTTTTTAATACTTAAAAAATACAGAAATATGCACAGGATTTTCAAAAATTGAATTTCTTTATAAATTGAGTTTTAATTCAAATATACACATACATTTTCTTTTAACTATTGGAAAGAGCTCATATCATTTAATCTTACCCTCCATTGTTATAATGCCTTCTTTAATGTGGAAAAGACTGTTAAGCATGATGTTATAATGCTGAGTAAAGTTAACTACTATTTCCTTCTTCAACAAAACCTTTTTGCTTCAACAACCTTTGAAAAAAATCCTCATTTAATCTTACGTTCTCCGCCCCCCTTCCTCGTTTTTAGTGAAAGGACTGTTAAGCATAATGTTACGCTGAAGAGTAAGGTTAACTACTATTCCCTTCTTCAACGAAACTTTTTTGCTTCAAGAGTCTTTGAAAAAATCATCTAAGATATATTCGATAATAACATTCAGTGCTGAAATAAGTTGTTTCTGTGCATAAAATTTTCGTGAAAAGTAAGTAGTTTACCTATTCAGGTTTCAATTTCAATATCAACTGCCCATTTTCTCTCCCTTAGTTTAATTTAAATAGTAATAACTTATTTCAAAAGTAATATAAAAGTCATTACCTTATACGATTTATTCTTGAACATTCTTAAAGATTACATCTATTGCTTTTTAATATTTAGTTTTTTTTAATTAGTTATCGCTAATTCATTATTTAATCTGTTTATTGACAGATTAAATATTAAAGTATAATAGCTTACGTTTCTCGGAATGTCAACAGACAAGAATAAAAAGTTAAACATATAAAACAGCCTCAAATAAAGTATGTACTGAAAAATACTGTTTCAAAAGAAAATCTGTCAATTTTATATATACAAAGAGAAAATTGAAGGGCTTGCAGCAAGAGGTGCCCAGCTCCACTTTGGTTGTGTTCATGGGTATTTTTTTGTGAAAAAAATCGTTCGTAAAAAGCCTTTGGAATAGTCTCAAAGAATTATTTTTATTAGCACGTTTAATAAGGACAAACGTATTTAACATAACTTAAAGAATGAACTTTTGAAATTTTTCGAGAAATAAAAATTGTAAAGACGAGGGGGGTTGGCGCGACAAAAGGCCATTCAGCAGCTTCCCTCTTTGCCTCTGTATTGAATTATATGCCTTGTATATATACTTTTTAATCGTGTGGAGCGACACTTGGTTGCGGTGAATTAAGAGAGCAGTTGGCTTTCGCCTGGTACATCGATTGAAATTTTCACTAATTGCCGCGTGACGCGGACTACACACACCAGCATTCGAGGGTTACTATTGAACAGCCAGCTTTAGCAATACCATTTCTTAATTATATAAGTGCAAGTGTTTATAAAAATATAATACCGGTGGATATCTTTCTTTAAAAAAAGAACTAATTTTAGAATAACAGATATTAGTGACAGAGTTACATAATCCAAGGTTGAGGATGGCCAAAGGACGGTTGATGTTAGAAAGATCATTGGGGTTGTAGTTGGCAATTTTAATAGCAGAGTTGTTAATGGTTTTCTGTTTGGCATGAAATTTCTTGGCAATTTTATAGTAATGGGATCTAAGTTGGCAGATCCTTAGCTCTTCGTGAATGCGTTGATTACTAATGTACCATTATGCCATTGTAATTTGTCTCAGTGTGCTATTTTGAGCAGTTTGCAATCTTTTTCTACCGTTATTATTAGAGTACGCCCATACAGGGCAAGCATAACAAAGTAATCGTCGCAATATGGATTTATAAATGAGCAACTTGTTATCTATAGACAAAATGCTGTTTCGAGCAATTAAGGGTAAGAGTCTAGCTTTCAACGGGCTCAAAACTTCTGCATAATAGCAAACGATCTCGCTTTTGGGTGTGGTGTATTTAAATTATATACCTCTTATTTACAAATATTTTAATTAATGGCCTATGGTATCATGATTAACTTACTGGTAAGAACTCTTAGTAGTTGAAGACAGACGCATAGATAAGACCCAATGAGATTTCAGAGACTATGTCTCAATGTTTTCATAATTTTATTGAATTTTATCTTACTGTAGACACCTTTATGGTGAAACAATTTGATCAGCCCTTGTGTGAGGCTACTCGTGGGGTTCCGTGATAAGCTCTAGTACAAGGAGGTTAGAATACATGGAGAAGACATCTCTGCTATTGCAGTATGAAGAGAGAGAAGCCGGGCAAAGAAAATAAGCCACGTCAACTGAGGGCAAGATAAGGCAGCCCTTGCTCAGCGAAGGGAGGTGAAAGGTGAGTTGGTTTCAACTTCTTAGTGTCTTTTCTGATTTTCTATGCAAAGATGTGAGAGGCCTAAAGGGTGTTGAACTGTTACAATGAAATAATGGCTACATTTCTGATTTCAGGTCCATGTAAAAGAATGTTTTTGAACATGCATAAAAAAGTATAATAATCAAAATGCGTGTTTGAAAGGCCTTCAAGAAACAGTTTGAGTCTTTTCTTTGTGCAACATGCATGAGTTCTACAGATTCCCCTTTTCATAATAATAGAATTGTGTACTCATAATTAACATAGATGTGAAAGCAACACCATAAGTAAACAAGGGGAGGAGGGGTGGCTAACTCTTCATGGAAAAGAAAACAGTTTAAAGTGTGATCATTATACTATCATACTTTCTCTTTAATCATCTTTTCACAAGTCATCTTTTATGTATTTAACTTTATTTTGTGCTCAAGGAAATATATAATAACAGGATATGATTTTTAGTCACATGTGTTGTCTGAGTTTTCAAAATAACAATGAAGAAATTACATATTTTTTTATCATTGTTTATTCAAGTTACAACTTTAAAAACATACGCATTATTTATAACATGAAAATTTTGAGAATTATATATCTTTGGAACAACTAAGTTTGTGGTTTAAGTACTTAGTTATGGTTTTTTTGTTCACAATACTTTTAATGCTAGCATTCATTAATGATAGCATACAATTACATAATGTAGCAAATGTAAAAATAAAATGAAATGGCGCGAAAAGGAAAAAGGGCACGAAGAATCTGCGGTCTTTAATTACGACTGCCAGAACGAAATTGAGTGTGGTTAGTGCACGTCAGTCTTTCTAAGGCCACAACTACTAAGGACATGCTTTCCCCTTCTTTTTTGGCTTCACTTGGGCTTCGAGGAGGGCATCTGCATGTATTCTAACCTCCTTGCTCTGGTAAGAGCGGAATTAATTCCCGCGGTAAACCAGAATACTCAACCAAAGCATCAAAAATTGTTTTAGTTTTCATTGTCGATACTGATATTTTTAATAATACTTCACTATAGCTATTCTGCATAATACTTCACTATAGCTATTCTGCATAATACTTCACTATAGCTATTCTGCATAATACTTCACTATAGCTATTCTGCATAATACTTCACTATAGCTGAAAGTTTTTTTTTTTTTTTCTTTTTCTTTCCTGTTTTCTGACAGAAAGTGAACAAAATAAAAAATCTCACTACGTATTTCGTTGACAAAAATTAATGGCTGGCCAGTTTCAAATTACGCATAATAAATAAATTTGGATTTACCTTCTCGATAAAAAGAGCGGTTCTAATAAACCTCGCACCCGTAGTTCAAGGGAACATCTTTTTGGACAATTACACCACATATTTCCGCATGCAAGGAAATTAATAGCATAAAAATTGTACAAGGCGAGCATATATTTTACAAGGAAGAGATTCAATCTTTTATTTATAATAACAGTTATAATTATTTGAAATGCGAAGAATTCGTTATGATAACAAATAAAAATATAATTTATTTTATTAATATCAGGCAGTTATTGTAGATGCTGAAGGTTTCTAGGATGGTTGAAGCTGATTTTAATATGCTGGCAAAATTTGACCTGAATATCCGCTAAAAACTTTTATAAAAGTGGAAATTTAAATTCTGTTTCTATTAATGGTCCACATGATGTACTCTAGATCAGGGGTGAAAACAAGTCGATCATAAGTAATATTAAAAACAAACAACGATTATACGGCATGATAAATAAAGAACCAAGTAATTACAATTAGAGTGACATTAGGTGTTTTGTTTACAATGCACTAGAAAAGGGATATAAATGAATCTGCAACTACACTTATTACACAAAGGAATCCATGGTTTTGGTACATACAGAACTCTGGTAGCTGGGGAAACTTCACATACATAATCACATGAGTGTTCCTTAAGGAAAATCTTTAATTGAAGAGTAAAATGAGGCTCCATCCTCTTGAGTTGGCGAAAAAGTGGCAGCCAAGGCCAAAAAATAAAGCAAGGTATGAGACCTATTGAGGTGGCATCATCTGTTGAAGAAAATCAACGTCAAAGAGGTAGCAGAAAGCCTAAATTTGTAAATTCAGGACCGGGTCGAAGCAGCTTTAGTGGTCATTACTGGACTTTTGGAACTTTATGGCTATACTGGCCATCAGCAGGAAAACAATATCCTGTTCTTGTCAGTTCCTGATGTAGTCCCGTGTAGGGCCTGACAGTAAAGAAACTTGGATGGAATTTTCTCTCGTAGAGGTGGAAATGTGTGGTGGGAAAGAGAAAAAAGAATTTTTATCATGCTTATAAGACTTTTATAATGAAATAATGTAACATATTCATTGGCTATTCGTAAGAAATAAGATTTCAAAAATCCAATGGAAACTAGCATTATATTTAGCAAATACATTGATTCATTTTCAAATTTTGGATAATATATGGATGACACAGGAAACTAGGTGCACTTTTGTAAGTTCTTCAGTTTATACATTCGAATTGGCAAACTGCACCGTCTGCCCTAGTTTTCGTATCTAGTCAAACATTTATAAAGATTTTTGCTTAATTGTCTTGAGTCCCACCAGCGGCCGAGCGGTAAAGATGCTGAACACTGGTAGTTCAGTCCGTGGTTCGAATCCCGCGAACGGACTGGCTGCATGGGCGTTTTCGTGGTTTTTCCCATGTGTAACGTGTATACGAGCCAGTTTCCCTTAGAAAGTCCTCCACAAAGGCATCCCTCCCTTTAGGCAGATAGCCCTCGTGTGCTTTGCCATAATTGAATAATACCAATTAATTGTCTTGCAAAAAAGTAGATTGAGCTTAAAGAGCTAATTTAAGCTTAAAGATTATCTATTATATCATTTAAGATCCAGAATCAAAGTATTCAAGATTCAAGACAATTAAAGGTAGCGGTATATTTAAAAATGCAAAATGACTTCAAGTCCCGCCTACTAAAGGCATGCTTTGCCACTCCCTTTTTGGCTGCACTTCGACTGCAAGGCTTCTCTGTGTATCCTATCTAACCTCCTGGTTTGAATGGGTTATGGGTTATTCAATTATGGCAAAGCACACGAAGGCTATCTGCCTAAAGGGAGGGATGAGTTCGTGGAGGACTTTCTAAGGTCGTTACACATTACACATGGACATGGGAAAATACACGTTACACATGGGAAAAACCACGAAAACGCCCATGCAGTCAGCCCGTTCGCGGGATTCGAACCTCGGACCGAACTACCAGTGTTCGGCGTCTTTACCGCTCGGCCGCTGGTGGAGCCCTGGTTTGAATGAAATCAGTAGAATGACTCTGTGGGCATGTATCTGTTGAAAAGGAAACTATGAGAGTAACTAATGTGGAATTTAAAATAACTGCTCTACTTGGTTTCATTATGAAAGCTCTAATTAAATAATTTCTAATCATTTATTTAATACTTGTTTGCATTTATGATTTAATAAAAGAAAATGTTGCGGAATCGGTGACATTATTTACACGATGCTACGAAATAGAAACAACAACAAAAAAAAAAAAAAAAAAAAATCACCGACGCATGACTCAATTTTTATCATCAAATGATAAAAATGTTGTCTATATTACTTAATGTATATTACTTAATATAGTCTATATTACTTAAATGAGTGTTTTGATTCGATTTTCTTATCGGATTGAAAGTTTGAGGAAAAAATTTTAAGCTTTTGCAGGATGTATGTGAAAAGCATATTTAAGCTAATAAAAGAGTTTACCTACACTATTAGGATACAAAATTCGAAATGAAATGAAAAATAAAAATTGTATTCGAAATGAAAATTCACTTTTACACTTCTCTATCTGGAGAAGATAGAAATTTTAATAGATTTTTTAAACCTTGCATAGATGAAAATCAATTTTTTTATGAAGTAATATCCACCAGTTATTTGAAACTGTATAATTTTAATAGTATTTCAAGTTACGATTATCTTTGTGTATACTTAATTAACTCATTAAATTAAAGTTACGTACTGCCATGCAAGAAGCGTAGCTGCTAAACGTACAATGTGGAAACGAACCGCGCTACTAGGAATGATTTGAGCAATTTGGTGAGGCAATTTTATCCATATTTCTCATAATTAAGTCAGAATCGATTAACAAAACAATGCTAAACCAATGAATCGGTGAACTGAAGGATCAGTGAAAACGGGTTCCAGGTTAAAAACCTATTCCAGTAGAACAGCATTATTCCATTTTTTGAATGTCCGCGAACATAGTGCTGGAAAAGCAGGAGGAAAGTCCAACATTATCGAGAACATCTATTAAAACCAATGCCGAGTAGCAATAGTCCGAATAATAAAAATGCTAAAATAACCTCTTTATGGCATTTACCTATGAAATTAGCTGCTACACAGCCGTAATGATTGTTACATCCTTGAGTACTCCATTCACTCATTTTATCTCACTTGTAACTTGTAACTTGATGGTGTAAAGCAAAGATGTCAAACTCGCGGCCCACAACAAATATTTTTGCGGCCCGGCCAATATATCGGCAAATAATAATATATAATAATAAAATAACATATCGACGAAGAAGAAAATGAAATGTTTACTGCTAAGTAATTAACGATAATTTATTCAGTGTTGTTAGATTACTCACAGCGAGCTGACACACACACGACTTAAATTACAAATGCGTGTGAGTAGCTTGCGTTCAGCTACCTTCGGCTTTTGGGGGACACGTGCACTCAGAACTTGTACGCATGCCCCGATAGCCGAATGTGGCCGAACTCATGGTCTCAGTTTTCCAATCATAGTTTTGTACGATATATTGGTGCATGCATGTGCATGCACTTTGCTTTATTATTAATTATTACTTAATTCATATTGTTACGGATTTCATAGTTATTTATTTAGTTGTTTTTTTTTTTTTTTTTTTAATTTAGAATTGTAATTAGATTTGCTTCATGTTGCCTTAGCAACGCAGACGATTTTTTAAAGACAGCTGCGTTGGAAGGTTAAAAATAGAACAGCGCGTGCATTTAATACCTAATAAATAAATATTTCGTAATTGCTGTTGCCATCCACAAAAATCCAGATATCCATACGGTGATCCAGACGGTGATTTCATCAAGGAATGCCTAATGAAAACTGGAGAAATTGTTTGTCCTGGAAATGTGAAGGCTTTTCAATCAATTTCATTGTCTCGAAATACAGTTGCGGAAAGAGTTACTGATTTAGCCGCGAATTTAAGTGATCAGATCAAAGCAAAATCATCTAGTTTCGAAAGTTTCTCCATTGCCTGTGACGAGAGCACGGACATTAGTGGCAAAGCTCAATTAGCAGTGTTTCTTCGTTCTTGTGACAAGAACTTTAACATTTTTGAGGAATTACTGGAACTAATACCGATGTCTGGTACTACCACAGGAGAAGATATATATACTTGTGTTTTTGGACTTCTGCAGAAATACAATCTACCTTTGGCAAAATTAAATTCTGTAGCTACAGATGGCGCTCCATCAATGACCGGGGAAAACAAGGGCTTCGTAGCATTTATTCTAATGTTAAAAATTGTATTTAACTGTAATAATTAAGTGTGCTAGTATTTTAGAGTGATTATTTTTTTAAATTTATTTCTAGTTCTGCATAAGTTTCTTATTTATTGGGAATTTATTTTATTAGCACAAAGGGGTGGCAGCTCAGAAAAGCTATTAGTTTCGAAACGGCATTTTGCTTTGTTTCACTAAGCAAAGTTTCACTGTTGCCACCAAATATTATCGCCCTGTATTATATCTAAAGAAATTAAATAATGAAGAATCTGCATCAATGCATGTATATTTCTCTCGCACTCTGAAAAAAAAAAAAAAGAAAAAAAAAAAAAAAAAAAAAAGAAAAGAAAAGAAAAACGGGATTTAGAGCATTAAATTTTGAATAACATAATCCTGCACCCAAACATGGGCACATGGACGGCCTAATTTCGAATTTGTTTTAATCCACTGCATATTTTGTAACTCTGACGAAGTTTTGATTAACAAACTCTACGAGTTCAAAGCAAGCAATGGCTTTGAACTGTACATAAAATAACATTTTTATCTCCAGCGCGGAAATTCTAAAGACATGCCACTTTCAAATATTTTAAGATATTGCTCTTGAATCGAATTTTATGTGGTGTCCTCGCGAAGAATATGATATTTAATAAATAATGGTAGCACACAAAACTTTACAAAAAACGCTTCTTTGGGCGTAATATAAAATCAAATCAGAGCTTCCAGAGTAATTTTTTTTTTTTTTCCCTCGTTACACTCAGAAAAGTTTATGCTCCGAATTTTATGAATTACTAAAATAAATAATCATCTTGTAATGTTAATAATTAATGATCATATAATTAAATAAAGAATCGTCTTGTTATGTTATAATAATTTTAAAAACTACTGCCTGAAAATGCTCTTAAAATCAAAGAAAATTAACAGATCTTGTTTAATTTTACCTTATTTGTTTCAAAGCATCATGTGCTATCAATATTATTTAATTTTACTTTATTTGTACGCAGAAATAAGTTCAGAATTTTTACCGTTTTACTTACAGTAAAGAAATTTATACAAGAATTAGGCTTGAAAAAAATGCGAAAAACGCAGTAAAAAGTGCTTTTATGAGATATATTAAATCTTATTTGCAAAAACTGTAACTTTCATAATTTCATCACTTATACAACGTACCACACTTAATAACTGAAAACAGTTATATGACACAAACGCCATAGGTTTTCCGTGTTAAAGTAAACCAGATCGACCCTACTCTTTCTTGCGGACATGTGGGTGACGCAGGCTCCGCCCACTGCGTTAGTCTATCTCTATCCATGTCTCTATAAGGTCCATGGTTAACTGCTACTGACATTTGTAAATGGCAGCACCTGCAAGGCAAGACAGTAGACTAACAACGCAAAGTGCATATGTACTTAGTGCACTTATTTGGATTAAACGATTCTACAAATTTATGCTTATCATTTGACGTGAAACAGGGAAGTAAAGACCACAAGGTGATATACTTCACGAAAAGGGACCTCATCTAGTTATCGCACCATACTAACTGTACAGCTCCTCCCCAATTTTGAGGGAAAACAGCCCGGAAGGTGGTCCGCGAGTTTCCCATCCTAGTCCCGACCCCCCACTACCCGTTTTCTTCTCGCCGTATAATTTGAATGCCTTCAGTGCCGCACAGACCTTTTGGACACTTTCGATTCTGATTTCGAGCTGGATTGACGTACATCGCTGTCCTCTTGAAAATTGGAA
Organism: Stegodyphus dumicola; assembly: GCF_044657685.1. Lineage (NCBI taxonomy): Eukaryota > Metazoa > Arthropoda > Arachnida > Araneae > Eresidae > Stegodyphus > Stegodyphus dumicola. The sequence continues at coordinate 116,080,230 of NC_140778.1, forward strand.
AGCATATTTTTTTACGGGCATGCCTCGCTTGAGATACCAGTTATAGGGTAGCTAGCGACTAACATGGATCTTGATTGGAACTTTCTTCTCGAGAAAATTTTGAAGCGCTTTTAGGACAATTCAATACCAAAGAACAACTTGATTACATTAGTGTGCAAATGAGTATGTTTCGAAACTCGCATCAACAGGAAATTAATAAACTTTCTCCAGAAATTGAGCATAATTTTCACTATTATGCTACTCTCATAGCAACCAAATATGAAATTTTACCGCTCAATAGAAGCTATCACTAGAATTGAAGAAAGATTAGGAATTCAATCCAAACAACCTAATAATTTCCAAAAAGAAACTCTGCAGAATACCCAAAGAAATTCGAATGACGAATGGAAAATTCCAAAGAAAGTGCATAAACGCACTTCTTAAATTCTTCACATATTTCAACCAAAAATAAGTTTTTATCTTTATCTGATAATGAAGATATGGAAACTAATGAACAACTTGACTCACAAAATCAAAACCAAAATGAAATAGGATTCCAAAAACCTCGAAAAATAGCTAATAACATTCTCCCCATGATAATAGCTGATGTCCAGGCCTGGAAGCCGTTACAGGAAAAACTCCTAGAATTATTTTAAAAAATGGAAGGTGACAAGAAAGCCGGAGACATTCACATAAAAGGTGACTACAGTAGATGACTACAAGAAAATCACATAATATCTAAATAAACGAAAAATAGATTACCATACCTATCCACTGCGAAAAGAAAAACCCATACGTGTTGTCATCAAGAAATTATCCAAGCACACTAAAACAGAAGATATATTTAACGCCCCTAAAGAAAAAGGTATATCCCACAATACTTATGAATGTAAAAAAGATAAAAATGTGCCAGGACGCTGCTGTCTCTGTGGAGGACACTACGTCACCTCGTATAAAGGGTGTAAGCAACATCCAGATAACATCGAAAGAACTCCACTGCCAACAAACGATAATACTTAACTTTCCACCATTACCAACCACCAGAAAACCAGGAGAACAGATAAAAAAATCAATCAAATTACCTCAGCACAGCCATCGACAAGTATCAATGATGACTCAGCCAATAGTTTTTCAGATGGATAAATTTCAGATGGATTTTCTCATATGGATAAAAAATGCATTCTCCAAAGCCAAAAGCCTTATTGATCGTTTCATGAAGGCAAAAGATCTTATGGAAAAATTCCAAATCGGCCTTGAGACCTTTGAACTTTTAGCAAGTAACAATAATGGGTTTTAGACCACTCACATTTAATAATAAGGCATTCATGACTGCACCGAGCAGCCTTACTATAACCTATATCCTATTTTTAAACAAAAGGATGAAAGCGCCCACTTTCTCATCAAAGAAAACATTGATATAATGCTCATAAATGAAACACATCTGGGCCCGTCTAATAAATTCAAAATTCATATAATTATCTCTACATATAATAAAAGAAAGAGTCTGTCTACGTGTGTGTCTTTCATTCGAGCTTTGCGTGTCAGCTAATAGACCCATGGCTACGAAATTTGGTACATAGGTGCATCTACAGAAGAGCCAATGCACCTCGAAGCGATTTTTTCGAATTTGAATTTTTTTTTTATTTTATGTTTTGTGACGAAATCGTGTCATTTTGAAACATAATAGGCTATAGGAAAGCGAGATTTTACTCTACACACTCCATTTTCACATCATCGTAAAACATAGGGAATTAGCTATTTTACAAACTTAAAATAAATTTTGTGTTTCAAAAAATCGATTAAATACGAATTTATTTAATAAAGGGAGCTTAACACCTTTTCAATGGGATTTTTTCTAAAAAAATTTATTTTTAAAAATGTGCAGTTTTTCCCTTTGATTTTTGGGCACGTTAAACTGTTATCCTTGCGACTGCTTTTACAAAAAGAATTTTGGAAATGATAATATTTTGAATTTTTAAAAAAAATTTTTAAATGAAGCTTCTGAGTACACTTCTCACATCTTTAAAAATGTGATTTTGGCAACAATATTCCTGTTTTATTGTTGTTGATAGATTTTTGATGAAATCACATCATTTTGAATAGTTTCATTCTTTTAGAAATATGGGTTTGGCAATAATTTTTCATCTTATTTCTTATGTCACTGTTTTTAAGAGATTGGCATATTTCATTGTTATATATATATATATATATATAATACATTTTTTTAAAATTTTGGATAAAGTTGTTCTGCAGAGTAAAATTCTGCGTGGAATTTTATTTATTTATTATTATTATTATTATTATTATTTTTGAGTTTCTTTCATGTTATTTTTTGCTTTTTCACTGTTTGTAAGATATTGAAAAGTTTTGCATAATTTTTTTTTCTTCAACAGAAAGTTGGTTAATTTTTTTATTAGGATAATTAATATTTGTATTAAGCGATATTGCTTATTTCATTGTAATTTTTTTCTCTTGAAAATATAAGATAAAATATCATTAATTATACTTTGCTTTTCAGAATTTTTTGTTTTTTGTATTCTTTTATGGTATTTATTGCTCATTTCACTGTTTTTAAGATACTGAAAAGTTTTGAGCGATTTTTTTAGGAAAAAAGTTCTTAACTTTCTTTATACCATTTGAGTTCTTCAGATTTTGCAAAGGGAAGTTGGTTAATTTATTTATTAGGATAATTAATATTTGTATTAAGGGATATTGCTTATTTCATTGTAATTTTGTTATATGTCATAACTTTTTTTTTTTTTTATGAAGTTGTTCTGCAGAGTAAAATTCTACGCAGTTTTTAAACTTAACGTTTGGTGTTTGTTCTCATCAGCCATTTTTCCGGTACATTTAAAAGCCAGACGGCTAGTTTATTATATTTTGCTTTCATCACCGCATGTTTATCAGTACAGGACAGCTTCAGTAATAATTCATGCGGTGATGTCTAAACTTTTTTTTATATTAGTAATTGAATAACAAGAGCAATCTTTTATGCTAACATTACGCTTGGCGATGATTATAGATTTTTAAATGCTCTAAGAAATGTTGATGAGGAAAAATTCAACAAAAATTTCTTTTCATATGCTAAAAATAGATTTTGTTAATGAAACTCATAGGCCAAAAGATTACATTTAGTGCTATTTTAATTAAGAATAACTGATATGTTATTTTCACCATAAACTCAGAAGTGGCGGCAGAATATGTCAGCACCGGACGGCAGAATTTAGGGAAGACGAAATTTTTGGAATTTGGGGAATCACCGAGCGGCAAAATTAAGGGTTGAAGAAGTTTTTTATGATTTAAGGAAAGCACTGGGGTGCAAAATTTAGGTGTGGTGAAAATTTAGAACTTAGGAAGGCGCTTTGTAGCAGAATATAGGGACCGTAGAGACTATACCATGCGGTATTTAGGGCCGGCCCTAGATAAATATGTTGGAGTTTATTTATTCAGGACTCAGATTAGTTTTAAGCATGTGCAAGAAATACACGTATGTATAGTAAATAACTAAACTACCACAATTCAGGCTTAATTCAGTACGCAATAGGAACAAGACAAAATTTAGCAAAAGAACTTAGCTTTCGTCGCCAATCTTGTATCACAGAACTTAGCTTTCGTCGCCAATCTTGTATCACAGAACTTAGCTTTCGTCGCCAATCTTGTATCACGGAACTTAGCTTTCGTAGCCAATCGCCACACCCAATAATGGTAGCGTACGAACTGCGCGAAATTTGATGGAAGATTCCCTCCCCCCTTTTATCTAATCCACGAACTGCGCGACGTTTCCTGTCCCCTCTTTCTTTACCAAGAAGATTGGCCGCTACAAAACGTCATTTATCGCCATTAATGGGACATTTTATCGAGACTGCAAGCCTCTATTTTCGTTTATCGATATTGTAAAATTTGTGCATACAAAACAAATTTTAATTTAAAAGTCTCGCGGGTACTAAAGTAAAAATTAATTTCTTTTACACTCATTTTAAAGTTTTATGATGCTTAAAAGAATAATGAGTGAGATCTTTTTTATTCTCTGTAAGAATTAAAAACTTTCCAAGTTGTGGATTTTAGTCGCTGATATATATACTATATATATATATATATGTAAGAAAAATAAAGAATATATAAAAGATTAAATTAGCAACGTAAATTTTCCTCTCCATTCTAAAAATAGTAACCCCTCTCTGCACTGCATCATTTCGAGACTATTGTATGTCATATGATTCTTGCGTAATTATGATGATGTAAATGGAACTAAAACTCAACCAGCCCAATAGTAGTTTTAGAGCAATATTAACTGTCCAGTCAGAACGTATTGAGAACCAAAACTAACTCAGTCTGACTTGAGATTTCATCCTGAACATTACGCACTTTCTTTCTATGCTATGCCTGGCCGCACTGCAATCTATCTGCCCTTTCTTTCTTATTGCATATTTATCTAAAATGTAAAATCTCTTGGAATAGGCACAATTAATGTGCCAACTTTATTGTCACCGCAGCATGTTTGCTAAAATAAAAAAAATTAAAAAAAAAAAAAAAAAAAAAAAAATGAAGATTTAAATCTGCCTTTGCCTCCAATTTCCAAGCATTATGGATCAACACTTCAACGTCATCCAAAATTACTGCTCCTGAATATATTACATATACATCAGTTTGAATAATAAAGTTGATAGATTAATGACATACACAAAACTGATACATAATTAACCTATCAAATATCGGATTTGTAGCGCACCTTAAGTTTCTTGTCTAAATAAATATAAACAAATCATCTTAGATAGCAGAATGGTTTGAACTATCAAATTTACCACTTTAGGTAAACAGTTCTAATTTTTTTTTTTAATACTCTTATGCCGGGCTGTCGCGATGTTGCCGGCTCTCTAAGTATCCCAGTAGGGCACAAGACGTTGAACGGTCTGGCCGGAGAGTGAGAAGGCGTCGGAAATGATTCTAATTTAATTTAAACATTTCTCTTTGTTAAATCAAAAAATTATAAATTCACACTAATATTATTGCAATATATTGCCGTATTAAGCTTTCCAATTTTAGTCATTGAAGTTATTTAACTATTTATGGTTTATTATTTATGGTTATTTTAAGTTTATTTAACTTTCTTACAAATTCCATATTTTAATACAAGAAACGTTTAAATATTTATTCTGTTTTCCAGTTACTCTACCTAATGTACTTTGGCATACATTTAATTTCTAATGCACATTTAATTAATAAATTGATAATTATGAGCATCTGCAGAATTTTCATAATTAACAAAAAAAAAAAAAAAAAAAAAAAATCGAACTTTCTTATATTCACATCTTGGGATTTTACGTTCCCTTTTAATCCATTCCTTTTTCACATATTGTTGCACTGTATTCAAGTTTCATATGTATGTTATCATAATAATTTATTTACAATTTATACGTCAGGGTTTCAAACGCATACTAATGTTGTTATAATAGATTTCATGCTAAGCTTTTTTTTTTAAAATTTAACTATTAATTTCTGCGAACATTTACATGATTACTTTAATTAACAAAAAATATTTCTAGGACACTTTGACACGGAATAATCTTTTGCACGCCAGTGAGTTATACTAAATTTCCAGTCTAGTTCAGGCATCATGACTATTATTGATGTCATTTATAAAAAAATACAATTGGTATGTTTAATAATTATTTAATGTATGATATTATTACAATAAATGAAAGATGTTTGTAATGCTAATATGTATGTTTACCAATACTTTTTATTTTCTTTGTTAGCTCTCGCATTTATTACTGTTATTCAAGTAATTAGCCAGCTTGCTAAATATTCTTTACTTGTTCTTGTGATATGTAATTCTATTTCTTTATTTTTATTTTCCTCTTGGCTACAATTGGCTTCGAAAAGTAAAATTGTAAACCTGTAGGCAACGGGCGGAAGAAATTTTGATTCGCGCAGTTGGACTATACCAGGCATGGAGGGAATTTTACAGATAACTGAGTCCCTGATACCGGAAGTTTACCGAACAATGTGTACTATTTCCCATGATGCCTTTCGAAATCGCTGATGCAATGTAAGGTTACCAGAATAAATTTTAGAGCCAAGTGCATTGTTCAAAAGTAGCCAAGCTTTTGTTCAATCTGTCTTTGTTCGTAGTCGTATTATTAATATTAGGTCGTTCGCGTCGTGAATACGAGTCGGAAGTTTACCACAAAGTTGACCCTTTTAAAATAGAAAAATTAAAAGTTAGATGTATAGAAAGGCCAATAGGTTCGTAGGCATAATTATTCCTATTATGTAAAAGAGCTGCTTTGAGGAAAACTGTAAGAGAAAAAAAATTTTAAATTGATGATGCTTAGTGAATTGAAACTAGCGCCATATTTATTCTCATTATTCAAAACTGCTTTAGGAAAGATTTTAAATGAAGTATGCTATAAAATTAAATATGTTATTAATCTGTTGCTTTAATAGTTCATTAATACTCTTAATTCAGTTTTGTTCATCAGGCTTTTGTAATATTTAAATTAAACTGTATATTTTTATTAAACCAAATAAATATATATTAATATCTTAAAACTGTTAAAAAATAAACTTAAAAAAGTTACAATAACATTTTTTTTTTTAATATCATTTGTTAATTTGTTGTCCCAAGTAAAACTGAGAATGACTAAAAACTTTAAAATGTTCTGGTTATAAACCCATTTTATACAGTAAATCAAAATATTGTATTAAGAAAATACAAAATTTGAGAACAACCTTTAACAGAAAATTTAAATAAAACTCTACTTTTGAACATTGCTGTCTAAAAAAAAAATTTGGGGGGGGGGGGGGCTCCTGTGTCAGATTCCCAAAAAATTAATAGTTTTATTTAAAATCTCTGCCGATTTATGCATTGTCATAAGAGTTATCATAAAGTCATGCATACAGTCATGCATAATTTTGCATAACATCTGTATATATGCACAGAATAAACGACTTCTTTTCCAAAAGGAATTTTTTGAATGATTTCTGTACATACATATGTATTTATCTCACATAACTAAAAAAGATTAGCCGTAGAATGTTTGTTGTATATGGGACTGCTATAGTTGTGCATCTCTCTTTTTATTGTAATTGCCAGAACCAAATGTGTATATATACACACACACACCTTTACCTAGCCTTAATTTTCACAATCATTGGCCCTAGTCTATACTCCCAATTATCATTGAAATGCTTTAAATGATGAAAATAGTTGTGTTTTATCAATGTAAAACTTTTTTTAAAAATTATTTTGACAAATAACGAAATCTATTTTAATGCGATCTCCAGCTTCCTTATGTCTGCAAAAATATCTGGGAAATTTTTATACTCATTATAAAAAATGAAATTATGAGAAGTTTGACTCCCATGTGACAAAGACTGAGCAGTGTTTTAAATTTCAAAATCTGCAGTTTTTGTATAATTTAATAAGTAATGTGATGTGCACATCAGATTTTGCATATGTATTTTAGAATTTTATACTCTTTAATTTACATCTAGTAATAATGTATTAGATTGAATTAAATTTTATAATATATGTTTCTGGTGTTATTTTTATTTTAATGTTTGAATTTGTGTTGAGTCAGAATACATATGTGTGAGCATCTCAGTTAAAAGATGAAAATATGACTTTTCAAGTAAATTCAAAATAGTTTCATTCAAATAATTTTGAAACTGATAAAAAGCTTTCAGAGATTTGTAAAATAATAATAATTTGTAATTGTCTCCCGAATCCTTCTCTTGTAAACATTGTATGGTAAAAAAATCTGAAAATATTAGTATATATGATGTTTGAATATATTCAAATCAAATAGATATTTATTGAAATTGTTTTGTTCTAAAGAGTTTATGTTCATAATGTATATTTTAGCATCTATAATCAGAATTACCTAAATCAAACTTATGTTTGTTTGTCCCTTCATAATAACTGATGGGCAACAAAAATAAGCTTGTTTTAGTACCTGACAGATTGAAGGAAAACCAGCACCTGTATATCTAAGTGGGTAGCTATTGCTGGGCCTTGCTAAGTACTAAGCTTCCACCAAAATGGAATTTTGAAGAAGAATGCTCTGAATGTGGTCAGAAAGTCTCCTACCACCAACCTCTCAAGGATTTCGCCTCACCTTCTGCTTTTAATGCTCCTTGCTAAACAACCATTACACACTTACATTACAACATCCATGCCTTCTTTGGGATTTGAACTCGAACCTTTTGGTATGGTAGGCAGCGTCATTAACTACGAGTACTATCCTGTCTGGGTGCTACAGCATAGTGTTGCTATAATGGAAGATGTCTTGTTCTGTGAAGACATGAAAACAATCACAAAAGAAAAAGATGCCTTTCTGCATGTGAAGGAATTTTTTGTGAAGTATGCTCTTTTGTCAATCAAAACAAAATTCAGAAATCGCTTGGATGCTCAAGCAGATATGCGAATTGCTATTAACAATAAAGTGCCACAATTTGAAAAAAAATATCCAATACAGAGGAATAGAAATAGTTATTAATTATTGTTTTGAAAAATTTATGCAAATATTAAATTTTGTAATATTTTTTTTAGTTCCATGTTTTATTTTTGTTTATTATTAAAATTTGATTACATAACTGTTTTCTTTTTCCTCACCCTCCCTAGAAACTTTGTTAGGGGCTGCAAGAATATAATTTTTTAGAACTGCTAGACATGGAAAAGTTTGGGAACCTGTGTCTTAGAAGATGATATTGTGAAGTTCAGTTTTGAACTAATAAAGAATACTGTATATGTACATATAAAAAAATCTAATATCTATGTGAATATGTTTCAAACCTGTTTCTGAATATATATATATTTATTTATATTTACATAATACACTTAAAAAAAAGGGAAAATAACTAAAGTTTTCGTTTAATAAACTAAATATACATGCAGGAGTAGTGTTTGACCTACTCCACTCTCATGTAGACATTACTCATGCAGGAGTAGTGTTTGAGCCCAATACTGGTATATGTATATATATATAGGAGTGAAATCATTAAGCAACTGGGAAACAAAATAATTTTGCCCTTTACAACATTAAATTTTTTCCATACATCTAAAGCATTCTTAGTTACATTGCTGTCATAAAATCTGGTCTAAATTTTTGTGAAATGTAAGTTAGTACATTGCTTATACCACTTGTCCATCAGAGTTCTTATGCAATCATTGGTTGTATGCATATATTGGAGTTTAAAAAATGATTTAAAAAAACATGTAACTTCAAGTTGCGTAAGTCAGGTATAACTCTACTTGATATAGGATTAAGACCAGGAAATTAGCTAGATGCTTTTAAACATGGACTGTTTATTGTATGACATTCTAACTCGATGAAAAGGAGATTATCATTTGCTTATATTATACATTATACATATCAATAAGTGTGGTGTTAACTTATTCTGAGTCTTTACATGCGGAAAGATCTTGAATATTCATAATAGTGCAACTTTATACCTGTTACTTGTGGTGTTTATGTTGCAGCAGTATAGGTAATTATTTCTTAGATTCGATACATAAAACCCGAAAAGACAGATTCCTGTGGTTTACACCTTTTGTTTGCTTTCTATCATCCACATCAGAGCACTTTTGGACTGACAGATTTCAAGTGTCCTTAATGTACTTAAGCATAACAGTAAAAAAATAGCTTATTTGAAGTTCGAATCTTGGCACAAGTGAGTCGGTTCTTCTGAACCATATTGATCAAGTTGCTGCATAGCAATGAATTATCTAGCATTAATATTTCAGAAAACACAAACAGTTCATTGTTTCTGGTAAAAAAAAAAGGGGATGCAATGTCACAAAATAAGCGAAATGTAATCACAGAAAAACGCAATGAAGTTCGTTCACTATGACATAAATCAACAGTGCTATGTATTAAATCGATGAAGAATTAGCAATTTAAAAAAGACTGGAAGAAAAATAATAGATCGAATAAGAAGCAGACTATATTACTTAAAATGAATGACTCGTAAAATTTCTGGGCTGGCGTAAACATTCAGGAAATGTAGTGTTAGAAGAATTAATGTGCAATTTGAGAATACAGTCAATGCGTGGGAAGGTGCAGAAAGAATGTCTATGCATACAACGTCGAATATATAATCTTTGTTTGATCAGTTGACTTATGCGAAAACCGGTTCTTTGGAGAAATCAAACGAGAAACAGTGCTTCAAACGAAACATTTTCGTTTAAGTATAAAATTATCTCGCTAGCTAGGTGAGACGCAGTTTTCAACGAAACATGTTTCAGTTAGGAACACTTCAGTAGTACACTGTTGGCCATTAAAATAGCAACACTGTGAAGAAAAGCAAATACATAAAAGATATTTATTGCAAAAAGATATGTATGGCATACGACGTGCAGTCTCCTCGCTGCCTCCAGACACATATATGGCCATCAGAATATCACACGCTGAACAGGGACATGTCTGAAAAGACAACATTGTGACATTCTTTTATCCAGCTTTGTCGTTTGGTGCACCAGAATCACTGTCTCTCTCTATGCTGCATTTTCAAGGGAAGCCAAAGTAGCGGTCATCGTGTTGATAGTTCACTCCGCTGCAGGGCTTAAATTTTAAAATTATAAGTGCCGGAGCCCTATGGAAGACCGCCAGCAAAGAGCAATAAAAGTAAATAAATAAATTAAATGACTATTAAACTCATTAATAATTTTAAAATTAAACAGTTAATTATAATCAAATTAATTAATAGCTATTTAATTAAAGTTTATAGATTTTATTCAATTAACAATTATTATATAATTCATTATAATTTAATTGATAATTATTAGATAATTAATTATTATTTATTGAAATAATTAAAACTAAAATAATTGTAAAGCGACAAATTAAAATGTCATAAGCGATTTTTAATATAATTTTATTGCTAAAAATAAAATTTTCGAGTTAAAATTTCTACGGAAATTGTTATTCAGTTACATAAAAGAATTGCCGCAGCCTTCTTATTTAGGGCTCCGGTGCACTCCGGCTAGAATTGTAATTTATCTTGAAAACTGAGAAGTACCAGAGCTGGGCTCCGGTGCAATTTAAGCACTGCTCTGCTGCAAATTTCGAAGCACCGTACGAGCGGATACTCGGCGTACTGCAAACATACCCATTTCCTAACTAATGGTTCGTTATGTGTTTGTGCGGTTTTTTTCAAGGCTAACCTCACAATATGTCTGTCCTCTCGAGCGTTAGTCAGGAGACGGCGTTGAGATCCTGCATGCCGTTCAGTATGACCCTCAGCAACCCATTGATTATATATTCGCATGACAGTGATTGGATGTCGAGCAGTGCGACGGGCGATATCGCGGAACGATAATCCACACTCTCTATGGGAAACAATCCTGCCTCTACCATATTCCGACTCTTGCTGGTAAGAATTTCGTCTTAATATTTGAGGCATAACACGATATTCTGAGAAAACTCTGGCCGTACAAAGCGCGTTCCGAATGAGAAATCCACTATACAACTTTTTTTATGCAATACGTCAGATGTCTTTTCTCCCTCCTTGCATGCGCTTAAATTCTAATCCATTTGCATACCAAATCTCTTCTTCCTTTCACGTGCTTTTACCGTTCGTCGCATCATTCCTTCCTGGTGTTGCAATTTTAATGGCTAGCAGTGTAGGTGAGGACAAGCTCATTTCCCGAAAAAACAGTGTGCTTATATAAGCCTTCTCTTGTCTTACTTAAAACTGCCTGAGCAAGGTTTATTCAGTTAAGCATATCGACTAACGTGTCAACGTTCTATAACTTTGACTACTTATTTCACAGTTTTGTTTGCATTAGCTAATGAGAATGTATCCGAATACTCAATATAATCCAAATGAATAAATTCGACAGTGACTGCATTACCACTTTCATGGGAACGGACTGATCTTACTGATGCATAGTCTGACCTGAGAACCAGAATTCTGACAAGAGTGTAATACAGTTAGAACTGTATTGTTACTAAGTATTACAATAAGGCATTCAGAATCACCAAAAGGACAGACGCAGAGCTAGAATGGCAGTTTCTGGGAAGGATCGTGGGATAGCAAGAGTTACTGCAAATTAGTTGAAAGCTTCTACCATTCAGCATCACATACCTACATACTCTAGACGTGTAGTTTTAAAAAACAGTGTTGTAAGGAAAAGTGGTTTGAATTTTCGGCGTCTGTTGCAATATCCACAACTCCTAGGCATGGAGAGCAGAACAGAACACTGGAGACGAGCTCCTGCCCTCGATTAACTTTCAGAAAAAATCCTCAGATCTGCAGGAGACCATTCAGGCGGACGTAACTCACGCGGTCTCCTACGGACTTTATATATATAACATTGGACGAAAGATAACGCTCAGTCAATAAAAGTTCCAGCTGGGTACCAGTCCTGTTTCAATGATTATATTTGATGTGTTGTTCCATCTACTAAGTGCACCAGAGGACCGAAGAGCCAATGACCCAATGAAAACGCCTCATATCTAATCATGTTGCGACCTACAGTCAATAGGCAGACAAGACAGTGCCATATGGTCCCTGCAGGTTTTGAATGGTGCCATATGATCCCTGCAGGTCCTGAATGATGCCATATGGTCCTGAAACATTCTCTGAATGAACGTAAGTTCTAGTCCTGTAAAGACTGATTATACGTGGCCGAAACTGCGTATGTATAGATCTTAGACAGTAGCTTCCCGATTTTCCGACGTAGATCCCCGGAGAGGGGGCATTGAGAGCAACGTTTATTCTGGTGTTGCGGCTGATAATTTTCGAATGTATCGGGTTAGAACTGGATCATGTTCTGCGATGAATTATGATTTTCGTTAGCTTGGGATTCATACGTGAAAGAAGATTGGCTTACCTTAATTCAGCATAGAAGTCCCAGTGAGCTGTGTACCCTTTGTCAACGTAAAACAACCATACCTCTGTATATACTGGCATTATTATCTAGGCAGCCAAATTCTATAATAACCAAATTTGTACTGATCTTTCGCAGCACTTTAAGAGCCCAATGATTTATGGACAAGATCCTGCCAACTTCTGTATTGCCAAAACTATGGCATTTGTCAGCGATCATCCTTGAGCAAGATAATAGCCAGCTGCATGCGGCCAACGCCTCCAAGGAATGTCTGTTTAATATTACAACCTCCCTTTTGCTTGCCAGATCTTCAGTTTTTTTCCCAAAAGTGATATGCATGAGGCGTGTTAGGACGACAGTTACAACCATTTGACAACGCGCATAAACCTGATCAACAATTAAAAACTCTTGTCATCAAGTTTCGAAATTATGTTTCAATTTTGTTTCTGAAAGTTCTTATAGGATTGAAACCAAAGAATTGAGTTGGCACTATTTATGTTCGGAAATATGCTCTTCAGCCAATATGAGATCAATTATGCACGGTGACTATCGTTCTCTTGAAAGTTAACATTAGCATCTGGTGGAATAGCATCAATGAAGGAGTGTACGCAGGGCCAATGGTAGGTTCTTTGCCCCACGGTGCAGTCTTTGCTGTCTTAACTTCTGCCGCCCAGTGCCTCCCTAAATTCTAAAAAATTTGTCTTCCCTATGTGCTACCGCCCGGTACGGCTGCACAGGCTCCGAACCTGGTCCTGCGTGAATGTGATCGGCAGCGATATTGTGGTAAGCTGTAGTGCTAATAGCTGTTTTCTGAGAGCATAATTTCATTGCCGTCAGTGAATAGTTGTCTCTTTTACAGTTGTCATTTTTTCAATCGTCAGGAGTTCACTTTTAGGGATCTTGGGCCATTTTTATCAGTCCCTCTCCGTGGGTCCTTCGTCGACGTAGGGAAGAGACGGCAATGCATGAGTTGGCTGCTCTACTTATGCGAGTTAATCGGACCTGACCTCCCCCACGCTGCTCACTTATTCTGCGCATACGTTGGGAGTGGAATATGGAGAAAATTAGCGGCCTTCACAGAACTATAAGCACCGTTCTGTTCAGTGCGCGCTCAGGCGCGGTAGGGATTCGTAATGATACTACCAAGGTCTGACTCGGGCTGAGTGATCGCTAAATAGTTTTTAGACACCCTTTGGTGTCACAGCATTCAATACTGTATGGCTTATTGCCGGGTCGGAACTATTTTAATCTTTATGGCATGGTAGGCCGCCAGATTCGGGCAGAACAAAATATCGCAGATCTGTAGCGACAACTGATGAATGCTTGGCAGAATGTGTCGCAGGATGACATTAGGAACCTCTACCATTCCTTGCCTCGACGAATTAAAGCATGCATTGCCGCCAGAGGCGGTTCGACCAACTACTAACTTGAACACTCAATGGGTGATTGTGAGCCATGAACAGGTACTATAACTTTGACCTTTTAATCAGTTTATTACCTGTGTATGAGTTATACATATATTCAATTTCATCAAAAACAACCACTTCCTTCATGGTGCTTGGATTTTTTGCAAAAGAGTGTAGTTTGTGTTCCGAAGTATGCTCTTCAATCAATTTGAGACCAATTATGCATGGTGACTAAGCGTAGACTCATAGGCTTCCATCGTATTTTCATTTCTGTATTCTCATTCCTCTTGCATGTTTCATGATGATCATATAATTTTTTCTAAATGCACACAGCTGATGGTTAAAGTACTCTGCTTTTGGCCGTTAAAATTGCTACACTTCCATATATGGATACGTCCATCATGATGGCTGACGCAGAACCGAGTTTCATCATGATGTTGAAGCAGAACCTCTACAAAGAGGATGTGGTGGTACTCTTGTGTCCAATATCGTCGTTCGTCAATCTACTCGTACGTACGCCTGTCTCTGCTGCGTCATCAATTGAAAACCGCAATAACGGTCGCAGTCCTAACAGTTCGTGGTGCTGCAGACGTCATAGCGCGGTCTGTGCAGACACTCGTAGTCCTGAACATGAGGAGCCAAATTCCTGACTCAGGGCACATGAAGTCATTGTACAATCCCGCAAAAGCCGAGACGAAATGGCTGTCCTCTAGGCGCTAGTGGACCGATAAACCCTCCAATTCTGGAGCAGTCGATTTCTGACAGGTGCTGGTAGGAGTTTTTCGTTTATAATATGTAGGCGTAATACTCAAACGACCGATGTTCAGTTGTGATTTCTAAATGAAAATCGCGGTTATTCATACCTGCTTTGTGTGCATGCGCTAGAATGCTCATCATTAACTATTTGCACATCCCACCATGTAGTACTTTAGGCAAATTTGACATTTGTTGCATGCCGCAGTCATGGTATAGCAAGTTCAACAGCTAGCAGTATAATACCAATTTCAAGGAAGAAAGCAAAGTATGACAGTAGGGACTCAAATAGCTGGGAAATATAGTCCTCAAACATGTACTTTGTAGGTTATGTAATCATCAGATCCTGACTAAGGCAAGGGCATACGGGGCAGTTGCCCCAGGCCCCCACATCACAGAAGGGCCCTTAATCGACTAGAAAGTTTATTACTATAAAAATTTAAATATATCTAAAAAGTTCGCGTGTTTGAAGCAGTAAAGCATAGGAGGGTCCCAAAAACGTTTTTGGTAAAGTCCCCATTTAGGCTAAGTTGGGCACTGGCAATCGTGCTTCTTATATCATTGCTTCTCATTTTAGTTTGACAACAGCTTGGATTTTTTTCTGAAGTCACATACGGCACATTGTATAAGTATTAGGACCAAGCAAAGGAAACAGTGTGATTTAATTAATGCCAAGGTAATCAAGAGTTACATAGCACTAATAATTTACTATTAAAATTTAGAGGTACCAAAAGATATAGCATTGATCAAGAAACCAAGCTGCAGTGTTCTCATATGCTAGCATCCTTAAACCAAGAATTGTGTTCTTTCCTAATAAATAATGCTGTATGATACATGATATCTCTAAATATTTATTACAAATATTACTGTTATGTGTAAAAAATTTGAATATTGACAAAACACTGCCTTTGAAGAACTTAAATTACATACCATGGTAGATTTTGTTTCAATTAACTTAAAGCAAAGTGTGTAAGGAACATCTGCTAAGAGAACGGATGCTTTTCTGGACGATTTTTGAGATACAGACTTGTATTCATGTTACAATATTTCATTTGCTTGTCAGGACGAAAAGGGGAAGTTCATTTTTTACCGAAGACTTCTACATATTTGTTAACATTCCAGGTTTCAATTGATTAGAATCTCCTGAGAAGTTAGAACAACTTCTATGAATTTAGGATAAATAGGAAAAAGTAGGGGGAAAAATAAACTTACTCAAAATTCAGAATTTTGAGTAAATTGAAAATTTGATTACAGCACCCAAGGAAATTTGACTTATTAAGAAAAGTTAGTATCCATTTTTGATAAAACTTTTAAGGTATTTCTCCGACTTTCTTGGCATGCCTTCATGATGTAATGGTCTACACACTGGGCGCGTATTCCAGAGGTCCGTTGTTGGATTCCCGGCGAGAGCACTGCTCATTTTTCATCTTTTCTGCTTCCAAAAAAATACATAATGTCTCTAAAGTGGCACTCAAACTAAAAGAGTGGTGGATGATGATTCTCCACACCCAGGATTTGGCGAGTGGGTCCCATAAAACCTCAGTCACCTTTTAAAAGGGGAAGTGTATAAGGTAATTCTCCCAGCTTCTTAGCATGCTTTCGTAGTGTAGTGGTCAGCACGCTGGGCGCGTATTCCAGAGGTCCGTGGTTCGATTCCCTGTGAAGGCGTCGCTAATTTTTTACTTCTACTGCATTAAAAAAAAAAAAAAAAAGAAGAAGAAAGAAACAATATCTCTATAGTGCCGCCTGAACTAAAAATGATGGTTGATGACGATTCTCCACCACTAGAGTTTGGTGATTAATCAACAGTGCCCTTTAAAAGGGGGAGTATATAACATATTTCTCCCACCTT
The DNA here is from genome assembly GCF_044657685.1 of Stegodyphus dumicola. Classification (NCBI taxonomy): domain Eukaryota; kingdom Metazoa; phylum Arthropoda; class Arachnida; order Araneae; family Eresidae; genus Stegodyphus; species Stegodyphus dumicola. The sequence continues at coordinate 116,097,055 of NC_140778.1, forward strand.
CTTAGCGTGCCTTCGTGGTGTATTGGTCTGCATGCTTGGCGGGTCTTCGAGAGGTCCGTGGTTCGATTCCCGGAGAGGGCATTGCTCATTTTTCATGTCTCTTGTTTTAAAATAACTTAATGCCTCTACAAACTCATCACGGAAAGAGGAATTTAAATTATCACAAATTTTGAATTATCAAAGTTATGTTTGATTTATGAAGAAAAGTTAGTATACATTTTTAAAACAACTCATCAGGGAAAGAGATATCTAAATTTAAATTATCACAAATTTTGAATTAACAAAGTTCTATTGTCTTTTCAAACTATTAGATATTAGAAATAGTATTAGTAAGTCTGAATACTATTATCAGAAGCTCTATGCTAACAGGAATAATTTTTTAATGCCATAACTTCATATCAGTGAAATCTCCCATCTGATAGGTACAATTTTATCTTTATTTCCAACATTAGCAATGAGATTCATTACATTAAAAAAAAGAATTTTTATTTTAAAAAAAGTTAAAAATTTCCATAATTTTTAAATATTAAATCTGAGAACTTTTTTTATGAGATCATGCATTGACAAATTATGTATGAATAAAAAATTCAGGATGTTTATTTCATTAACACATCATGATGCTAAGTTTTTTTTCCCCCTTGAGAAAGTAAATAAAAATTCCATATTAAACATTTCTGAAATGTGAAAAAAAATGTAATAATATATACTATTGGATTAATATTATAAATTTTTATTAAACATATTTCTGAAAATCTTTTAAGCATCATGCATATAGTTTATGTGAGAGAGCAGAAGCAAATAATGAGTAATGAAATAGCAATAACTAAATATCTACACAGTGAAATCTCTGCAAGAAGGGCATCCATGGCTCTTATCTTTCATGGAATCCATCATCTTATAGAGATATTTAAAGCTTAATATTTAAAAACGAATTCTGTGAAGTTTGATTTATGATCTCAGAAACATTACTCATTTTCAGGAAGTGGTTGCCCCAATGATTTCACTGTAACTGTTAAAAATGATCAATAATTATAAATAAGTAAGCAGTAAAATCAAAACTTCTGCCCATTTCACAAACCACTGCATTTAATAATTGTTATTGACAACTTATGTTAGCACACAGTGATGAAATAGCACATATACATATATAAATAGTAAACTATTACATAAGTTATATTAAATGTAATAAAATCTCCCTAAGATGACCATATATGATTCCTGATGATTTTTCAATTTCTGTTTCTTTTAATAGCTTTTAGATTGCTCAAACAAGAAAATAACTATTACTAATGCCCAATAATAAAGCTTTTTTATGTTCTCAGAATTACTATTAACTTTCAGAAGTTTCCAAAATTGTTTTACCAAAGATTTTGTACAATAATAAAATTTCATATGTGTTATATGTTAACTTTTGTTATACTTATTATAAGTAATGTACAGATCATAATTAAATTGCCAGATTAATTTTTCAAACTGCAGATTGGTATTTTTGCTTTCATTGAAAACATCAAAATGGATGTACGTGTAAAATTTGAATTTGTTTGGCAAAGTGAAATTCCAATAGTAGGTGGATTTGTGCCTTTATGCAAACAAAAGCAAGCTCTTATGACATAAGTCAGTTGCATTTAAGAAATATATAACTTACAATCGTTACACAAAATACAATAAATATCAAACATCTTTAACATGACTCATCCTTGCCATTTTAGGTCAATACTATTTCTTACTGCTGGATAGAAATTTCTATTAAAATTTTACATGCTGGATATGAAGGTTTATATATTCAGGAAAAACATGACTATTGATTTGACCATTTGTCATTTTTTATGGAAATTTTTTTCTATGTAATTTTATTCCATAGTACTGTTTTGTTTTTAAAACAGTAATTTATTCCTCTATTATAAATAAAATGACAAAATAATCATATTTATCACAATATGGTTTATTTTAAACCCTTTTTTATTATTATTACTTATTTTTATTTTTCGCCTTTTAGGGGTTTCATTCTGTCCATCAGAATATATAAGTGAATAGTAAAAACTGCTGTTGAGAGGATGAAGGATAATTGAATTTCTGTTAAATTATATTTAACAGTACATATCTAAAAAAATAGAAATTTAATACAGATCTCCACTTTGTAAAAGAACAGCACTGCTGTAAAATCTTTAATAAGACAAAATGGTAAAAAGTAATGAAGCAGCTAAGGTGAATTTATATAGAAAAACTAACCTTTATTAAAGGATATTATATAGAATACTTTTTTTTTTTTTTTTTTTTAAGGACAGCTATTAAATCATCATTGGCATTTATTTCTGTATGGTTAGCTTCTGTGCTTATGTTTCAGAATATGATGCTAATGTCTGAAATGTTGACTCATACCTGATACTCTGAAGAAACTTATGGAAATGATTCACCGCGAAAATTTTATCCAAATGAAATCATGAATGTTTAGGAATACGCAGAGCTAAAATGTCTTACAACTAGTCCGAAGACAGTATGAGAATTATAATAATCTGCCTGGGGAAAATCTTAAAGCTGATAATGTAACCAAAGTCATAGGTAAGGTTTTCAGTGCCAGAGTGAAGTTTTCGCACTCCCTTTTGTTTGCTAAGAACGGAAAATATTTAATTTAAAAATTTAGTAACATCAGTTTGGCTCCCCTTGGGGGGGGGGGCAAGGGACAGATGTCCACCCTCACTCCCCTCTAGCTATGCCCCAGGAGGTAACAATGAAAAGAATGTTACATGTGAACCACCATGCAAGGAGACCAATTGTCCTCATTTGGTAGACTCTGTCCTTCTTCAAGAAGTGTCCTCCCAACTGTCTTCCTTTTCAATATTTTACAACTAATCTGTTTATCTCTGTATTAGTTAAAGATGCTGCTTCGAAATGTTACACGTCAATGGTCATGTGATGGTGCAGTTCGAAGAAACATGATTATAAAATGCACAGACAACACATTCTGGGCATATCAAAACATCACGCAGCCACACTTGTCATGCACCTCACACTTTTGCGCACTTTACTTTGTTTATTTTAATGTGTCTATAATATTATAGTTCGCATTTACATCTGATGCAAATACAAATTTCCTTTCACTGTATAATTATTATACTCTGAGTATAATAATTGTGACAATATACTTGCAGAAGACTTGAAAAATGCAGTATTTGTAACAGTTTTATCTGAGGCATCGAATCATAATGAAACAAAATTGTATCCAATAATAGTAAGATATTATAATGTTAACAATGGCACTCACATAAAAATTTTTAATTTAAAGTCTATTGAGGGCGAAGAAATTTTGGTGAACCATCTATACAGAGTAATAAATGAAAACAATTTGAAATATAAAGTTGTTGCACTAACAGCAGATAATACAAATACAAATTTTGGTGGGAAAAGATGCAAAAGGAGTAAATAATGTCTATGAAAAATTACCAGATTTACTCTAAAAGAAAACACTAGGCATAGGTTGTAATACACATATTTTGTCAAATGCAATAAACATGGTATCATCTGCCATGCCAATTGATGTAAAAGTAATAATAACAACAATTTATTTGTATTTTAGTCGTTTTACGGTTCGTGTGACTGCTTTAAAAAAATTTTGTAAAGACGCAAATGTCCTGCTTTGTTCGCTTTTTGTCCTCTTTTTCATTGTAAAAAGAAAAGGGTCACCTTCATTAAATCATTTTCTTATAATTTAAATGTTGTCCTTTTTTAAAATCATATCAATTTCTTAAGAAATAAAACATAAATAAAAGAAACAATCATATGATGAATACATAGATTATGTAGATAGAAGTACATGTATATTCGGTGTAAAAAAATGAGTCCATTGGAAATTGTAAAAGAGATGGCAGTGAAAATGTAAAGTGAGTTGTGAAATATCTGGTTGTGCAAGATATAGGAGACAGGTTGAAGACCACTTATTAATATCTAATTATTTGAATCTATAAGATCACTATGTCTATAATTTAGGTGCCCAAATGGGTCAAAAAGTTAAAAATTTGTTACACTTTGACTAATGTTTAGGATACTAGCTGTTAAAATTGATATCTGCAGATACTTCCTTAAAACTGTTGGTTTCCTTGTTTTTCCTGTTACATCATAATTGGTCCTACTTTTCAGCAGGCATTATATGAAATAAATGTTGCACCATAATTCTGCTTTCCAACTTTCTTCATAAAAGTGAAAGGATGTAAAAAAGAACAACTTTTTAAACCGAAACAGTAAATTTTACATAAGCTGCAATAATAAGTGTAGTTAAATATAGTAATAAGCAATAAAATCTATATCTAAAATTATCTAACATTCTTGCATTCAAAATTCTTTAGTTTTTAGTCATCTAAATTTTCTCAGTAATTTGCCGATTACGCCCTAATTTTTAAATAAAGATAAAACAATTGATATCTAAGACACTACTTAACAGTCTTACTTTTATTTTCAAAGAAAATATATCTATACTTTTTGCAAATATGCAGTTTTACGATTGCAAGGACAAATATTGTAGAAATCAATAAGGAATCTCTGCATTGATGAACTCACATAATTGTTCATTATATATAAAAACAAATTCTGTTAACATGAAAATATATATGTGGACACGTTTTTTTTACATATACAATTCTTTTGACCTAAATATTTATTTTTGATTGATTTCAAAGGTTGCAATCATAAATATTCCACATTCATTACATAATATATAAAAACAAATATTTGAGAAAATGAATAATAATTGCCTTCCTTAAATCTTTTAGGGAAATATGTTTTTAATACAATGTCAGGTTTCTTTTCATAATACAGTGGACATATTCAACAAAGAGTTAACAGAGCGTAATGTTCGGAAAAAACTTGCTTAGCAAAACAATCCATTATACAGTTTTTATAATATTTCAAAGATTACTCCACTTGACAATAAAAACGTAATATAATAAAACGTATCTCTCCATTAAATCAGTAATAAATAAGTATCTCTCCATTAAATAGATAACAAAATATAACACAGATTTCAATCTGATTTCATAAATTTCATGCATTTTAAAAACTACTGCACACTCCAAATATTATATACATATATGCCAGAAATATATATTTCTATTTGTGTATGTACGAAGAAATAATGCATGAGTAAAATCACATATCTAATGCATTTTTTGAGCAGACTGATTAGTTTTAATGCATAATGATAATCTTAAGTTCTTGCTACAAACTATACCACTAAAGAGAAGAGTCGTAAATATTTTATAAAAACTTCCCCAAACCCATTCACATGGCAATTACAACATACGTAAAAGTATGATAACAAAAAATAACCAGTACGGCGATAAATAGCCAATTACAATAACCCTTCATTCGTCAATAGCACTCGTGTGTCGAGAGTACTTGCCCTGAGGCCGGTAAATATCCGGGTAAGCCTCCTTCGTCGGGTCTCAGATATCAGACAGATTCGCATGGAGGTAGTAGGCAGTAAGATGGAGTCGCCCTAAACAAGTTTCTCCGTACCCTGCTCTGAAGCACCGGCGATCCCTACGTGGTGACCAAAACATTGGGTCATTTACCATTGAGTTCTATGGGATTTGACGCGTTCGGGTGTAAATATTTTGTAATTACGTCGCAAATATACATATAAATGTATATATTTTCTTTTACTACAACACTTCAGAGTCCTAAGTATGTGAAAACAACATATTTTTAAACAACATTTCATTCTGAACGGAATTAAAAGCTATACTTTTCACAGAACAGTTTTCTCAGAATGGTTTAATTTGAATGAAATATTTTCACAAGTTTTCGTTAATTACATTAGAAAAAAAAAATTAAGGTAATTCGATTTTATTCGGTTAAGGTACAAAAATCAAGATCAAAGTTTATTGTATTATTAATATTAAAATTATGCATTATTTCTTTTCTATTTATAGAGCTTCTTCCTAAAATACTTTCTTAAATATCACATGATTTTTTGGCTTCTGAGGCATCTTTTAAATCGAAAAATGTAAGTCAATTTATAATTAATGCTCTATTCGGTTCATTTTAAATTAGAGAATTATTAGGAATTAGCGAAATACTTTAAATAAGTATTTCACTAATTCCTAATAATTAAATAGGTATTAAATAGTACTTGACTTTTTCTGAACATTTCTGAAAGGGAATAAAATAAGTTTTTTTTAAAGTATTATTTAAAACTTGTAACTGAGTTATTATAAAATGTAAGGGGAATAATTCTTTTAATTATACTTATCAGATTTTTTTTTTTACCCTTCATTTCAACAATACATATTCCAGATCTCTTTATTACGTTCTTAAGTGCGCATCTCATAGCATTTGCTTTACAATACCTTTTAACAGATTGCTTTCCAATACGAACAATTCTTGCTTAAATAGTTTTATAACGTATTTGTCAACAGGATTTCAATTCATGTTTACAATTCAATATTAAGGTTATTATATATTTAGATAACATTTATAATCATTATAAATTAGATACATTTAATCATTAGATTTCTTCACAGTACTTTCACAGTTGTTTATAAGTGAATAAATTCTTCATTTCAAATACATTTATAAATAATTTAATGAATATTTAAGTATTTTGTCGAAGGCAGATACATGCTTTTTGCAAGCACATGCATAAATACCCGTACGTGCAAATCTTTAATTTCTGTGCATTCACTATATTTTTCGTGTAAAGTAATTTACACTAATTTAGCATACACCCGAAAGTTTTACATCAAAAATATATATGAATATAATTTGAATGAAAATTATAAGTATTATTTTTAATACCCACTCAAAGATCAGTTTTTCTTCAAAATTCCTCCACGATGGCATCTCTCTCTTTAGGCAGATAGCCCTTGCATGCGTTACTCTATTTAATAAAAACTTAATCTGACCTATGTGCCTAATAACAAATATTTTAACATACATAATTTTATATTTACATTTAGCCATCAAGTTTCACATTTTTCAAATCTTCTAGAAAATAAATTTTGGCAGATCTCTTTTAGCAATTTTCTTAAAATCTATATTTTTGTAGTGCAACAGCTTAGAATTTTATAAAACAAATTCATAATCAAAATCGCTGTTGTTAGTTATCGAAAAATAACCAAGATGTGATTTTTGCGTAAATGTCAGTAAACTATACAAGTTGCTATTATCCATCACACTATGAATGTTTCTTTCATGCGAGAGTGTCCCTTTTTCGATTTGTATGGAACTGTCGTGTGTCGAAATACTATCAGAATCTTGTCAAGCGAGCTTCTGATTGTAAACAAAGAATACCCCGTCTGGTGACCCAAGCTTCAAAGCAGTGCTTCACTTCTAGCGCGGAATGGTCCCTCCTCCCTTTCCTACCTCCATGATACCAGGACGAGGGGGGATTGTGCTGTTCCTTAATCTTCTAATTGAATCCGGCGTATTATTTTTCGCAGACTGTTAGAGCAATTTTATAAAAAGTAAGCTTGAACTTTTGATTATGTCAAAAAGAGTTTTCAATTCTGGAGCTGCCAAAGGATCTACAAAGCGAAAGCATGTTTTGATGTCCATTAAACAAAAAGTGGAATTCCTGCAAAAAGTGGATAAAGGCATGAAGAAAGCGACAAAGAGGTGATTTGTTTCTCTAACCATTCCGAAATCTGTTTATCAATTTCAACCTGCTCTGGGGGGGGGGAACATCACAGCGGCACAATGAACTGGAAGCTGATCTGTCAGCACTATCCTCATCTTCAGGGCAGATGTTTTTATTTTATTCGGCTTATAATTCCTCACTAAATGTAGCGTTTCATCTCAATGTACTCCGATATATAATTTAAATCAATTTCCTCGTCATTATAAATATCACGAATACACATCAAATAGTTTTCTGGTTGCAATTTTCTAATTTCGACTATGCGTAATGTATGCTTTACGCATGCGCGCGTTGAAAGAAATGTTTAATAAAGTAAACATATAAATATTAAGCTTTTTTTTTTGTAAAGTTTGATACTCTTTAGATCATAATTGCTCTTTATTTCATAAATTACGGTTTCATATTTTTAATTTTACAATTTCTGCATGTCATTTTATCAGATTTAAACAGATGATCTATAATCCGGAAAAACCGGTAATCATGAATCGCCGAAGTCCTGACGAGTCTGGATTAAAGACTTTTGACTGTATTGTGAACATTGAAACTGCCATTATTAAAATTAATACGTTATCCAGTATGCTATTAATCAATCCACAAAAATTCCAGAAAGAAATCAACATAGTACCCTGCCTGATCACATTATTCATAAAATCAAAGAGAAGAATAGAATTGCTAAACTTTGAAATCAAACTGCCAATTTAAACATTAAAACAGAAGAATGTGCAAATACAACAGCTTATTAGACCACAAATCTCAAGCATGGGAAGATCTTCTCGACTCAATGCAGTATAACCATACTACAGTCTGGCGTATCACTCCAAGTACCCACACAGCGTACAATATTGGAGCCTTAAATACTAGTAATGGAATTGCTTATACTGAAGAAGATATGGCAGATGCCATGGCATATCACCTTGCAGAAATTTTCACCCCAATTCAAACTATTCCTGATATTATTGAAGAAGTTCAAAATTTCGCCACACAGCTTAAGGAAACCACTAGTAGCATTCGTCTAAAACCAACACCTCCTTCTGAAGTTGCTGAAATCATCAACTAACCTCAGCATTTGCAAAGCACATGGCTTCGATGGAATCTCAAATAAATACCTCAAAGAACTTCCTCGTCATTACATTGTGCTTATTACCAATATCATTAATGCCTGCCTTTGGCTTAATTACAGTCAAAAGTCGTTAAATCGGACACCCATAATCCGGACCTCAAAGCTACAAACTTTCTGTGCATGCGTCGCGTTGACGCATGCACATAGCCTATAGATCATAATACCCTTTAGATCATAATTGCTTTTTATTTCATAAATTACGGTTTCATATTTTTAATTTTGTAATTTCTGCATGCCATCTTACCAGATTTAAACTGATGATATATAATCCGGAATCGCCGAAGTCCCGACGAGTCCGGATTAACGACTTTTGACTGTACTACCCCCAGCAATGGAAACATTCTATCATTATAACTTTTTTTAAACCTGGCAAAAATCCAAAAGAACTTAACTCATATAGACCAATAAGTTTACTTCCAAGTATCGGAAAAATTTTTGAAAGAGTAATCTAAAAAGCGCTTCTTCAAATTTTAGAAAACAACAATATCATCACTCAGGAGCAATATGGTTTCCGCCCTGGCCACAGTACTATTCACCAACTACCAAATTTTACTGAGTACATTGCTGATTCCTTTACCAAAAAGAATATTGTTGTCATATGTTTTATTGATTTTGAAAAGGTTTTCAACAAGGTGTAGCAAGAAGGTTTACTCTTCAAGCTGCATCTTACTCAACTGCCTATTAACTTCATAAAACTGATTCAGTTGTCTCCACAACCGCACCTTCCAGGTGAAGATTGGTTCAGCCCTCTCAAGACGAAAAAGTTGTAAAACTGGTATAGCACAGGACAGTGTTCTAGCCCTTTCAGTTTATATTTTATATATTAATGATATGCCAGTATCATTAAATTTTACCATTTTAAAATATGCAGATGACACAGTAATTGCTACCAAGTCATTATAACCATGGTTAGCTGCTGATAAACTAGAAATTGCTACAGGCCAAATTTCTCACTGGTGTAAACTTTGGAATCTCAAAATTAATTCCACCTATGTAAGTCATATTATGATTTTTCGAAGATACAAGAAGAATATCCCAGTTAACATTAAAATTAATAATGGACCTCTACCTATTTCAAATACTGTTAAATGCTTTGGAATCACTTTTGATAAGCAACTACTTTTTAAAGATAAAGCACAACAAGCAATCATGAAAGCCACAGTGGCAAAAATTTCCCTTCACTCTTTAACTGGCAGGAATTGCAAACTTAATAAACGGCAACTGTATCTAACTTTAATGCACCCAGTTCTACTGTATGCAATTCCAATGTGGGCGACTGTTCAAAAAACAGACAGAAGAAGAAATCTTCCAAAATAAAATTATTAGGGAAATCCTTAATGCTCTATGGTACATGAGAAATCAACAATCACATCAAAAAACTAGAATTACAAATATTCATAATCATATTCTCCAAACTGCACATGACTTCTTTACTAAGCTTGAAAATTCTAAATATCAACATATTTAAAACTTGGTCAGTTATGATCCAATCCTGGAAAACCCAGTTAAATGTCCTCGTAGTATTTTTCATACTTCAAAATGGTAATCATGTTTTACTATGGACTTTGTGTTCTTTTTTGCAGATTTGGACTTTGTGTACTTAATTGCAAAGTTATGTAAAGAAAACTTTCCTTACAGAGACTTTGCTTTTCAAAGATGAACTTTTGACTCTACAAAGCTCTTCTAGTATTTAGATATCCTTTTTCAGCTTCACTTTTGTAGTACTTAACCAAGTAAACTTTGCATCTCCATGATTACCTGTAAACAGAAAGAATCTATGTTAAAATTCTTTAACATGACTGAGATCAACTATATCAGCGAAAATGTAAACAACTCATTTGCATATGCCACACCCCTTATGATTACGTGATAAGTGAAATTTCAAATCCTATTCTTATTTCCATTTAAAGAGTATGTTCCCAATTCTTTATATTAAATTTCGATCGTACTCAGTTGTAACTCCAGTGCTCAAACAGTTTCAACAACTTTAAATTGAATTTCTGTGCTTATTTCTACCAATTTCAATTCTACGTAGCCACGCCTTTCCGCCATCTTGGGTCACCAGCTCGGACCGCCAATGTCAACACTTTTGATTACGCCGTTTCGGCGAATCGTTTACCGCTTATATATATATTTTTAAGCTGTCACCGCCTCAGGGCATATTTCCAAAACTGTGGGCAAAATGAGGGATGCTCACACACTTTGCAACATCATATTTACAAGTTAAAATGTTGCAAGCCGTATTTTACAAACATTCATGCCATCGGTACGGCAGTTAGACTTGCGGTCAACAGAAAGTTAACAGCGACTATCAAAGTAGATGTACGAAGAATTCCTATGATGATAGTGGTAAAGTTGACTTTAACATGGTTTAATTTTCCTTGGGGCTTGGAGAGTTCGACTCCGTCCCAGTCTTCTTTCAACCTGTTACCATTCACGCTAGGCGCGTGCAGGTAATCGCCTCACCCAGCACCTCTTTCACTACTCCATTCTGCTGCAGCGGGGGGTATTGACCCCTGCCCAAGTAAGAAAGCAGTTGAAAGAAGCTTTCGTCCCTTTGTGTGGACTTCTTATCGATCTCTTGTACCTCTAAACCCTTAACGGTCTTCCTTCTTAACTTTAGCTATGTTTACCTCTGAATTATTCATATTTTCTTAACGAAGTTGTGGAGGTTATTGCTGTTTTCAGCAAAAGTACTCCACAAGCCATCGCCTTGGTCCGAAGAATTCAAGTACTTAATGTTGCTGGTAACGCTGACTATTAATGTTATTATATGACTGTAATTTACTTCTGTGCACCTTTTGTCGCAAAATTAATCTGTACTTGTAAAGGCCTTTTACGCGTTTAATACTTGTCGAATTAAGTAGTTTGGCATAATTTTACTAACTCTACAGTTTCGACTATCATTGACTGCTTTACTTTTAGCTGAATTTTCTAAATATCCAACCGCTGTGCATTAGTTTCATATTTTACATTATAGGATACGTTTCAGGAATGTAGATTCTATCTATACTTATCTACGCGTTCTCAACTACGTTTCCTTCTATTGTAAAACTGTAACAAAAATACATAATTCGTAAATATTGGTACCTTTATTTACAGTCACCATGCTTCGTATAAAATTTATTATTTAGGTATTATTTAACACAGAAATTTGTGGGTATGCTTGTTTAAGCTACTATCTTATTAAACGCAATCGAAATTTCCTTTGGATTTCGATTTATTGAAGTGATAAAAGAGGTTATGTTTACCATTGACCTTGTACAAAGAATCTCTAAGGAGAAGAATAAAAGCTTCCATAGACGCAATGTAAATCTGTTTTACCTCTGCACCCTTATACTGAAGAGCCACGGCTATGCAGTGAAAGAACAGCACAGGGTGGAATTTAAATAGCGCAGTCCGGGTAGATAGTAAATTTTTTACTTTGAAATAACTCAAAATGTTTTATTTGCATACATTTCCGGAGTTTTATAAGCAAAGTGATGTTAGTTGGAATTTTGGGCGAATTATAGAAATCCTACCCAATTTTTGCTTTCAATTTAAACAGCGAGCCATATGAAGACAAAATTTAAAAGAAATAAATTTCTTAATACTTATTAGGATTCAGAGACTTTTGTTTCAGATAGATTGTGTAGTTGATCTTTTATCTTATCTTTAAATGTCTAGATGTTTCGCATGGAACATCCTAAAGTTTAATTGCAAAATAAATAATAATAAAAAAATGAATGAATAAATAAATTTTACTATTTTTATATTCCTTATTTTCCCCCTTAACCCTTCTTTCTGTAAATCCGCATAATCGTTTTTCATTTGATATAATATCCAGCATTAATTTACAACTAACATCAGAATTAATAGAAAACAAAATTAACTACTGCTGTGATTTTAAATTTCTAACAAATAAATCTGCAATAAATTGCATAAATAACGCTATTTTGTAATACTTTTCATATCAAGCATATTATTAAATATTAAAATTAAGAAGGCACAGCTTTAGTATAGCCCACCTGGAATTTTAAACAAAAAATATCGCCAAGAGCGGCGATAAATGATATGATCTGGTAACCCATACTATTCGCCAAAAAGAGGATGGAATTACGGTTATAGCTAATTTAGTAGTCAGTTACATTTATTCAATTTTAAACAAATTACCGACATATCCGTTTACTCAAAGTTTAATGCACGTGCCCTGTATTCTTACTTTTCCGGTATAGATTTCTCTTAAAATTTGTCTCATGCTGCGTTGCAGGAGGAAATACAACATTTTAAATTAGAATTCTACTAAAATTAATATCTAAATACACAATTCGTAACTCTGTTATTGGCGATTGTTTAACGCTCAAATACCGTGAATACTACTTTGTATATATTTTTTTGGCTACTTGAGGTGATATTTTTGCGTTTAGTTATTGCTTGCTGTAAAACTGCTGTTAGTGATGTTGTAATTAAGTATCAGGAGATTATAAAGGAAAATTTAAGGTGGGAGTTTTCAAACAAGCGTAAAATTTTGAGAACAGATATTTTATGTATGAATTAACAATAGAGTATGAACTTTTTAGAGGATTTTTGATGGATTATCGATTATTGAAGGATAACGTTTTCTGTGAAAAATTAAGATACCATGCTGGTTAGTTAGTCAGAAAAAGTCATCGAATGGTAGTATTTGCAAGAAATGTACGACTGAGAAATCAATTAGGCTAGGACCTTGATTCGCCTGTAGTAAGCTCAATTTTTCAAGATTTTTTTTTTTTTTTTTTTTTTTTTTCTGCAACGCGAATCAATGGAGTTGCTTATGCGCTAATTTCTGCAATTCTCCGATTTCTTTTAAGTGAAAGCAGATTTCTTAGTATATGAGCAATGCAGAGTTTATTCAATGGGCAAAGCCAATGCAGTGCGCAGTGCCGAGGTTGTGCGCGGTGCCTAGTATGTGCAATTCTAGGATGTCTTTTTAAGTGGAAATAGATCGATGTGTACATGGGCAGAGCCAATGTAGTGCGCAATGCCGAGGTTGTGCGCGGTGCCTAGTTTGTGCAATTCTAGGATGTTAAGTGAAAATAGATGGATGTGTACATGGGAAGAGCCAATGTAGTGCGCAATGCCGAGGTTGTGCGCGGTGCCTAGTTTGTGCAATTCTAGGATGTTTTTTAAGTGGAAATAGATCGATGTGTACATAGGTAGAGCCAATGTAGTTCGCAATGCCGAGGTTGTGCGCGGTGCCTAGTTTTTGCAATTCTAGGATGTTTTTTTAAGTGGAAATTGATCGATGTGTACATGGGCAGAGCCAAAGTAGTGCGCAATGCCGAGGTTGTGCAATTCTCTGATATTTTTAAGGTGGAAATAGATGGATGTGTACATGGACACCGAGCTTTGATGTTTTTCGAGCGAATACGGATCGTTGTGTATAAAGGAAAACGAGATAATGTATGATGACGAGCTGTAATGTAACGTATTTTATATGCAATGTTTAAAATATCGTTTGTGTATTTTAAATTTGTATTGTTGTTTTAGTTGTGAATTATAGTGTTACGAATTTGGTATTTAAAAAGTTAATGTTAGTTCAATTATAAATTAAATGGTTTTATTTCTCGCGCAGTGCAGCGCGTGACGAATATTAAAAGAAAGCTAAGCCGGAAAATTGAAAATACAAGAGCGCGTGCATTAAATAAATAAATATCTCTTTTTGATTTCGAGAAAGTACTGGAAAATTCTAGCGCGTGATTTTAAAATCTTATAAAAGGAGGAAAACATCTCAGTTTGTAGTAGTTGCTTAGTTTGTTGTTGTTTAGAAAACTGCTCTTGTTGAGTGTAGCGAATTCGCGGATTAGCGTTCTTTAGCTGTTTTGAATTACGTTCTATTGGACATTTGAGTAGTTAAAAGATAACTACTGTGAGATATTGTAATACTGCATGATAATTTGAGAAAATTTAAGCATTTTTGTTGTGATAATAATAAATTTTTGTTCATTTTTCATCGGACTTGTGCATTCATTTCATAACGAACCCGTACGCACGCAACAATATTTAAGACATCATTTTTAATTTAAATTGTATTTTTAATTTTTTGTTTTTGATATGTTTATAATGCTTTCCGACTTACGATATATATCGATAGCCCGACGATCTACTCAACAGTAGCAAAACTGTAAACTTTGACCCTATAAGTAACTTTTACCTCATTATTATAATACGTAGTGTTTGCAATCGTAATCGCACTTGATAGTTCTTTGATGAGTTCTTTGATAATACAGTGTCTCACAAAAGTGATGGGAGACTTGTGCTTTACAAAAGGAAACTGTAATAAAATAAATTAAGAAAACATGTAAAAAATTTTTGTGGGTGTGTTTCATACTTAAATTTAGTAACAATTATTACATAACATACATTTTCTCAAAATATTAATTTAATAAAAATACAACTGTTTAGAGCGGAGCAAAAAATGTTTCACATAAGTGATGAGACACCATTAGATACTACTACATACTATGCAACAAAAATCGTCTGAAGTAAGCAATAAAAATATTTTTTAGGGTTTTTATTTTTAATCAAAAGCAATTGGCAATAATTTATAAAATCGTCTGCAGTATTTCTCTCCAGTTTGTTTTGGAATTTTTGTGTTTTTTATCTCTGTGCAGTCATGAATGCTAAACGAAAAGAAACTTTGCCTGAAATTCGAAAATTAGTTATTAATTTGCATATTGAACGTGGAAATTCTATTAGAGAAATTGCTGAAACAGTTAACCTGAGTCATTCAACAGTTTTCAATATCATTAAACGATATAAAAAGAATCATAGGATTCAGGATAAAAGAAGACCTGGCCGACCATCAAAGCTATCCAATGGAATAAAGCGAATTATCGTTCGAAATATTAAAGAAAATCCAAGAATGAGTGCTCTTAAAGTTGCTGCTGATTTACAAGCATTATATAGAGTAATTGTAAATCCTGAGACTATTGGAAGAGTAATTCGATCTGCTGGATATCACGGTAGAGCAGCCAGGAAAAAATTCTTCGTTGAGTGAAAAGAATAGAAACCTCAGACTGGATTTCGCAAAATCCAACATAAATAAGAATTCTGATTACTGGAATGAAGTTATATTTGTTGATGAGAATAAATTTAATATATTTGATTCTGACGGTAGAATCTTGGTGTGGATAAAACCCAGGGAAGAATTTCGCAAACACACCATTTCTTCAAAACAACAATTAAAATCGGTGCTTTAAGAAGAATGGGGTAAAATCACTCCAGAAATCGCAAAAAAATTAGTCGAATCCATCCCAAGAAGATTAAATCATGTTTTAAACGTAAAAGGAAATCCAACAAAATATTAAAACCTTTTATAAAGTAAAGTTTTTGGATAAATATTTGATGGAAAGGTAAGTGTCCCATCACTTATGTCAGCCATTTTTTGCTCCTTTCTAAACAATTGTATTTTTATTAAATTGATATTTTAATATTCTGAGAAAATGTATGTTATGTAATAATTGTTACTAAATTTAAGTATGAAACACACCCACAAAAAATTTTTACATGTTTTTTTAAATTAATTTTACTACAGTTTCCTTTTGTAAAGCACAAGTGTCCCATCACTTTTGTGAGACACTCTATGTGTGTGTGTATGTGAAGCATTGCTTAGTGTTCCTAATTTCTAGTATTTATTTTCTTATCATATTTTCTTTCATTGCGAGAAATTAAATTTTTTATTTATTTATGTGTAGAATTCTAGTATGCCTGCCTACAGAGAATATAATGTGATTTAGGAATTTAAGAACCTGTTTTTCATTAACGTGAAGTTTAAAATTTTTAGAAAATAATGAAAATTGTCTACTTACTGCTATATAAGGGATTATGTTGTTACGTAGCAAAACGTTAATTTGTAAATATGATAAAATTGATATGTTCCAGAGTAGTAATTAAAAAAAAAAAACTTTTTTTTTTATTTGTATAAATGCTAAAGCTTAAAAATATTTGAAAATACTGAAGCTGTATGAAATACAAGTATGAGAGACTGCGATGTTCTTTATCGTTGTAATAACTGGTAGAATTCGCTTACTGTATCATGATAATTTTAAATATAAACAATTTATTATACTTATTTTCAGTTATGCCTAAGCTCAGAAATGTAAATTTAAAGAATTTGATGTTAATTTACAATAATAAACAATTCATTATTTTTTTTAAAGAGAAAATAGAAATTACGCGTAGCATGGAGAATATATTGTGACGTCACACCAAATTATTTATAAAAGGTGAAATAGCTAAAGGTTTCCGGTATTGTTTTTAAAATTACATCCTTTTAACCTTAATCATTTTTATTAATCATTTCTTAATATTTCTTTCTCTTAAAATCGTGTATAATAGTCGTAAACTTATTTCTATTATCCACGATTTCTGGTGAAATCAAGATGGCCGCCATTTTTTGAAACACAGAGTTTCGTCGAAAATCTGGATGGCAACTATTTTTCAAAACAACGTATTTCATGTGCTTTGGCGCCAAACCAAATTCGCCAAACTTTTAAGGTGGGCTATACTAAAGCTGTTCCATAAAGAATAACACATTTATGTAAAACAATGATATTTATTGACGTTTCTCAAGTTTCAAAATATATATAAAAATAATTTAAGCATCTTCACAAATACCAAGAAATTTTTAGACAATTATTTGGAATGACCAATATCAGGCATATTATTAAATATTAAAATAAAGAATAACACTTTTATGTAAAGCAATGATATTTATTGACGTTTCTCAAGTTTCAAAATATATATAAAAATAATTTAAGCATCTTCACAAATACTAAGAAATTTGGAATGACCAATATGCAAACCATGAGCAATGTTTGCAGCCAAGCGCCAAAAGCATTTCACTTAAATTAACAAATACAAAATTACACTTAAAAAGTCTTTTAAAGAATTTCACATAAATTATTGAAATAACTGATTTCGTTCTTTTTTCATAAAATATTCAATACTTCTTACATTCATTATAATAAGATTAAATACTTAACTTGAAAATCAAACCTATAGGTATTAAAACCTGGGAAGAAATTTTGTAAATAATTTACTGAATCAAATAAATATTGTTATATCAAATAAATATTGTTGCTATTGAGACAAAAAATATTTCAAATTATGAATTAATTTTATAAAATAAAAATTACAAAAATGACTATTCTCCACCTTCGCTGTACAACTAATAATTGTAAAATTGCTGTATGTTTGGATTTTTCATAATTTTAGTTTTGCAAAAAAATCTATTTAATCCAGAATTATTCGAGAAATGAGTACATTTAATTCTGTAAACATAGAGAGGAAAAAAAAAAAAAAAAAAAAAAAAAAAAAAAAAAAAAAAACGTAATGAATTTTTATGAACCCATAGTTAAAATTTTATAAGCAAAATTTGCATATGACTAACTGAAACAGAAAAAAATACAATCAAAAGCACCCCTAAATTAATTGAAAACACTGAAATACATTATAATTATCCGACCATAACTTAACAAAAAAAAAAAAAAAAAAATTACCGAGAAAACTTTTAGACAATTATTTGGAATGACCATTATGAAAACCAAGAAAAATGTTTGCACCCTTGATAAAACCATTTCACTTACAGCATTACATTTACAAAGTCTTTTAAAGAATTTCACATAACTAGAATAAAGTACCTTTGACTACACAACAAAGAACCTTTTCGTACAACGCGGTAAAAGATTGCTAATATGGCCGACGGCATCCCGGTTTGTTGCCTTCTGATGTTATTTCGCGCATGCGCCGAAAGGTACGGAGGGTGGATGGAATGCCGCTTTAAAATAAGCTTCAGGGATCTACATTATGTGTCTCTTCGGTCACATTTGCGTTGGGGAACCTTTACTTCTTCTCCTTAGATCCCTAAAGACCCTTCTGTTCATCTTGCACTCTTTGCCGATGACACCGCCATACTTACTAAAGCCAGCACAGTTATCGCCGTAAGAAACCAACTCCAAAGCTATCTCATAAAAGTGGAAAAATGGCTTACCCTTTGGAAGATTAAAATTAACACTGATAAAACTAAGGCAATAATTTTCCGTAAATGAAACATGAAATACTATCCTCCACCCCCTGAAATATTTGACGAAGAAATAGACTGGATTAATGAAACCAAATACCTTGGAGTCACCCTTGACCAAAAACTTACATTCAGAACCCATTTCCGGTCCATAGTACAAAAATTTAAAATCACCACAGCTACTATGCGACCTCTTCTTGGTAGAAAAAGCAACTTATCTACTTCAAACAAATTAATTCTATATCGCTCCATACTGCGCCCAGCTCTCCTTTATTCAGCACCGATCTGGGGACATGCAGCTAAAACCAATATTAAACAATTACAAATTCTACAAAATAAAATTCTACGAGAAATTATCAATGCTCCTTGGTATATTCCAAACATCTATATTCACAGAGACTTTCGAATCGAACTTATTCAAGAGTATATTAAACGATTAGCGGTCAACTTCTTTTATTCA
The DNA here is from genome assembly GCF_044657685.1 of Stegodyphus dumicola. Lineage (NCBI taxonomy): Eukaryota > Metazoa > Arthropoda > Arachnida > Araneae > Eresidae > Stegodyphus > Stegodyphus dumicola. Next base: position 116,116,307 of record NC_140778.1, read on the forward strand.
GTACAAACCCACAGTAATAGTCTTATTAGCACTCTCAGATACTTCCCGCGTCGCAGAGAAAAACATCCGTACCCATGTGATATCCTACCCACATAAGAATTACAACCATAATTGACTCATTCACACTAAACTGACTCTGCGGTTTTACCACCCGCGGCTATATCTTATAACGTCACTTAACTTGACCCCCCCTTTTTTCGCCGCCGCTAGTCGGACCTCACTCTCTTTCATCCGCCTCCCACACTCCTTTCACCCTACTCTTTCTCCCCCACCCGATCCTTATCAGAAGTATAGTAAAAAGATGTTTCTACATCATCATCATCATCATCATCATCAATATTGCCGGGATATTGCTGTTTTGACGCAATGTTTCCGGCTCTTAACACTTAGGCCCGGAGGGCGCATGACGGTAGTTGGCAATGAAAATTGAAAGGAGGCATCAGTAGTGAGAAGAGGGGGTGACTGCAAGACGTCACAAGTGTAGAGAAACACGCAGACGAAGCCAAGACCAGGAGAGGCGATGACAGGGTGAAAATCTGACTTGTTCAGTTGTTCATGATAGGTACATGTCATAATAAAAGTTTCACAAATATGATTATACAATACAATTTATTAGAATAATATAAATATATGCAAATAAAAATCGAGAAGGAATACATAAATTATATACGGCTAAATAAGTCTATATACAGTGTCTCACAAAAGTGATGGGACACTTGTGCTTTACAAAAGGAAACTGTAGTAAAATAAATTAAAAAAACATGTAAAACTTTTTTGTGGGTGTGTTTCATACTTAAATTTAGTAACAATTATTACATAACATACATTTTCTTAAAATATTAAAATATTAATTTAATAAAAATACAATTGCTTAGAACGGAGCAAAAAATGGCTCACATAAGTGATGGGACACTTACTTTCCCATCAAATATTTATCCAAAAATTTTACTTTTTAAAAGGTTTTAATATTTTGTTGAATTTCCTTTTACTTTTAAAACATGATTTAATCTTCTTGGGATGGATTCGACTAATTTTTTTGTGATTTCTGGAGTGATTTTATACCATTTTTCTTGAAGAACCGATTTTAATTGTTGTTTTGAAGAAATGGTGTGTTTGCGAATTCTTGATTCCAATTATTGCCAAATATTCTGTATGGGATTTAAGTCTGGAGATTGTGGTGGTGTTTTTATTATTTCAGGACAGTTATACAGCAGCCAGAGTCTAATGTTCAAAGCAGTGTGCGTGGGGTCATTATCCTGGTAGAATTTAAAATCGTTATGAAGGTTCAATTTTCGAGCTGAAGATTTCAAATTTTGATTTAAAATGTCAATATATTTGTACTGATCCATTATACTGTCAATAAAAACAAGAGTACCAACTCCAGCGGACGACATACACCCCCATACAATAACTCCTCCTCCACCATGTTTTACTGTTGGCACCAAGTTCTGTTTTCGAAATTCTTCCCTGGGTTTTCTCCACACCAAGATTTTACCGTCAGAACCAAATATATTAAATTTACTCTCATCAGCAAATATAACTTCATTCCAGTAATCAGAATTCTTATTTATGTTGGATTTTGCGAAAGCCAGTCTGAGTTTTCTATTCTTTTCACTTACGAAGAATTTTTTCCTAGCTGCTCTACCGTGATATCCAGCAGATCGAATTACTCTTCTAATAGTCTCAGGTTTAACAATTACTCCATATAATGCTTGTAAATCAGCAGCAACTTTAGGAGCACTCATTCTTGGTGTTGCGCCTGCGCGCGCATTTCATTACTAGCGTCGGCGCATGCACCTTGAGCTCTTGGAGTTTGTGAGCTAAGAGCGTGTGAGAGAATTCGTGGCTTCGAGTGGCCATGAACTATGTAAATTAATGAGAATTAAAGCGAGATATAATACAGTCCATTGTTCCTGAGTTTATTGAATTATAGTGTAGTGCCTGTGCAAAACATCGTGGTCCGTCATGGGCCAGAGATCTATGGATTAAGAATTATTTACAAGTAACAAGTAAGTCAGTAGTTTCGATTTAAGAATAAAGTGCCATTTTGTTATTTTGAGATACTGTGTAAGAGTTTTGAGAAAAGTTATATACTGTGTTACTGTGTTTAAGTAATTGAGAAGAATTACTTATTATCTTGTGTTATTTCATTAAGAGTACAATGTTGATAAAAGGTGCACTTAAAGAGGATTTAAAGCTATTGGCTTTAGAACTGAATATAGAATTAAGTGAAAAGATAACTGTTACAGATTTAAATTTAGCGATTAAAAGTAGTGAAGCTTTTAAATCCGATCCACATTCGGTAATAGAGTTGGGTAATTCCATAGTAGAGCATCGTAAATCTGAAGAAGCTAAAGTATTACAGTTAGAACAAATTAAATTAGAGAGATTAGATGTAAAACAGAACTGGAAATTGCTCGATTGCGAGCTGAAACCAAAAGTGTTAATAACGATCAAAACGAAAATAAAGGAGAAAGTTCCGATTCCTTAGATTCTCTTATTAAAAGTATAAGAACACTGACATTGAAGGTTCCGAGTAAACCTGAAAACTGGAGTTATTTTTTCTCGTCTTTAGAAAGAGCTTTCGCGACAAAAAATGTGCCTGAGAAATCTAAAGCGGAAATATTGTTAAACTTGTTAGGGGAACGGGCTTCGAACATTATCGTGTATATTAGAGATGAGGAGCTAAGTGACTATGAAAAAGTAAAAGCTATTATTCTAAAAGAATTCGAACCTACACCACAAATTGTTTTAGAAAATTTTAAAAAGGCTCAACGCCTAAATGAGTCCCATGTGCAGTTCGTGTCGCGATTAACCACAAATTTCGAATATTACTTAAAATTGAGGAAAGTGTCTGATTTTGAAACTCTGAAGCAGTTAATAATATCAGACAAATTGTTTGAAACATTAGATCGAGAAACGTCAGCCCATATTTCTATAAGGCAAGCTGAAAGTTGGTTTCCGCCTCAACAAATGGCAAAGGAAGCAGATTTATTTTTCACATCTCGCGGAAAGTCCCTTGCCGCAAGTGTGCACAGTTTTCAAAAATCTCGCAGCAATTACAAAACGTCGAAAAATGTTTCAAAGGTATTCCTTGCCGATGTAAAAGGATTAAAGTGTGTTCTTTGTGAGGAAAATCATTTTTTGGCAAAATGCCCAAATTTCTTGAAACAACCGGTGAACGATCGGGTTGAAATCATCAAAAGTCATAAATTATGCTTTAATTGCCTAGCATTAAACCATTCCGTCAAAAACTGCAAATCAAAGTTTTCGTGTTCCGTTTGTGGGAAAAGACACCACATGACATTGCATTTTCCAGTAGAAAATAAATCATCGAAAGAGAAGGAAAAAAATAAAAACGAAACAGCGAGTAGTTCCAGTGTGCTTTCCCCCCTAGCGCCAGACTTTCTGCCTAACAGCGGTAATACTCTACTTACAGCGACTAGTGTAAACAGATCCAAAAAAAGTGTTCTTCTGAGCACGGCTATTTGCTTTATTAGTGATAGTATGGGTAAGCTACATCCAGTCAAAACATTACTTGATGGCGGCAGTACTTCATCGTTTATAAGCAGAGACTGTGCGAATAAATTCAACTTTGATTATGAGAAGGTAAACATTGCGATTTCCGGATTAAATAATTCCTTGTTTACAATTCGAAAAAGAGTTTCGGCATGCATTAGCAATAAAGATAAAAGTTACGTGAGACATTTAGACTTAGTAGTAGTACCAAAAATCACGCAAGATTTGATTCCTTCAAGGAAAATTGATATTAAAATGCAGGATTTTTGTAACATAAAATTAGCTGATGAGAATTTTAATGTTCCAGAATGTATAGAGATGCTTTTAGGAGCTGAAGTTTTCTTTGAGATATTAAAATCTGAACAAATTCGATATGAAAACTCGACTCTTATTTTACAAAACAGCGTGTTCGGGTTTATAGTGTCGGGAAGCGTTACATCAGAAGAACAGAGCCGCGTATATTGTGGGTTAATGAAAACATCTAATGACTTAGAACAAACAATGAGAAAATTTTGGGAAATAGAGAATGTTGAAATAGCCATTCCAAAAAATAAAGAAGCAGCAATATGTGAAGAACATTATGTGCAAACTCATAAGCGGAATGAAGAAGGGAGTTACATTGTAACAATGCCACTAAAGGAATATCCTATTTGCTTAGGAAATTCAAAAGATTTTGCCCTTGAGAGATTAAATTCCCTATGGAAAAGATTAGTTAAAGACCCTGAATATTTGAGTCTGTATCAGGATTTTTTAAAGGAGTATGAAGAGCTTGGGCATATGACTGAGAGAGAAAAATGAGCCTAGGGTAGTGTACTATATGCCACATCATGGGATATACCGACCTCAAAAAACAACAACTAAATTGAGAACAGTGTTTAATGCATCATGTTTAACATCAAATGGAATTTCGCTAAATTCTTTACAACGTAATGGAGGGGTTATTCAAGATGATCTCTTTTCGATCATGCTTAGATTTAGAAAGTACCAATTCGCATTTACGGCGGATATTAGAAGAATGTATAGAATGATTAAAATTAACCCTGAACAGAGATGCTTGCAGCGAATCCTGTGGAAAAAGGAAAATGATGCACCTGTGAAAATCTACGAGCTTAATACTGTGACTTACGGTACAGTTAGTGCGCCATACTTAGCTATGAGAACTCTTAAACAATTGTCGATTGATGAAGGTCCAAAATTTCCATTAGCTGCGCCAGTCTTACTTAAAAACTTTTATATGGATGATGTGCTTAGTGGAGCGGAATCTTTGATTACAGCTAAGGAGCTTAAATCTCAGTTAATTGCAATGTTGAAGAGTGCAGGAATGACACTGCACAAGTGGTGCAGTAATCATGCTGAACTTGCGGAAGAAGATCACTCCTATTCCTTTCCTAATGAAGCAGAATCTACAACACTTGGAGTGTCTTGGAGGTCTAGAAGAGACTGTTTCTGTTTTAGAGTGAAACTCGATAATGACATAGTTGTTACCAAATGACAAATATTGTCCACAATTGCAAGATTGTTTGACCCGATTGGTTTACTAGGGCCAATCATAAGTAAAGCGAAAATATTCCTGCAACGGTTGTGGTTGTTAAAGCTGAATTGGGATGAACCACTACCAAAAAAGGAAGCTGATGAGTGGAAGAAGTTCTCTACTGAACTGGAAGTTTTAAGTAAAATAGAAATTGAAAGGTTTATTCTTATTGCAGAAGTAGACTATGTGGAACTTCATGGATTTGCAGATGCCTCTGAGGTAGCATACGAAGCAACCATATATTGCAAGTGCCGTTCGAGAGATGGAGAAGTGAAGACAAGGCTAGTGACGAGTAAATCCAGAGTCTCGCCTATTAAACGAGTTACTATTCCGAGACTGGAGCTTTGTGCGGCAGTCCTACTTGCAAGGTTGATGGTTAGAGTAATATCTGCATTAGAGATTTCTGTGAACAACGTTTATCTGTGGAGTGACTCCATGATCATGCTTTCATGGATACAAAAGGAGCCTTACCAGTTGAAGACATTTGTTGCAAATCGAGTGGCAACAATTCAAGAGTTGACTAATGGTCATCAATGGCGTCATGTGTCATCAAAGGAGAATCCGAGTGACCTTATATCCCGAGGCTTGGATCCCAGTAAACTTCTACAAAATGATATGTGGTGAAAGGCCCTCTGTTCCTGAGATACGACCACTACCCAAATAGAGAGATTCCGGTGGAAGTCATTGTGAAGGACTTTCCAGACGAACTTAAAATCCTTAGTGACTCTAATATTTTTCTTAATGTGAAAGCTAACCCTTTCATTGAGGATTTCTTAAATTTAAGTAACAATTACACTAAAATTATTCGTGTTTTAAGTTTTATTTTTAGGTTTGTAAACAACTGCAAGGGGAAGGATAAGGTTTCAGGTCCTCTTCAGAGCTCAGAATTAAAATTAGCTGAACTTAAACTGATTAAGCTAATTCAAGATAGTGAATTTAAAAAAGAAATTTCAAGGCCTTGAAAAGGAGGGTAAGGTACCTCCAGATAGCAAGGTAAGAAGTGTTTTCCCATTTTTAGATCAATATGGAATTTTAAGAGTTGGAGGCAGATTAGCTAATTGTAAGTTGAATTTTGATAGAAAATTTCCTATAATCTTACCAAAGAATCATAAGTTGACTAATCTAATTATTGTGATGTTTCATAAGAAATACATGCATATTGGTCCACAAGGCTTACTGTCTATTGTTAGACAAGGGTTTTGGCCCTTAAACGGGCGCAACACTTGTAGAAAAATAGTACATGAGTGTGTCGTATGTTTCAAAGCAAAACCAGTGCCCTGTCAACAACTTATGGGTCAACTCCCTCAAGAAAGAATCAGCCCGAATTTTCCATTCAATTGTGTTGGAGTTGATTTTTTTTTTGGTCCTTATTTTATAAAATAGCCACATCAGAGAAAAGGTCGCCTTAACAAGGTGTATGTGTGCATTTTCGTTTGTTTTGTTACCAAAGCTTGTCATCTTGAGTTGGTAACAGAGCTGTCTAGTCAAGCATTTATTGCAACCTTAAAGCGTTTTTTCAGCAGGAGAGGCAAGTGTGCACGCATATTTTCAGATAACGCAACCAATTTTGTTGGTAGTAATGCAGAATTAAAGAAATTGAATAGGCTAGTCAGCAAACCAGATGATGAATTAGGTAATTATTTATCAAGTGAGAGTATTGATTGGTCGTTCATTACCCCTAGAGCTCCCAATCATGGAGGTCTTTGGGAGGCAGGTGTCAAATCTGTTAAGTTTCATTTGAAACGCGTTGTAGGCAATTTGAAACTAACCTATGAGGAGTTTCTTACAGTAATTGCTCAAATTGAAGGCATTTTGAATTCTAGGCCCTTGCAACCTTTATCATCCGAACCAGAGGATTTTGATATCTTGACACCAGGCCACTTCCTGATGTGCAGACCTATCACGGCTATTGCAGAACCTAATATTTTAAACGTTAACGATAATAGATTAAAGAGCTGGCAAAAATTGACTAAAATAGTACAAATAATTTGGAAGTATTGGAGAAATAACTATTTGAGTGCAATTCAAGGAAGAACTAAATGGTTCTTTGAAAAAGACAATGTCAAGGTTGGAACTATGGTAATTTTAAAGACTGATAATGTTCCTGTATGTAACTGGCCTCTTGGCAGAATCGTAGAGATATTCTTAGGTAAAGACAATAAGGTTAGAGTAGTTTCAGTGAAAACGAAAGGAGGCATTTTTAAAAGATCAATTAATAAAATTTGTCTTTTACCTATGCCAAATTAAACAAAAAGTATGTTTGTAATTAATTATTGTATTTTCTTATTATAGTAGCTTGATTTGTTGATGTTATTATTTGATGTTTATAATTATTTACCTGTATTTTGTATTGTCACTCTGTGTAATTTTTTATTGTAAGATCTAATTTTGAATGATTACATCATGTCAAGGCGGGAGGTATGTTGCGCTTGCGCGCGCATTTCATTACTAGCGTCGGCGCATGCGCCTTGAGCTCTTGGAGTTTGTGACATGAGATTGTGAGCTAAGAGCGTGTGAGAGAATTCGTGGCTTCGAGTGGCCATGAACTATGTAAATTAATGAGAATTAAAGCGAGATATAATACAGTCCATTGTTCCTGAGTTTATTGAATTATAGTGTAGTGCCTGTGCAAAACACTTGGATTTTTTTTAATATTTCGAACGATAATTCGCTTTATTCCATTGGATAGCTTTGATGGTCGGCCAGGTTTTCTTTTATCCTGAATCATATGATTCTTTTTATATCGTTTAATGATATTGTAAACTGTTGAATGACTCAAGTATTACGTCTGCCCCGCGTGGGGCTATGTTTGTAATAACACCATGCAAAAACTGCAAACTGCACAAAATGTGATTTTGAAAGAAATGGTGAACTGCCGGTGGTTCATAGAAACATGGCAATCCACCGCGAGCTAAACATTCCAGAAATATATTGCCAAAATGACTGAAAAATTCTTCCGGAAAATCCTGGAGGTCAACAACAGTGTTATTAATGTTCTCAACTACGATGTTTCTGCTAATGTAAATAGAAAAAGGCCTATGGCTGTGTTAAGACACATCACCTAATTTTTGTATTGATTAATTTTGTATTGTCAAAAAATTTTTGCATTGTATATTCAGTTAATCTATGTTTCTAATGTCAATTACCCCCATTCTTACCTTGATATACCTCTTATGTTTCTTTCCATAATCTTTCTCTTCTTTACTGCTATTGTAATGACAGACTATAACTGGCATATCTTTTTAAACCTGCTTATCTGTTGATTCGCACATTACTCAACTCCACACAGTGTCTTCTGCTTAATTTGGACTTTCTGCAGCAATTGATTAGTATTTTTCGTGTTCACATACATCGCTTGATGAACTATGACGTTGGACTCACTATTCTACTTTGATATGATTCTGTATTCCTTTCCTCCATATTTTCTATGGACCTCACCGAACCACAAGAGAATTATGAACTCACATATGTTCGAAAATCTTCAAATGTCATGTTACACTGGGATAGCGAAATCATCGCGGGTACCCAAGACAGCGTCGGCATCGCATCGCGCCTGAACCGAAACCTATGGCGTTTGTATCATATAATTGTTTTTAATTATTAAATGTGATACGTTGTATAAGTCAGCGTTTCCCAACCTTTTTTGGCCAAGGCACACTTGTCGCGGGGAAAAAAATCACGAGGCACACCACCATTAGAAAATGTTAAAAAATTAACTCTGTGCCTATATTGACTATAATAAAGTAATTCTCTTGAATAGGAATCAAATAAGCACAAAGAAAGTATTTTATAATTACTTTATTATGAAATATTAAGTAAACAGAATAGTGAAAAATTATAAAATACTTTCAGTGCGAAACCTGGGCCTGTTTGGCTGAACACAAAGCTGATATTCTGGCTGGAATCGAAGAAAGACACACACGTAGCTCTTCGTCAACAGTTCTCAGTCTCTCTCTGTATTTGGTTTTCATAGCAATCATGCTTGAAAAGCTAATCTCACACAAATATGTAGTGGAAAAAGGGAGCAATGTCAAAATAACTTTGTTTGCCAGAAGGGGGAACTCCTTGGCAGTATCCAACCAAAAAGTGTCCAAAGGTAGATCAGCAAATCTTAGCTTGCAACCACGATTTTGTCTCAGTTCAATTAGTTCCTCCTGCTCCTGTAAAGTCATTTCCTTTCCAACAACTGATGCTGAGCTATAAGGGTCCCTAACCCAGTCAAGGCATTCAGTGGAGAGTGAAGAGAAATAAAATGACAACTTCTCCTCAAGAGTTTTTAAATGCTTAACTATTATCTCACACAGTGCAGCAGTGTGAACACCTTGCCATTGCATGGTGAGTGTGAACATTTCAAGATTGCCACTCTCCATGTGTTGATGCCAGAGTTGCACCTTTGAACGGAATCCATTAATTTTATCTGTACTTGTAAGCAGGTTTTCATTTCGGCCTTGCATTCGGGTGTTCAGTTCATTCAGATGATGAAATATATCTGCCAGGTATGCCAGCCTTGCACACCACTCATCACTTGCAAGCTGCTTTGCGTAATCTGACCTCTCATTTGTCAGAAACACTTTAAGTTCCTCCCGCAGCTCATACACACGAACCAAGACCTTGCCACGCGACAACCACCGGACCTCCGTATGAAACAGCAAGGTTTTATGCTTTGCTCCCATCTCCTCACACAAAGCTGCAAATATGCGACTTTTCATGGGTCGTGACTTTACAATGTTTACCATGCGCACAACATCATCCAACACATGAACTAAGGCTGATGGTAGTCTTGGCTACGAGGCCCTCGCGGTGTAAAAAACAATGCGTAATAATCACATCTGTATTTCTTTCCTTCACTCTGCTTACAAGGCTTTTGGTGCGCCCGATCATGGCTGCAGCTCCATCGGTGCAGACACTTATGCAGTTTTCCCACTTAAGTCCTCCTTGTTCAAGGTATTCTGATGTGACCCGAAAAATTTCTTCTCCTGTTGTTTTTTCTGGCAATACCTTGCAAAAAAAGAAGTTTTCTCTAATTGCATCACCATCAACAAAACGCACATTAGCTAAGAGTTGAGCATGTCCACTGAAATCAGTAGACTCGTCAAGTTGCAATGCAAATTTCTCACTGATACGGATCTTTTCCAAAACCACACTTTCGATGTCTGCAGACATGTCATTAATACGTCTGGAAATTGTGTTGTTTGAGGGAGGGACTTTGGCTATTTCCTTTGCTGCTTCAGGTCCGAGCATCTCCTCTACAATAGCTTTGCAGGCAGGAAGTATTAATGTCTCTGCCACAGTGTGCGACTTTTTTGTCTTGGCTATAAGTTCAGCAACTTGATAGCTAGCTTTAAGAGCTCTTTCATTTACCTTTGTTGTTTTTCTCATAAAAGTTGCCTGTTTCTCCATGTTGTCACGCAGGCGAACAAAATAGTCCACATTCTTGTTTTGAAGCAAAGGGTGTTTCGTTTGGAGATGGCGTTTAAGTTTGCTTGGGACCATAGCAGGGTTAGCTAGCTTTTCACCACACACCACGCACAGTGGAGTTGGTTTGTGTTCATCTCCAGTGAAAGTAAATCCAACTGAAATATAGCTTTCGCTATATTGCCTTGCGCCAGAGAATTTAACCATCTTTGCTTTCTTTTGACCCCCACTCATACTCGGGCTCTCATCTGGCTCCAGATTTTGTTCAGAGTCCAGTTCTTTCCTTTTCAAAAACTTGTCCATCACTGCAGTATCAGTGTCTCTCTCCTCACAGCAGCCGTTGTCTCTCTGACACTGTGTGAGGCGTCTGCCTGCGTCTCATGGGGGCGGGGACACGGCGGACACTTGTCAAGATTGGCAGGGGGAGGAGTTATAGCACTGCACAGCGCCGTGACCACATATGACACTGGCGGGGGGAGTGACGGGAGGAGTTATAGCGGGCGAACAGCACCTTGACACCCAGACCCGGCGGCACACCACGGTGCTTCAGACGGCACACTGGTGTGCCGCGGAACAGCGGTTGGGAACCGCTGGTATAAGTGATAAGGTTATGAAAGTCGCAGTTTTTTTTTTCAAATAAGATTTAATGTATCTCTTTAAGGCACTTTTTACTGCATTTTGCGCATTCTTTTCACGCGTAATTCTTGCATAAACATCTTTACTTTTGTAAAACAGTAAAAAACTCTAAACACAAAATTTATGAACTTACTTTTGAGTACAAATAAAGTAAAATTAAATAAGAATAATAGTACATGAAGCTTTGAGACAAATAAAGCAAAATTAAACAAGATCTGATATATTTTAAAATTTTTTTTTTTTTGAGAATTTTCAGGCAGTGGTTTTTAAAATTATTATAACATAACAAGACGATCATTTATTTGATCATATGATCATTAATTATTAACATCTTCAGATGATTATTTATTTTAATAATTCATAAAATTCGGAGCACAAATTTTCTCATTGTAATGAAAATAAATTGTAGGGTTTATATTTATTTTAACTAACATTTATTTTAAGTTTAAACTATCTTTCCTGTCAATCCTTACTTTTCCCTGGAACTGCCAATGCCAGAATATGTAAATTTGAGTAGAACGCGCAAGCATTCAAATTATCAGCGGAAGTAGTATGATTTAAATAGAAGGAAACGAGTTCGGTGAGAGAGTGATTCTTACTTAGCGAGCGCGGAGGTAGCTATCGAGAATTGAAGAACCCCGCGTTGCGGCCTATGTGCTTGGCGGGAAGTAGTTGCAATTGTTCCAGTGAGCTTCAAGTGTGCTGAATTAGCTGCGGCTTTTGTAAAACGCGGTGAGTTAGTTATTTTAGAGAGCCTCGTAGTTAGAATATTGTCTTTATTTTCTTTTCAGGTTATTATTTTTATTTTGACTGCCTAGTTGGCACAGTTTGTAAGCGTCAAGAGGACGCAATTGTAATTTAGTACGTTGAATAAAAAGGGACTTAAACCCTTTATAAGACTCTGTGGTTTATACAAGCTTTCACAGTCACCTCTTGGTTGCGTGCTAGTTAGAGGCGCGCAACGTTATATTGGCGCCCGAACACTTATCGAATTGAAATGGCCGAAAATTGGATGGAAGCCGCTGGACAACACCAAGAAATGACAACGCAGTTAGAAGGATTTGGATACCTGGTCCAGACTTTGAGAGCATCAATCAAGCCAAACGTCTATTTCGACGGAAAAAATTCGGTGGCGGTATTTCTCGAAGGTATAGAAAACCACTTTCAGCTCTACCCTGTGCCTGAAAGACAAAAAGTTGCCATCGCCACATCAGCACTAAGAGGACAGGCCGCGCTATGGTGGAAAAATATAGGTAAATTTCTTCTAGGTGAATTTGGAAGCCCGACGTATACATTTGAAAATTTCAAAAAATCGTTAGTAAAGGCTTTCCCCATAGTGAAAGATCGCGCACGGCTGGAAGCCGAGCTATATAGTTTCTATCAACGGGATACAGCACAATTGACGGACTTTATTTTACGAAAAATCAAGCTAACGGATATGCTGTATGGCAAGAAACCCGATGCGGAGATTATTGAAATAATATTACCAAGACTGTTACCCGCTGTCCAAGACTACTTTGAAATTAGAAACCCAACCACATTGCAGGAACTTTTCGAATTGGCGGTGAAATTTCAAAATCGCAGAATAGCGGAAAGAGCGAGAGGGGAAACATATTCTCAAAGTACCAGAAGGAAGGAGGAAACCAGAAATGGAAATCGCTCATATGGGGGAAAGAACTATCAAGCTAACGCATCGAAACTCGAAGGTCAAGGCCCAAAAAGAAAATTTGAAAATAAGCATCCGCGTACCCAGAAGACACAGATTGAAAGGAAAGCTTTAAACGACTAGAGGGGCCTGTGAAAGGGAGGGTCCAGACCCCGGAAGTTTTAGAAAAACCCTCAAATAGACATCTAAATACAGTCATCGTAAAAAACTCACAGCTACCAATTATACAAGTCCTGGTTGGCGATGTACCAGTAGAAGCCCTCATCGATACAGGGGCAGAAGGAAATTTCATGAGTGAAAAGTTCTTCAAAAAGAATTTTTATAGGATACGACTATTCAAAACCAGAAATACGGAAATTATAGCGGCGCAAGGAAAAACATGTCACTGCATCGGGAAAGTATCATTAAACTTACAGATAAAAGAGGAAAATCTCAAAGTATTAATTTTTGTGGTGAAACACCTCCAACACTCTCTTATTTTAGGTATGGACTTTTTAAGGGCCGCGAGGGCCAAATTAAATTTTCAAGATAGTTCCGTGGTGCTGGAGATGGATCAGAGGGTGGTGGAACCGGTGGAGACACCTGAATTGGACCTTAGCCATTTGAATGACCAGGAAAGTAAAGCAATACAGCAAGTGGTGAGTAATTTTTCTCATTTGTTTTCAGAAAAACCGGGAAACTGTCAGATCGTGACTCACAAGATTCAATTAAATGCCGAAAAACCTTGTAGGACTAAACCTTACCGCTATGACAAACAAAAAGACGTAATCATCGAAGAACATATTCAAGAGATGTTAAAGAATAAAATAATAACGCCCATAAATAGTGAATACGCGAGTCCAGTCGTACTATGTAGGAAAAAGAACGAGTTTCCTCCTTCGGATAAAAGGGCTTGGAGGTTTGCTATCGATTATAGAAAACTAAATAGCATAACTAAATTCCCAGTTTACCCTTTGCCGGTTATAGACGAGATCATTAGACAGATCAAATCGACAAGATATATGTCTACTTTGGACTTAACGTCTGGCTACTATCAAATAGCTATGAGACCCGAAGATATACATAAAACCGCGTTTATAACAAAATCGGGCACTTATGCATTTTTACGCATGCCTTTTGGGTTGTGTGGGGCCCCATCAACATTCCAGAGAGCTATGGACATTGTTCTAAAGCCTGTCCTAGGAAAATCAACTTTAATTTATTTAGATCATATAATTATAACGAGTAGTACGTTGGAACAACACGTTAATGACCTCGAACAAGTTTTTAAATTATTAAAAGAGGCCGGTCTTACAATTAACGCCTCAAAATGCAAGTTCGCAACTAAAGAACTTAAATATCTCGGTTATAAAATTTCGTAAAAGGGTATAGAAACGCAAGATTCAAAAATAAAAGCTATTAAGAATTTCCCACCGCCCAACACCGCCAAGAAACTTTCGTCTTTCCTTGGACTATGTTCTTACTATCGATCTTTCATAAAAGATTTCGCTAATATTGTTGAACTACTCTTAGTAATCAAAAGAAAAAAGAGTAAATTTACGTGGACAGCTGAAGCTAACACAGCTTTTGAAAGATTAAAAGAAGCGCTTATTAATGCCCCTGTTTTAAAATTCCCTGAGGGGGACGAAAACCTGGAAATTGCGGCAGATGCATCAGACTATGCGGTGGGTTCGGTTCTTATGCAAAATAACCATCCGCTGGCATTTTTTAGTAAAACATTGAATCAAACACAAAGGAATTATACAGCTACAGAAAGAGAAACATTAGCCGTATTAATGGCTGTACACAAATTTCGAGTTTATTTCGGCAAATCGCCAGTAACAGTCTTTTCGGATCATGCGGCGGTTGGTAGACTTTACTCGGGAAAAAACCTAACGCCCAGGTTAATAAGATGGGCTTTAAAACTCCAAGAATATAATATCACAATAAAATATAAACCGGGTAAGGAAAACAATGTAGCTGACGCACTTTCTCGTATAAAACTGGACGATGAAGGTAATGAACTTAAATGCGCTGTGTTGACTTCAAAAATTTTAGATTCTAGAGATACGGTTATTACTGAACTGAAAGCTGATCCTGAATTTGGAAATATCTATGCTTATTTGAAAGACCCCGAAAGCTTTGAGCATACAGATATCGATGCGATAAGAAATAGAGCAAAAAACTATGAAATAATAGATAATTTATTATTCTATACGAAAACAACGAACGAAAATCTTGAGTATAAGCCAGTCATCCCAGCCTCGCTTCGATTAAGCATTTTGAAGGAGTTGCACGAAAAAAAAACAGCGGGCCACCTCGGGGTCAGAAAGGCTTTAAAAAGGGTACGCGAGGCGGTATATTTCCCGCAATTATACAAAATAGTAACGGCGTATGTCAGGTCCTGCAATCAATGTCAGTTAATAAATGATATTAATTACAGCCCGGCCGGGTACTTAAATAGCATTCGCGCTACATTTCCGAATGAAATTTTAGGCATAGATCTCCTTGGTCCCTTTCCCCAGAGCGAGTTAAATAAAAATCGTTTTCTTTTAGTAATAGTAGATCATTTTTCAAAATGGATAGAAATTGTTCCACTTAAACGCGCGTCAGCCAAAACAGTCGCAGATGCATTCTTACACAGATACATTTTAAAATACGGTGCACCGATAAAAGTCATTAGCGATAACGGAATACAAATCATTAGTCAAATATTTGAAAACATATGCAATGGACTTGATATACGCCATATCAAAATGGTTCCGTATAGACTACAGGCTAACATAGCAGAAAGAGTTAATAAAAACATTGTAAAAATAATTCGCAGTTACGTTAGCACACATCACAAGCGCTGGGATGGCTACATAAATGAATTAGCTTATGCTTTAAGAACGGCACATCATGATACTACGGGAAAAACTCCAGCAGAATTATTTTTAGGCAGAAAGTTAATTACGCCTTTAGATAAATTATTCTTTGTGCAACAAAGAGAGCAGGAATTTAGACAAAAGGACGTGCAAAAACTAATTGATCAGGCGCTTAAAACTTCGGATACGGCAAGAAATAGACAAAAGTTATATTACGATAGAAAACGCCGTGAAGCAGATTTTAAAGTTGGGGATAAAGTATTGAAACGGAAATTTTCTTTATCAAGTGCCCCAGACAATTTTATGGGAAAGCTAGCTCCAAAGTTTGAAGGCCCCTATGTAATTCAGGAAATCAAAGGAGTAGTCTTATATCTTAAAAACGAGAGAGGGGAAATCTGTAAAGCAAGTCCCGACCAGGTGAAAAAATACTATAATCCCAATGATTTTGAAATCCTTAAAAGTTTCTTGCAGGACTCAAGTCTAAACGAAATAGAAGGGCCAGAGACTGCAACAACTATTCCACCACCCAAGAAACGGAGAACTGAAGAGAGACCTAGCACTTCTACAACCCGGACGTCGGTATCAAAGAGAAAAAAGGATTTTCAAACTCCGTCGTTTAAGAAAAACAAAAATACAGATGAACCGGGTAAAGAAACCGTGGTAAAGACGAAAACACCACCTACAAAAGATGGCAGGAGAAATTACACATCAAGGAGAACGCGCACACGGCCACAGAGTCAGGTGCCAGCAAGGCCGCCGTTCCGGAAACTGAAACGCCAACAGGAGGCACAGAAGTACGAGGAACAGAAGAAATTCAAGGACTCCAGACCGGAGGACGTCAAGACCAGCCGTCCCAGGCAGAAACGCAAAGGCCAACAACCAGACGATTACTCCGTCAAGAGGCCAGCATGTAGAGGACGCAAAAGAAAGATCAACGGGGACGACACGCGGAGATCAACAAGGAGAAGATTGACATCCATGACACCTCTAACTTGGGATCAATTTTGTCAAAAACGGATGACGGAGTTTCAAGCATCGAAAACTCAAAGATAAGTTAAAACCTTCTATAATTTTTTTTTCTCTTTTGTTCTGAAATGTTATGCATAAGTACGAAGTTCTATGTTTTGACGAAAGTCAATATGTCTCGGTTGAGACTTAGTTTTGTTTTACTTTATTTAGCTAAGGCAAAAGTATTATTTTCTTTAAGTGTAAAAGCTAAAAACAAGCATTTTCTGTTGGTCGAAAGACTAATTCTGTTATGTTAAAGCCAAAATTTGGCCGGAGATAAAAATAACTTCGTATTCTTGTACTAATAAGAATTTTAGTTCCAGTGCCGCCAGCTTGGCGAAGAATGAGTAAAGTAAAAATTTATTTTCTCTTATTCATTTTATGGTAAATTGTAAAAAGCATATGTATTAAACTTTTGTAAATGTATGTAAATACTTGCATGTTATGTAAAAGTAGAATTTAGTCTAGAAGCATAAAATTGTAGATGCTAAAGGTGAATGCTTAAAAGCAATGAAGTCAAAATTTAAGTATTAAACTGTAAAGTCATGCTTTAGAGCGAAAGCCTGCATGTTTAAAGATGAATGAGGGGGAAGTTAGAATGAATGTGTTTTGTAGGGTTCTCCACCTACATTTGAATTTTTAAGAATATTAAAGTAGCTCGTTGTAGAATGTCGAGTAAGGTGTGTCTATTTGGTTGTTGAATTCTAACAAATCATGGTGGTTAGGGGAAGTGTTGTAAGACTAAAACACGAATATTCCCGTTTGACACCACACATGGTGGAGAGCCAGGGTAAAGTTAAATTAATGCTTGAAAAATTGAATGAATGTCAAGTAAGCAATAACTAAGAAAAACGAAACGTTAAAAACAAAAATTTATTGTGTCAAGAAAGTGTAAATTATAATGTATGTAGAAAGATACTGATACTTATTCCTTCCAGATGCTGGAAGGAAAGACCAAGATTGATTGATGAAGTCCAGGAAAAGTTGCTGTAAGAAGAAAGCTTTGTAACGACTAACAGAATTTTAATTGTTACATAAGATTTTTTTGTGTAAACGAGGCTTTCGCCAGTTAGTTCAGAATTAGATAAACTTACAACAGGTCGTTTGTAGGACCTGCTTCCAAGTTTTCCAAATTCTGGCAGCGGCAAATGTAGGGTTTATATTTATTTTAACTAACATTCATTTTAAGTTTAAACTATCTTTCCTGTCAATCCTTACTTTCCCCTGGAACTGCCAATGCCAGAATATGTAAATTTGAGTAGAACGCGCAAGCATTCAAATTATCAGCGGAAGTAGTATGATTTAAATAGAAGGAAACGAGTTCGGTGAGAGAGTGATTCTTACTTAGCGAGCGCGGAGGTAGCTATCGAGAATTGAAGAACCCCGCGTTGCGGCCTATGTGCTTGGCGGGAAGTAGTTGCAATTGTTCCAGTGAGCTTCAAGTGTGCTGAATTAGCTGCGGCTTTTGTAAAACGCGGTGAGTTAGTTATTTTAGAGCGCCTCGTAGTTAGAATGTTGTCTTTATTTTCTTTTCAGGTTATTATTTTTATTTTGACTGCCTAGTTGGCACAGTTTGTAAGCGTCAAGAGGACGCAATTGTAATTTAGTGCGTTGAATAAAAAGGGACTTAAACCCTTTATAAGACTCTGTGGTTTATACAAGCTTTCACAGTCACCTCTTGGTTGCGTGCTAGTTAGAGGCGCGCAACGTTATAAAATAAATAAAATCTGGAAGCACTCAGATTTTATGTTACGCTCAAAGGGACGTTTTTTAACGCTTTGTGTGTTATCCCTATTTATTGAATATCATACTCTTCGCACGTAAACCACATAAAATTCAATTCAACAGCAGTATCATAAAATATCTGAAAACAGCATATCTTTAGGATGTCCGCGCTGGATATAAAAATGTTATTTTCCGTACAGCGTTACCATTGCTCGCTTTGAACTCGCTTAGTTTGTTAATCAAAAATTCCTTAAAGTTTTACAAAATATGAAATAAATTAAAACAAATTCGAAATTCGGCCGTCCAGATGCCTATGTTCGAGTGGAGGATTACATTATTCAGAATCTGATGGCTCTAGATACTGTAGTTTTTGTCACAGTGCAAGAAATGTACATGTATTCATGCAGATTCTTCATTATTTAATTTCTTTACACATAATACAGGGCGATAATATTTGGTAACAACAATTTGCAAGGAGACACAGACATTTATAGTAAAACAGCGCAAAATGCCGTTTCTAAACTAATAGCCTTTCTAGGCTACCGCCCCTTTGGGCTAATAAATTAAATTTACAGTAAATAATTAAAAAAAAAAGTATGCAGAACTAGAATTAAATTAAAAAAAATAATCACTATAAAATATTAGCACAATCAATTATTACAGTTTACAATTTTGACATTAGAATTAAATGTATAAAAATTATTAAGGTGTTAAAAATGTTTATCACTATGTATTGTAAAATATAATTGAAATAAAACTCCTTTATAAAAAATATGCTATAATATTCACTTATAATCTTAAAAAAGCAACACAACTTAGAATTTTAGGCAAAAACCTTAGGTATTTTAGTATTTTTTACTTATTTACATCAATAAAAATTATAGGAGAAAATTCTTTGTTTGAAATTTTCTATTAGCTCAGATTTAAAATATTATTTTCTAAAAGAAGCAGTTACACATTTCCTTACAGCATAGGAAAAGATAAAAAATAGCCAGGCCTGAAAGCATGCAACAGCTTTATAATTATTTGGAACGTTAATTATGCTTAATAAATATGCTAAATTTTTAAAAATCAATTTCAGTTTCAAAAATAAAAAATATCTAAAAATTCTAATATGTGAAATGAGGCGCTACATCTTTTCTTGACAATTATACACACTGCAATAACCAACCATTGTAAGTTTCTGCAAGTCATCCCTACTCCTCCGGAAGTGATCAAGGTGACAGCAGGGAATGCGTCAGAAGAGGGAGGAAAGCCATTTGTGTTGGTCTATTTCTTATAAGGTCCATGATGGTTACATGCAGACGCAATCATTGTGAAGCCCTGAAGGGGCGGGGGGAAGTTGTAGTTTTAAAAAGAGTCATTACAGACTCTTCACAAGTACTGAAAGAATGATATAGTGCATTTTCCCAATTTTAATGTACAGGGTGATTATAATTAAAGTTATTTCAGAGCGGTCTAACTTTAAAACTACCGGTTAAAATGACTTGATACTTTACCAGAACAATCGTGAGGCAATGGAATGTTGTTTGGCGAAAGAAAAGGAATAGTCCCAAAATATGCCGATAGATGGCGCTATCAGGGAAAAGACCTAATCGTTAAACACAGGAATGTTGTTAGCCAAAAGGAAATAATAGACTCCAGAGACTTACAACAGGCGAAAAGACGGATTCACAGCGAAAACAGTGATAGTGCCAAGAGAAAAATAGGAGCTCCATGAAACAAACACTTTAGGGATGATTAACGCATAAATCGTTCGATATGCCTTCTTTCGCTACTAGTTGGAAGTGCAAAACGGCATGTTCCACAACAGTTCGGAAGGTACGTGTGCTGATGCTATGAATGTGGTGCGTGATGCTTGCCTTCAAGTCGGCCAGATTCCCAATCCACACACTATAAACAACATTCTTTAGGTATCGCCAAAGCCAAAAATCACACGGGTTTAGTCGGGCGAACCTGGCGGCCACCCTCTTGAAAAATGGCGGCTTATCATTTTATGAGGGATTACCAGCTGTTTCACTCATGTAGCAATGTCCGAAAGAGCACCATCTTGCATGAATATTGTGCGATCCACACATTGACGCAGCTAAATTGCGGGAAGAACATGGTTAAGCAAAACTGCTTCATACAGCATGACAAAAACGTTGCAGTTAACGGGACCCGCAGGTGTGATCTCGAAGAAGAACCGACCGTTGACAAACGCTGCCATTATTCCGCACCACAAAGTGACCTTTTTAGACTGAAGAGGTAATAGCTGTAGCAGGAACGGATTCTCGATCACCGATATCCTACAATTTTGAGTATTTATAGAACCTTGCAAATGTGGAAATGGGCTTCGCCAGACCCCAGAATGTTTCCTGGCCATCCATTATCCACTTCCATACGGGCAAGAAATCATTTTTCAAACGATTCACGCGTTTCCAGGTCAGCAAGTAGCAACTTCTGCATACGAGTTATCTTACACGGATAACAGCGCAAGATTTTCTAATACCAGAGGTTGCCAAACGGTAGTCCGGGATAAACTTTTGCTGGTCCGCAGAAAAATTGGGACATTATTTATATTTTTATGAAGATTCAGTTTAAAAAATGACGAGTAACAAAACCTATTATGGAATATGGATTATACTTTAAAAAAAATTAGCTACTTTGCAGGTATATCTAGTGACATTTCAAAGTGAGAGTTGGAATCCATTGGTACGCTGCTGTTATCAATATTAGGGCGAATTGGAATTCTCTTTCCTTTTGAATTACAAACATATGCTATTGTATTCGTTAATAACACAGTTTTTCTCCATGTCAATAGTCAACTTAATGGAATTATAAACAAGAATACAGATGGTTCATCCGCATTCTTGTTTATAATTGCATCACTGGAAGTTTACGTTTTTGTTTTGTCTAACTGTTGATCGATGGCGCCATTGCTGAGTAAGCGATGATTATTATGATTACAATACTTCAAAATTGGCGGCATAATTTATTGATATTGCTTTGCGTTTGCCGATTTGTTCTAACTTTTCGTCAAGTTCCTTTTCAGTGATATGGAAATATGAAACTTTCTATACAAGAAGGTAAGATTTCTATACTTTTCATGTAATATTTCAATGTGAACGAAATATGTGTAGTTTGCTGATTATTAGTGTATAAATGTATTTACGTTTTTTTATTTATAATAGTGGTCCGCCAAATATAAAATTATACATGTAGTGGTCCGTGAAGTTCTAAGACTTGACGACCGTTGTTCTATACGACATTACGCACTGTGCTAATAGGTATATCCAGCATTCATCCAATTCTCGTGTACTGCTGATTCCTGCATCACTATCCGTCTATTCTTGTAACATTGTGGCAACATCTTCCACTGCCGCCGCCGTAACTGGATTTCGTCCTCTAGCTCGTTTCACGTCAAGTAAACCGATCCTTTCGAATTTATCTTTCATTTTCCGAAGGCCGTAAGTGGTCATTGGACCGAATTTTATGCCTTTTAACGTCCAGAACTTCCTGATAACTGTTAACGCAGTCACCGTTCTGAGGTTCACGAGTAAATCTCGATTTTTCTTTGTCAGTCATGACGAAGCATTCAGGCAAAGCATTACGTGTTTCTTATGTCTTACCAACAATAAGAGGAGATCGGCCTGTGATGGTCTTTATCAATATATTTTTCTTGAATCTTTATGGCGTAAAAATCGAAATAGTGCAATCCAGTAAATGGAACTAACTTATACACGTAAAGTGCTAGAACTCAAAGATTTTTGAAGTTGCGATGCGCTGTGAGAAAAGCTTGGTGGAGGTGTCCAACCAAGCTTATTACATGTACCAGAGGACGGTTTTGCAGGTGCAATTACGTGTTCCTTTGATAGTTTTGATATGCCTGTTTCAGCAGGAAATATATCCAGCTATTACAGCCACCTGAAATAACCCCGGTTAGGGGAGACATAACATAGAATGCTTCGCAGGAATACCTTGAGAAGGAACTGCAGGAAAATTGTGTAGATGTGCCCAGGCCTGTGTAAATGAAAATGTCATACTTTGATACTTCGAAATTGGCTGGAAGAAGTTAAGATTATTTATGGGGGATTCCGATAAATGTGGGTTGCATAGGGCCTTAAATTGATGTCAATTTCTAGGAGCTCGTATTTAAAATTGTGTGAATAATTTTCCTCCGCGTTGGTGATGGCTTTCTTGAAAAAAATATTGTTTAATTTATTGATGAATAACGCCAGACTTTGGAGTTTAAGGTCTCTGTGTAGCTGTTCATTGCAAAGGAACCAGGGTGCTCCTGTGATGTTTCGTAAGTAGTTGCTTTGGTAAACCTGTAATTTATTTAATACGGAGGTGGGGACAAAACACCATGCAGGGGAGGTATATGTAAAGATGGGTCTTAATATTGATGTGTAAATGTGCTTCTTGCGAACAAGATCCAGTATTGAGGAGGCGTCAAGAAAGTTTTGGAGCTTCCTAAAGACTCCTATGGCTTTCCCGATGGTCATGGAAATGTGAGGACCCCATCTAAACGAGCCGTTAAAACGAACTACCAAGTATGTAGCCTCTCTGACTTTAGGTACTGTTTCATTAAAGAGGGTCAGTTCTGCATCGATGTTTTTTCTTCTGTGCCGTCCTATCAGTAATAATTTGGATTTTGCGGCATTAATGGACGTCCTCCATTTGCGAGACCATCCCTCTATCTCGTGTGTGTGGTTTTGTATTCTGATCATCGCATATCGTGGATTAAGTGAACTAGAAAGAATGGCGGTATCATCCGCGTAGCAGGCGATGATGCAGTTTGTATTTTCAATCATAGGGAAGTCCTTACCATATATAAGATAGAGAATAGGTCCAAGGATGTTTCTCTGGAGGACGCCGGCTTTAATTAATGTGTTTTCAGAATAAAAATTACCCTGCCTGACAGAAAGATCGATCACTTAGAAAGGAGTGAAGAATCAAAATCGTTTTCCTGGGGAGATCGAGGGAAGCAAGCTTATAGACAAGTCCGTTATGCCAGACGCTGTCAAAGGCTTTAGCCATGTCCAACATAAGGAAAGCAGTTGTCTGGTGCTTATGAATAGCTGCGCTTAAAAATTTAACGATTCTGACAAGCTGGTAGACAACCCTTTACGGAATCCAAACTACTGGCTTGGAAGCGTGTTTAGGGCTGGCTGTAGTCTTCTGCAGATAATCCTCTCTAGGATCTTTTGCAGTGCAGGAAGCAAACTGATTGGGCGAAATCCATCCACTCTTGTATTATCTTTTCCGGGTTTGGAAATTAAGATGACAACCGCTTGTTTCCACTCAGCTGGGAAATAGCACAGGTACAGGCAGGCGTTGTAAATGCTACTGAGTTTGTTAATGAAATTACCAGGCAGATGTTTAATCATTGAATTAGAGATTTTGTCCTTCCCAGGTGCTTTTCTGTTATGAAGTTTAGCTATAATAGAGCTAGCTTCTGTGGGAGAGGTAAAAACAGGGAGATTTTTGACACTGGGCTGGTTAATCCAATTATCGACAAATATGTTAATGTGATTAATGAAATTTCGGTCTGAAGGGGTCTTATTTGGAGTGAACTGCTTGGCGAAGTGGGTGGTAAAGGCTTTTGCTTTGTCTTCGTTGCTGTATTTGAATCTAGTGTCGTCCTCTAGAGGTTTATTGCTTTTTTTTGTCGACTTCATTAAACGGAGGGACTTCCAGAATTCTCCATCTTCCGCATTGAATTTTTCAATTTTGTTATTCCAAAGTTCAGTCTGGTGAGAGTCAATTAACCTTTTAATTTTGCGATTAAGTTTATTAATTTGCGATTTAATTGCCGGGTCACGTGAGTAGGCGAAGATCTTGCGGAATCTATTTCGTGTTTGCTAATTAATTTAATTTCTTGCGGAAGTTTGAAGTGATTTTTTTATTAATAATTTCTGTAGTAGAATTTTGCAATGCCTTATCAATGCAGGTGGTGATGACTGTGATAGCCTGGATGATATCATGCGTATTTTTAAGTTGCTCTGTTTTGGGGAGGTGATTGTTAATTTCAGATTTGAATTTGTCCCAATCAGTAATTTTGTAAGTGGTGTTGGATTCAGGCCTGTTAATACCCAGGTGTGCCAGAACTGGCATGTGATCTGAAGAAAGGTCATTGATTACTTCCGTAGTGATCGGTAAGTTATCAGATGTGAGGAAAAGATCCAGAATATCTGGATACTGTCTTGGGTGAGTAGGCCGGAAAGTAAAATCTTCTGGGAGGTAAATGTAGTATGGGTAATTGAACAGGAATTTTTGAAGGATATCACCGTTTTTATTTTCCCCAGCTAACATGTTTAGCATTAAGATTACATCCGATTATGGTGGGAAAGGGGTTAGTTAGTAAATTCTGTAAATGTTGATCTTGCAGCCTGAGATCTGGAGTGTTGTAAAGGGCGCATACAAGCATATTTCCCTAATTAGGGATCCGAACGACTACCCTTACTTCTTCAAACCCATGAGAATTGTCAGAAGCGTAGAAGCAGCAATGCAAATTCCGCTTAACATAGATTACGGCACCTCCTCCTCTATGTCTGATCCTATCACAGCGATAATTGCGATAGTTAGCAATACTCAGGGAGTGCGCTGGTGTAGCGTGTGTCTCAGTGATTAGCGCAATGTCAATGTTGTAGTGTGTGAGAAAATCCTGCATTTCGCTAATTTTGGTGATAATGTTCTGCGCAGTCCATGTCATAATCGTCACTGGGGTCATTTTTGAGGACCTACGATCCATAATTTATCTCAGTATCGGGCCTCACTGTATTTTGCTTTTCAGGCATGGCAGTTGTATTGTGTAGAAGCGCTATAAGATCAGGGAGGTTCTTCATGACCTGCTGAGCGTCCGCTTCAGCTTTCTGAATTTTCCCAGCGAAAATATCAAAGAGCCTGGGCGTAGGATTTATTGATAATGTCCCTTTCATCAAACTTGGGGGCATTGGGTTTCTGCTTTGGGAAGGCCTCACAACCCCTCCAGTTGCTGGTATGCTTCCCGAGACAGTTACAACATTTCGGCTCAGAATCTTTGGGTTCCGGGCAATCCCGGCTTTTACGAGGGCCTGCACACTTACAGCAGCGAGGCGGGTGGTGACAAGCCGCCTGCGCGTGATAATATCTTTGACATCGAAAGCATTGTGTCGGCTCGCGTCGACCACCATATTTTTCGACTTTAATGCGCAAGTACATTAGCTATTTCAGATAGTATATCTCATTGTTCCTAGGATTCTTAGGGAGAGTGACCAGAAATACGGGCATTTTAGCCCTATCTTTTCCTCTGCCTCTCATCACTTTGAGCGGAGTGAAATCTTTTTTACAGAGCTTCTCCTGAATGTCCGTGGGTTACCTAGGCAGGGGATCAAAGACCTCCCACATGAGGCAATTGAGGAGAGAAAGAGGTGATGATTGATGACAAGGACAATAGCCTCACTTGGCTGATCTTATTTGCGTTCCCCCGCTTCACTCGTACGGCGATAGCAGGGCCGTCATATCCATGCGATGAAATGAGGTAGAAGAACCAAGAAGGTTAGTAACTTTCTTAAGGTATCCGACCTCGTACAAAAGAGGATTTTCGGTCAAAATTTCAATTTTTACTTTATTACATTTTCTTAAAGAATACATCTTTAGCTATCAAATACAAGTTTTTGCTTGTTGATAGGTTAATTAGAACTGAAGTTATAAGCATTTTTCTGTAACTGAATAAATCGGAAGTTCCAATATTGTGGGCCGGAAGTGAGCGTTTAAATAGATATACCTATTTAGAAACTTTATTTATCATCAAGATTTTGTAAATTATAAACCTGCGTACTAAGTTTAGATATTTTGTAATACATTTTAAGAATCTCGTGTTAGTTTTTTTCCCTTAATTTCGTATTTAGTTTGGCGCAGAGGGTATTCGACGTTGAATGTATGTGTTGCTGCTTTGTCGATTAGCGTTGATAAAGTGCTTGATTTGAAAGCTATGTCACATTTTTGCATCATTTGCCACAAAATAAACAGAATGGCATACAAGCTTCAGCACGACATATGTAAAGCGTAATATAACTGTTCTGCAAATTATAAAGAAGCAGCTTCGTATATGGAAGCAGTTGGTGCTTATTCCCTGTTTGAATGATTTATTACATTACGAAAGCTGGAGCACACGGAGTATTACGAGGATGGTGATTCTAAGGGGTTTTTAATTGTGAAAGACATTATATGGTAAAGATTCGGTCAAGAAAGTGGAATGCATTGAACATGTACAGAAAAGGGTTGGTAGTGGACTACGAAAAGTATAAAACTCCACTCCTGAATTGAAAGGAAAAGGTAAACCGACTGATTCTTTTATTGATAAACTGCAGAATTAGGGATTGCAATTAGAAGTCATGTTTGAAACGTAATTGAGATGCAGCAGGTTGTACTAACTGCTTGTTCCATTGTAGCTCTTCTTCGAAGTCAATGCCCTCCTCAATAATCAATGAATTGGTGCAACTATGAACGTGTGATTGCAGAAATCAAGAAAAAAATAAGAAAGAAAAAAATTAGGCAAAAACCTCTGGTATATCAATATATATTTTGAATTTAATTAAACCTACATATATGGAGTTGACTACATAAACAAGAGTTATTAAAAAGTGTCTACATGGCAAAACTCAAAATATCAAGGAACGTTTTAATGGCATTTTATTGCAAATTGTTCCGAAAGAAACATTCATAAACTTGCGAATATTAATGTTTGGAGCAAATGCAAGTGTTGGGTTATTTAATGTTGGATTTATAGGTTTGCTTGAAGCATTTTTAAGGTTAGGTATGTGCCCTGAATTTTACCCTGAGCAGGGAATTCGAAAACTTGATAAAGTGCAAAATCATGACTTTTGGTGTCATTCCACAAGTGTTACAGAAACTCAAAGAAAAAATTACGCTTTGTTCGAAAGAAAAGGTGCAAAGTGTGGGAAGAAAAAAACAAGGTGTTAAGTTACAAAGTAGGGGAATTTTAATTATAAGGGATGCTTCTTTCACTAAGAAATTGTTTTATGAAAACTTTAAACTTGTTTTCTGAAAAATGTTTGTTCTGTAAATATTGCTAATGGTAACAGCCATAACTCAAAATTTTATGGATAAAATTTAATGATACTTTCTATACATGTTTCATATAATCGGATGCATACTCTGAAGCAAAAGATTTTAGAAATATTAATTAGAAGTTGAATTATTACTTTTTATTTTCAGATTTTGGATGCAATAATAGGAAAATATACAGTAAATACTATACATTTTGACATATCTCAAGAATATATGAATATTTCTTAATTATTTTGCTTCATTGCATACAAAACAAGTGTAAATACAAATACAAATTAAAAAAACTGCATATTTATATATACATTGTTCACCGTGGTTGTTGCCGTAAAGGCAAAATTTAAGCAAAAATTATCCTTTTTTTCTTTATTTTTCAAAATTAAAATTACTCAGCATTACGTTTTAAATTGTTTTCACTCATTAATATGCTTATCTTCAAATTAATATGTTTATAGTTAAAATAAAAACCATTTTTAAAAAAATGGTACCCGAACGAGGTCGGATACCTTAAGAAGAACAGACGGCACCTCTGCCTTCGTTCTCCAGGAAGCGTGAAACCAGTCAAGTAAAGCCAAGATAGTCATATTGAGTGTAGTTGGCCTTAGCACAGTTAAGTGAATATAGACATTTCAGTATTTCCGTAGTTATAATCAAGATAAAAACAAGGTTAAGAAAATCACAGAGCAAAATAATTTTTACAGTTGAGATTTCATTTTCATTCGAATAAATGTCAAAAATTTAATTATATAAGTTTGCGAAAACGGAGAAAGTGAAAGAAAGAAATTCTGAAAGGATTCAGATTTTAAATATCGCACCAGAGGGTCCGTTATGAGTTTTTATTGCTCTTAAATTCGTTTCCGCTGATCCAATGGTTTCCTCATAGGGCCGTGTTAGCTTTACTGTTAAACATCACTTTGTTCGCTCTCACCACATAAAATTCAACAGCAAAAATTAGTATTCAATTTCCTAAGTAGGGTTAACAAAATCTTTTTGTTTTAATTTTTAGTATTCCAATTTTATTTATTAAATACCACGTTCAGTGGCGTAGCTAGGATTCCAGCACCCGGGGACAACTGAAGAGTTTGCGCCCCTTTCTGCGTGCCAAGGATTGGAAACATTTCATTAAAAAATTTCATAGGTTGCTGAGCCCGGGGTCAGATGCCCCCCTTGCCGCACCGTAGATACGCCACTGAACGCCACATAAAATTGAACAGCAAAATATTTAAAAACAGCATATCTTTAGAATTTGCGATAGTGTGTTAGAGGTTACCATACATATTTCTGTATGCGATATATAATTTCGTTAAAAACTCAGTTGTCATAAAAAAGTAACAAGCATATAATGATTTTAATGATTCCCTAAAGTGTACATTAATTTTAAAAATGTAATGTTCCTGATTAGATATCTCATGATTTACAAACATTTTTATGAAAATCATTTATATTAAAACGTTAAAAAATGTTCTTAAGATTTGCGTTATTGCTTCTAAATCACTCATTTCAATTATTTCGAGATTAAATTTGAAAGTTAAATACCTCAGGTGTTACTGAATAACAATATAATAAAAAATATTTCGGCAGTGGCAACACATTACTTTTGAATTGTTGAGCATGAGTGAAAAATAAATATCTCATGTTTGCCAAATGGCAACAGTCTGGTGCGCTGGAGATAAAAATGGTTTATTTCGTACGATGCTGCCATTTCTCGCTTTCAAATCGCCGAGTGTGTTAATCGAAATATATTCAATTTATAGAAAATGTGAAATAAATAATAATAAAAAGAAATCGAAATTCAAAATTTGGGTTTCGAGATTCACATGTTTGGGTGGAAGACTACGTGTATTTAAAACGCGGTAGCTCTAGGTGATGTCGTTTTCCCACAGTGGGAGGAACATACGTATATACAGGTGCTTCATTAATTATTTATTTATTTGAAACAATACATAGCGATAATATTTCGTTGCAATCATTTTGAAAAATCATTCGGACACAAAAGTGACAAGGACAAAAAGAGAGTTTCGAGATTAGCACCTGAAAACATTGTAAAATATGCTAAAAAACACATATAGTTCACCGACTTGTTCTTAGCTTATTATTATTGCTAAGTATGATATTCGTTAATCTGAAGGCGGAAAATAAGTAAACAAAAACCAAAAAGAAAAAACAGGGGGTATTCATTAGTTATCAATGCGCAGGAAAATAATCTACTTTGAAGCCTCATCCTGTTGCATTACAAATTTCTTCTTTTAATTCTGTTAACTTTATGTATCTATATTTCCTATAATTATTTGTATTTTCACGAATTTTATATCTAAGTAAATAATTTAAGAGAAATTATATGTGAAACTGTAGCATTTTTGTGTATAATGTGACATGAAAATCTAAAGAGACGATGGTTTGCCTGAAAAATAATACAGAGGCATGTTTATTTAACACTGAGTAAATGATTATTTTGGATTTCGAATGAATGTAGTTTGTATTTTATATTTACTTTCCTTTAATTTTTTCTATTTAATGTCGTTTGGCCACTAATAATTATTGTTAGTTTAGTTTCTTAGAAGTGGCAACAAAACAATTTATAGAATTAGGAAAATATGTTTTTTGACATGTTATTTACATGAGTAATGTTTTACTTAAGTTAATAAATGAATACTTTAGAATCCTTTTAGTAGTCTCTTAGAGTCCGTGATACACTGGTAGCATAATATTTTATTTTGACGCGTAAGCGAACAATTACCTCGTTAATTTGGCGAGATATCGCTCAGCTGGCGACTAATTTTTGTCGCTAAGTTTGGCAAGAAATTGCTAAAAGTCGACAAACTTGGTGACCTTTTTGCTTATATACAGTTCTTGTTTGTATACAAGGTTAGTTCCGCAAGGGTACATTTTAGGGCCAATATTATATCTATTCTTTATAACAGATTTCTCAAAGATGGGATTAAATTACAATTGCTTTATAGGATGCTATGCCATAGATACGGCGCTTGCCGTTAAGTCCGTGTGCCCAAATTTAGCTGTAAAAAAGCTTCAATAAATTATGCCACAGATCGAATTTTGATGCGCGAAGTGGTGTATATCCATTAATGCGAATAAATCTAAACTCATCATAATTAGGAAGAAAAACTCTGCCACACAGATCACGGAGAAACTTACACTATTTAATGTTGAAGTTCCCAGAGTTCGCCTGGCAAACTACCTAGGAATTATTTTAAAGGAAAAATTCAACTGGAAAGACCACTTAATTCATGTCAGAGAAAAAAACTCTAGCAGTTATTCAAAGCTTAAACCCAATTTTAAATGAGCATTCGAAACTTGACCTCAGGAAAAAGACGCACTTGTATATATCCGTCATTCGCCCAATCTTCACTTACGCGTCTTCTGCATGGGCGACGATAAGAGAAAAAGATATTAACAAATTGCAAATTACGCAAAATAAGCTACTGCGCACTTTTGTGAACGCGCACTATCTTGTATCGAATAAGACGTTACATAAGGATTTGAAAATCAAGACGGTTTTAGAACATATTCATCGCATGAATACGAGCTTCTCCGAAAAGGCAATCAACTGTCCACATTTGAAGCAGTTAAAAGTTTTTGATTATGTCATATTGCCCGAGGACAAGGAATTGCGTCTACTCACGACTCTAATTTCCCAACATAGCTCACGGTAGCTCTCTATATATAGAATTTTTATAAATAGTATATATTATTAGTATTTTCATTTTATTGTATTTACACTTGTATTTCAATTGCTCTTGTTTGTATATGCATAATAATAAAATTTTTGCTCATGAGACATTGTAGGAATTCCTGAAATTCGACTTATTATGATTTATATTTCACAGCTCCATAACACAAACAGTCACGATTTGCTCCCTGCACTACTCCATCATGTCGCGCTCTTCTTGCTTTGCCCGGTTCGGGCTCTGGGGCTATTTGGTTGCCTCCCCTCTTACACCTTAATCCTCTCAATTACCACGTCAGACACTGTAAAGTCATGTGCTCTTCAGGAGCTAGAAACAGCGCGCTGTGCCAGCATAAATTGTTCGGATCGGAAATTGTTCGGACTGAAACCTTTCCTTATGTCTGCCTCTGCTATTTCCCGTTAGAGCTTAAAATAGGTCCCATTCTTTTTTTTTTTTTTTTTTTTTTTTAATATATGTGGTAGTTTTACCATGTAGAGACCGATGATAGACTTCTTATCTCTTTTACTCCATTAAATACAAAAAGTACCCTAGCGCATCAATGAATCAAGATTTAGTTTCTCCCTAGTTGCATTAAGTTCGCTGGAATCAAGATTCCCTTCCAGCGAACTTAATGCAAATAGGGAGATATCCGTGAGCCAACTCCGTATTAGGCTGGAGGGCCGGTCATGTCCGCTGACACCTCTTTTTGAGGAGAACAAACAAAGACTTTTGCCACGCCGGGGTGCCTCAAATCCCTGCGCAGACTTTTGAAAAGAAATCTCGCATTTCCCTCGGGGCTGAACCGGGCCACAATCGCTTACATACCACGGGTCTCAAAGACCACCTCAGAGGAAGGCTCATGAAGGACACCATTACCCACTTTGCGATCTGGCTGGTCGTTAATAATGCCCCTGCCAGTACTGCGCGGCTGCCCGTCACCGAGGGATATTACTCGGAAAACTCAGACTGACCAAGCTACCAAGGCCACCCATTTCAGGGGCTTACGCAATACCCCTCGGTCCGACCGTATGAATGATCTTCCCTCGAGTTCTGGAATCGCCAAGCTCAAATTGTTATTCTCCCGGAGTGGTACTGTCTTGATAAGATACCAGGCCAGTGTATACACCCCAGGGAGTAATAAAAACCTAATATATATATTCCAAATGCCCATAGACGTTGACCACCCCTAATCCACCGTTGTCTCCTACAAGGTGATGGACAAATACATCCATGCCTTTCTCGGGTATTCGAACCCGTGCCCTTTGGTATGACAATCTAGTCTTTCTTCACCGAATTTAAAAATCTTGCACCACTATTTCAAGCCAAAAGTTTAAATCGGTTTACAGATAGACCCTTTAACGGTGCAACTGGTGATTTCACCTGAACTAGTTGACAGGTTACTCTATCCGCTTTTTCTGCTCCAAGGAAAATGCAGGTTGCATATGACTTCTTTGATGTATCGCAAAAGACTTGCAAAGTTATATTCGAGTCATTCAGATAGCTATGAAAAATATTCAATGCTTTTTAATTCATGTAACTTATTTTTCCAGTTCTGAAATCTACAGGTAGTTTAGCATCGCATGCTTCTTTTTTTAAATTTCCCAACACTTTTGAAGAAGCAATTTCAATATCAAAGTTACCGGACACAGGAATCCAGTGGGGTCAAAAATCCGATGTGTGATAGGATTCCTTGCTTAGTAACTGGCTTATCTTTATTCTCCGCATCAAACAACTCACATGACAGAGTATAATTTTTGGTTTTCAAAATGAGACCTAACGCTACCACATCAAAACCTTTTACAATAGTTGAGTCATTCTTCCAGTATTCATTTATTTTGGGACTGCGAGTGTCTTTCCAACCAAATAAGTCTAATCTAGGTACACTTAAAAATTTCTTATAGTCCGTTCTAAAACGTTCTAGCCCACTAACTGATGACTAACCAGTGACACAATTACCTGCGTACATGGAATCTTTTGAGTTTTTGAGCAAAACGTTTCAAAAGGTTTTCTATATGATATAAAAATGGTTTAAGACTGCAGCAAAAAGAAAGGAACTACAAAAAATAATGCCAAAAACTGCTCTGCTAATGTCTATACACAATTGCATTATCAGAGTTACCTTCTTTCCACTAGATGACAATTAAATATTTTCTGTCTTTTACGTAAAGCTGTCTGTAAAAACGCTTTGTGGATATCAGCAATAACTCCAAATTTGCCCCATTTAAATCTATTAAGAGTAGACGGGACGAGCTAGATTAAATTCAACCCCTTTCTAAGCATTCATTCAATGATTCAGGGTCCTAGTCTGGACACCGTTGATATGGAAGAACGGGTCTTTTTTGGGATCTACTCGACAAAAAGCGAGTCTCCTGTCATCGTCTCGATCATTACAGAGATTGACGCGTCGGAAATTTTTCCATCAGCTGGGTAGCTGCCGCTTAACTTTCTGACTGTCGTTTCAGATCTAAGCTGAAGACAGCGGAAGTCACGGAGATTTTGGAATTGTACGTAATGGATATTTTAATTTCTAAAGATTTGCAAAAAACTCGAGTGTTTCGTGATAGAAACGACGCATTTGATGTTAACGATTCTATTTTTATTGGATCATTTTGACTTACAAAACCTATAGCATGGACCCTTATCAATAAATTAAGGCCATACTTTACCGGAGCATCCACATCAAAGACAGCAATAACTCCTGAATTAAAGGTAAAAGGAATAATTCGCTTGTTTTCATATCTGTATGATATAGGCTTCTGGCTATTGATATATCAGATAAGCAATTCCTTATTTTAACTTTAGTGAAAATAATACATTTGGTATTTTTATATTTCACATATAAAGAAGGAGTGCATACCTTCAATTTAAAATTGTAATTTTTAAACTAATGTCTATATTAATGTACTTAATTTCAGGATGAACTAAAAACTAAACTCAGTGGCGCAAACAGCCCTAATGGGACAAGGCCAGCAGTGCCCCGAAATCTGCTTTCTTGACCGTGGGCCCTGGAGTGCGTAAGCATATGCCCTAAACAAGTGGTCAGCTTGTCGCAGGACCTCAGTGTTTAGTCCCCAGCGAACTTGGTACTCATTTTATCGACCCAAGGGATGAAAGGCTGAGTCGACCTTGCCCAGCCGGGGGTTCGAACCCCGGAGCTGTGGTGCTGCTTCGCGATTAAGTTCACGAGTAGTAGTAGTAGTAGTAAAATTAATGGTGCATAAACATAAAGGTTATATGCGCCAAACACACGGTAGTTTAGACAAAGGTAGCTTTCGTTCCCAACTAAAGTTTATTAGAAACATAAATTTAAAACAACAAATATCGATGTTATAAAATTTACGTGAAATAATAAAATGATGAACACTAAAATGAATAGGTATTAAAAATCCGCCAATGAAGTAGAACATGCAATGAAACACATTAAAGTTACTCTATATTAAAAGCTAAATCAAATTACATAATAAAAACCTGTTTCTTTCAGGTATGGAAATAAATTATTATTGACCTCGTTCCCGATTAATCGGTCAAGAGGTAAGTCACACTCGTTAAAATGCTTTAGTCTAAGTCTATTAAAATCCGAACACTCTATTAAAAAATGACGCACAGATAGAATGCTATCACAGTAGGGACATATTGTCTCACTCTCTGCTTTGAGAATGTAACTGAGTGGTTCGGGAGTGGCCAATTCAAATGCGAGTCAAGAGTTTTTCTTCCCTTCGGTTTCGAATACTTTCCCAAAACTGCACTTTAGGCTTCATGCTTATTAGCTTATTATTTAATTGTGCATCCCAGATTTCTTGCCATTTATCTAAAATTTTCTGTTTGATGGTCTTGCTGATATCTGTGAGAGGAATGAGTTGACTAGATTCCTCAACTGGAGCTTTGGATTTGATATCAGCCAACTCATTACCTTTTATTCTTACGTGTCCGGGAATCCAGCAGTAATTTCGAATCCACGACTATTTAGGTTTTTATTCAACTTTAAAATTTCAACTATAAGCTCATTCTGTGTGTTAGAGAATGTTTCTAAAGCCTTCAGAGCGCTGAATGAGTCGGAATAGATAATAAACCTTCTTCGACAACGTCTAGATATAGATAAAAGAGCAAAATAAATTGCAGTCAATTCAGATGTCAGGACTGAACAATTATCATTTAGTCGTCTTCCCACCAAATCATTTTCAATTACGAAAGACATTCCAACATAACCGATTGCTTTTGATCCATCTGTATATACAAGAATATAATTAATGTACTTTTATCTATGTTCTAAGAAAAGTTGTTGATACATGATCTCATTAGTGCTTTTTTTATTCAGATGGACGAGAACATTAAGGCAGCAAATTTGTACATTTTCCCAAGGTGGTATTTCAAAATGCTTTACTAGCCGGATGCTTAAGTCAGACATGGAATATTTTTGAATTAATGAACTAACTTGTAAGGAGAAGGTAGGAATACAGGAGGGTCGTGCTTCAAATAAGAGGTCACATATGTCATCAAGCAGAACTTCACAAGGATGGTTCAGTTGTGAAAAGATATTGAAATAATAATGAAGGGACAATTGCTCACGTCTTAGCTGAAGTGATGGTTCATAACAGTCAACATAAAGGCTTGGAACTGGAGATGTTCTGAAGGCTCCCGAACAAATCCGCAAGGCCTGATGGTGCACAGGATCTAGCTTCAATAAAATGGAAGACCGTGCCGAGCCATAGTCCAGTCTAGAGCGTACAAGAGCTCTATAAATGCGAAGCATTGATTTTCGCTCGGCACCCCAGGACGTGTTCGAAAAGACTTTTAAAATATTCAGTGTTTTGAAATACTTCTTCCAAGAACAGGACATGGGGAATGAAGGTCAACTTTCAGACAAACATCACTCCTAAAAACTTGACTTCTGGTACGACAGGAATCAATGAACCATGAAAGTGAAGTTCCGGCACGGGATGCACATTTCGCTTTCGGCAAAAGTGCATGCAGACAGTCTTTTGCTTTGAAAAGATATACCCATGTTTTTTCTGACCATTTCTCAATCCTGTTAAGAACGAACTGAAACTGTCTCTCGACAAATCTCATATCTGCACCACGACAACTTATTTGCAGGTCATCTACATATCACGGTCAGGATCACGTGTTTCGTGTCAATCGACTGGCCTCCCTTTCGCATCTTGATCTGCCTAGCACCACAGACATTTTGGTCAGCTAACTCGGAGACGAACTCTTCTTCTGAAGCACACAGAAGGTCGATCTCTGAGATCACACCTGTGCAGGAATTAAGTGTCTGACACAGTTATAGATACCTGTCCAAGTTTGGTTTGAGGTAAAAATGAAGCAGACTGGGTGGTCGAAACGGTATCAGTAAACAGGTTTCCATAACGGAGAGGCTTTATGTTCCTTGGCTCACCTATGCATGAATGAATGTATTTGCTTACCAGGAAAGGAGACATCTTTTGGAATTCTCCAGAAGCACTGGAAGCAAGAACAAAGCACGGACAGTCATTAGTTTCTTTGGCATTTGTACAGGTATGGATTTTCTTGCTAAGGGATTTGTTAATAATTTCGATATCTTTGGCATTTACATCAGTACGGATCTTCTTGCCAATGAATTCGTCAATAATTTCGATATCTTGGTTGGTTTAATTTGACTCAGGTTTTTTTTAGAATAAAAAGAGAAGCCGTGATTGAAAGAGAAAAAATTCGGGTCCGCCCACCACGGGAGCACAGATTCCTGTGTTAGGGCTAGCCAGACCTATACGCAAACTGAAGCCCCACAGTAGGCTTTCCCGAAAGCAGGTACTCCCGAGAGTTTATCCCCAAGTCACTGATACAAGGACTAGTGACCAGTCGATTGACACCCGTGAAGACGACTAAGGTGCCTCACGTTTAGCTGAATCAAAGGCCAAAGCAGTGTGTTGGGGAAAGTACCTCGCCTTTCAACTACCAGGACCCTCCTTTCCAGCGACATGGCAAAACACGTGGGCAGTTTTCTCGCCACTCGAAAACAACATGCAAGAGCTGTTCCAGTTTCTCATGACGAGCCCCAACCTCCGATGAGGAAACCACAAGGGTGAAAGAATGGAGAAAAGTTTCAGCTCAGAGAAGAGGAGACGGAAAAGAGGATAATCACTGGGGACCCAGGATCGTGACACCCGTCTCACCAAGATGATTCCCTGAAGGGCTAGGGTACCTCGGGATTGCTACACCCGTACTTACAAAAGTGAGCCCCTAAGGGGTAAGTTCACGATGAGTAATTTGTAAATTTTACGTTTTAAATTATAATGTATTTCCCTGTACTTTTTTAATTTGCAGTGTAGAAAAAATGTAATGCATTAACAAACGTATTACAACATATCTAATATATATTCAAATTATGCACATACTAAATTCAACATTCATATTAAATTGCTTTGAGTTAAAAAATTTATTTAAGTAGTTTTAATTATATCGATACTGTCAATTTTCAGTAGTTTTTAGAATCTCCTGTATAATTTTCAGTTATTTTTTAATACCAGTTAATATTTTAATGCATGATTTATAATTAGTTATCAGATTATTTATGTGGTCTGCTTTTAGATAATATATCAGTTTTGCATATTTTTTCTTTTGGATTTATGTGATTACGGCAAAATCTCGAGGGCTATCTACTTAAGGTGAGGGTTGCCTTTGTGGAGGACTAAGAGAAATTAGCTCGTATACACTTGGGGAAAATCGCGAAAACGCTCATGCAGCCAGCTCGTTCATGGGATTCGGACCGAACTACCAGTGTATGCCCCCACATATGGTTACGCCAGATTTTTCTCGATTTTGGTTCAGCTGCATCATGTATTCCAAAGTAAAACCGACAAGAAAAAATTTTTCATTTCCCCCCTTTTCTGAATATCTAAGAATCATTTTGCAATGCCCCCTTTCCTTGATGCCCAAATATTATATTGCTTATATTGCTTAATTCAGCCCTGCTGATAATGATAAATTTTCTTTTAAAGGGGTCTTCCTGGAGCTGTTTCCCATACAAAGGTGTGCTGACTATCCTACAGTTTTCAGACGAATAATAAGGCTTTTACCGAAGTTTGAGAGTCGTGTAAATCAATGTCTAGTTGATATTTTTTCTGATTATATACTCTGTGTTTTGTGTCCATGGATATCAACTATATATTAGTTGTTAAGACTGCCTTGAATTACATACTACTTGAATTATTACATGTTTTAATTTTTGCATTATTAAAAATGAGCACGGTTCATAAATAGGTTAAGATACTGTTAACGGACTTGGTATTTAAATAGCTAATGTTAGTTGAATTATAAATTAAATTGTTTTATTCCCCGTGCAGTGCGGCGCGTGACGAATATTAAAAGAAAGCCAAGCCGGAATGTTAAAAATAAAAGAGCATGTGCATTTAATATTTAATAAATAAATATCTCTTTTTGATTTCGAGAAAATTCCAGAAAATTCTCGCGCATTTAAAAAGCTTATATAAGCGGTATGAAAACTTCACAGTTCGTTATTGTTATTCATTTAGTTTGTTGTTGTTTTAAGAGTTTTTTTTAGAAAACTGCTCTTGTTGACTGTAGCGAATTCGCAGATTAGCTTTCTCTAGCTGTTTTGAATTAAGTTCTCTTGAGCGTTTGAGTAGTTAGAAGATAACTACTGTGTGTGATACTGCACGATTATTTGAGGACATTTAAGCTTATTTCTTGTGATAAGAATAAATTTTGTTCATTTTTCATCGGACTTGTGCATTCATTTCGTAACGAACCCGTACGCACGCAACAATACTTAACAGTAATTTATCACTGTACACATAAAGCATGATTTTTTTTCTAATTTTCATTATTTCCTTAAACTAAATGAGAAAATTATCGGAATGTTTTGACTCTGCAGCTGGGAGACAGGATATTTAGACAGAGGAAATAAGTAAATATTAATATTTGTATTATAATATTTTATTTCCTTTCTTATTTTTACATTAAGTGATAAAGCTTGGGTAACTAAGACTGAATGAGTTTATAAAAACAATAATTTCTATCTTCAGAATGTATAACACTGAAGGGTTTCTTAAAAATTTAATACTGTTGTTCACATAGCTGCTGATTTGACAGCTGCTTTTATGCATAGATTACAGGGGATATTATAATGCAATGCAACTGCTGATTCAGATTCAAATTTTCAATACAAACACATATAACAAAATGTTCATGGAAATGGAAACAGTTTACATCATGCAAACTGGTCACTTCTTTCTTTTCACTTCTTCAGGTAAAATCTTGAAAAAATTTCTCCCCCCCTAGACCTTTCACACATATCTTTCTAAACGAACAATGCAAAAAAATTTAAATCTCACTTTGATAAGTACCATAGAACCAAATAATTTTAGAAAGAAACAGAGTCATCATATGATGTTCAATTAATTTTTTAATGAACACAGTCTTTCTGCTGCTCCTAGGTTTGGCAACTAACACTGTGAAAGGATGCTTTAATTTTAAGACTTCCATGTCAACTTAAGTTTTATTAAAAAATTAATTCTATTTATAGTTATAGTTAGTTCAATTTTATGAAATAATTGACTAACAGTTCAATAATAACTCAGATTTCACTAATAAATTGATAAACTTGTAATACGCTTTTAAGAAAAAGCATACATACATGAATAAATGTCACTTTTATTAAACACTTAGGAAATTTGATATTATTTAGAATAATTTGCTTTCTAATTTTCCAAAAAATTATGTACAAATAATTTTAAATTAATACACTATAAACTAAATTCATCAAGGAAGATTATGTATAAACATTTTAAAATATGTACATGATTATATAAATATTTCAAAAGGATATGTACCGGGTGATCAAAAAGTCAGTATAAATTTGAAAACTTAATCACAGAATAATGTAGATAGAGAGGTAAAAATTGACACACATACTTAGAATAACATGGGTTTTTATTAGGAAAGCAATAATTAGATAAGCAACAATCTGATCAGAAAAGCAATAATTAGCATAACAAATTAAGACAAAGCAAAGATGATGTTCTTTACAGGAAATGCTCAATATGTTCACCATCATTCCTCAACAACAGCTGTAGTCGTGGAATAATGTTGTGAACAGCACTGTAAAGCATGTCCGGAGTTATGGTGAGGCATTGGCGTCAGATGTTGTCTTTCAGCTTCCCTAGATCACGATCACGATACATGTATCGATCACGATACACTTGCGACTTAAGGTAACCCCAAAGCCAATAATCGCACAGACTGAGGTCTAAGGACCTGGGAGGCTAAGCATGACGAAAGTGGCGGCTGAGCACACGATCATCACCAAACGACGTGCACAAGAGATCTTTCACGGGTTTAACAATATGGGGTGGAGCGCCATCCTGCATAAAAATCGTACATTCCAGCAGGTGTTTATCAGCCAGGCTGGGGGCGATGTGATTCTGTAACATATTGGCGTACCTCTCATCCGTCACGGTAGCAGTTACAAAACCAGAATCATGTATTTCCTCGAAGAAAAAAGGCCCGATAACAGTAGATGTGGTAAATCCAACCCATACTGTGACTTTCTCGTCGTGCAATGGAGTTTCCACGACAGTTCTAGGATTTTCTGTAGCCCAAATTCTGCAGTTGTGGGCCTTGACAGACCCTCGGAGCGTGAAATGAGCTTCCTCGGTCCACAACACATTACTCAACCAATCGTCATCTTCCACCATCTTTTGAAATGCCCACACCGCAAATGCCATCCGCTTCACTAAATCGCCAGATAACAGTTCATGATGCCGATGGATTTTGTAAGGATAGCATCAGAGGGTATGCCTAAGTGCCAACCAAACAGTAGTGTATGGAATGCCGGTGCGACGTGCGACTGCACGAGCGCTGACTTCCCTGTGCATAGACGAACCCGCTACAGTCTCCATTTCTTCCTGAACTGTCTCAGCAGCATTACGCCTTGTGCTCGGTCGGCCACTACGGGGTCTATCTTGTAAACAACCCGTGGCCTCGAACTTCGAAATCATTCTCGCCACACCTGGATTTGTCAACGGACCTTTACCTGATAGGATCGTAATGCTGAACTAGCACATTCCCCATTCTGATAATACAGCTTCACTAAAAGCACCTTTTCAGGTAACGTCAACATGCTGTGACTGCTGGTGCATCTGATTCTCATTACAGCTCCTTTTATGTGTCGATTTTCATGTGCAGTCACTGATGTTTTGCTGTCCAGCGCCATCCGTCAGACATTTTTTGAACTTTTTTTTGTTCTAATAAAACCCCATGTCATTCTAAGTATGTGTGTCAATTTTTACCTCTCTATTTACACTGAAGAAAATATAGTAATGTACAGAGAAATATGAGTAAATGTGTTATAAATTTCGCACCTCTATTTGATAATGTCCATAAGCAAGTGTGACATCTCTTAGTATCAAAAGGACACAGTATCGACTTGGCGTAATATACAGTTTGTAATTCATGGCATCTGCTAGTTATGCATTGACTGGATGTGAGTTCACGACTGTGATAAAGAAGGCACTGCTTATTATCTGCATGATGAATATGATGTCTTATAATACATTTGGTCACTCCACTGGCTGTCTTCTTTTCCATGCAACTACCAAGTAGGCTGAACATTGTAGGTTTTAGTCCTACAAACTCATGAGAGATTTCACCAGCTAATTCATCTTTCATCTTCCAGAGAACTTTTTTGCTCGTACTAAAAGAGGGTGATCTGGTGGATAGCCAAATGTATCCAAAAGCTACATAAGCCTTTATATCCACATAAATGTCTTTGGTTTCCAACAAATAAAGACTATCAGTATTGGTAAAAAGAAGCGTGGAATTAGCTACATATTTGAGTTTATGTACTCATAATGGAAAGAGTGAAAACATAATTGTATAAGTTTCTTTTTTTTTTTTTTTTTTTTTTTTTAAATAATGGCCACGCACTTTATTTAATAGCCATTGGCCTTGTGTCACTACAAGGGCTGGAAGTGGTAGCCATTTCATTATGAAAGCACCTAATAGTTGGTCACCATTACCTCCTATGAAGGGATGGACAGTTACAACCATGCCTTTTCCAGGATTCGAACCTGAGCCCATGGCTACGGCAGTCAGGATCATTAACCACTACACCATCTAGGCAGCAATTGTCTACAATTGAAAAACCTGAACAGAGGACAGTTCAACATCAAATAATTTTTTTTTCATCCTACAGCTACTAGTTCTTCTGTTATTTGATGGAATGCTTGGAAACTTGGAGAAGGCACAAGTTTCTTAGCTCTCTTTTCATCAGTAACTAATCAGTAGTAGTAGATCGATTTGGGCCCTTTTCTAAGATTCTCCATCGTTTTTCTGAAAACAGCATTGTTTAGAAGCTTGAAAAAATCTTTTTTCAAAGCTTGTTTTGGCCCGATTCTGTTGCTCAGTATTGAATAAAATATAACATTTTAGCCATGGAGATTGCTTGAATTTAAGCACCCTATGGATTTGTATGACTTTGAGACCCAAGGACAAGTATAATTTTTTTAATGGATGACATAATGCTGCTTTGAGAAAAGATTCGGAACTAACTTCACACTGTTGCCAACGATGAGCTGGAGCTTATTTGCTATATTTCGGGAATAATCAGACAATATTTGCTCCAGTGGATGTGGGTAATCATTGTGAAGTTGTGCAGCTCTGCTGGATACTCTAAATCCACTTCTAGGAAGCAGCCCTCATCAGCATCATCTGAGATATTCATATAATCAATGGGTTCATGCACTCATTCAAACCCATGCATGGGAAGAGGTTGGCTTATCACCCAGCTAAAACAAAAGAAAAAAACATTTAGAATCAAAACAAAAATCCATGAGAAGTAAAAAAATTATAATTTAAAGAAAAACAGAAAAATGAATAATTACCCATAAAGATTATTCTCATCTAAATAGATGATATAGTTGGAAGGCTACGTTGGATTCTAGTTAGGAAGGTATTTGTTGTTACTAACAGTCAGTCAATATAATATCATCGAAATGCCATTATGAATACCCAGTTCAATTAAATAAATGTTTATCCAGGTCCATGAATAGTTCCAGGCTGACTCCAGTTACTTTCAAAGCAGCTCGCAAAGCCAAGGATGCGACATGTGCCTGACACCGCTTATTGCAATCTGGGGGGACGTCACGAACAGGACGAACAGTTCCCTGTGGCATGGAACCAACCGATTTTCTCTAATATATACTACTAAATTTTAAAATGTTAACAAAATTGAGTCATTTTCTTCTATCTGATGATAGCTGGCAAAAACAGTTTCAAAGAACAAACATCATTCGTTTTTCAGCATCTAAAACTTGATTGTTTTTATTTGTTATAAATCAAATACAATTTTTGGTTTTTAATTTGCTTAGGCTAGGATGTGTAGGTTTGAGTGCTTTCAGGTACATCCGCAGAAACAGCTCCTGTGCTCCACCACTTTTAATGTTAAAAAAAAAACTCTGAATTCTTTTCTTTTCTTTAAGATTAAATAATCTGCAACTTTTATTCTCTTCAAATTTCACTTTTTTCCCCCAGGAATTTAAAAAAATCTAAAGGTGTTTGGAAACTTCTTCAAAGTGCCCTTTGCCACTGTTGTGCAGGACTTTGAAATGCCATAACAGCTATGTTTGTAAAATACTCAAATTCAAAATGAAATACTCATCTCAAAAACAGATTCATCTGGATCAGCAAACTTTCATTTGCAGAAAAACCATCTTACTTTGCCAAGCATCATGAATGCTTGGCAAATTTTGCAACTCCTGTACTAATGTATCTATTATCTTCCGAGTTGGTTCTGTATGGTTTGAAACAGCAAGTTTTTTTTATAGCTGCCCCTGCACTTTGTGTTAGTTTCGACATATGGCTCTTATTTATTTATTTATTTATTTATTTTTTTGGCTTCAATGCCATTTGCTGCTGAAAACCTGATGCTGCTATACAACAGTTTCTCTAGTGCTCGTCCATATCTTTGCACAGCATGATTTGCGCAGTCAAATTTTAAAACTCGGCCTACAAATGAATAACATGCAATTCTTCTGAGAACTAAAAGC
Organism: Stegodyphus dumicola; assembly: GCF_044657685.1. Taxonomy (NCBI): domain Eukaryota; kingdom Metazoa; phylum Arthropoda; class Arachnida; order Araneae; family Eresidae; genus Stegodyphus; species Stegodyphus dumicola. The sequence goes on from NC_140778.1 coordinate 116,160,436, forward strand.
CTTCTATTATCATATAGCTTTCCATTCCCAGCGAAGAATTGTTTCAGTTCTTCGAAGAAAATTGCTCTTTTGCTTTTATTTTGCCTTGTTTGACTGACTGAAAGATAAGACACACTTTATTTCTGACACCAATAAATAATATCTTTTGAGTGGCCTTGCCTATAATACATGATGTGCCTACTGAAATATTCCCACAACTTCTCTTGCACCATTCACCAACCGTTACAGCTATTATACAACAAAAAATATCATTATATTTGTCTCCATGTACCTTTGCCAATTTTTTCCTTCTGCCATGGCATTGTACATCGAGTCCCTCACATAAAATTCAATGACCAGTAATTCACAAGAGAAAAACATGTACTGTAACATATATTTGACGTTCATAATACTGAGTTTTTATTATTTTTGAGGAAACCCATTGCCTGTTGTTAGAGCTCCTAAAACACTTAAGTTATTCAGGGTATTTGATTCCATGTCAGACTCAACAGTTGTTACAGGGCACAGTGAACTGCTGCAAATGTATTGATATGATGCCAAAAGTCTATTATATTTAACGTTCAAGAATACATATTTTCATCAAATTTGTAACTGTATGTATGCTCCACTAACTTTTTGGATTGAATTATGACATGAGCTACATTAGAGATAGTGGCCTAATGGCAAATCTTGATATGGAACTCAGTTCGTAAAATTTCTTCTATTATTCCATCCTGGAGTGATTATGATTTACAACTTACACTTTCAACTACAATATCATCAATTGATTGAAGATCATGTTTGCTACCTGTATTATATCCACTGGCTTTAGATTTAAAGACCTAAATGGGAAAGAAAAATAAATTCAGAAATACTAATGCTAACTTAATAATAAGAGCAAAAATTCCATTCAAATAATCTCTGGCTTTACTATAGCTAATAACTTTCAGAAAATCATAATATGCATGAAATTTTCCATACTACTCGGTGTATCGATTTTACATATGTGAATGTTCCAAATATTTTCAATCACTTGGACAATGTACGTCAAATTTCATGACAAAAGAAGCTATATATGTTAGAAGAGTTGCAATAAGATTTTCCAAAAGCAGCAACTAGATGGTTACGTAGTTTTAAAAAGAGGAATAATTTTTGAATGTAAAGACGCTTTTCAATTAAAGTAACAAAAATTTAGCAACTTTACATTATTTTACTTAGATTGGTTTCTCCATCTGTTTGCTTACTGTCACAAATATTGAAATTAATGTTTGAACTGTGATATGATTCTTAACTAAAATTAATCTACGGGCACTTATATAAGGCTTCAACTAATTATGATTTCAAATTTAGGAGCCAAAACTTACAGCAACCAATAAGGAAAAAGCTAAATTATAACTAAATCCTTCTGAACCAAGCTTTCATCTTAGAAAGTCGCATTCTCTCTCTCTCTGCTGCTACTATCTTTATGCATCAATTTCTAAATTATGTAAGATTGTAAACTGAATTTTTTGCACAAAAATTTCAAAAGTGTTAATGTTGAATTAAGCACCAAAAACCACTCAGCAAAGAAGTAAGAAAAAAAAATTATGTAAAAATTAAAGAAAATGTATTATGAAGAAATTAAAACTTTAAGTAGAAAGTAACATGCTTCTATTCAGCTTTGGTTCCAGAGCTTGAGAAAGCAAATACAGCTAGCGAAGCTAAAGCCGAATGATATAAAACCTAATTTATATACTAGAACCAATCATGAACTATATGCAGGACTAGTGCTTGAGGTTTCAGTGCTGGCCTGCAAATAAAAAAATGACATCTTTGAAAAGATTTTAATTCCCCCCTTTTTTTTGTTGCATATTTCAAGAGATTGTACAGTTAGATCATGCAATCAAATTATACTTGGAAAACAAATCTATTAATTAATTTTTGCACAGGATTTCTTTTAAATATCTGATGCAATAAATGTGTAATATCATGTGGTAAGTATGCTATGACTTAAGATCTTTTCTAAGTGAAGATAAAGTCATAACCGTAATTTTTATTATCAAATTTAGTTTTGGCTGTTATTCTCCAATTATAAGATCAACGAAAAATTTTAACAATTACTAATCATATGAATAGTTTATAGATGGCACAAACATACACACAGAAACACATGCACAGTATGTGGCAGGTAATGGCCAGCCATGTTTGTGCCAAAAAGCGTGCCAGAAACAGAAAAATATGCAAGGAAATGATATGAAAAGGTGCACAACAGAAAAATATCCAAAATCCAAAGATAAAGTTAAAATATTTTAAATAATTCAATAGATTAGAAAATTTGAAATAACTAGATTAGTTTGAACTACTTCTGAGCTTTTTAAGTCATATATTGTGGCAGGCACCTTTACAATTACATACTTCATCCCAGATTTCGATAGCCTGCCCTTTTAATAATACTTTAAAAGATACTTCTGAAATAGTAAAAACGTTTCCCCCCCCCATAAATCTTGGCTTTCAGTTACTGGAAAGGATACAAACTTTGTCACTATGCACTATTATTTATTTTTTGTTATTCAGAACTTTCAATTATGTGCACACAGTATCCGAAAGCAGGTAAAGTATATTGATTTCGTATACATTTATTTGAAAACTGAAAGCATTTTCATTTTCCCAATTTTTAAATTCATTCCTCTTCAGTAAGTTTTTCATGTGTAACAAACTTTTTCTATGCCTGCATTATGTTCTGTCTTTCATGAAACTGCTATTCTAGCAGGTTTGACATGTGTATTACAAAGTGTGAAAGTAGAATGTGCTGTATGAATTAACTAAACATATTTTGATTATCATTTCTGCATTCAGCACTCTTCTAACATGCGCTTCTTCAAATTTACATGGATGATTATGTTTTGCAAATACAGTACAAAGTCTGTAATCCGGACTCGTAGGACTTCGGCGATTCTGGATTAGGGATTTTTCCAGATTATAGATCATCAATTTAAGTCTGGTAAGATGGCATGCAGAAATTATACAATTAAAAATATGAAACCATAATTTATGAAATAAAGAGCTATTATGATCTAAAGGGTATCAAAATTTACAAAAAAAAAAAAAAAAAAAAAAAGAGAGAGAGAGAGCTTAATATTTATTTGTTTACTTTATTAAACATTTCTTTCAATGTAAGTTGTTTAAGTTGCTTCTCTTTAATTCTATAAACGGACATAATTTCTTGTTCAGTTACAAAGTTCCACTGTTCCAGTCCTGTAATTGCTGTGCCGAGAATACCAACTAACTTGTCAATCAAAATTTTTTCGTTTTCACTAACCTCTCTGTCACTTTCTTCACGCCTTTACCCATTTTTTGCAGCAATTCCACTTTTTGCTTGATGGACATCGAAACATGCTTTCGCTTTGTATATCCTTTGGCAGCTCCAGAATCAGAAACTCTTTTTGACATAATCAAAAGTTCAAGCTTTCTTTTTATAAAATTGCTCTAACAGTCTGCAAAAAATAATAAGCCGGATCCAATTAGAAGATTAAGGAACAATGCAATCTGCAACCTTAACTGAAATAGATAATTTTAGCCTAGCTTATACCGTCCATTACACATTAAACGTGCATGCATAAACGTATTATGCGCATGCATAAACACTATGCATGCACAGAAAGTTTGTAGCTTTGAGGTCCGGATTATGGATGTTCGGATTTAAAGACTTTGTACTGTATACCTTATTCTCACAAATAAAGTTATATGCACAAATATGCTTATATAAACAAATGCACAAATTAAAAATGTCTGTATATTCATATTCTCAGCCACTGTAAATTTCATTAAACACTGCATTATATGATTCTTTCTTTTCAAAAATTTATATCCTTGACAGAGCCCTCTATTAGATTTAAATATATTCTTAAATTTACCTTAATATTTTTCAAAGGACACATAAGTCTCTATTTATGTATTGATCCTTTTTTTTTTTTTTTTTTTAAAGAAATCTTTAAAAAAAAAAAAAAAAAGAAAGAAAGAAAGAAAAAAAAGAAAAAGAAAAAGAAAACAGTATACATTCCTTTTTATAATCTAAAATATTATTCAGATATTGATCAATTTTAGATTTTAGTCAGTTTTGCTTAAATTTTACTTTCATTATTTACTTTTTAAATAATAATTTTACCAGAAAATCTGTTTCTGAAATAAAAATCAGATTTCGAAGTTTTAACTGGTACAATTACATTCGGAAATTTAAAGGTTTATCTAGCTATATCTTTTGAAAATGAACAATATGCAATGCATCACTTCATATGCCCTAATTTGAGGGTCAGGTGATCCATTGCATTTTCGTAAAATATGCTCCTTTGCAGTATAGATTATACCCATATACATAAATAAATCATTTTCACGGGTATGGAAGTAATTGTGTCACTTGCTTTCACATAAGTAAATTTTTAAATTCACCTGGTAAATTAACGCGGTGAATCACAATTATGTTTACAAACATAATTCAGCGAAAATTTGCCGTTTGTTTTGGCGACAAACTATATAAAGCCCCCTGTGTTTTCCCAGATATTGCGAATGGAAAATATATGCTTTTCTTTATGCAATTTCGCTTATGTAACATGAAAAAGCATCAAATGATATATTTATACATACATAGTAAATGTTTATATTTAATTAATAGCACAAAATGCAATAATAAACTTATTAGGCGTAAACGTATGTCCATATTCAGGCCATTTTTCTGCGAGATGCTGAACGATTGTGATGTAAGCATTCCACTTTAGAAGTTTTTGGTGTAACTTGTATCTGTAATATTCCATAAACACCGCCTTTGCCTCACTTCTTCGATAAGTTCAGCTTCGATTTCTGAACACCACTTGCCGCCATTGCAGTCCACCATCTTGAATGTTGTTTTGGTTGATGATGACGATGATGAGAGACTCGAAGCTGATAGCTGATTGGTTAAAAACGAACAACTTGCAATTTTTTTTGAACGGAAGGGAAAAATTGTGCATCTTTCTCTCGGTAGTAAACCAAGGAAGAAAAATTGTCCGAAACAGTTGTTCGTGTGAAACAAACGCCGTGTTAAGTTGCAGTAATGTTAAACTTCAAAATCATTTCTTCAAAATTTTCATTTTGTGTTGACAAAATGTATTTATAACAAAGGCAATTAAACTGTTTTATGTATGTTCATTCACATTCGGGGGAAAACTTTTTATTTATAATAACTGCATGTAAACTGGTGATCACTACCTGGAGAATGAGTTGGCTGTATTGAAATTTTTGCAGTTTTTCCAGTGATGGGATACGAGTCAGATTCCCTAAAGAAATTCCAAGGAATCCTCAACATCTCGTCGATAAATGCTGATTAAAAATAGAAAATCACTCAGATAAGCAAATATTAAGAGAATTTGTTGATTCATTCAATATGTGGGTAATAAAATTTTCACTGTGGAAATGTGATATTGTAATAAAAAATATAGAAGAAATAATACTGTAGAAAGACAAGCTCAGAGTATTTCACTTTACATTCTTTGTCATCCCAAACAGCCTTCATGATCTACCCATTTGAACCCTTCTTTATTACTAAGTACCTGCCTCTCAAGTAATGTTCTGAGCACTGTTAGCACCAAAGGCATTCAATTAATGAATTTACTATCTCACTTCTTTTTAGGATTATTTCAGTGTGATAGAAAGAAACAGCTGCTATGCTATAGGACAGCTGAATGTCTTTACTCACATGAATATCAGTGTTTTGCAGAAAGGTGAAATCACAGGCTAAATAAACCCATGCAAAGGCTTCAGCTGAAGTTTAGGCAGCTCATTAAAGCACAAAAAGGAAGTTCAAAATACAATAACCATCAAATAGATTTTGTAGATTAAAAATTTTCTAGAAAAAATTGGCAAAAATAAAAAAATTCAGGTGTACACAAAAATCGAAATTAACTTAAGGACAAAGAACAATTTAAAAAAAAGATTATAAAGGCTCTCTAAACTGGGTATTGATATCAAAACTGTAATACAGTTTAAAATATATAATGAAAAGCTCAAGATGGTAAATGGTAACTAATGCTTTGAACAATGGTTCTCAGAGACACTTCAAGAAATTACCTTGAATACAATAGATTAGAAACTGCCTATTGATTTCGTAGAGAAAATAATGAAAAGAAAAATTCATTGATAAGTTTAAACACGACAGCATTTTGCTGGCAGTCCAAAGCTTAGACAAAGTATGAAGAGCAATTACAAATGCTTGTAAGACACATTTAAGTTATTTATAATTTTTTATATAAATGTTAATGATACATAATATATACATACTACTGTTAAAATCTACATTTTCACATTTCAATTACACCAAAATGTTCCTAATAAAAGCTAAATACTTTTCTAATGAAAGTAAATAATCCAGTTTATCATTTGGGTTTATTAAAAGATAATCAAGGAGGATGGCTTTATGATTAAATTATATATATTAAATTTAAATTATACAAATTTCTATTATATGTCTATCAATGGATATTTTTGTATGGAAATATTCCGTATGAAAGTATTAAACTAGTAGAGACCTGTCAATAGAAAATTCATTTTGGTCACAAGAAGTATTATGCTGTAATATTTAAAACTTTAATTTCCTTTGACCAAAAGGTAGCCATTATAAAAATGCAGATCTAAAAATATACTTATTTTTTTATTTTAATACACAGATTCTTGTATTAGATAAATAAATACATTAAAAACATACTGGAAAGTACAATCTTTCTAACAGAAGAGACACGGTGAATGACCTGATATGACTTGACATCTCAAAGGGAAGTGCTTCAACTTGGAACTACTTCTTGTCACAGCTACAGGAATTCTAGCATGAGGGAATCCTTCAGCTCCTGAAACAGTGGGATAAGTGTGCTCAGCCCTCTGCTGATTACTTGTGAATAAAGCCTTCAATATATCCATAGTGTCATTTTACACCTTTTCATTCGAACATCCCTAATATTATATAGTTCATGCTGATTTTCCCATAACTAGAAGAAAATATCACAATCTAAATAACAGTTCAAACTGAATTAGCAATCTTCCCAGTTCAAAAAGAGAAAAAGAAAAAAAAAAAAAAAAAGGCAGAAAGTCTAACTTCATTGGTACTGCACAGGAACATAAGGAGTGGATATTCGTTGAGCAGAAATTATTTACACTCAAATGTTTAGAGCACACTCTTCCTGTTCTGTATAATTCATTTGGAGATTTGTTAATCCTTTGTGGCTCAGTGTTCCACTACATGGAACACCCAAATTGAATCGCTTCTGAAACCTTTAAAATTCAACCGTAAATAGATAAAAATGCCTTTATAATATACTTTGAACTTTTCTTTTTAAACAGTAGATAGCGGCATATCACAAAGAGACACAGAATGTTCATTTATTATGTGTTATTAAAATCCACTTTTTTTCAAGTAATTCTCTCTATTTTTTAATGATATAAAAAATTTTATTTGGGAAAAAAAAAATTAGGCATAATTTTGCTGGCTGTACTCCAAATTATTTGTTCTATATTTTTTTAAATCTTTCATACAAAAACCATACGCAGAATCATTGACTAAAACCGGCTGTTCCATTAGCAGAACACTGCACCTTTAGTGATTTCATGCTGTTACATCTCATGCTTAGGAGAGAACATCCGTTGTTTACGTTTTCTGTTTCCTTTGTTTTTTTTTGGGGGGGTAATGAATTCAAACAAAGCAAGTACCGAGGGGTGAGGTGTGTTTTGTGTTATGGAAGCCCTAATATTGGCATCTCGAATTTAGGCTCGTTTTTAGGCAGGAATTTTATTAGTAGCTTGACTCTTTACTTAGACCTGCGCAAATTTTTTGCTGTCGCTTTTTAGTCTCATTCCTGTTTATTTTCAATAATTTTGTAGATATTTTTCGTGTATGTATATATTATAGGCTTATTTTTCTTTATTGTTAATATTAATCGTAGTTAATTTTTGTATTATTAATTTTCCATAAAAGGGGCAGAGAGGTCTAACTCTTTCTGAAGCGCTAAAAGAGTTTCATGGATTCCCTCGGATTACAGCCCAAAGATTTCCGTTTAAATTTGCTGTGTTCCCTCTGTGCCATGAAAGTGTCAGAAATAATTTTGAAGAGGCAACTTCTTTCAAGACCTGAAGATACTCCCAGGCATAAAGTAAAGGTTTCCAGGGAAAAACACTACACTAGTGTGGAACACATACTGATGAAGGGTACGTGTAGACAATGTGCACATTGTAGCATGAAGCAGAAGCTGCACAAAACAAGTTTTATGTGCAAAACCTGCAAAGTTGGTTTGTGCTTCCATCAAAAAGTGTGACTTGCTTTGAAGAATTTCACAAAGCTAAGAAATAGGAAAATTTGTAAATATTTTTGTATATAGGACTTGTGTATATAGATATTTATCTCATTTATCCGTATATATTCAAGAATATTGTGTATATCCATACAGAGTTCTTTCATTCTTATACAAACGCTTCTACTCATTTTTATGCTTCACTGCAATGCTCGCTTAGTCACACTTTTAAAAGCTCTGGCGGCACAGTGTTCAACCTCATGGAACAAACAGAGAATTAAAACGGTAAGTGCAATTTTTACAAAATTTTACCTGTATACCTCTTTAGGACTAAATAGACTGCATACAACTTTTTTGTTGAAATTGCGACGTTAACGTATAGTGCGCCGCAAAGGGTTAAGCTGAACTCTACTGCAGGCTGTAAATTCTTAAATTGCTTATCATTACAATCAAAATTTTTAATAATTCTTCAGCTGCTTTTTGCCTTATGAATAGTGCTATAGCCTGTGTTTTTCTTTACTGGTAGTGAAACTTTAGTTTATAACTTCGTGAGCACAATGTGACATAACTCTGCATAAAAAGATGTCAGCTAATGTTGTGGAACTAACAAAAAAATAACATCTTAATTCTTTTAGCTTTCTGGCAAATGATACGTCTTACCTTAGTTACTTATTTAAATTGCTTTAGGAAAGAAGAAACATCATATTTTTCACACAAAAAACACACATATAAGGAATTCAGTTCCACTGTCTTGTCACTTTTATATTACCACATACGTGCTTATAAAACGTTTAAAATTATATAAACACACACACATTCAAATACAGCTTACTGAGATATAAACTCAACACAGATATTATATTCACATGAATACCACTATTAATAATGAGTAAAATTGCCTTGGAAGGCAAATAGTATTGAGTTACAATCACTTAAAGTTAGCAAAAAATTATTTTCAGAAGTTTTTGTTGCTGTTGTTGCTAATGCTCACTTGTCTGACCTATAGTAAGCGCAAGCCCATGAAATTCCTCATGGAAAGAAGCACAAGTTTATGAATGTTGCTGGCAACAGCTTTCAGCACCTTACAGGTGACAATATGATTTAGCTCAGTTCCACCACCAATTGTGATTTTCGGCTCGCCACATATTTAGAGTGCCTCCATGTTGCATGGACACTACATTTACAAACACCCATGCCTTTTCCAAGATTCCAGCCTGTGACTTTTGGCATGGCAGTCGCGATGCTAACCATTATAAAAGTCAGGCAGCTGATTTTCAGAAGTGAATCAGAAGTGATCTGAGGTTACCTCAAACACAAAATGTTTTACACTCAGAGACTTCTGTAAACATCAGTTTAATATTTGCTGTTGCTTAACTCTCATTTAAAATGTCCGGGAGTAGTGACTTATGAATTTGGCTTGAAAGGAATTATAGACAGATTGTGTTGCAGGTAGAGTTTCAAGATGTTGACATTGAAGACTTTTCTTGTTATCTATGATATTGTAGGCTACATATATTAGGCTTGAGCGTAGGAGTTTCCAATGAGCCTGTGGAGTACTAGAGGACCATAAAAAATTAGTTCAACCAGGAAAAAATGCTACAACTTCATAAGCAGCAACAGTCTTTCCCTATTCATTGTTTTATCTATTTCATTTGTTTAATATTGTGTTTATGTTTAATGATTTCCATTGCTTTTTAAGGCCCATCCACACAACTACGCTCGAAATGTAGCTGACAAACGCGCTTTTACGTTACCAGCAAAAAAGCGTCCAAATGAGTACGCTTGCGAAGAGTGCATTTAACCAATAGAATTATTTTGCGCAAAAATCACGTGGCGCTGTTATATAGCGTCAATGGAGCTTTATCTTGTTACTTTGCTGTGGTTCTATATGTTTGCGGCAAGTTGTTCGAATCAGATGATTTTTTGATAGCTGAAACTTTACATCATTAAGCAGAGGCAAAACCGCAAAAAAATGGTGAGAATGGGTCCGAAAGATTTATTTAGAGCGACCTGTTCAAAGAGATTTTTTTTTCTTTACTGCTTCATTTGCAAAATGAATATCCGGAAATATTAAATTTCTACTATTAGCTCACACTCTCCACATATCTTGTTCAAATTTTCAGTCGTTAATAAAATATTTTTTATTCATCCACTCAAGTTCAAATACAATTTTTTAAACTTGTAGTGGATGACACTTGATGTTAATACAACCTTTTCACATATTAAAATCTTTTAAATTTTTAATTAAAAAAAATTCTGTTTATTTTTATTTATTTATTTATTTATTTATTTTTTTTACCTAAGTAGAAATTGACCCAAGGGAATTTTTTTATATATTACTTGCTTTTTAATTACTTCTTCAGGATAAGTATCAACCAGTTTGACAGACTTGCAGATTCTATATTGTATGAAAATTAGGATTTAAAAAATTGGTTTGTAATACAGTATATAAAGAGAACTAAATTACTTAATTCTCTTTATATACACCATCCAACATATAATAAAATCAACTTCATATTTTTTAAACTCCCCATCCCTTGGTCTTTTCTTTTGATTTATTTTTGAATTTATAATGAGGTTCTAACTTTGGACAGTTTATGAGAAATTATGTGCAGATAAATATGTAATAAAGTAAAAATAAACAGATAAATTTATAGATGATATATGATAAAGAGATGCAGATATATCATTACATAAGGGTTTCTATTTGCAATGCACATTTCTAAACTAAATTAAAAACAATTATAATAATGAATAAAATAGGAAAGGAAAACAATAATAATAATAGGTAAAATAAGAATATAATGATTCATGATTAAATATAAGAAACATGTTTCAAAAAGAGAAAAGCTAACCGAATTATATACTGTCTACGAGTGAGGTTCGAACTCGCCACCTTTCCATTTGCAATGCAGCGAGCTGACCACTCAGCTAACTGTGATAGCAGTGTTTGTGAAAAATAATGTAACATGTAGAAGTCACTGCAAAGGTAATTTAATTAATATTCAATAAATGATTGCCGTATTACCTAAGTTGTAACTTTCCTCCAAAATTTCTTAATTTTTTTATTTAATTTTAGAAGTTGTTATATTGAAGTTTTGGTGCATTTAATATTGGGATATTTATAGAGCTTTTAATTATACATGATATAGCAAATATTTATAATAATTAAGGAGAATTTTGTAAGGCAGAAACTTTGATTTCGTAGAAACTTTTATTGCTTTATACAGTTATGATATTTCTAAGCAAAAACTCATCTCTGTGTGGTTCTCGCCATACTGAAACAGGTAAGCAAGAAGATTTTCCAATTATGACACGTGATAAGAACTCGTTTGGCTATTGGCTGTTCGTTCACATTACGGACGTAAAAGCTGAACAGGAGCGAACTCAGTTTTACGTCTTCTGTGCAATGCAAATTTACGCCTGTGGGGAAAAAAATGTGTTAACTACGTCACGAGCGTATTCATGTGGATGGGCCTTTAGGTTGCAAATTTGTACACAAAGTACTGGAGTAAATTTTAAATAAGTAATCACCTGTGGTCCAAGAATAGATTAATCCACTTTACAATAATTGCTATGGGGAAAATAATTTTGCTTTACAAATTTTTTAAATGATAAATGGCTTTCAGAATCAAATTAAATTTGTGAATCAATTGTTAAGATTAACAAAAAGCAATTTTCTTGACACCCATGAACATATAAAAAATAAATGGTTAGCATCCAGCACTACTGACCAATCCCTGAACTATGCAAAAATAACCTATCTGTCGAATTCTAAATGTAAAGTTAGACAAAAATAACTTATTTGTTGAATGCCAAATGTAAAATTAGCATAATTTACTTTGAAATACAAGACCAATAACATGCATTATAACAAGATATGAAATTTTACAAAAATATACAGAATCATAGCTACCTGTTTGCCTATTTATTTATTTATTTATTTTTTGCTACTGCACAGGAATGCAAGTAGTGCATTTTTGTCAAGCAGAAGTCACTTACAATGCAATGTATATAGCACACACTTCCTGTTCTGTATAATTCATCTAGAGATTTGTTAAGCAGATCTCTACTGCAGGCAGCAGTCCACTGTTTTGATCTGTAAAGACAGAAAATAGTAATTTTATTTTCTTTGATCCAATAAATTAATTTCTCATAAGATGTAGCATAGTTTAAATGAAATAATTTAATTAAAAACTGGGCTACACATTACAATGCTAAGTAAATGCTTATCACTTATAATAATTTTTAATAAGTAGTTAAATCCGCAGTAACATCTAATTAAGATAGTACAAAAAGGAAAATTACAACTTGTCCAAAAAGTAGTTACTGCAAAATAAATGACTAACTGAACTATATAATAACATGCATCATGCTGTTCAAAAAGTGTCAAACCTATTCCCCCCCCCTTTGCATAAACTAATGAACTGTAGGAGATTTTCTTCAGTATAAGATGCAGAGGGGACATGTATGTTCATTTGTGAATTTTTTCCACCCATGAAGAGCATCAGCTGCTGGCAGTCAGACAAAGAGTGAATATAAATAGTGAGCATTCCATCAGATTTCAGTGTTTTCAGAATGGCTTGAAAATTACTGAAAAACTTGAGCAGTGATATTGCATCACATTTTGCCAAAAGCTTGGCAATACTCAAGCAGAAACCATTCACAAGGTTCAACAGGCTTTCGGAGATGATGCTATGAGCTTTCTCTTTCATCAAATATCTGCTTCAAATCAGTGGACAGGTGAACCCTGTTCAGGTATGCTCTTTACAAGCCAAGATGGCAATGTCGTTGAGCAAGTGCAGCCTCTGGTCTTGTATGATCGCCGTATCACAATTGAAGGAATTGCGAACGAGACAAAGGTAAGCATTGGATGGGGTAAATGGGTCTATTTGCCATGGCCGTAGGGATATTTCGCTGTCAAGACATATTTTTCTTTACACAACTGTATTATATCTTGCCATATTATATTAAGTTGACTTAAAATAATAACTTTGTTTAGTTTAATAATTTCATTTAATTTAATAAAATGTTTTTGTGCACAGTTTAATACAAATACACAATTACACATGACATATTAATTTTAACACTTTACTAACCGATCGCCTATTAATCTGCTTTATATCGTCGAAGCCTACTGACAAATCACCTATTGATCGATTTTTTTGCCAATGACTACTGACCGTTAGCCTATTAGTCAGCTTTTTCTCACCAATGCCCACCAACCGATAACTTATTATTGGCTTTTTTCTTGGGGTTACCTAAAAATAAACTATCTATTGGTAGCCACGGCGATAAACAATTGCCATTTGCTATATCATTTGCATTTTATTTTATTATTAGTATTAAGGTACATTGCCCACTTGCATTAAGTGCGTTGCTTTTTAAACTCCCACATTTTCACACCATTTAAAAAAAATTTACCGTTCACGATGAGCAAAAAAAAAAAGGTACTGAAAAGTTTTATTTAGACGATTCATCAGATTGTCCTGAGTTATTCAGGACAGGGAGAATCTGTGGCTGAGCGGCTGGTCAAACGTGCATATGATGTTGAACTGCTAGCGGTCAGTAAAGTGTTAAGAGAGTAATGTGCTGACAAGATTCCAAAGCAATTCCATTTTCCATTCAGATTTCATAAAAATGTGAATTTCCTGCCTGTATGTGTGATTTTTCTGAATTAGCCAATTAAAATTTCAAGAAATTTTGGCAAATCATGTAAATATTGTACCCGCATAATTTTGAAATAGATAATACAGTCAAAAGTTGTTAATCCAGACTCGTCGGGACTTCAGCGATTCCGGATTATCGATTTTTTCAAATTATAGTTCATCAGTTTAAATCTCGTAAGATGGCATGCAGAAATTCTAAAATTAAAAATATGAAACCGTAATTTATGAAATAAAGAACAATTATGATCTAAAGGATATCAAAATTTACAAAAAAAAAAAAAAAAAAAAAAAAAAAAAAAAGAGCTTAATATTTATTTGTTTACTTTATTAAACATTTCTTTCAATGTAAGTTGTTTAAGTTGCTTCGTTTTTTGTGATAATACTTTCTATTTAATTCTATAAACAGACATAATTTCTTGTTCAGTTAAAAAGTTCCGCTGTTCAAGTTCCGTAATTGCTGTGCCGAGAATACCGACTAACTTGTCAATTGAAATTTTTTCGTTTTCACTAACCTATCTGTCACCTTCTTCATGTCTTTATCCATTTTTTGCAGCAATTCCACTTTTTGTTTGATGGACATCGAAACATACTTTCCTTTTGTAGATCCTTTGGGAGCTCCAGCATCTGAAATTCTATTTGACATAATCGAAAGTTCAGGTTTACTTTTATAAAATTGCTCTTACAGTCTGAAAAAAATAATAAGCCGGATCCAATTCGAAGATTAAGGAACAACGCAATCATCATCATTAACTGAAGCAGATAATTAGATAATTTTAGCTTATACCGTCCGTTATACATAAAACGCGCACGCGAAAACATATTCTGCGCTTGCGCACACGCATATGCGCAATCGTAAAGGTCTTACGTGCACGCGTAAATGCCTATGCGCATGTGTCAACGCGCCGCATGCACAGAAATTTTTTAGCTTTGAGGTCCGGATTATGGGTGCCCGAATTAACGACTTTTGACTGTACAACCTTCTGATATAACAGATGTTTAGCCCCAGTTCTCTTTGATACTGACATAATTTTCCAACTAACTGTGTGTAATTTTTTTATATCTCATACTTGTAAATAACTATATACATTACAAGCAACTTTTATTAAGTATACAAAAGGTAAACAGAATTATTAAATTAAATAAATTTAATACAGCAATATAAAGAAAAATAAGTCTTCATGGCAAAACGTCCTGACAGCAAAACATCCACAATGAAAAGTCCTAGACCCTTGGATGGGTACCAAATTTGCCGAAGGATTTGGGCATGAAGAGATTGTCGGTGCTAACAATGGAGCAGAAGCAATGATGTCTGGACATCACACAGGACATGCTGGACAATGGTAACAATGAACCCAACTTTCTGAACACCATGGTCACAGGCGATGAAACATGGGTGTACAGGTATGATCCAGAAACCAAGATGCAGTCATCATAATGGCAACATCCGTCATTGAGACCAAAAAAAAAAAAAAAATATGGCAAGTCCACAGCAAAGCCCTGATGACCGTATTATTTGACTCCTGTAGTGTAGCATATTGTGAGTACGCTCTGCAAGTCCAATTGCCTTTGTGATGCTGTAGGGTGCAAATGGCCAGATCTGTGGCAGCAAAAACTTGGCAGCTCCATCATAATGCCCAATCTGCACATTTGATTCAGGCTTTACTTGCCGAACACATCATTTCTGTGGTTCATCAGGCTTCCTCCTCACCCAACATGGCTCCGTGTGATTTTTTGCCATTTGCCAAACTGAAAATGTAAAAGGAACTAGATTTGAGACAAAAGAAGGCATCATGTCATTTGAGTCAAAAGAAGACATCATGTCATTTGAGTCAAAAGAAGACGACTGAATGACTGCTCACGATTCCAAAAACTGCATTCCAGAGGCATTTTCAACAATCTGGGAGAAAGGTATCCATTATGCAGGAGACTACCTTGAAAGGAATTAATGTTTCCCACTGCCAAATTGATAAATGTATTTTTGCCAATCAAAGGTTCAATACTTTTGAACTGGTGGCATATTTACTCTACAAGGATACAACAGTAATATAATAATCAAATCTTAATAATTTATACCTATAAATTTAAAACTTTTGCCTCACAGGATCCTTGGGAAACTGGAAGAATCTTCTCTCAGAATTTTTCTAAGTTGCCGTGCCACAACAAAAAGATTAATACAGTACAAAGTCTGAAATCCGGATGTCTATTATCCAGAATGATCTAAAATCCATACCTCAAAACCACCAACAAAATTTTTCTCGTAGACTTTACGCATACGCATTTGATTTTCCCCTCCATGCATAAAACATCTGGAGAATCCAGATTCTTAACTTCACTTTGAAACTAAATAAAATACCTTGTTACTGACGAAACAATCACTTTAGCATAAATTTGTACAATCAGTAATTAGACTCTGTTGCTATGTATTTGCTTGGCACACATCCTCAAACCGAAACATCCCACATAGATACATCGTTGATCTGACGTCAGCCTGGCGAATCATTATTTAGTATACTTTTCGTTTCATTACTGCATGTTTATCAAAACATGACAACTTGAGTAATGACTCATGTAGCGATGCCTAAATAATTTTTTTATGTTAGCATTTGAATAATAAAGGAGTGTGGTAACCTTTTATGTTGACAGTACACTTCGTGATGATTACAGATTTCAGTTAAATGTAATAAAAATGTTGACAAGGAAAAATTTACCAAAAATTTCTTTCCATATGGTAAAAATAGATTTTGTTGATGATACTCATAGACCCAAAGATTACATTTAGGGCTATTTGAATTAAGAATAACTCATTTGTTATTCACATAAACCCAGAACCAGCGCCAGGGCTGGTATGGCCGTGCCGAGTCTCAGAATTTAGGACTTACAGACACTGCATCAGGCACTGAGATATCTAGCACCGACCCTCAATAAGGCTTAAGTATATGTGGGAATTTATTTATTCATAACTAACTCGCACATGCTTATAAGTTAAAAATAACTCATAAGCATGTGCGAGAAATAGACATAAGTATAATAAATAACTAAATTAATACAATTCAGGCTTAATTGTCTCAGTGCGAGATAGAAGTGAGATAAAATTTAATGGAACAATTTGTGGTTAGTCGCCAAGCTCATGATGCATAGCCAAATATGTATAGTAAAGGATAGCTAAATTTGATGATAACAGCCGCTAATTTTAAAGGTTTTTGGATATCACAAAACAAAGGTGAAAATTTCCAGTTAACGAATTTTGTAAAGAAATGTGGAGAAGCTGTAATAAATGAAGATGATATAAAAGAAGTTTTTATATCATGAATGGTAAAATCCGTAGTATGGTTCTAGATCCAGAACATACCGCTACGGATAGTGAAGAATGTGACAGATAAGTTACTGAAAATGAGAAAATTTCGATTAACAAGTTAGTCGGAATTCTCGAGACAGCAGTTACAGGATTTCAACAATGTAACTAAACAAGAGATTATGTCTGTCTACAGAATTAAAGAGAAAGCATTAGCACAAAAAAAAAAAAAAAAAAAAAAAAAAAAAGAAAGAAAGAAAGAAAGAAGTAACTTAACTTACATTGAAAGAAATGTTTAATAAGGTAAACAAATAAATATTAAGCTTTTTTTCATAAATTTTGATACCCTTTAGATCATAAATACTTCATTATTTCATAAATCACGATTTCATATTTTTAATTTTATAATTTCTACATGTCATCTTACTAGATTTAAACTGATGATCTATTATCCAGAAAAATCCCAAATCCGGAATCGCCGAAGTCCTGACAAGTCCGGATTTCAGACTTTGTACTGTATAAAATATGGAAACTTTCTTAATGGTGAACTCTTGACCAGACAGATATTTTAATGTTATACAGAGAAAGCAGCCATTCCCTTTACACTAGAGTTACGCAAACTGGACAATGGCAAAAAGGCTAAAAAATAAGAACGAGTACACATGCCCCATTCTTGGAACTAAGCTATGGTTACACTAAAAAACATAATGCAGATATTTTCAGAGTATCTCAATCTCAGTGCCAACTTTTGGAGGAATTTACCATCTCTGGCATATGTTTGAGTTAGTATACAACAATAAATATCCTATGTATATGTGTACCACACAGTTGTTTCAAAGGACTCAAGTGTATATCACTTGTATTTAAAGGTCATGTCACTAACTGTAAAAATGTACACATTGACACTATATAGAATATCGTGAATTTTTTTTGCTTAAGAAATGTTTATTTTTATTCTTATTTATGGATAAAACAGTTAGACCGTATAAAAAAAAGCAAACAAATGTTTTTCCCTATTCACAAAGTTGCCAATAAGTTGGCGACTTTTCACTGGGGTGCAAATAATCAGGAAGTATACCATATATATTGACTTTGCAGAGGAAATGATAGTACGTAGTTTATTAAATATATATGATTAATTAAAGTTCACTTGCCCTAGTGAAATTAACAAACAATATTAAACAATTAAATCCTAGAAAGGCCAAAAGAACTGATAAGAAACTGGCAATATTCCAAACACAGCCACTAAAGATTTTCAGTAGAAAGAGACTTTTTTTTTCTGCAACCTTTTCAAACACACATTTACTACTCATCTAATGCAGATGGACAAAAGGTAACATGTGTTATTGCACTCGAGAAAGATAGGGAAAATCCTTCTATTCATAGCATTTGCAACCAATAAGTATTTTATTCACAGTAGGGAAGTTAAATGAAAAGGTTAATCGGACAGATGGAAACTTTTCTCACAGACGATGATATCATCTCATTATGCTATCCAATTTCCATTCCGGACACTACCACTACCAGATTTTTTGTCTTGTGGAGATCACCTGTGAAGGACTCAAGAATGATATGGCTGCATGGTTCCTAAACTCCAAGAAGGTTTTCAATAAGAAACAGCTTGCTAGTAGTTGCCTTTTATCATAAAACACTTGTTCTGCCTACTTATTCACCCAAACAGTGCCCAGAAGGTACTCTACCTGCTTGGTTTTCCAATTATGTAAAAAGGATTTCACTGATTTTGGCAATGTGGTTAGGCCCTTTGGTCTTGATAAAAGGCTGTGAGCGCAAATTCCAATTTATAAATTTATTGTCACTTAAATCTAATTCTTCTTTTCCCTATTCAATAATTTTTAATTCTGGACTGGCTATAAATGAATCAAAGTGCAGTCAAAACTGAAATTGCAGAACCCTTGAACCACATTCCTTTATGAACTGATACTTGTTTTTCACATTTTAATGTTGCAATGCCATCCCTTTTCAAGTAAAGCGCCATATCATTAATGAATTAAATTCTGGTCAGTTTCTATATTTTTAAAAACATTCTATTGCAATTTTTTATGTAGTGGGCAAGTTTGAAATTTTAATAATTCTTTTTCTTTTCTAGAATGCGAGATGAAAAAATAAAGAACTGAGCAGAAAAAAGAAAAATGACAAAACTTTTGTTTAAAGAAAAGGATTAAACTAAAACAAATGTTTCTGAAGGCAACTTTTTCAATGTCGTCAAAAGATTGCCTTTATTAGTGAAAATGGTCGACAGGATTTTCTGTGTACCACAGACTGATTAATTATAATTTCCCAGTTGCTCTCATCAATTTGATCATCGACTATCTTCAACTATGCTCCTTCAGAATTAAAATCAAGCACATAACTCTGATAACAAAATTAGTCAGAAATCCAAAATAATTCTGTTCATCATGTAAATAAGAGGTATTCTTTTGAATCATAAAGATGCCATATTTGAGGATGACTGTGATACTTACAAGACTTTAAATTCAAGGCTATTCAAGTATTATTCAAGTAAGTATTCAAGGCTAATGCGAGAAAAGAAGAAAACTGAAACAAATAAATGCTAAAAAATGTTTCTCCCTATTAACTTGAACAAAAGTGATTCGTAACATCTCAATGATAGTGGAAAGAGCATAAATCATATGACTACTGGCAAATACTTAAAAGCAGTCTTATTTTACAGTCTACAGTCTTGGACATAACCCCTTAAGGATCAGCGTGAGGAGAACGAAGTGCAGTCATGGGACTACACCCGCTGAAATGGATCGTTGTCACCAGCCCACACATTTTCAGCAGTTAAGCCTAATTTTACAAAAAAAAAAAAAAAAAAAAAAAAGGTATAAAATCAGCATTTAGATGCCATAATTTCAATTTTTGAAGATGCGTATTTAATGTACTTGTTTTTGATTGTATTAATGTAAAGAATAACACATTAATAGAAATAAATTAAACATCAAAATACTAAAAACCGTAACTATACACACAGAAATAAATACTATAAACATGAAAAAAAATTAAGAATACAAAATTAAAAACAAACTACATAAGAATTACCTGTAGGTAATTAAATTCCAACTTAAAAATGCTGCTGTGTGAGAAATAATTCAAAACAAGGATCGACACACAGTCCTACATTGAATATTTTGCACTCAAAATATGTTGTTTCCTTTCACTTTTCCTTGGTTTCAGCAAACACAACGCATCTTCTCATACATTTATTTCCTTTTCCATCAATGTAAATTTTCAGAAAATGTCTTCCAGTTAGACGGAAAGGTGGAGTGTCTGGTGATTTTGGACAAATTTTTAA
This sequence comes from Stegodyphus dumicola, assembly GCF_044657685.1. Classification (NCBI taxonomy): domain Eukaryota; kingdom Metazoa; phylum Arthropoda; class Arachnida; order Araneae; family Eresidae; genus Stegodyphus; species Stegodyphus dumicola. Next base: position 116,180,977 of record NC_140778.1, read on the forward strand.
GTTTTTAAGTAAGGTCTCTTAGCCATGGCTAATAAAATGAAACTGAATATAACCTCAACACATGTCCCAAAACTTCTTCAAAAGACACCCAGAAATACTTTATCCTCAAACCCTGTGTAACACCAGGTTTATCTTAGAAAACTTCCTGTTCTTCTAAATCGAAAAACGGTGTCCGCCACGACAACCGGAAAGTAATCAAAGAAAGAACCCCCCCCCAATGGCGGGATATCTGTTACTGATCACGTGAATATATACATTATATGTAAATACATAATGCCTGGGTCATTATATATAATGATCTATTAAATCAAGTAAGAAAAATGAAAATGCTGGCTCTTTCCCGAGAAATGCAAACGAGCATTACGCGTTGAGAAAGCTGATGGTCTTTCCCCTTCCATAATAATGTTACTTTTTAATTAACCAAGCAAGCTTATGTTAACACGCGAGCATGTGTGCTAAAATTACAAACATGAGAAGGCGCACCTGGTATGTCATACCCGAAAGCAATTAACACGTTTTAAATTGCTTTAATGATATAAATATGAGTATAAATGTGGATTAACATAAAAAACAATGAACTTTAGAATGTTTTTAAAGAATATAATAAATGAAGTACTTAACTTACAATTATTTTTCACATCTCTGACAGCTTTAACACATATGCTTCATACAAATACTGATATTACATTTCTCGCACAGAAACCGTGTCTTTCTGTCCTTGTTTTTAGGGCACTCAGCGCATCTTTTTAAAATATTTTTCATCTTTTTAGATGGTGGATTTATGCTGCAATCTCGTGAAATTATTTTTCTTTTAGTTTCAAAGGGAGCATGATTTATTGCTGCCATTGATTTGAGTAATCTTCTACTAACTTCAGCCCTAATGATTTGAGAAAGGAATGCCTGTTTCTAAATTGAGTTGGTGGTTCTTTTGTAGAAAGTAAGATTATTCGTGCATTAATTGCTACAACATTTAAAATCGAGGAAAAAAATTACCAACATCTGTTGCTCCTTTGATTAGATTATTAAATGAAATAATCTCCGGCTTTTTTAGTACTCCAGTGGTTTCATCAATTTTATTATCGTTGTGCATAATTGATAGTAGGACAACACTTTCATAATTTGATTGATTTTTTAATTCACTATCTAATTCAGTGTCTGTAACACTGTCTGTTGATGAATTATGATCTACATCTATTAATTCTTCCTCCACTTCGCTAAATGATTTATCATCTGTTGAAATGGTTTCTAGCATATTTTTCAACCTTTCCATTTCTTTATCATAACTTAGATGCCGCACCATGCTGACTAACTAAGAAAACGAGCATGAAAATCTGAGAGATGCGAGAAGGAGCTCAGGTGTCACATACCCAAACGGTACAATTTCTAGAAAAGTATTCGAAGAATCACTCCTCGGATTTCCCAGCTTCAAGAATATCACCTTGAATTCAGCTACAAAAGGTTTCACCCATTTCTAAGAAAGGAGTTTGGAGATATGGGACAATGAATATGCCCCCGGGTATGAGATACCCGGCGCACGTGCTCGTGGGTTAAACTTCAAAATAAATGGAAAAAAGGACAATTGGTCTTGAATTTTTCCATCACGGATATTCGGTGGTGTTACACCTGCTATAGCCAGCTGAACGCACTTTCCTAACAAAAAAAGCAAATAACATAAACAAAAACAAGGAGCTGGATGCACTTACTCACATTCTAATTCCAAAAAATGCAAAGAATAAAAAGTGGGGGAAAAAAAGAAATTTCTAACAAAATAAACAAAAACGCCTGTGCCCTTTTAATTCACATGCACACTTATAAAGAGCCATAATTCCCAGTTTGTTTAGACTAATAAATCTATCAAAACCAGAAGCACAAACGTAAGGCCAGGTATGTGAAGGTCAAATGCCGTATGAATCAACCCATGTGAAAACAGTTACCATTTAGCTCCATCTACTGGCTTTTAAAAATTTAAACAAAGTATTCCGTTTTAAAGTTACGTATATGCGACGCTGGGCTGGTAGGAGTAGAACTGTTGCATCACGTATATGGGATGCTGGGCTGGTAGGAGTGGAATCGTTGCATCATGTATACAGGAAGCTGGTCTTGAACGGGTTAAGCCTTGGAGATCACATGGACTGTGCTCTGAATAATACAATGCTGCTTTCATGAGATAGATATAATAATCTGAGAGCAATGTGGGCTTTTATGATGATTCCAAGTTTCTCATTCACAAGACTATATGATTTTTTGTCACTTATGTTTCCCACGCCTTGATTAGTGCTAAGCCGGTATACAGGAAACAATTTCAAACCTTTCCCAAACAAATGGCTTATGTTCATTACAAATGTATTAACCCTCTCACAGCGTACTTTTTTTTTTTTATCAAAATAGGTTCAAAAATTGCATATTTTTTATTACATATTTTAAATCCACATATATTTTAGAGTTAAAATATACAAAAATTTTTTGTGAAAGAGTTATTTTTCAATATATAATTAGATTATAGATAAAAGTTGTCAGAATACTAAAATTGAAGAATAATGATATAAAAGGAAAATTTTGAAAATAAATATTGGTTAAATTATAATTTACTTTATAAAATACAAAGGTAAAACATATATACTAATGAAAACATTTGCATATCAATTTTGCATCAATGTCAAACATTTTTAATAGAAGCTGAATTTTCAGATTTATCACTATCTGCAGAGGAATCCGAGAAATTCTCATCAGTTTCGCTATAACTGTCTTCAATATACTTGAAATCAGAGTCAAAACTACTATGAGTGTTGGAAATATCATCAATAATATAGGTTATATTACTTGCAAAACAATTCATGTCAGACATCTTTGACATCTGAAAAGTGCACGCAAAATGCTACATTACATATTTTTGTATATTTGCAGAAATGCGGACAACTAACGGCATCTATTAGCCCACATCTAAATAAACAATTAAACATCGCAGAAAAGCCGAAAGGAAACCTTGAACGGGGAAAGAGCGGGTTGCACAGTTGAATAGACGGCAAAAATTCATCCCCGCGGAAATCGCAGGTTGTGCAAATTTTGCTACTTTTACATTACCCATGGGAATCGCGGGATGCGCAGCAAGAGGTTTAAGGTTTGTGCACTCATCAATTTTTCACATGCATTTGAAAGTGGAGATTTTTTACTCCTTTTCTCCATGTCTCAAAACGTCTTCGAAAAAATTAAAAATTCTAACTACAGAGAGCTGCAAGATATTCTCGATTATGACAAATTTGTCAAGCAAATGTTAAAAGGACCAAAGATTGTTTTTCACTACATGAACTGGTAATCTTTGCTTCAGTGCCAATATAGGTGTCCACCTTCCTGTTAGAAGCTCATAAATTTTTAATTATTGCATGGTTTGGTTATTAAAACTTTTACTGTGTATATTACTGCATGGTCCATGGGTTTTAATCTCTCTAGTCTCATTAAAACTTAAGGGCATATATTAAAATGTGAGTAGAAGCAGATTTTGCTGCTGGATGTATAGTTACTATTATTACGCTAATGCATGACAAATACAGAGAACCAAAAGTAAATAAGCAATAACATATAAATAATATATATATATTTATTTATTTTAAGTGGAAGTATTAAGAATTTTCTTTGTGTGTGTGTGTGTGTGTGTGTGCGTGCGTGCGTGCGTGCGTGTGTGTGTGTGATGTTTTAAATGCATAGAAGAACCCAGTTATTTAATTTCTGGCAGTTGACAAGGCTCAGTGTAGAGACATACAGACGAAGCTAACAAAACTGAACTTGAAGAATCACCAATTTTTACACATATCAAATCATTTCTTTGGTAGACAAGTTACTTTTTGATCAAAGTTGAATACAATAATTTTTCTGTGCATGGGTAAAAAGGTACGATGTCATCTTAGACAGGAAAGCATAGCAGCACAGAGATGTTTGCAGGGTAGAAGTTAGAAAAAGGAATGATGTAACTGCAAGTAAAGTAGTATTTATATTAGGTAGGTGCATATGTAATTATACCATATGTAAGCATAGCTAAGCTGTGATTGATTCATTTTAGGTTTTAGTTGCCTTTTCAAGCAGTGTTATGTAATTTGGAATGATCTCGAAATTTGGAGAAAGGATAAACTTTGGGACCAAGGCATTTGGATTACCTTTGCAATTAATTGCAATTACCTCCACATCGTCATTCATAAAATTGAAATAAATAAAAAAAAAAAAAAAAAAAGCAGTCGCTAAAGTAAAAGGAAAGAGCAGTTATGCTAAAGTCGAAAGTCGCTTAGGGTCCTTCATTGTTAGGACACAGGAGGAGAGTACAAGAGTTTATCATCACAATTGAAAGGCATTTAGCCCCCCCCCCCCCGTAGTGACTCAACTTCAGGTAGCTCAGGTACAAAAAGAGAGCAACCGGGACACGAAGAGTGTGAATGGTTGCTATGGAGACAGATCAGCTGATGGAGTGAGGCACAGTTGAAGGAGACACCCGGTGCTCGGGTAAGGTAAGGTATTGTATCCAAGCATATAGCTAAGAGCCTTGGTGATGGTCGGATTGCGGGACAAAGGGTCAATGACGGAAGAAGGGAGAAAGAGGCGAAACTAGCAGTTGCGGAGGAGTTCAAGTCTAACCTTAACTATTTACTTAATTGGAGCAGATTTGGGCGGTGAAGAACCGTAGGGTGAATGAATGTAAGATAAGTTAAGTTTAGTGCATGAAATTAATTTAAAGGTTATTCTTACTGTAGAGTTTAATGTGTCAAAATTCAGCTGGAGGCATAGCTGAATGAAGAGGTAATTAAGGCATTTTAATAAATTAACTTTTAAAAAATATATTAAGTTTTAATTAATTATATTAAGTCTGGCAAATGAGATCTTGACAAATGCAGGTTAAATTATTTCAGTGCAGCACAGGGATGGATTCGCGATAAATGATGCCAGATTAGGTTTGGGGGAAGTTAGAACAGTTAAGAGTAGCCAGGTTAGACCTGTGAAGTACTTTTGATTTTAATCAGATCAGTTTCCCTGGTCGAGCAGGCAAACCCTTTTAGGCTTCCTAGGAAAGATGTTATAAGATCTGTCCTTGACAGCCCTAGGTCGCTTGGTAGAGCTGGATTCTGCCGAATTGTAAACATGAGTAACGTGCAGGACCGGGTTACTAATCTGTTCAAAACGATGAAAGAATTTTGCCGAAACATGCTTGAAGAAAGCATCTAGGGGAGGAATTTTGAGGTCATAATGAAGTACTTCATTATGAAAGTACCAGTGAGCATTAGTTAGGACGTGAAGCGTGACGTTTTGAAAAACTTGTATTTTCTTTAGGTGAGAGTTAGCTGCAGTGGCCCAGATAGGAGCTGCGTAGGTGAGTATTGGCATGATGATGCTTGAGTAGAGGAGTACCTTGTTTCGAAGAGCGAGATTGTTGGTTCTTGAGATGAGTTGCATGAGTTGAGATCTTGTAGTCCTGGCTTTAGTTATTGCATAGGTGATGTGAACGCCCCAGATGAGCTTCGCATCCAAATAAACTCCTATATATTTATAGTAATCCACCCAAGGAACATTTTCACTGTAGAGCTTGAGTGGTTGGATTTGGCTGTGGACATTCCATTTTCTGGAAAAGAAAACTGTGGCAACACTTTTGGCAACATTAATTTTTATTTTCCAGTCAACGAGCCAGGACTCTACTGACAGGTAATGCTGGAGATGATGAAGTGTGTGATGGAGAGTTGAGTGTTGTGAAATAATGGCAGTGTCGTCTGCATAAAGTGCCAGATCAACAGTAGGTGATTGTGGAATGTCGTTTACATACAGGTTGAATAAATATGCACTTATTATTCCGCCCTGCAGGTCACCGGCCTGAATAGGACAGGGGGAAGAGAGAGAATTTTTAATTTTTACACAAAAGTGTCTATTACTGAGATAGGAGTGCATTAGTTGCACAAAGTCAGCTGAAAATCCAAGTCGCATGCATGAGCTTGTATATAATACCGATAAGCCAACACCTGTCGAATGCTTTAGCTACGTCTAAATAGACGATTGCTGTCGGCATTCCATTGGGAGCACTCATTTCCACTCATTCAGGAATGATTTCCACTACTCTCAGTAGCTGGGCCTGAGTGGAGTGTTTAACACAAAAACCGAATTGTTGGGGAATAATGATATTTCGGTTTCGGCAGAAATCTTTCAGGTGTCTAAGCAATACAGTTTCGTAGAGTTTACTAACTGAAGACAGGAGGCTGATCGGCCTGTAATTTTGAGGGACTTTTGGGTCCGAAGCAGGTTTTAGGATGGGAATGACACAAGCATTCTTCCAGCTAGTAGGATAATATTTTGCATAGCCGAACGCTAGCTTCCCGAAGGCTATTATTAGTGGTCTTTAAGGACCTAAGATAGTTATTGTACTTATATCATCAGAATACCTTTTGATATCAGATTTAATCTTTTTCTAGAGTCTTCGTAGTTGGGTTCTGATAGTTTCAAATCAGGTTCTTTGCCAATCTCTACGAAGATGACTTTTAATTTTGATTTTTTTCTTTAATATTAGCTGGGAGTTTAGAATAGTTGGGTCTAAATTTAGGAAATGAGGCTGCATCCAATGCACTTTTGATTGTGCTGGTGAGTTGTTCGATAGAGTTGTCAACATCACGATTATTGCTAATTTTGAGGGTGGGTAGTTTATTAGAATTCAAAATATGCTGAAAATTGTCCCAGTTAGTGGAGACTTGCGCTGGTAAACTTTGATTAATTTTGGTACAGTTAAGGGTAAGGTGAAAGGGGTAGCGGTCGCTTGACAATTCCAGAATCACTTGTATCAAATGAGCTAATGGAATGTTTTTGAACAGTGCCAAATCAATAATGGATGGAGCACCTATGCCACCAGGGAACTGATAATGCATAGGTACTCCTGGTGCAACAATTTGGATGTGGGCACCCTGAGCCCAGTTTTTAAGCTTATCGCCATAGTTGTTGGCAGTGACGCAATCCCAACTTCTATGACGGGCATTAAAATCTCCTGCAACAATCATATTATTTAAGACTCCGCTAAGTTTTTTGAGATCAGGAACAAAATTAGGTCCTTTTCTCGGAGGCATATAGCAGGACGCTACTGCTATGGGGGGGGGTAAATTTTGAACATAAATTTGGATGATAGTTGCCTCGAGAGCCTCCATTTGCGAAGTTGGAATTCTACTGTGTTTCACAGTGTGTTTTACATAAATTGCAGTGCCGCCACTAGCGCGAATAGTGTCACTGTTGCTAGCCGCTCTATCATTGCGGTAGCAGAAATAATTGGGAATATTGGCGCTACGTCCCTCAACCAGATGAGTTTCTTGAACGAGGAAGAGGTCCACAGCATGCTCAAAGACAAAATCCCGCAATTCGTGAATTTTTGGAAGAACGCCGTTAGCATTCCAGTATCCGATGAGGAGTTCTTGTCTATTTGAGGCATTGAATTTGAAGTCTTAAGAAGTAAGAGCACAATAGTTCTCAAATATAAAGAATGCTCTCTCTGGACCTGAAGATGCAGTGAGTAGTTGAGGCACGGCCTTCCGGAATGCAGCCAGGAGGAGTCTCTGATCTATACTGAACTCTCGACAGATCTGGAAGACACTCCTGAGAGTGTCGGTACAAGAGTTGTCGTCAGGCACAGCAGGTTGGGCTAGAACCTGGGCAGGTGGTTTCTCCGGAGCAGGAAATGGTGCCGGAACTGGAGCAGATCGAGTGGCAGTTGGTCTTTGAGAATGTACGGACGTTCTTCAGGGATTTGTACGCTTGTGCAATACTTTGGAAGAGAATAAGGAGCCGTGCTGCTAAATGGAGCTGGAGAGGGAGCGGGTACAAAATTTTGTTTCCCAGCAACTTGGGAGTTCGAAATAGGGTTTGAGGGTCCCCTTTGTTTCTTGTTTTTATTAGCTGGATGTCTTGGGCAGTGATTCCAATTGGCGGCATGCCCTCCAGAGCAGTTTGCGCAGATGTTTGGTTCTTCGAACGGCTTTGGGCAGTCCCGGGCAAAGTGGGGTCCAGCACACCACAGACAAATGGGTAGAGTACAAACAACACTGGAGTGGATGAAATCCTGGCGCCTCCAACATTGAGATACCTTGCCTTCCCTTCCCTTGTGTTTTTCCACTTTGATGTGGATGCCAAACATCTTGGTTTCTTTGAAGATATCGCACACACTGATGGTAGGATTGAGTTGTACAAGAAACAGAGGCATAGGGTGCCGGGATTTGTAACGGCATAATTGCGTTACACTGAATATGCTGTAGCCCATGAGGATTAATTCAGCTTTTATGTCATCTGAATTGGTTTTAGTTGGAAAGACTCTTATAATCACTTTCAGAGGAAGATCCTGTCGTAGGTGAAAAGACTTTAACTCCGCGCCTTGATTCCTCAAAACTTGGTCAACGGAATGGTATTTCTCTCTGGAGTCTACAGATATTCTTAGATAATGCCCTTTTATGTGGCATTGGGCGGCTGGAACTGCGCGTTGAGCAATTTTAACTAAGAATTTCCAGTCATTGGGTACAACAAAGAAATAGAGAATATTCTTAGCAGGAGGGGATGGGCTTTCACTCTGCTCCGAGTCTAGTTCATTGATCTCTCCCTCCTCAAGGGAGGGGGTGGCAGAACTGATTGTTTCGCTCCGCTCGCTTAAAGATGGAGGCGAGGGAGAAGTGCCATTGTTAGATTTCTTTTCTACTGCTTTAACTACCAAATGTTTTGGAGGTTCTGAAAAGCCATCAGAACCGATAATTCTGCTTTTCTTCTGAGGCAACTGTTTAGAAGCTATTTTAGCTTTAGTAGGAGTTGATTTTTTTTTTATTTTTTAGGTGAATTTTGATTGGACTTGTCAAACACAAGTTTTGCAGGTTTAAGTATGGAATTTTTAGCATTGCTACTATTGCTAGTGGTTTGATCATTAGCTTTAGAACTCTTCTCAGGCTTACTTTTTATACAGATTTAGAGATAACATCCGTTTGTAAATCTTTGGGGTTTTCGCATGCGTGAAATAATTTTGAAAAGCACTCTTCTTCTGTGCTTGGGATGGGAAATAGGGGGAGTTTTAGGCACTTAGCAAGACTAGGTAAGCGATGAAAGAATTACCTGACTCTCGGCCTCCACTTGCTTTAAGTCGAAGTTGCACAAAGGAGTGGCTCTCTTGCTTCTAGTCAGCATGGCTTCAAGTTCGGAGAATCTGGATTTCAAAGCGTATAGCTGCTTGATTTCCATGAGGAGATTGTCTACAATTCGATCATCATAAGTAGACGCTATTGTAGATTGTTGTGGTTCCGCAGGAACAGGAGCAGTTGAGGTTGAAGGCAAAGAATCGTTGATATCCGTAGTATCCATTAAATTTACGGGGCTGGCTCATGCATCCGGCATCGGTGACGGAGAGGGAGAGGAGCTCAATCATGATACGTCTGCTTACCTCGAGGGACTCACGTTGAATTAAACTTTGGGGTATTTGGTATATAAATTATACCAAATGATGATAAAATGCTCGAATGATAAAGGAATCTTTATGTAATCCAAGTAAATGACATAATAAAAAAAGCAAGTTGAACAGCCAACACATAAATGCAAAGTGCATACACCTGTAACATATACCATAGGTAATTGTTGCAATAATTTTAATTAAATGAATCAGAAGGACAAAAAGCATTCTGTGGCAGATAAATGACTGTAAGCTTTTCCAGTATCATGTAACGAAGGCAGATCCTATTTAGATCACAAGATTACAAGATTATGTGCATTAGATCACAAGATTATGTGCATACTTAAGAAAAGATTGATTTATTTTAACAACTTCTGGTGATCAAGAACTTATCCTTTTGATATTTTCCAATCTAGAGTGAAAGAAGGAATAAACTGCTATAACAAGATTGAATAAATATTACCAAAAAAAAAAAATGAAAAACTTACTTTCAAAAAAATGTTATTCAGGAAATCAATCACATTTGATGCAGATATAGATGTACCAACAATTTCTGACCTTCAATAAGAAAATAAGGATACTTTATTTCGGAATTAACTTACTATGAATTCATAACTACGAAATAACTGATATGAAGAATAAATTATTTCTCACCTCCTAAACCTTCCAAATTCTGGGTCTTTATTCCTAAATCAAGTTCTTGAGTTCACCAAATTTGCTTGAACTTGAGATTTTTTGTTCCCTTTTGGATGTTTTTTCAGGTGGCCTTGACATTTTCTCATCTTTGAACCCTTAATAAAATATATGCTATGCAACCAATCACAGTACAAATAAATGTAACAAACAAATGACTGTTTAATAAGATGCAATAGGGTTGCTGCAAGTATCTTTCCCTTAACAGATGCAGCATTTTTTACAGCCGCTATTAAGAATAACATTTTGATGAATGAGCTGCTTTATGGTGAATGTGTAAATGTTATTTCGTTTCCAGAGATAAAATAAAGGAGTTGTGGCATCTTCTCTTTTTCAACACTGATACTAATTGAAAAAACAGTAAAAAGTGATATTTGGCAAATATTTATTAATAATAGAGAAAAATAAACCATTTCTTTCAATGCCGCAGAATTTAGAAGATATATTACATGTTGGAGCAGACTTTTTCAGTACTTCACTGCATTTTCTTATGTAATAATATACCACTAAATTTGTTTATGTTGAAAGAACAGGCAGACATTTGTCAACAAACCACCTTAACCTCCCAGGGTGTAAACTTTGTAACTCTACTTTGGTGTTTTTATTACTTCATTCTTTTGGCAGGTACCTTCACTCTTAACAGATGCCAGCTTCACTGTTGCTTCTTCTAGTTCATTCTCTTGACATGTGTCTTGTAAAAATGATCGGCAACTATATATATATATATATATATATATATTTAAGTAACAGGAGAAAAGCTTCTCAATAAAATAATAAAGAATATTTTCCCTTTGAATACATATTTTCTTAGCTCTCTCTTGGTACTAAATAAATTAGAAAAAATTAAATAGTAAATTTTAAAAATGTTTTAGGCTGAAATGGGAAAAAAAAAAAAAAAAATGATACCACAAAATTATTCAGATATTTTCATAATTTCTAATTAAAATCCTCTGCAATAAAGAAAAAATGAAATTTTATGGAATTAGTTTGGATAAAAAAGGCTAGACAAAAATCTAAAAATCACTTGCATTTCTAATTCACATTCTCTTTTTAGAAAATATTTGTTATTTTAATGTTTTCTTGCAATGGCTAGGTCACAGAAACACTGTTAGAAATCTGCAGAGTAGTTTTAGATTTGCATCAAAAGAAAGAGAAACATATTAGAAAATTGCCTATTTAAAATTAAGTAACTCTACAATTTTTGGTATTATTAAGCCTTATAATAAACAGAATCTTTTTTTAAAAAAAAAGAAGACCTGGAAGACCATCTAAATTATCTGATGGAATAAAATGCTTTATTCTAAGGAATATTAAAAAGAATCCAAGAATGCTCCTAAACTTATTGCAAAACTTCATGAATTACATGGAATATAAGAAAAGTAATGCGATCTGCAGGATATCATGGGCGAGTAGCAAGAAATCTTTGTCAGTAAAAAAACAAAAACTTAGACTCGCTCTCGCAAAATTGGTGCAACACAAGACATCCGACTACAGGGAAAAAGTGTTGTTCGCTGATGAAAGCAAATTCAATATCTTCGCCTAAAATGGACGAGTGCTGGTGTGGAGAAGCTCAAAGAGAAATTTCGGAAGCAAAATTTTGTACCAAGTGTTAATACAGTTGAAGGGAAGTTATGGCATGGGGATCTATGGCATATTCCAGTGTTGGAAATATTTCCAGAGTTTATACATGAATTATGGATCAGTATAAGTACCTTGACATCTAGAAGCGGAATTGGCATCATTAGCACAAAAACTTAATATGCAAAATAGTTTTAAACTTTACCAGAAAATGATCCAAAGCATACTACACACAATGTTAGACTCAGGCTGTTGTATAAGTGCCCAGAAGTAATTAATGCACCACCCCAATCACCAGATCTTAATCCTATTGAACGTATTTGGCAGGAACTACAATGAAAAATTTGAGAACAGAGCATATCTTCGCAGCAGCAACTGAAAGCAGTGGTTTAAGAGAAGTAGCACTAAATAAATTCAGAAATTTAAAAAAAAAAAAAAAAAAAAAGTCAATGCCCAAAAGATTAAAGGAAGTGATCAAGTGTAAAGGATAATAAAAAGCAAGATATTAAAAAGCAAAAACAATGCAAGTTTTTGTCATTTTGGGCTGTTACTAAAAGTGTCCACTTATTATTATTTGTGAGAATATTTTTCCTCATTAAACAAATGATACTGATTTTTGAATTTAATTTGTATATTTTCGAAAAGTATTTACTATAAAAAAAATGTTGAATTAATATATAATCAAATAAAAACCTTTCTTTTTGTTTTAATTTATTTTAATTTTTATGTTCATTAAAGAATGTAAAAATTCAAAGTATACGATCATTTTTGTGAGCCACTGTATGTTCACTCTTAATGGATGCCAACTCCTTTGGTATTTATATTACTTAATTTTAAATGCCAGACTAGTGTTTCTATTACTTCATTCTAGATGCCAGCTCCACTGCAGTTTCAATTACTTCATTCTCTTGACATGTATCTTCACTCTTCACAGATGCCAGCTTCACTGATGTTTCTACTACTTCATTCTCTTGACATGTATCTTCCCTTTTCATAAATACCAGCTTCATGGATGCTTCGATTACTTCATTCTCTAGGCCTCTCTTCATTGTTCATAGATGCCAGTTCCATTGGTGTTTTTATTACTTGATTTTCTTGACATGTATCTTCAATCTTCACAGATACCAGTTCCACTGGCGTTTTTATTACTTCATTCTCTTGACATGTGTCTTCACGCTTCACAGATGCCAGCTTTACTGCTGTTTCTACTACTTCATTCTCTTGACATGTATCTTCACTCTTCACAAATACCAGCTCCATACATATTCCTATTACTTCAGTGTCTTGCCATGTATTTTCACTCTTCACAGATGTCAGTTCCATTGGTGCTTTTATTACTTCATTCTCTTGACATGCACCTTCAGTCTTCACAGACGCCAGTTCCACTGGCATTTTTGTTACTTCATTCTCTTGAGATGTAGCTTCTCTCTTCACATATGCCAACTTCATTGGTGTTTTTATTCCTTCATTCTCTTGACATGTATTTTCACTCTTCACAGATGACATCTCAACAGTTGTGGCCTCATCCAGTTTTTTTTTTAACATAAGTGATATCTGTTCAATATCAACTTTCATATTTTTTGAAATTTCTTCATCTAAAAAACAATAAAAATAATTTATTTAAATACAGCAAATATATCACACAATCTTTTATAGTAAAAGCATGCAATTTGCTATTAAGTTAACAATAAATTTTAAAATGTTGAGTACACTTTTCTGTAAATATTTCTGTAAATATCTCACTTTTCTCAAATTGTTTATCATTACTATCAATATTACTACTGAAGTTTTTATTTATTCTTGAGCTGCTTTTGCCTTATGAATAGTTCTATGGCCTGTGCTTTTCTGTATTGGTTTACTGTAGTGAAATTTTAGTTAATAACTTTGTGAGCACAATGTGACATAATGCTGCATAAAAAAAAAAAAAAAAAAAAAAAAAAAAAATCAGCCAACATTGTAAAACTAACAAAAAAGTAACATCTTAATTCTTTTAGCCTTCTGACAATGATATGTCTTTGACCTAGCTGCTTATGTAAATTGTTTTAAGAAAGATAAAATTAAACATTATATTTGTCTCACACAAAACACACATAAAAGGAATTCAGTTTCACTGTCTTGTCACTTTTATATTACCACATATGTTCTTATAAAACTTTTTAAATTATATAAACACACACGCATTCAAATACAGCTTACTGAGATATAAACTCAACACACATATTATATTCACATGAAATACCACTATTGACAGTGAAAAAAATTGCTTTGGATGGCAAATAGTATCTTGAGTTACAATCACTTAAAGTTACCAAAAAATGATTTTCGGAAGTTCTTGTTGCTGTTGTTGCTAATGCTCATTTGTCTGACTTATAGTAATCACAAGCCCACAGAATTCCTTGTAGCAAGGAGCACAAGTGTCGACTATTGTTGTCAACAGCTTTGAGCACCTTACAGGTGACAACGTGATTTAGCACAGTTCCGCCCCCAATTTTGTTGGAGAGCACCCCGAGGGAACGGGTCTGAGGATCTCTCACTCCTCTTCCACTTATCACCAACCTCTCGAGAGGAATTTTGGCTCATCGCATGCACGGACACTATTACATTTACAAACATCCATGCCTTCTCTGGATTCGAGCCCGGGCCCTTTGGCACGGCAGTCAGCGACGCTAACCACTACACTGGTAAGACGGCTGATTCTTGAGAAATGTTCTAAGGTTACCTCATACACAAAATGTTTCACACTCAGAGACTTCTGTAAATGTTCTAAGGTTACCTCAGACGCAAAATGTTTCACACTCAGATACTTCTGTAAACATTAGTTTAATATTTCCTGTTGCTTAACTCTCATTTAAAATACCCAGGAATAGTGACTTACGATTTTGGCTTGAAAGGACTTATGGACAGATTGTGTTGCACATAGAGTTTCAAGATGTTGACATTGAAGATATTTTTGCTATCTATGATATTGTAAGCTACATATATTAGTCTTGAGCTTAGAAGTTTCCAATGAGCCTATGGAATACTAGAGAACTATAAAAAATTAGTTCAACAAGGAAAAAATGCTAGAACTTTGTAAGCATTCCCTATTCAGTCTTTTCCTATTCATCATTTTGTCTATTTAATCTGTTTAATATTCTATTTATGTTTAATGACTTCCATTGCTTTTTAGGTTACGAAGTTGTACACAAAGTACTGGAGTAAATTTTAAGTAAGTTATCACCTGTGGTCCAAGAATAGATTAATCCACTTTACAATAATTGCTATGGGGAAAATAATTTTGCTTTACAAATTTTTTAAATGATAAATGGCTTTCAGAATCAAATTAAATTTGTGAATCAATTGTTAAGATTAACAAAAAGCAATTTTCTTGACACCCATGAACATTCATATAAAAAATAAATGGTTAACATCCAGCACTACTGACCAATCCCTAAACTATGCAAAAATAACCTATCTGTCGAATTCTAAATGTAAAGTTAGACAAATTTAATTTGAAAAACAAGACAAAAACATGTATTATAACAAGACACAAAATTTAATTTTATAAAAATATTCAGAGAATCATAGCTACCTGTGTGCCCTAATTTCTTTGGTATTGCACAGGAATGTAAGTAACGCATTTTTGTCGAGCAGAAGTCACTTGGAATGAAATGTTTAGAGCACACTCTTCCTGTTCTGTATAATTCTTCTGGAGATTTGTTATGTAGATCTCTATTGCAGGCAGCAGCCCACTGTTTTGACCTGTAAAAATAAAAAATAGTAACTTTATATTCTTTCATTCAATAAATTTATTTTTCATATTAGTAAAGATGTAGCATAGTTTAAATGAAATAAATTGATTCAGAACTGGAGTACACATTAGAATGCTAATCAAGTACTTATTACTTGTACAATAATTTTTTTAAATAGTCAAATCAAAAGTGACATCAGATATAGATGGCAAAAAAATTAAAATTACAGCTTGGCCACGAAGTTGTAACTGCAAAATAAATGAACAATGTATTATTGAGAACTTAAATTTTCTCTAAAAAGATATCACAGGGATATAATAATCAAATCTTAATAATTTTTATATTTAAATTAAAAACTCTTACCTAACAGGATCCTTAGGAAACCGGAAAAACCTTCTTCCTGGATGTTTCCAAGACGTCGTACCACAACAAAAACATCGATACCATGTTTTCGCAGATCCTTTCCTTTTCCTAAGCAAAAGGTATACATTAAATTAGTCTACCATTCAGCTTCTCCATTTAAATATTAATAAACTGTGACTATACACTGTATTACTGCCAAAATTTTACCGCAGCTTCTTCCATTGCAGGTGAATTCCACAAGCTCATATTTTAAAACTAAGTTTAAGGCAAAAAAGTATCATGATTTGTGAATAAAAACTGTTGAAACTTGGAATACAACAAAATAGAATGCATACAAAAATAGTGAGGTTGTTTGGTTGAAAAGATTGTAATCAGCATGGTTGTTGAAAGAATGGTTATGTGCACAGTAGTTTGACACTTTCTGAAAATTTGGTTACTTCTACTGAGATGGTTACAATAGTATACAAGTACCAAATTTGGCTTTGAATTGCAAATAAAGACAATCTCAATTATTTTAACAGTGTTATTTTCATTTTATTTATCTTTTTAGTTGCAATGAATTTTTCTCTTAGTAATGTAATAAATTTATTTTATAGCTTTATATTTAAAATATTTAAGACAAGTGTAATATCTTTAAAATTCAGAAATTCACTCAATTATCTTTTTAGATATCAAACATTTTTAAAATGACTCTCAACTTCCTTCAAGAGCCTTTGATGGTAACATTTGTAAACGCATTTTTCTTGGATAGCTTTTAAATTTCAAAAACCTTAGTATACATATAATAAGACTTGTGCCTGAATATCCTCCTTCAGTGCATCATAATACCAAGATCAGATCTATCCAATTCAGCCATTCTATGAGTCATGCTGGCACACTGAAATTTTCAGTGACTTGAAAGCAACATTAAAATCTTCTTTTAAATTTTGCAAGTGACTTACATATAACAATCTGATGAAAAAATATAATTCTTTTCAGTACCAAAAAACCGCATTAAAGTAAAAGAATTCTTTTCGATTCAGCATTGAAATAAACAAGTCAAATTTAAAACAAAAATAAAAAAATAAAGATATTATTGAAATTTAAAATGTTTTAAATCATTTTAGTGATCTCTTTCCCTTATATATATATACAGGGTGTTCAGGATAAATTTGACATATTTATAATTTATTATATTTTTTCGTAGGTTGGATGTACTGACGCACACTACTCATCATTTAAAAGTTTGGACCTTTCTTCATTCATATACAAGATGTCAGAAAGGATGGATGACTGGAACCCACCTGAATCATGTGCATCATGATGATTTGTGCTGGCCTTCAACATAAGGATATTATGACTGCTGCCCAATGCTCCCTGAACACAGTAAAAACAATCAGGCATGAACTAGACTTGCAATGGTGACTATGAGGATGTAGCAAGAAGAAAGATCCGTAGCAGATGATCTGATTGCGTTCTTACAGCAGAATTCCTTGCAAATCTGCAGGAACAGGTGTTGAAGAACCCTGAACCCTGGCATTGGAATTCGGGCTTTGTCACGTGAAATGAATGTTGCAGCCTCTACTATGAAGCTTGCACTCAATGAAGACCTTCGCTACTACTCATACAAGCGGATTTTCTTTTTCCTTACGAAATTGTCAAATTTATCCCAAACACCCTGTGTGTATATATATATATTATGTAACTTCTTCTCACTACATGATATAGTTTTATACAGTATAAAGTCCGTAATCCAGACTCGTCGGACTTCGGCAATTCCGGATTAAGGGTTTTTCCGGATTATAGATGATCAATTTAAATCTGGTAAGATGGCATGCAGAAATTATACAATTAAAAATATGAAACCGTAATTTATGAAATAAAGAGCAATTATGATCTAAAGGGTATCAAAATTTAGCAAAAAAAAAAAGCTTAATATTTATTTGTTTACTTTATTACGCATTTCTTTCAATGTAAGTTCTTTAAGTTGCTTCGTTTTTTGTGCTAAAAGCGCATGCGTAAAGCACACAAAAAAAAAGTTTGTGGCTTTGAGGTCCAGAATATAGATCATTCCGGATAACGAACATCCGGATTACAGATTTTGTACTGTACATCAATAAACAAATAATTATGAATTTTATAAATATACCTTTTATAATCAATGAGATCTTAATTATACCAATCAACTGCTGGCGCATATTTGGCTATTGACTCCTTAACCATCATTCCCCTTCTTTAAAATTTCATCAACTTTCAGCAGGTTGATACTGACCCTGTTGGGAACCTTTAATGTAAATGCATACTGCTTGAATTTCACACTGGGAACTACGATTTATGCATTAGTTTATCGCTCTACAGCACCCGAACGACCTCAATGCACCATTTCCTCACACATATTACGCTACAAAATTGGTTCCTTTCAATATGTTCTATCAACCTTTACATGTTTGCTAGATTAGAATCACCATTTAAAAATGAACTACTACATGACCTAGACAATAATTAACAATTTGAAGCTCATCTTCCTAGAATTTTCTATCAATATTATATTGAATTTAAATATGCAAATTTTATCATCATTCATTGAATATCTTGGAGAGGAACTCGATTGGGCTACGCCTTAATAATAAATAAATATTTAGTAGCCCATTCTCAAAATACTCTTCTGTTAAATGAAAAAAAAAAAAAATCATATTTCAGTTGGAATTCTCTTTTTCCCTATGCTATGTAGATTGAGATATTTCACTTTCTTCCCTATGCTATGTAGATTGAGATAATTATTCATAAGAATCTGCAAGAACGAAGCTTGTAGAAAATCGCATATTCTTTTGATCTGAAACAAATCATCATAACTTTTTGTCCAAGAGATCAATTTCACAAAAATTCTTCCTTTAAAAAAAAAAAAAAAAAAAAAAAAAGTTCCTCAATATTTCTCATATGCTTTTATGAATATATTTTCTTTATGACATAACAAAATATTATATTGCTTTCTTTCAGCAGCAGAGTGTATCATTAAGTTAATAGCTCATTTGTCTTATGGGCTTATCACATCTAGTGATGTGCGAAGTTGGAAGAAACTTTTCCGAGCACTCATGTAAATAAGAGGATTTCTAGTCAAACCCTTGGAAACTTCCTGTCTCCAGGGTTTTTGCTCAAAGGTTCTAAGACTCTGAAAGCTATGTCCTGATTACATGTAGAACATTTAATAACGCTGGCAAAAATGTCTCACTTGCAGCTTTGTCTTTATCAAAACCATAAAAAAGTAGGTTTTTGCCCAAAAGCTAGTTTTGCTTTAAGTCAACCAATCATATATCACAAAGCAAAGATTCCAGGAAATACCTAGCAGGTCTGATAACAATTTTATGTTTTGTTGGCTACCAAGTCAGCATTTTTTCTCAATAATCAGATATTTTACTAGATATACATTTGAGTTCCCAAAAAAGCAAACTATTAATTTCAAATAAAAACTTGTAAGGACAGATATATCACATACATAAGCGGAACTACTCTGATATGCGCCCTCAAGTCGCCAAATTTCTTGCCAAACATTTTTGGCGAAAAACTCCACTCTGCCATATTACTATCTAAAATTTTGTCTACATTTTGAACTTTAAGCCTAAAATGACTCCAAAAACGTGGATTTCGCACATGCAAAAACCACGTTTTGAACACACAATTTAAGCTAAAAATCCGAAACAAAAACAAAAAATTTAGATAGCAAAAACGTAAAGTTTCTAACCAAAAATATTTGACAAGAATCTATGTACACAGCAATATTTTTTAACTTAAAAAAATATCTACGAATGGCACAATCTAGGCAATGAACAAATCTATGAACTACGTACACCTCGCTTTAATACACTAACATAACAACAATAAATTTCAAAGAATACTATGTACAATGCATCCTGTTTCAACTTTAAAAAACATCTACAAATTGCACAATTTAGACACTATGCACTAATCAACAAAATAAACTAAAATAAATTTCAAACAATTCAAAAAACAACAATAACAACATAAATTCATACTAAAAAAACGATGAACATAACATTCTACAAAATAAGAACAAGTATAAAATAAAACGCACTTACCATGAATTAATGCTTCTTCAAACAGCAGAAATACCAGTTTCATACCGCCTTTAACATGTCGCCACATAATCACTATCGTATTTATATGACAGCCAGACACACTATCCAGAAAATTTATACTATGGTTTCCAAATAAATAAAATCACAAATCCCTACTTCTATCATGCAGAGCCACTAAAAATAATCTTCCAGACCCTCTTTCCACTCGTCCAAACACCCACTGGTCCCTCAAAAGGATGGCCACAATGATATTTCCTTTTGCCGAACTTCAATTCAACAACTTCTACCATTTTATCTTTCCCCCTATCTTCTCAGACACAGACACGAACCAACGAGCATGACGCGAACCAACGAACTCCACACAACACGCAATGGAGCCAAAAACCAGCGCAGAACACATATTGCCACATTTGGTGAAATTAGGGTGTATATCAGAGCTGTACCATATAATCCAATATACTTTCATTAATAAAACTACACCAATCCCACAAAGCATGTGCACCAAAATGACTTAGCTATGTCAGACGTCTTAATTTCAAACATTACAATAAAAATTCCCTCTAATGTCAACTTACTGTAGGAAAACCAATATCCAAACCTCAAACTTTGTTGAGAACCACATTCTTTACCCTCAACAACTTTTCTGCAAATCCACACAAATCCATCAGAAACATGATTTTTCTTCTGAATCTTCATATCAAACCTGCACTTCTCATTTGTCAAGTTCAGCTTCAAAAATCCCGTATCCCACAAAAACTAAAAAAATACTCTTCTGTCATCATAAAGACAACCATGAACAAATGCTTAATTAATAATTCCAACAAATACCTTCTCGAACTAGATCTAGCTTGAATACACTTTAAAACTTGTGGCTGATATATCTGCACAATTTCCTTCATGGAACTATATGCCATTATTCAACACATAACCAACTACCACGATGAAATACAAGCACATTTCTCACAAAACTTTCCACGTAAAAAAGGTTGCCGTACAAACAAAATCTTAAGTAAACCACCCAAACACAAAATATCGCCACATTTGGTGACCACATGTATCCTGCGCTTTATAAGACCATTTGTACCTAATTTAGTAGTTAAAAATGGAGAGGGGCCCTAAATTTAGCACAGGAGTAATAAAATCATCGTATTTTCCTAATTAAAACTGCATTCCGATTTAAACAATTCAGGAGATCAATACCAATAAGATCTTGCCAATAGACTTGCTTATTTACTCTACATTATAAACTACACACTTTTTTAAAACTATCCCTCCGATCTCTAAAAGCTTATGGTTTGATTACTGTCTAAGTTAGAATTACTTTCAAACAGCATCAAATTTTGCTTTCCTTGCTTAATACCTTTACAGATAATCATCATAATGCACCAATTGTTATTTAATACTGCTTATGTGACAGGAAACCATGTCTCAAATAAAAGCAATTATTTTAACAAGTATGGTAATATGGATATTGTGGAAATTTGTAACAGTGCGGATCAGTTTCTAAAGGATGCATTAATTTCTCCTTTCTGTTGTTTAATATAGAAAGTGTCAAGTAATTTATATCTCGAAAACTCACAAAAATATTCATTAGCAGAAATATTATTAAAAATGCACTTTACCTTTTAGTGCTCCTGACCAAAAAACATAAATAATTTGAGTATTTACCTTCTAATGCTGAAGGACAGGCTAACTATGGCTGTAATTTGATACACTTAGTTTTTCTTTATTTGGGGAGGAAAATATTTGGCAGGTGCTTCTAAAATAGCTTCAAAGGGTTTTTTACTCCAAGCTACAAATTTCTGCTACCCCATGAATTCCATTAAGGACGACTTAAAATGATATCTTGCTGTACCCTATGTTTCTTATTCCGTGATTCTGAAAAAAAAACCCTATCGCCATGCACTCTTCGACTGACTCATAATTTCATAACATGCCAATTAGATAACTCACAGTTATATTATAGTCTCGTAAGAAATTAATAGCATCATTTTCATTGTTTGGCAGTTCTCACAGACTACAATCAAACCATAAACTGTGAAGAAAATTTAGTTCTTAGAACTACAGCTTATAGGCATTCTTAAAACTTAGGCACATCATGTGGTTGTAAAAGCAATTAATTCGGGCTATAGTGTCAAAGTTAGCAATTATTCACTCTTTCTTTTCCCAGATTCATGCTTTTTGTCCGTTAACACTTAAATACCACAATTTGTCTTACAAATTTGATATTATAACTCAGAATCAAGGAAAAACGGGATTCTAATTTTACACATAATCGAAGGCAATCACTTCAAACTACTTACGATCCTAGATAGCAATTTTGAGGAATATTTTACAACTTAACATTAAACTTCCTTCAGTAATTGTAATTAATCTCCCATGTATTCTTAAAATAACTAGTGTAAGCAAATATTCTATGCAGTAAATTTTTGCCGGACGCGGATTTGTGGGACATGATTTTGTATACACGTTTTTCTTAATAGTCTCCATTTAATCTGTCCAGTAAAAGAAATTCAGTTACATGCAATATGGTGCAGAGCATCAGCTGGGTTGCATTAGTACTCTTTAATGACTGGTTTGAAAATTTATTCATTAAAAAATTCAAATATTACTTTGAAAAGCAAAACCTGAGCTTTCCTAATTCTCAATAATTCTCTAGGATCTCATTTGCACTGATTTCCTATTATCCTTGCAGATCCTAAAATGTATTTCTTCCTCTAATAATAAGATCGTCAAGATTCAGAAACAACTTAAAAACCTAAAAGATAAAAATATTTCGGTTGCATTTGCATTTGTTTGTGGTCATATAAGTGTTGGGAACAAAAGTTAAATGCGCTAAAAAATGTCGACGAGGAAAACTTTAACAATTTTTTTATATGCTAAAAATAGATTTTTTAATGATACTAATAGGCCAAAAGACTACATTTAGTGCTAAGTCAAATACCGAAAATCTGCCAACCTGAAATCCACCAACTCCTGATATCCACATTGCCTCTCAAACTATAAACATTCAGTTTATAGGTTCCGGAAACTGCAACATTGAGTACGAAATATCGAAGAAAAAATACTTACCGAATAATGACGTCATAATTATCAAATAATAAGAAATAATAACGGAAATACCAAATTATTGACATCATGATAAAAGTTTTTTTTTCCCTCTAATCTGCATCAATGTAAAAAAGCAGACGATTCACTCCACTTTTTTTTCTAGTTCACGATTCACATTGTTGTATTTTCTGAGCTTTGTTATTTCACAAGATTATTTAGTGCTGCTTTTTTTTTTTTTTTTTCCTATGTCAGCCCTTTTTAATACAATGACAGATAAGAAACACACTCATGATTTTACTGCTTGCAACATTGAAAAACGTAACCACATTGCATTGACAGTAATGCAAAAAGTGCAAGTTCTGCAGAAAATGGGGGCAGGTTCCGCTCCTCAGTTTATAGAAGAATTGTATGGAATTGCGACACGATTGTGTATGATATACGGAAAAATAAAGAAAAGCTGTTGAAATTTTACAGCAAAAGTGATTCTAACACCGGAATCAGAAATCTTTGCATGAGGCGAAATCGGCAACCTGGATGCTGAGTACATATAATACAATGAATAATATAATCAATTTATATATGTAATAATAATTTAATGTCTATAATAATTTAATTAAATGTATCTAATACACCTTATTTATTTTGCACTTTGAGACTGAATATTAAGATTTATCTTTTCTGTCCTGAAATCCGCACAACCACTGGTCCCAAGCTTTGCAGATTTCTGGACTTCTACTGTATTTGAATAAAGAATAACTGATTTATTACTCCCATAAACCCAGAACCAGTGCCAGAGCTCATATGGCCGCATTAGGACCGACAGAGACTGCAACAGGCGTTAAGATATCTAGCGCCGCTCTCAATAAGACTTAAGTATATGTGAGAATTTATTTATTCAGAACTTTGATAAGCCTTAAGTATGCGCAAGAAATAGATATAAGTATTATAAATAACTACAGTACAAAGTCCGTAATCCGGACTCGTCGGAACTTCGGCGATTCTGGATTAGGGGTTTTCCGGATTATAGATCATAAATTTAAATCTGGTAAAATGGTAACAGAAATTATACAATTAAAAATATGAAGCCGTAATTTATGAAATAAAAAGCAATTATGATCTAAAGAGCATCAAAATTTACAAAAAAAAAAAAAAAAAAAGCATAATATTTGTTTGTTTACTTCAGTAAACATTTTTTTCAATGTAAGTTGTTTAAGTTGCTTAGTTTTTTGTGCTAATACTTTCTCTTTAATTCTATAAACAGATATAATTTCTTGTTCAGTTCCACTGTTCAAGTCCTGTAATTGCTGTGTCGAGAATACCGACTAACTTGTCAATCAAATTTTTTTTCGTTTTAAATAACGTTCTCTGCTACTTTCTTCACTATCGGAAGCGTGCATGGGTAAATGCTTTACTGGCTTTATGCGCATGCCTAGCAGATGCGCGCATCAAACGCACATGCGTAAATGCATTCCGCGCATGTGTAAGTTTGTGGCTTTGAGGTCCGGATTACAGATCATTCCAAATAATGGACGTCCAGATTATGGACTTTGTACTGTAATACACTTAAAGCTTAACTGTCTCTGTGCACGATGGAAGCAAGATAAAATTTAACGGAACAACTTGTCATTAGTCTCCAAGCTCACGATGCATAGCCATATATGTATATAGTGAACGATAGTTAAATTTGATGATGATAGCCGCTAATTTTAAAGGTTTTAGGGATGACAAAACAAAGGTGAAATTTTCCAATTAACGGATTTTGTAAAGAAATGTGGAGAAGCGGTAATAAATGAAAATGATATAAAAGAAGTTTTTCATTGTGATGACAATGCTCCTCAATCAATTAATAAATGGCGAAATCTGTAGTATGGTTCTAGATCCAGAAGAAAGTGACAGAGAAGTTACTGAAAACGAAAATATTTCGATTGACAAGTTAGTCAGAATGCAGTTACAGGACTTCAACAATGTAACTAAACAAGATATTATGTCTGTCTGCAGAATAGGAGAGAGAAAGTATTAGCACAAAAAACGAAACAACTTACATTGAAAGAAATGTATAATAAGGTAAACAAATAAATATTAAGCCTTTTTTTTTTTGTAAACTTTGTTACCCTTTAGATCATAAATGATTCATTATTTCATAAAACACAATTTCACTTGTATAATTTTATAATTTCTACATGTCGTCTTACTAGATTTAAACAGATGATCTAATATCCGGAAAAATCCCAAATCCGGAATCGCCAAAGTCCTGACGAGTC
The DNA here is from genome assembly GCF_044657685.1 of Stegodyphus dumicola. NCBI lineage: Eukaryota > Metazoa > Arthropoda > Arachnida > Araneae > Eresidae > Stegodyphus > Stegodyphus dumicola. The sequence goes on from NC_140778.1 coordinate 116,206,151, forward strand.
TGGATTTTGGAATAAGCTATAAGAAGGTCAGGTATGAAAGTACAGTACAAAGTCCATAATCCGTACTCGTCGGGACTTCGATTCCGGATTAGGGGTTTTTCTGGATTTTCTGGACCATCAATTTAAATCTGGCAAGATTGCATGCAGAAATTATACTATTAAAAATATGAAACCATAATTTATGAAATAAAAAGCAATTATGATCTAAAGGGTATCAAATTTTACAAAAAAAGCTTAATATTTATTTGTTTACTTCAATAAACATTTCTTTCAACGCGCGCATGCTTAAACATATGTGCATAATGTATGCACATTCTCTACACGCATGCGTAAAGTTTGTGGCTTTGAGGTTCAGATTATAGATCATTCCAGATATTGGTTGATTGGACGTCTGGGTTACGTCCAATTGTACTGTATTGTTTAGTCGTGGAACTAAGAATTCATTAACTCAAATAAAGGAAGTTTAAGCTAAGAGATTTTCCCCTTCCATCAAAATGAGATTGTTATGTCATTACCACTTCTTCACAAACTATAAATTAGCCCAATTTCTTATTGGCCATGGAAATTTCAAAAGTTATCTGAGCAGATTTAAGTTGAGCCCAGAGTCCGTTTGTGATTGTAGCGTCGATGGCGAGGAGAATGTTGAACACGTGCTTCTTTTATGTCCTATATATGAGAGTGAAAGAAAAATCTTGAAACTGGGACTGAAAAATTTTATGGTACTTTTCCGTTTCGCCGGCGCAAATCTCGCCAAGCAGACTTTATTGGCGACAACATACAGTATACACATAAAAAAATATTTAAAAATATGTTAGTTCTAAGAATTCTTTTTAAAAAAGAAGGCATAAACATTTTAATATCGCTTAAAATTTTATAAAAAGCCAATAAATAAACACAACAAATTTGTAAAAAGACATTAATTTAAGAATTTACTATGCTTTCATGGTTCAACATCCTGATTCGCCGGTTCATATCACGTGATCCCAAGCGATCTCATGTCACGTAAACTACTCTACAAAAATCTAATGCTCTCAGTAATTATCTACATTAATTTCATGTTAAATCTTAATTTGGAACACACGTCTAAATGCAAGAAATATTTCAATTTCGTACGAATAACATACTCAGAAATTATGTAAAACTGCAGTGCTTTACTTCGCTAATGCATTCTCATTAGAATTGATGGATTTAACTCTTGACATTACCTTTTCTATATTTTCGGCTTCGGGTAAACGCTGTGATTGCATCCTAATTGACTTAATTGCCGAAAATTGCCTTAGACATAAAACTGAACTATCTGATAAAAATTCTATGTAATGATATGCCAGTATTGAAAGAAACAATCAATCTGATAAGAAAAAGCTGCGACTTGTTTTGAAAATGAGGCGTAAAAGGTTACCAGCGAGAACATTCCGTTTGGCATCGGTTGTACCATTATTGGCGACTTTATCGCTTGCGCCGGCAAAACGGAAAAGTACCAATTTTATTATTAACTGGCCTCCCAAATTTTACCAATTTATTTCTCAGAGAAATGCTTTAACAGTTTTTGTCAATTTATTGTAAAACTTTGTAATCCCTCTTAATTCTGTTCCAATTTTGTCTTCTGTTTATTTTGTATTGTGTTTCATACTTACTTTTGTAAGCCCCATGTGGTAATATGTGGTACATGGGGAACTTCTTGTGTTTCTTTTAATTAAAAAAAAAAAATTCTCTAGGATACAGTACTGAAGCCCTTCCAATACTGAAGCCAAATTTAGAGGTTTTATTCCTTTTACCAAAAACAACTTTTTTAACCCAACCAATGGATTAAGGAATCCATTCAAAGTAAATTAAATGTTCAAAAATATTCAACAAATTTACAAAATATTCAAAGTCTATTATCTCAGGCATGTTAACATCTCAGAAAATAAAGCATTAGAAGAAATAAAGCACAATACACTAACAACAGCATTTTGGAAGTATTTAAATACAGTCAAAAGTCGTTAATTCGGACACCCATAATCCGGACCTCAAAGCTAAAAACTTTCTGCGCATGTGCCGCGTTGACATTGTGCCGAGTTGACACATGCGCATAGGCGTTTACGCGTGCGCGTATGATGTTTACGCGCACGCGCATATGCGTGTGCGCAAGTGCAGAATACATTTTCTCGTGCGCGTTTAACGTATAACGGACGGTATAAGCTAAAATTATACAATTATCTATTTCAGTTAATGTTGATGCTTGCGTTATTCCTTAATCTTCGAATTGGATGCAGCTTATTATTTTTTGCAGACTGTAAGAGCAATTTTATAAAAGTAAACTTGAACTTTCGATTATGTCAATTTCCGATTCTGGAGCTCCCAAAGGATCTACAAAACGAAAGTATGTCTCGATGTCCGTCAAACAAAAAGTGGAATTGCTGCAAAAAATGGATAAAGACATGAAGAAGGTGACAGAGAGGTTAGTGAAAACGAAAAAATTTCGTTTGACAAGTTAGTCGGTATTCTCGGCACAGCAATTACGGGACTTGAACAGCGGAGCTTTTTAACTGAACAAGAAATTATGTCTGTTTATAGAATTAAAGAGAAAGTATTATCACATAAAACGAAACAACTTACATTGAAAGAAATGTTTAATAAAGTAAAGAAATAAATATTAAGCTTCTTTTTTTGTAAATTTTGATACCCTTTAGATCATATTTGTTCTTTATTTCCTAAAATACGGTTTCTTATTTTTAATTTTAGAATTTGTGCATGCCATCTTACGAGATTTAAACTGATGATCTATAATCCGGAAAAATCGATAATCCGGAATCGCCGAAGTCCCGACGAGTCCGGATTAACGACTTTTGACTGTATAAAACACTGCATGGAAATGATTAAATTTGCTTGGGAACAAGTGAATTCATCAATAATGAATGCTTACTGGCATCAGCACTGGCCAGAATTTATCAGTTTTATACGATTTCCATGAATTGAAAATGATGCCAAGGAAATTTTACAAACTGCAAAAGCAATAGTCAATGAAGAATTTTCAGACATAGAAAAAGGAGAAATCAATGATTTAATCAAGAATGATGAAAGTGAAATGATAAATGAAGAACGGAATGATTTTATACCAACTGATAGTCAAAGCAGCGATAGCGAAAAAGATAAAGAGTCTTTAGCCTACAAGAAGTTAAACAAATTGCTAAAAAAAGGTACAGAAATTGAATAATTTAGTACTGGAAACAGAAACAAATGAAAAAAAAAGGCCCACCAGTGTCCGAGTGGCAAAATTGCTGAACACTAAAAGTTCAGTCCGAAGTTCAAATCCCATGAATGGGCTGGATGCATTGATGTTTTCATGGTTTTCCCCATATGTAACATGGATCCGCACCAGTTTCCTTGGAAAGTCCTACACGAAGGCATCCCTCCCCTTAGGCAGATAGCCCTCATGGCTTTGCAATCATTAAATAAGCCAAACCAAACCCAAATGAAAAATGACAAATACATTTTATAAGAGGTATTTAAAAAATTTACACTCCTTACAAGGAAGCATTTAGTGAGCTGCATCGGACACCTTTTTCAAGCAAAAATCGGGCAAAGTGCAGAATCAGCCACTTATATGGCACGTATCAATGCATGGACAAAGTCGAGAGAGTGCGCAATGCCAAGTTTGTGCAATTCTCTGATTTTTTTAAGTGAAAATAGGTCGATGTGTACATTGGTACCGAATTTGTTACTTTTTATTTATAATAATATTTAAGTTTGTATAAATTACATACACTTTCTTAATCTGAAAACTGCCTCTTAATCTTACATACACTTTCTTAATTTCTTATCCATTTATTCACAGAAAGCTATTTTGGGGGGATGTCTTGCACGCAATGTATTCATGATGTAACCAAGCATTCAGAGAGGGTTTATTGTATTAGTAGAATATTTGAGGATACTGTTTGCTTATCAGGGATAGGTCCAGAAATGTATATCTGTATGTATGTGCAGATGTGTTTATGTATGTATCTGTATGTACAGACATATATACGCACATACATACACTTCTGAATATGGTCCTGAAATCTTCATTAATTAATTACATAATCACACAAAGCCACGCATTTACACACAACTCGTGAACATAACAAGCAACCGGCGCATTAGCGGGATTCGAACTTCGGACAGAACTACCAGTGCTCACACACTTTACCGCCAGGCCGCTGCTGAAATCTTCATTAATTAATTACATAATCACACAAAGCCACGCATTTACACACAACTCGTGAACATAACAAGCAACCGGCGCATTAGCGGGATTCGAACTTCGGACAGAACTACCAGTGCTCACACACTTTACCGCCAGGCCGCTGCTGAAATCTTCATTAATTAATTACATAATCACACAAAGCCACGCATTTACACACAACTCGTGAACATAACAAGCAACCGGTGCATTAGCGGGATTCGAACTTCGGACAGAACTACCAGTGCTCACACACTTTACCGCCAGGCCGCTGCTGAAATCTTCATTAATTAATTACATAATCACACAAAGCCACGCATTTACACACAACTCGTGAACATAACAACCAACCCAATTATTCTACACTTATATAATAATTCTATAATTATTCACATTATTTAAGAGATATGATTCATTAGTGTAATTGTACTGGCTCGTATACACACGAGGAAAACCACGAAATTTCCAATGCAGCCAGGGCAATATGAAAGACAAAAAAATGTAACAAATAACCAACAATTAAAGGTTACCAATAATAGTGTACAACAGAGATGTATACCTCTCGCCAACTGAAAACAATTGTTAAATTCAATGGAAATGAATTTTCAAAATCAACAGACATGCGGTCTTTAAATTTTGTACATCCGAACTGTCTTCTCTCTTAAGCAGCAATATGACAAAACATTTAAAAGAAGAGCATATCTTTAGAATTTCCGATAGACAGTCTTGCGCCGAACAGTGTTGCCATTGCTCGCTTAGAAATCGTCGAGTTTCTTAATCAAAAACACATAAATGCTTTACAAAATGTTAAATAGTTAATAAAACAAATTACAAATTTGAGCTTTCAGATGCCCATATTCGGGTGGTGACGTACATATTCAAAATTTCATAGCTGTAGGTACCGTTGTTTTATCACAGTATCTGCATAAATGTTATGTACGTTAAACATACGTATATTTATGCTGAATCTTTACTATTAAATATCTTTAAATATAACACACAGCGATAATATTCGGTAGAAACAGTTCAACGCAAAATGCGAAAACGAAATTAATAGCCCTTCTGGGCTAACGCGCTTTGGGATAAAAACGCAAAAATAGAACATAACAGCTTTCATTGTCAGTGCTTAAAAAAAAAAAAAAAAAAAAAAAAAAACACTAGGCCTTATTTAATTTAATAAAATCAAAAAGTTGAGCAAGTTGCATATATTTGAGAGGATAAATATGCCACGAAACCTTCAAAATCATTTTTAGTTCATCACGCACGCATATCTGAACACAAAAATAACAATACCTATTATTCTTCTGCATCTCTGTTTAAAAATGTTTTAAAAAAACATATGTACCGAAAAACATTTATTTGTAAAGTAAAATATTTTTTTTCGAAAATATTTTAAATAAATTTAAAAAAGAAGATTTTTCGTGATCATATTTTGCCGCGGTTAAGCCCGTGCAGCTGTCTGTCTGTCTGTCAGGTACTGAAAAAAATCAGTACCTCGGTACTTACGTGAAAACGTGGTTTGGACTTTGCCAAAGCTAAGTTTACTTTTAATCTATTTTCATCCATTACATTTTTTAATATTATTTTTCACTTAAAATTTGTTTTAATACTTTGTTTTCATAGATACATATCATTACTATTATTTTTATTTTCCTTTTTTTTTTTTGTAACAGTACTTTCTAGTTTGAACTTTTCACTTCTCTATCTTCCTATAATGAACTAATATTGTTTAATTAAATTTATAATTACTTTTCATCTTTATTAAACTTTTTTATTTCTGATAGTTTTGACATTTGCATAATTACCAAGTTTCTGAAATTTCTAACAATAAATTTCATTAAACTATTTCTGTCACTGTACTGACTTTTTTGAATATGGCTTCTTTGCATGAAAAACTGAAATATTTCTGTTTAATTACTGACATGCATTTAATTAATACAGAGGCAGCTGCACTCGAGTTTGCCACCGATGCTGGACTTCTTCCCAGAGAGGATGAGGCACCACCTTGCCCCAAGTGCCAGGCACCGATGAGAAGCAACAAGAGAAAGGAATCAAAGCTCGGATGGCGTTGGGTCTGCAGCCTGAGAAATCGCAACAACTGCTCTGGCATGATTAACCCCATTGAAAATACATTTTTTGAGGGTACAAAAATCCCAATAAGGGAAGCTTTAGTCATAACTGTGTACTTTGTTCTAGATCACAGTTTCAGTTACATAAATCAGCAGCTAAAGCTATGGAGGGAAAAGCAAAAATTACCAGTAATTGCAAATGAGACTATTGTTGACTTTTTTTATCATATTGTCGTGAGGTATGTGAAATTTTTGCCTCTCATCATAGCAGAATGTTAGGTGGTAAAGGAAAATCTATATTAATTGATGAAACATTTTTGACCCGCCGCAAGTACAACCGCGGCAGGGTAACCAAAAATATGACCATCGTAGTTTTAGGCATCTACTGTCGAGAAGACAAAGAAGGATTATTTTTCAAGGTTAAAGGAAAAAGCAAAAGGCATTTGTGGCCTTACATTAAACGTCATGTTCACCCAGAAACCACCTTCATATACACTGACTCTGCTCCACAATATAAAAGGATAGAAAATTTATTTCCGGCAGCAACACATAAAACTACCAATCACAAGAAAGGTAAATATGTGTCTTTTTTTTAATGAGTGACATTTTTTTTCCATCCTTAACATTCATTAATCCTTTATTTACAGGCGTATTCGTAGATCCCGATGATAAACAGAACACTATAAATGATCTTGAGGGTGAAAACAAACTTTTTAAGAGGTCTATAAAGAGCAAGAGAACAGATGATATTTGCACGCAGTACATGGCTGTACATTATTACAGGCGGTTCCGCTTGAAGCCCTTTACTTACGATGGAGAAAGACTTGCTCAGTTTCTACAGGACATTAAAGCTGTGTATCCAGGCCATGGAAAAGTCGGCCTTGAACTTAAAATGTTGGACGAACCAACATCAGAAAGCGAAGGAATTGAGGACCTGATGCCTCCAAAGAAATCAGCCCGACAAGATGATGATATACCATTCATTCAGGAAGATGATGATAAATGGGGTAAAAGCAACAAATATAACTTTATTTTTGACATAATTTATTTATTTACATATATATACATACAAAAATTGCATTTAAATATTAAATTGCATACCATTATAATCTATGTGCTTATTTTTCAGAGTAAGGGAACACAGACCAAGTTTTAAAACTGGAATAAATGATAAGAAAAGCATACAAGTAAATTGTTTATTATAATTTGTGTAAATGTTCAGATGGTCCACAAATTTTGATTTAATACCTTTTTGTTTTTCACTACATGAAATTGTTATTTTTTATTTCCTTTTAGAATTCAACCAAAAAACAGAGCCCAGAAAACAAAAGGATGGAAATGTTGCGAAAATGTAGCATATCTTTTACAGAAAGAGGTAAATGTGTATTTCAGTTATTCTCAACTTTTATTTTGACGTGAGAGCTATTCTTTATATATTTTGTTATTCCTTCATTAAAATAAACTTTCTTTCACAGCTGCAGATCCAAAATGTCATGAAATACTATGACAGAGGTAAGACAAAATTTTAACCATTCACAGCTTATGTTTCAAATTAGTGCTTCACTTTATTTTAATACTACTCCTTCAGTAAAAGCAACTGTAAAATTTATTTAGTTATTATTAGTATAAGTTTACCTACTTATTTTTCAGTAAAAAAAACTTTATTGCAAATTAGGTAATCCAAAAAAATAAATAAAAGAAAGAAGAAAACTAATTTTGACAGATAAATTGACAAACATAGAGGTGAGTTGATTAATTTAAAGGTTTCCAGCCTACTTCTTACCAGAAAACATTTTATTGTTAAGGATAATTTATCACCCCTTTCAGGTAAAGAATATTGCAGAAATGAGAAATGAATCATGGAAAGAAATGAATCTTCAGTCAGAAAATATACAGGTGAATTCATTACTTTTAATGTTTCCAGCCTGTTTATTTTAATTATGTATTTTCATACTACGTTTAGTATTTTAATTTTACCGTTTATTTATTATTTTAAATATAAGGATTCAATCTTACATTATTAACTTCTTAAACTTGCCACCCTTTTGTGGTAATTGTGTATTTTTGTACTATGTTCAATTATTATTTTCTAGTTAAAAAGAGTATGTAGTTAACAAAAGATTAAAACTAAACAACAGAAAGAACACTTTTAGAAAAAATATTAAAACATTTAATAAAAGTGTTTATATATAAGCTAACTTATGTTTTCATTATCGTAACCTTGTTTAGTTATCTTGTATTATGAATATGCATAATATGGATATTTTGTTTAGGGACTTCAAAAATAACATTTTGCTGCCACTTAGACGAGGGAAGAAGCAGATGGAGAAATCAACTCTGATGACAAACCCAGTACCTGGGGGTATAGCCAGGTTTTTCTTTCAAGAAACACATCCGAGTTGAAACGACTGATGCGGGCCACACCTGAAAGCGAAGGAACTGAGCAACTGCTGCCACCGCAGGAAATCTCGACGATCATGAAATTTAAAATCTTGTTTACTTATCTTGTATTTTGAATATGCATAATATGGATATTTTGTTTAGGGACTTCAAAAATAACATTTTGCTGCCACTTAGACGAGGGAAGAAGCAGATGGAGAAATCAACTCGGATGACAAACCCAGTACCTGGGGGTATAGCCAGGTTTTTCTTTCAAGAAACACATCCGAGTTGAAACGACTGATGCGGGCCACACCTGAAAGCGAAGGAACTGAGCAACTGCTGCCACCACAGGAAATCTCGACGATCGTGAAATTTAAAATCTTGTTTACTTATCTTGTATTTTGAATATGCATAATATGGATATTTTGTTTAGGGACTTCAAAAATAATATTTTGCTGCCACTTAGACGAGGGAAGAAGCAGATGGAGAAATCAACTCTGATGACAAACCCAGTACCTGGGGGTATAGCCAGGTTTTTCTTTCAAGAAACACATCCGAGTTGAAACGACTGATGCGGGCCACACCTGAAAGCGAAGGAACTGAGCAACTGCTGCCACCACAGGAAATCTCGACGATCATGAAATTTAAAATCTTGTTTATTTATCTTGTATTCTGCATATATAACATGGATATTTTCTCTACAAAAAACTCCAAATAGTGAACTGCCAAGTAATACTGCTGAAAACTGCAAAATGTGGTGCTGAATGGTAAGTAATATAAAATATATGTGTACACATTAAAATTAGAGGATTATGGCTCCTGGCGAAACCTCGTAAAAAAAAAATGCATCAGGATTCCTACCTCCTAGTCTTACACGTACTAGCTTAAAAATTGGGATTATTTGTAACTATTTTGTTTCACTAATATCATTAATCACATTTCTTACTGTTTCTATTTTTTTTATCAAATTTAGATTTAATTAAAAATCACTTTAACCTGCATGTAACGTCATGTAATGTGAAAATAGTGCCTATTTTTTAAATGAAATTATATGATAATACCCGCATAAATATTTTTTATAAATAATTGATTTAAATATAATTATAAAAACTAATTTACAAAATTTGGTAATGCTTCAATTAAAATGAATAGTCAAAAAGCAGAAGAAAAGATTTTTCTTTTTTTAAGTACGTGTAAGTCTTAAGGTGATGTGGAAATGGAATCATTTCTAATTTCAAAATGCAAAATGCTTGTAAAAATTGTTCTTTTTCAGATCTGATGAACAGGCCTCGATCTATAAGAGTGGAGTTCAGTGAAACGAAGTATTGGATTTTAACAAGGAAGGAATCTATAACAGTTTTTCTTGTGAAAAAATGAAATTTTATAAGTTATCAGCAGAGTCATAGTTACTGTTTTCAGCGCCCAGGGAAAACTGAAGATTTTGTGCCCCTCCCGACTACTGGCCAAAAATGGAAAACATTCAACTAAAAATTCGTAACATCATTTTGGCTTCCCTTGGATGATGTGCCCACGGACATATGCCCCCTTTCTAGCCCTGGTTATCATATACACAGTTTCTTGTGAACTTGTTGACTGTGAGAACCTGGATACATATTTTCTTGCAAAACTGTGAGAAACTAGATAAAAATTTTCTTGTGAAAAGATGAAATTGTGAGAACCTGGATAAAAATATTCTTGTGAAAAGGTGAAACTGTGAGAACCTGGATAAAAATTTTCTTGTGAAAAAGTGAAATTTTTATATAAATATAAATAACATAATTTAAGAAGACAAAGATTGTACAAGCAATGTCATCTAGGGGTAAGTACCTTCATTTTGCAATATATGTTTACATTGATAAATTAAAAAATATGAAATTCTAGCATATTGAAACATAAGTTAAGAAATATTTGTTTAAATTTATTAATTAAAAAAGGTGAAATTCTTACATATTGAAACAAAAGTTAAGAAATATATGTTTAAATTGATTAATTGAAAGAGTTGAAATTCTTGCATATTGAAAAATAAGTTAAGAAATGTATGTTTAAATTGATTTATTAAAAAAAAGTTGAAATTCTAACACAGGGAAAAATAGAAAATATAAGTTCAAATTGATTAATTAATAAAAAAAAAATGAGTGCTATATACTGAAAAATAAGTTTCTTAAAAAGAACTTACCATATATTACAAATACCTTAATAAATGTTCTAATTTTTCATTTCTCATCCATATATATCACGTTTAACTATCATACACTTACCTGCATAACATAATTAATTTAAATATAAATTCATTATTAATTTAAATGCCAAATAATATAATGCCGAAATTACATGCAAGTCAAATTTTTAGGCTGGAAGCTTTCTTTTAAATCGATTGTTTACAGTTTGAGCGTAAGTACTTCTTCGCCCTATAGCGTTTCATGCAAAACATTTCACTCGTTAAAGTACGCGTTAATTAAAATTTCTTGTTCTATTACTTTAGACTGAATTACAATTAGTAAGTTATCATATCATGCTTAGTAATATAACATTAACTATGTTGTACAACATTGAAGAAATAGGGAATGTCAGGCGTCATCATGTCAACATGAACAAGGTTAAGTTCAATTTTTCCTTTTGGCAGTTCAGAATTGTTTTCCCTGTCCACTTCCCTCGGATAGGGAAAACAATATTTGGCCGCCATCTTGGATTTCGAAATGAGCTTTTTGGCGCATTTCTGAAATCCAAGATGGCGGCCAAAAACTCGCCAAATTCAGCCAAGAGCCGGGTATCCGAAATGAGCCCACATTTTATACCCTCTGCCACAAACTCAGGTAATTAAAAAAAGAGAAAAAATTAATTTTTCATGGAGAAATTCTATTTCAACATATGGCCACCCCATGTTCTTTCGAAGCTGGCTACGCCAGTGAGCAACATTCAAACTCAATACATCAATTTATAAGTTTAATGATACATACCGAAATTCAGAAATCAAGCTTACTTGGGAGGTGGTGAACAATTACGGGAAGTGTCGCTTTCACTACTTGTTGACTGATCCATTCGGCAGTTTAATTTCATTTGCGACGATACGTCGTGGGAAAAAATGGCGTCATACAAGTTTGGATTTCTTGACCAAGCCCATTGTCTCAATGATTAATAACCTGACAAGGTAGACCAAGGAACCTCCATGAGGTAGACATATGTCTTGCTTTGCACCCGCTAAGTCTTTCTGCACCGATGGGCGAAAAAAATCACGATCGTCTCAATTTTAACCGAAATCCTTTCGGGTTGTCGTAGGTAAGGCTCCTATAGGCTCTAGAGGAGCCTTAACAATTCCATATTTCTTCCATTCATTTATTATCTTCTTTATAGAAGCACGGTCTTCGGCATTGGTTTTATACGACTTCATGCAAATAGGCTTACTCCCTTCAATTTCTTTAATATCCATTTTTGTTAAGTTTCTACACCCTAATTCCTCCATATTTAATGCAAAACAATCTCGATACTCATTTATCAAATGTAAAAAACTTCCTGTTTTCTTTCTGGCGTTTCTTTCTGGTTATTAACTTTAATTTCTTCTAAAGTAATCAGTCTCCTAAACTTCTTAATTTCATTTATTATCAGTATTTCCTTTTGACTTGAATTTTCAGTTTTCTGATCTGAACTTGGTTCAACTAATTCTGCTACTTCCGCTCTACCGATACATTGATTCTCTTTCAAAATTAGTTTTCGATCGCTGTAGTTAGTGACTGGTATCACTGTTTCTCCCTGTATTACTTCCAATAATGAGCCTAACTCATTTTCCGATCCACTTATTAAAACATAACCGTTATTTATTTCATCAGTTTTAACTTTCACGAAATTAACCGTATTACTTTCGATTTGAGTTTCTTGGGAAGCCTTCAGTTTAATTCGAGGAGTGTTGCTATCATTTTGCAACTGTGAAAATGGGCAGTCATTAGCATAGCGTATGTGCAAGGTATTACCGTTGCTACTTTGGTAGACGGTTGCACGGATTTTTGGCGATTTACGTTGGCGCGATTTCTACAAACGTCAGCCATCTTGAAAAACGCTGTTTTTACGCATAGTAAAGTATTCGAAACTTAAAAAAAAAAAAAAAAAAAAATATCGTTAGAAATAATGGATTAATTTTTTTGTTGAAAATGTCGTTTTTTAAGATGGCAGACAAGTGTAAATAAATAAATTTACTATGAGTATAAAATACTAAAGTAAGGTTATTATTACTTTCATATAGCAAAGAAGAGAATAAAAACACCGCTATAAAAACATTGTGCCAACGTTTAATTAGATTAAAATATTACTGAAATTGAATATCGAAATAAAAAACATCATCCAACATTTAAAAGAATTAGAATATTATTAAATTTAAATACTTTAAAATACGTTATATAGAATATAATATATATATATATATATATATATATATATATTATATAGAATAAATACATTTACTACGAGTATAAAATACTAAAGAAAGGTTAAATTATTACTTTCATATAGCATAGAAATAGAATAAAAATACCACTATAAAAACATTGCGCCAACGTTTAATTGGATTAAAATATTACGCAAATTGAATATCGAATTAAAAACCATCATACCAACGTTTAAAAGAATTAAAATATTACTTAAATTAAATACTTTAAAATAAGTAAATAAGAACGCTTCGTACACTAGAGCTAAAATGACAGCAATTAGTTTATTGTTGGTAAAAAAGGAGGAATGTCTAATAATTTTCTTACAGTTACAACGGTTATTTCTTCCAACATGACCACAATATCATATACGGCCGTCTCAGAATCGGATCTTCTAACGGTCTTCATCTGTGATCTACATTTTCGCTCTTCATTGAAGAAACAATTAGCGACGTTTCCTTCAAAAATTTAAAATAAATTTCCTCTGACCCTTGTAAGAATTTATAAATAAATCTTTGGCGGCGAAAATAAGGTCTCAAAGGACAATTTTTTTATTCCGAAACCAAAAATTCTTGGTACTTATCAAAAACAACATTCATCTTTGAAGGAGACATTTTTGAAGGAATTCGAAGATATGAATTAAATTTTAAAATAGCGCGGTAATGCACAAATTTTCAGCAACCTATCAGGGAGCTGATTACAGCTCATTAATGCACAAATATTCTAAAACCAATCAGAGAGCTGATTACATCACGCCTAGAATTAAAATTATTTAAATAATCATACATAATAAAATCATTTTAAAAAAGAAATGCAAAATTAAATTGTATTTTAATATTTAACAGCCATAAATAATGTTTAAAACATTAGATTAAATTTATAGATACTAAAACCAATTACTTTTAAAGTAAGGTGACGTCAATGATTACATCATCCACAGCATAAAATTTCATAAAATATGATAAAGAATAAAATTTTTATTTCAAATAAAAATGAAAAAATTAAATTGATTTTTAATATTTAGAAGCCATAAATAATATTTAAAACACGGAATTTATGCATAATAACACGCATTATTTTTTAAATAAAATGTCAACAAAGTATGGGTTACCATAAATAACTTATCCAGCAATGGGTTTACCATAAGTCGTATTACTCGCCAAAGGAAAAATTGCCAAAAACTCGCCAAAATCCGTGCAACCGTCTACCAAAGTAGCACCGTATTACCTATCTTGGCGTATACAATATGCGGTAAATCAATCCAACTAATAAGTCGCATGGTTGCGTTTCATCTCCTACAATTAGAACTGTAATGTCCTTTCCTTCCACATTATCAATCTCTAAGTTAACAGTTACTTTTCCCAATGTTCTAGCGGCTGGTTTATTCTGGTTCCCAAAGCCAAACAATTCTTCCACATCAGGTTTTACAATAAGATTCAGTCTCTTAGCCGCAGACTGTTTCAATAAACACGAACTAGAACCCGTATCTATGATTGCAGTAATTTCTTCTCCATTATTGATGCGAGCATACTTTAAATATACAGCTGGTGAAACACCTGAATTCTGGTCCACGGATAAATTATTTTTAACATTTGTCAAGTCTGGATTCTTAGACGTACACCTTTCAAAAGTATAACCCTTTTCATTACATTTCCTACAAATAATTTCTCTTTTAGGCTGAGGACAATCCGTCGCTATATGTCCATAATCATCACAATTGAAGCATTTCGGCTCAGCCTTTTCATTGCGGATGCCAGAATTATATTCCCTTTTCCTTTCGTCTGTTTTATAAAATTTATCTCTCAGATTGTATTTATTATCAAAACTGTTTTTAAAACCCACTTTAAAATTACCATCTGTCTGCATGGAATCTTTAACATTTCTTTGTCTTGAATACTGATTATAGGATCCTTCATAAAATTTAGAACCAGATTTGGGCTTAAAATTATGCCTAAAAGTTTTATTTTCTACTCGAAGTACTTTTATCCCTGCACGAATATTTTCATATTCATCTAGTTTTTCAGCCAACTCTTCAGGATTAATGAATTTAGACCAATCATCAATGAAATGGTCTCGGATAGCAGCGGGGACCCTCTTCTTTAATTGATCAGTAATAATAAGTTGTTTTAAAGAGTCAAAATCTGTTACATTTAATCCAGCAAGCCACTCTTCAAAATAATTTTTTAATTCAAACGTGAAGTCCTTCCACGTATTACTCAACGTTTTAATATGATCAACGAACTTTTGCCGAAACCGTTCAGGGCTTAACTTAAATTTCCTTAGTAGCAGTTGTTTAACGTGCTTATAGTCGTTAGCTTTCTCTTCTGATTCACGGGCAATTAATTGAGTTATTTCATAAGGCAATAGACCCAACAGCTGAGAAACCCAGTTTTGTTCTTCTAACCCAATACATCGTGCCTGTCTTTCAAATAAAACTAAATAAAAACTTATATCACCTTCATTCAAATCATACTTATGCATTAATTTACTCATATCGCAAATATTACTAACATTAGAAGGAACAGAATCATTTACATTACTACTTCTGATTTCCGCTTCTATTTTCAATTTTTCAAGTTCAAAAGTTCTTTGCTTATCTTTTTCTATAATTTCCATTTCAAATGCTCTTTGCTTATCTTTTTCTTTTTCTAAAATTTCTAACTTTTCTCTGTCTAAACGATCATTCATAATTCTATCTAGCATTTGTTTAGTAAAGTCTTCGTTATAATTCTTACTATTCAAAATCATATCTCTTAAGCCTACAATTTTAATATCAGAAGGGACATCTACATCAAGTTCCAAAGCAAGTTCTTTTAAATCACATTTTTTGCCTCTTGCCAAATAAGCCATCTTAGACTTCAATTTTCAAATACTAATACAATAATTATACTTAAGTTCTTTCCGTTTAATACTTAGACATAACATAAACAGTTTATAAATTCACGTACCTTTCTACTTTCAGTTTTGGCGAGCTTCCGCATTCAGTTTAGGCTTAGCGTACGTTAAGGCAATACGTTGTTAAATCTAGATAATAATTCTAGTTTATCCCACTTCTGAAATGTTAGCATTTAATTAGTTCCTTTATTATAAACACATTCCGTCAAACATTAATTGTTAAATACTTGCTTTAGGCACAGCTTTAGTATAGCCCACCCGGAATTTTAAACAAAAAAATATCGCCAAAAGCGGCGATAAATGATATGATCTGGTAACCCATACTATTCGCCAAACGCAATGTAAACAAGGAGCGAGCTACAATTCTGCAAATCGGAACCCGGAAGTGTGTTGTACGTCATCACCGGAAGTGTACTACGTCATCGTTACATTATCTTTGCTGACCAATGGCATACGAGCAGGGTTAATATAGTTCTAACAGTGGATGCCCTACTCTTTGATTTATCACTGCTTGGCAATTACAAGAGGTAAATAATATCGTAAATAAGCACAGTAGTTATCGGTAAAAATTTGCTATCGCTATTATATGGTATGCACTTGAACTTTAAGGATATAGGAAAACTATACATCTTCAGTGTTTTTCAGGCAGAACATTTTTAAATTCACAGATATTGTTCTTAGTTTGTAAACATTCCCTATTACATATAATTCACAATGTTTGACAGAAAATTTACATATGATATTACTCTGTGACTTATATTGAATTAAATTATTATAATTTGAATACTGTTGTTATTGTATTGCTACGCATCTACTTGCACTCTAAGCGAAATAACTAACAGTAAGAAAAAGTAATTAAACGGCATCGAAAAACATTTTGGGTCATAGTACATTTCATATTTTGGTTATTAGCAAAATAATTATTTCTCATTAACTGATGTAATGAATGAAAAGGAATAGAAAATCGAGGTAATTCTTAACAATATTTATATACCACATGTACGAACTGCTGGGACAATAATATTTGACTTTTATTTTTATGGGTTAAAACTACCAGAAATTAAGAAATATTATTTAATTTTTCATAGAAAACGTACTGTTTTGCAAAAACTTATACACATCTTCAAGTTGATTCTGTTGATATTTTCATTAGATCTCATCAAAGAGTTTCATATTTTTCTATCAGAATGTTTTAAAAATAATTTTTTCATTATAAAATGTCTATATACATCTAGGTTCAGCAAAGAATTTTGTGTAGCTGGTACTCTTTTCATTTACACTTGGGATCTTTTGTATTCCAAACTTTTGTATACTGTAGTTCTAAATTTGATTTACTTTGAAGTAATTATCTCACAATCTTGTGCATTTATTGAATTATAATAAAATTACTGTATTATTATTTCAGTTACATTTTAATTACTATTTTCATTCTGGGATATACAGTCTCAAACCTTATCTAGTGGTGCAGTGTTCCAGATTTAGAAAACATTTTGAACAAAAGAATGTAATCTGTCACTGAATAACAAATTTTCTAAAATTCCAGTCTTATCATTTCATCCTTTCCTCTATATTCTAATTTATATTAATAACTTCTTACAATCCAAGGTACCCTTCTAATGTTTTAATGTGATGCTATACTGTAGGCTGTTTTTATATTTCAAATAAACTAATTTTCCTGTAATTCTATCTATTCTCTTATTATATTTTGTATTATCTTGATTCAGATTTACTAATTTGATTATATAATTTTATATTACTAGTCACAATACTAACAGTTTTGGCTCATATAATTAGAGTTTTTTAATTCTTTCCAGACATTGTTTAAATTTTCATTGTATAACTGAAAAACTGTAATACTAAAAGTAAATAAAGGAAGAAACTAAAGCATATTTCATGCATCTTCTTCTTCTCCCTCTTTTGTAATTCATGCAGTGTATATATTTCTCATTGACTGTTCATTATTTTTATAATTTGCATGTATTGATATGCATATTTTCGTATATTTTGCATTGTTACCCATTTCATTCTGATATTCTGTTTATTTATTACATCAATCAATGTAAATTTAATTGTTTTGTCAAAATTTAGTTATTGTTTATTAACTCCCAGTAAATTTAATGTGAAACAGAGTTTCTTTGAGTACTTTTCTCTAGTGCTGTAAATATTTACACATAGATGTCTGTTTCTATACTTCTTTAAGGATTTTGATTTTCCATTAAAAACAAGAATCAAAATTCAATTTTATAAAGCTAATTACTACAATTAAAATATTTGTTGCAAATAAATGCATTTAAAATTTTAAAATACTTAAAAACAGTTTAAGTAACTACAGTTTTAAGTTTGCTTGTTGGAATTTCAAATAAAAATACAATTAATTTGAATATTTTTATGCTAACTTAATTAAAGAGTTTAAAGCATTCAATATAGTATTACATTAAAAATTCTGCATTATTTAATTTCATCGAGAACACAATGAACCTTCATTACAATATTTCAGTTCATTCAATATTTTCAGAAATGTGCTTGTCCTAAAATTGAAAATATTTTAAGAAAAACATTAAAAATTGACTGATGGCTATTTTATTCATATTTCCCTAATTACTTATTTTATGAAGCTGTATTTGTTAGTCAATTTATGGCAAAGCGCATGAAGGCTATCTGCTTAAGAGGAATCTTTCCTCCGTGAAAGATTATGTAACATTCATATTCACTGTGCACATAGGAAAAATTATGAAGACAAATTGTGCGCCAATAGTCTAACCTGGGTTGAATTACAAACTCTTAGAGATTAATTTCGGGGTTCTTACTTTAAAGATAATTTCTGTACTAAAATTGTTGAGAACATGGGGGTTATTTAAATGTGCAGCTGTTATAAAGTAACACTTATGTAATAAAATAGTAAAATATATCTTTGAGATTCTTGTAAGAGATAAAGTTCATTATTATTATTCTTAATGGAGGATTTTGTTAAATTTTAGTTAGAATCATTAATATGCATGAATCACATATATGCAGAAACCACACAAAATTTCATTTTCTTTCTGAATTTTGAATTAAAATTATGAACAGATTTTATTTGTTTAACAACTAGTGAAGAACCTTTGGTGAGTTTACAAAAATTATGCATTTTCTATATTAAGGTCTGATTAATAGATTTTTATCTTTTTTATATACTATGAGAAGTATAGACATAATTATTTCTTAAACCTGTTCATGACTTTATCCATGAAACAAATCTATGATAATATTAGGGTGTTTTTTTATTTTTTTTTTTTTTTTTATTTACTAAAATTTTATATATCAGATACCTAAAGATGAAAAATTATGGTTTAGTTAATTAATTTCAAAAAATGACAGCTCAGTATCCAAGCATGTAAAACTGAAGCATAAAAATATATATTCATGAATACATGAAAAAATCCAAAAAGCAGTATCCATTTAGGAATAAAATATTTAAAAGAAAAAGATAGAGACTGTTAGTTTAGTAAAATCTTTTTATATTAAAAGTACCTAACCTTATATTAAAGGCGAACGGGTTGGCTGCATGGGTGTTTTTGTGGTTTTCCCCATGTGTAACGTGTATACGAGCAAGTTCTCCACGTCCCCTTGGGCAAATAACCCTAGTGTGCTTTGCCATAATTAAATACACCACACCACACCACACCACACCACCTTATATTAAAGTAAATTTGGCCATCATTCCATATAGGTATCTGTGGCACTGAGATACTTATTTTACAAGGATACAAGATTCTGTTAACGCTAATCATACACATTTGTTAGCAGTTCATTTAGAAATGAAGATACTATTTTCTGGAATACTTTGTAGTTATAAAATAACTTTTGCCCAAAAATTTGTTTAACTGTTGAAAAAACAGTAAATATTTAGGATGAAATTGAGGTTATTGACCAATTGCTCCCAAACCTGTAATCACAATTTCTGAAGTAGCTGTTATGAATTTAGCCTTAAGTTCATGCTGTCAGCCAAGAAGCATTTCTTGTAATTTCAAAAGGATCTGCTCAGTGAATTCAATGTTTCACGAGCAGAATTGGAGCAATTATTGTACCACAATGCAGTGATCATCTGCTTAGCTGCACTTTGGCTTGATTAATAGTGTGCATGATGCCATGCCATAAGTTATTGTTCGATCTAACATGCTACACATCCTTGTTTGCATTTGGGTGTAACAGACAACTCGATTTTTTTTCTCAGTCATGATATAAGAAAGTAAATAAACATCTTTATTTGCTTATTGTGCCAATATCAGTGCAGCTCTAAATGAAAGGTTTCCCCCCCACACACACACACACTTTATATTTGGTATATTCTTTGGTAAGCATATAGTATTGTTATTACTTAGCACACACTTTTTCACTAAAGCAGATGACAGGCAATGATTTCATGCATAATGGATATATGAGAATAGTGTATGGAATTCATGATTCTCATATAACACATAATGTTCATATCACTATTCTCATATAACACATATGAGAATAGTGTATGGAATTCATGAATGGTGTAATGCTAGTCACAAATTTCAACTTTATCTATTCTATGTTATAATTCATTGAAAATAATAGATGTCTTTCCAGGACATTCTTAATCATGCATGTCATCTCTTTCGCCCAAGAACTTTCCATGTCACTGTCTCATTTTTGATTTTTTAACAGGTCAACTTCATAAACTTCCGTAATTTGATATTTAATTTCACATGAAAGAATATTTCTAGTGAGTAAAAATCAAGCAGGTGTCGCTTCATATAAATACAAACTTAAATTAGCACACATCATTGACTGATAATGGATGATTTTGATTGTCACTTACTTATTGTTCAATCAATAGACTGGTGACAGAAGTATGTTACAAAGTAGATATGAACTCTTGTCTCCCAGTTCAATTAGTTGCTCAATACCATAGTATAAACGTTTATATGGAAAATAGCCTGGCTTATGCATTTTTAAAATTAAAATGTTTATTCAAATAAATTTTTCCATTCCTTTTTATTGTGAAATAGCTATAACATTTTGTATATGTCTGGTATGTATACAATAAATTACATTAATATTTTGCTCTTCATTTTGTATTCAACCAACTGTACACATACATGTATTAATTTTCATAAATTTACTGAAAGGTCACCATTTATCATTACCCATTAATAAAAATTACCCATGTTTTACTGTATTAGAAAAAAAGGCTCATCATGGGTCGAATGTTGTTTGAAGCCATGAAATGCTATTAGTTTGTTCCAGGTTCAATAACCAGTAGATAAATAGATTAGAAACACATGGTTTTCATGGCTTTCCGATAAAAATACAAATTACTTAACTTCAAAAAAGCTGCATTTATTCCTATAGAAATTTAGGCTAACTGTCTTTAAAAAATTTCTCATAAAGGCATATCTTTTATATAATTTGTCACAATAAATTATCTATCAACCTGCTTCATTCAGATTAATGCATAAAATGTGCTAAAAATCTCAAAATTCATCATTAATATGAAAAAAAAAAAAACTAAATGGTTTTCTGCGAATTGCTGAAAGGTACTATGCGCCATGTTTATTTTTGAAATGACCTTCGCAAGGAAACTAGAGACACTGTTGAATGCATCCTGAAAAAATATTCAGCAAATTCTAACTATTGGGAGGGACTAGATGCTGTAGAAACAGAAGTCATTAAATTGTTTGTTTTATTTGTTCGAATATAGCAAATTACATTACAGCTATCTGCTTAAATGAAGATATGAAGGGATGCCTTGCTGGAGGAATTTCTAAAAGAAACTGTCTCATATTCATGTTGTATGTAGGAAACACTATGATCCCAGCTTTTACTTCTGGGTCCGAAAAAAAAGAACTGATTAGTCTAGTTTTTTTTTTTTTTAAACAAATTATTTTAATAAACAAATAATAGTATATTTTGTCTAAAAATATACTATTATTATCAAGCAGAATGGCTTTGTGAAGATTTTTCTAAGAAAAACTAGCTGATACATCATTACACAAGATAAAGTCTACAGAAATGCATGCAAGCAGTTTCTTCCAGCTACCAGAATAAACCTCAGGGAAAATTACAAGTGTTTGTGGCTTTAACTACTTGTCAGGCCAGTCTTCTGGTCTATAAACAACTGTAAGAAACTGATCTTTGTCATATACATATGGCAATACTCATCTGTCTCATATGCCATAATACATATGAGAATCTCATTTGTCATATACATATGAATACATATGGTTGTCTCTTTAAACAGTAACTTCAGATGAGCAGCAAGAAATTAAATAGCTGAAGGAGAATGTGGACATTAAGCTATCCCCCTTAGTGCATAAGAAATATTACATATTCCCAAATCACTCATGAATCCAGAGGCGTAGCTAAGGTTTTAAGCGTCCAGGGACACCTTAAGATTTTGCGCCCCTTTCTGTATTCCAAGAATGGAAAACATTTCATTCTGAAATGTGTATCATCAATTTGGCCTAGCTACGCCACTGCATGAATCAACAATAAAACGCTAACCTCAAAGTCTTACAGCTGATTAACAACTAATTCGTCCCGTCTTTCAGAGCCGTATTTACACTGTCATCAAAATTTAAGGATAATGATAGAAATAAAAGTAGCTGATACTTAATGAAAAATTATTAATAGAAATTTGTACAAAATCATTAGTTAACATAAATTACAATATTTGGCAGTTGATTATTCGCAAAATATTTAAATTAAAACCAAATTGATGGGAAAATTAAGCCCCTCTTGCAGAAAATATTTTTCTTTAATATGGTGTATGGTCACCTAGGGCAAGTTTGCATATCTGACATCTTGATTTCATAGACTTTAGTCTTGTAGAATTGCACGCCAGTGATCTAAAAGTGGACTTGTCAGCTCTTGGAAGGTCCGCGAACGAATTCGGCGTGCTAAGGCATCCCACACATGCTCAAGTCGGGTGAGTAAAGTGGTCAATACATTTGAGTGATATCTTCTGTTTACAAGTATTCTTACACCACATATACTCGACGAGGCCAAAAATTTTCACCCATTAGCAAAACTTCTGGGCCAATAGCACTCCTAAACAGTCTAACTTGGGGTTCCAGTAGCTCGTCAACATATCTCCGAGCGGTTACAGAACCTCATTGAAAGATATGCTTGAAAGATTCCAATGCGGCGACTGGTCGTAATTCCTCCCCAAAGCATTAAACCGCGGAAACGGTATATTTCACGGACAAGAGAAGGGAAGTTGTGTGTTCCTTTCTCTTTCCAGATCAACACACATCTACAATCACTGCTTAGACTATGTCTGGACTTCTCAGTAAACAATTGTTGTGTAGAGAATTTGTCTGATAGCGTTATAAAAACTATGTGAATGATTTTCTGATTTATGGAAATCTTAATTTTTATTTGATTCTGAATTATTTATTTTAAGGCTTTAATTTTGGGGAAAAACAGATGCTTCTGGGAATATTATTTAGTTTAAAAGAAAATTATTTATTTTCTTTTATTTGCAAATTTTGTACAAGCTTTGATTCATTGTGAAAGAAGCAGGGAAAGGGAAGCAATTTTTTTTGCCAAGTCATGATTTCGCGCGCTTTGTCCTTTAGAATGTTCTAGAAGGATTTTCATTGTGTAGTTGACCTTAAGAGAGGAAGTACGTGACAAAAAGGTCAAAAGTTGCTACTTGTCTTTCAATGTAAGTCATTCAGGTTTTTGGCGATTGAGGGTCCGGTTGTTGGCTAAGTGAAGAAGGGCGCGCATGCGCGATCACCCTTATTTCCGCATTCAGGGGTTGAAAACAAAAATTTTGCCAAAATTAAGGGGGCGATAAGTGAAGCCATACTGGGAGCCCGCGTTTGTGAAGGAGACGAAGGAAATTCGAGTTGGACGCACTCACTTACGGGCTTGCTGGACTTTTGGACGTTACTCTTGAAACTTGCTGGAAAGTGAGAGACAAGATGTAATTACGAAGAGAGATGTTTTCCGGCGGGGAGCGGCAAATATGCTCCCCGGCCGCGTTTTGGTTAAGAGGCGAGACTTACTGACTGGTGTGTAACTTTTTTTTGGACGTTACTCGTGATGCTTACTCTTGGGATGAGCAAGAACAGGCGAGCCGTAATTGCCTAGATAAACGTTTCTGGCCGGGAGCTGCAAACTTGCTCCCTTGCCGCGTTCTATGAAAATCAGTTACCTGCGTGTTGACTTAAGACTTTCAAGACCAAGCGGATAGCCGTCCTGGGCAGCAGTGCTCCTGTTTCTGTTTTACAGAGGTAAAATACGTCGTCATTATGAAAACCAGTTACCTGCGTGTTCACTTAAGACTTTCAAGACCAAGCGGATAGCCGTCCTTGGCAGCAGTGCTCCTGTTTCTGTTTTACAGAGGTAAAAGAACGTCGTCATTATGAAAACCAGTTACCTGCGTGTGTGTTTTCGCAAATAGTGCCAGGACAGGATGATGTCTTCTGAAACTTCCATTTTGTGACCGTAAAGATGAGCCCCGTCGACGTCAACGCTTATTAGGGTACGAGTCCTCCACTTCAAGATGTCCACACAAGATAAGTTTTATTTTTTGTGTTTGAACTTTAAGTAAGTTTTTCAAAAACGTCCTTAGAATGTAAAAACAACGTCGAATCTTAAAATTAATTCTCAGGCTATCAATTGTTTCCCTTTCCCCTTTTAAATTACCAAGACAAACCTTAAGTTTTTTTAATATGAATTTAAATGAAAAAAAAAAGTAAATGACAAATTGAAGAATTATCCTTAGACTCTCTGATGAGGATAAGATTCTAATTTTGTGATGAAATTGAATAAACTGATATTTAATCTGGAAACCTATTACAGTATGTTTTCTTTATATATTTAATATGTTTTCCCTATATATCTTGTATATGTTTTTCTTATGTTTTCGATCCTCTCACGGCGCGGTCCCGGGATGCATTTTTTTCACAACGCAAAAATGCTTTACCGTTTCACTATACGATCACTAAAAGTTTGGTAGTTGGCAAATTCTTAAGAGTTTAGTTTCCTCCCTAAGAGGAAGTAGAAACCTATCACGGCAAGTAGTTTCTTATTTAACAATGGTGCCGTGTAGCAAGCTTCATAACATTATTTCCCGGCGTGAACGAAGCTTCATAACACAATACTCGGGATCAGTCGTTTTGGCTTCACTGAACATGACGACGGTACCAGTTTAAACAGGCCCCCTCTGGAAGATGGAGTGAATGGGACACAAACCATTGGTTTTCTTCCATACAGTCCAACCTCCTTAAGCCTTCGTGCAGCAGCAGAACGGCTAATTCGAGTTCCTATGGCAGCATGAAGTTCTAAAACCAAATCCCTTGCAGTTTCTTCGCGCCAACAAGGATATAAAACGCTCTTCTGATGCACTTGTTACTCTTGGTCGCCGTTGACCAAGGCTGTCTGTCAACCGATTCATTGCTTAAAAAGCAGCTCCAGATTCAAATCTTTTTCGATCTCCATACTGACTTCTCTCGATTATACCAATTATTCGCCACTTTTGACCTCCACTTAAATGATGCTTTGAGCCATAACTACTGAATACTGATCGGTCTCAGAAACCATATTCAATTTAAACTTTACAACAGACCGGAATTCCAACAGGCATCCATTGCGCACCCCATTGTCAGTCACCGAATTTGCATATTTCTGGCGCTGACGTATGCGCGGAAGTGCAATTTTGTGTCCAAATGTATTTTATTAACAGAGGCGTAGCTAAGGTTTTCATCGCCCGGGGACACCTAAAGATTTTGCGCCCCTTTCTGTGTTCCAAGAATGGAAAACATTTCATTCTGAAATGTTTATCATCAATGTGCCGCTCCCTGGATGCTGCGCCCGGGAACGGATGTCCCCCTTGCCCCAACCTAGGTACGCTACTGTTAATTAATGTAAATAATTATAGCATCGGGCATTGGTTGCAACATTAACTTAGTGAGCATATTTTTTCCTCATTACCCTTTAATTTTGATGACCAGTGTATATGGTGTAGCACGAGTTCTGTAAAAAAATTGGTCTTAGGGCTTCAAGCAAGCAAGCAAGTCAGCAGCAAGACGCGTTAGGAGCGTAGTTGTTCATATTTAACGTATCATTTAAGCTATTTTTACAGTTTAAATATTTTCGAACTCAAAATTGAAATATCTACAACTGTACGTAAGAAATTATCTATATAAGAATAAAATGATTTTAAATATTTATAGAAATTTGCAACAATTAATATTTATTTACCTACCACAGAAATGTAATCTTATAAACATGTCTGTCCGGCCATGTACTTACAGAAAAATACATGTATGTATTCAGAAATATTCATGAGCATTCACTGATCCATCTATATAATGTAAAAGACATGACAGACCTCCTGACGAATAGGATAGCTTATTTGAATACGGGAAAGCATGCTAGTCCTATCTGCTGAGGGGAAATGAGGACTTTCTAATGAAAACTGGATCAAATTCATGCTGCAGATGTAAACCAGCGTTCGCATGGGTTCGAACTTGGGTGATACTACCAGTATTCAGTAGTCTTAATCATTCAGCATGTAAAAGTCTCGTAAAACCTCCAAAGTGCAGGTGGTAAGAACTGAGCACCTTTGTCGCTTCATCCGAATTTCCAGCCCTCTGTTTTAGTGAAATTCTTAGTAACATGTTTCATCTGATATTATCACTTTATGCCTCTTGTTTTCACAAAAGAGTCAAATTAGTCCATAACAATTTAGAATCAGCCATAATTTAAGTTTTAGAAGCTAGAAGTCATTTCTGACCAATCATCCAAGATGGAAGTTTTAATGTGGTTTTGCAGGTGATTCTCATGGACTATCTTATAAGACCTACAAAAAGCTTCCGAAATCTGTATTTATCTATCCTAAACTGCTCAGGTAGTTGAACTGCATCAGCATCACGTGATTGTGTGACACAGCAAGTCGCTTTTCAAAAGGTAGAACGGACCAGTCTAAGAATTTTGTACCGTTTTGCACGTATCCTAACTACCTCTTCGTCTACTCCCTTTCTCTCATTGTTCGTCGCCTTTGCTTTCCATTTCATAGTGGTGCAGTTTCCACACACAGATCGTATTTTATTCTCGAGTATCAAGATGTAGAAACATCTTTTTACTCGACTCCCCGAGATGAGATAGTTTTCCAGATCCTTTTGACATCCTCACCGTCCCTCTCTGACATCTCGCGAAGACGGTACTACTCACGTATAAGAACTATTTGGAAAATAAATGGATTTTATTCATTTTAAATTCTCGAATTTTTTAATTTACTATATTCTGTATTGTTGCTGAGGCGGGCTCCACGGGTACACTACTTATCAATTCTTGCAGAACTGGACAGGCTGACTGCCATTGTGCATTTCGATGTCCGACGGAAAACGCTTTCCTTCTGGAACATCTATGTGTTTGGCTCACTACTGTCTTCAACCTGTAAAGACTGATATTATATATCTAGTATCGATTTTATCTGCCTTCTAATGGACTCATAGATAATATCAACCGAAAACGCTTAAGATAGCACTTATCTACATCATTCGTTCTAACCGATGATTTTAATGACGAGAATCCTCTTTAAGGAAGTAAGGATAAAAACTTAAATATGTAAACAGAGCAACTGAGTATGTCACTGCGTATGCCTCCTTAACGATAGATAGCAAACTCATGTCTACGAACTTAAAAGGTATTAAAAGGCTACTTCACAGCACTGATCTGGTAATATGTACGCCATTACATCTATCACTTTATACATTTAGAATCTAGAACGACCCATTTAATCAGGGCGTAGCTAGAGGGGGGCAAGGGGGACATCTGTCCCCGGGCGCAGAATCCAAGGGGCGCCAAACTGATGTTACGACATTTTAGAATTAAATGTTTTCCATCCTTGGCAAGCAGTAGGGGGCGCGAAATCTTCAGTTGTCCCTGGGCGCTGAAAACCCTAGATACGACTCTGCATTTAATACTGAATATTTCCCAATATTTGCGTCTTTTAAAGGAATATGCGTGTCGGACTTCCATCTCTAGCTTTTCTTACGAATGAAAAAGTAAGGTGTGTAAAAATAGATGATACTGTGGAGACCGTTACTGATCTGTTGTCCAGGCGTTCAGAAACCACAAATCTGTATTCCTACGTCATCAGACAGACTTCCTAGATACATATCTAAAATCATAACAGAACCATAGAAAGAGAAGTTTAGTTAAGACTTATGACAAACCCTAGTCCGAGAATATTGGCAATTCCATGCTGAAGCATTCGTTGACTGAGTCTTTTATTAGTTTCCCTTCTTACTCTTTGTAATAGAGGTTGTAGCAGGGCATTTAATGTTTGGCATAGAGAAATCCGAAAAGCAAAACTTAGAAAAGCCAGAATTGCGAATCACCTACGCAAACTTCTGGGGGAGGATGGCATACTGCAGCCTTGATCATTAGTTAGAAGAAAATGATAATACCTTTCCTAATCACAATGGTTTTCTAGAAAAGAAGATCAATACTGATAATGTACTTCTGTTCAGAGCTATATGTTCTGCTTTTTTTAAGAGGAATCACTTGATGTCAATATTTTTGTGACAAAGAAAAAAGTGTATGACTTGGAGTTCTCTAAGATCTGTTCATTGTTGTTTGCAGAGACCTTCCAATTTTTAAACAAAAATTTCTCGAAGGACTGGCTGTTTCTCATAAAAACTGATACTTTGTTGTTTTAAGTCATTAACTCTTTCCAAAATTTTCGGAGTGTTATGTTATGTCATAACACATAGCTTATTAAATTATCTGCAGTCTCCGACACCAGTAACCTATGTTAGGGCGCAGCCCGGTCCACCTTGCAAAACAAAGTTTGCCTTATGACCCTATACGGGCTACGCCAGTACAAAAATCACCACACAACTATACAACACACGAATCACACACTGATAATGGCTTCTTTATTGTTGTTAATAATCTTCATAATCTTATGCGCTATTCCTCTTGCCTTAAGTAAACCATTTTTCATAAAATCTATGTTCGCTCCATCAATGCATCTGGTTAACTTAACATTCTGTAATAAAGTGGACATTGTCTCCTACTTTTGTACATACTTTACATAAATCATTATCTTGAACATGGAATCTTTTCAGATAAAAGGGAAATATCCCATGACCTGTAAGTAACTGATTCAAGTCAATGTCATTGTTAATATTCATATTTTCTTTAGGAACAAAAATCTTCATGAACATATTATTTTAAGCACAGTTTTCCCATTGAGTCCGCCGTTTATCTACAATGTCACACTTCATAATGTTAATGCATCTTCTCATGGAGGCTTGTACATCGACAGTTTCAATATCATTACTCATTGTTGCCTCTTTTGCTAAGACTATAGAGACATTAGGATTTTTTGGAAGCCAGAGAGATGAAAAATTAGCAACCGCCTTCGCCGGGAATCGAACCACGGACCTCTGGAATACCGGCTCAGTGTGCAGAACCACTACACCACGAAGGCACGCTGGGCGAGTGGGAGAAATGCCTTAGACATCCGCCCTCTCATTGCCCAAACAACCAGTATGGGCTTTAACCCAATTAAAATTCAATTGATGCCATACCTCCAATTGTATCACCAAATTTTTAATAATTTGAATATTTAAATTTTGCTGCTCGGGGTCAGAGAGTGCTTGAAGAACTGACATACAATCAGAATGTATTGTAATTATTTGTGATTCATTCAGATTTCTTACAAGCCACTCCAAGGCTTTTTGTATAGCAATCAGTTCGGCTTGATACACCGAATTATATTTTTCTAATTTAAACTTTGCATGTTTAATCTCCAGTCCACGATAGAACACTACAAATGCTAAGCCAATTTTTCCCTCCAACCCCGAGCCATCCGTATAGACATCAATATCATTAAATACAGGAATGTATCTATTAAAAGTAATTGATCTTCTTTCCCTTGGATGTAAAAGATGACAATTAAAAATATAAAAAGCAGTGTTAAAAACAATATCATCTGTATATGTATAAAAGTCAATCTTATTTGATCTCAATAAAAACTTTTTATAATAAAAGTCATAGGACAACGAGATGGGCGGAATGCCCGCAAGTATATTAGCAATTTCCGTAGGAGCAGTTCTAAAACGTCTTGTGATTGCCAGCAGCCAGCCTCTCTGGATAGAATTCAATTTGTTCCTTAGTCTCAGCAACTCCGCTGCCCTAGAACCCCAAGCTCCAACACCATACATTATAATAGGAGCAATAACACATTCATAAATTTGTTTCATAGTCCTATTCTTAATAGCTAAAATCTCACCAGAGAAGGATCTCTTATAAAATTGATCTTCATGGGTACAAGTATTCTTGGATTTTATTTAAGAAAGTATGTAAATTTACTGCAATATCACATATCAGTGATCTTTACTTGTAGGTTTCTGGCGATCAACAGCATTGGCAGGCATCTATGTTCTTATATTATGTTATCAATATAATTATTATTAAAAATGCTATCTAAATTTAGTACACTACTCTGTACTAGTGAATCTGTTAACAAGTGACAACCAAGCTTTAACTTTTTTGATCGAATGTTATAAATTATGTACGGGCTATCTGCTTAGTTGGAGGGATATCTTTCTCAGGGAAACAGCCTCACATTACCTGAAGATTTGGAACATCTATTCAGACTATGTGGTTTGCTTTTACCAATCACTCCACCTAAGTTAAAAAAGTTCTCTTTGATTTAAAAATGTTTTGGAAATCTGATCATCCAGTGCTTAGTAACTATCATTCTTGGTACTAAATGCATCCATTCCTCACTCCTACCTTTGGATTTCGCGTCCAAAAGGTAACACAACTATTCTTATGCCTGAATAGATCTAGAAATACCCCTCTGCACATATGAAACGTTATTAATTATTACCTGAATTATTTCAGAATTTTATTAAAGATAACAGTGATGTTATTAACTGCATCATTTTTATGAATCCAGAGAATAAAATAGTTATATTCCAGTCTATACAAATGTTTCTAGGTTCCCTAATCACATCGGTTTGGCTGTTATGTATAATAGAACACAACTTTAAATAGCTTATATGGCATTGAACCTATGATAACGTTTTTGAAAAGTACAAAATCTTTTTTATAGATATATTAAGTTTGTGAAGAAGCCACGTTTAATTTTTATACTTCCATAAACAAAGCAACGTGGTTTAACATAGCAAAATCTAAAATTTTTCTGTCGTTTTTTTCAACAGTTCACAACAATTTTATTTTATATGTACTTGGATGTATTCTTGTCTTTACTTATCAGTTTAGATAATCTGGAAAATGTTTGGTATATATTTGATACTGTATACTGCATTTAAATTTGCACCAATAAAACCAATTCTTATTTTTATGTTTCGTTCATACCTTGCAAAGTTCATAGGATATGTTTCATGTTTTGTAGGTGTAATCTTTGGCATGAAAATACAAAGTTATATCTTGAACAGATCACTTCCACATACACAAATGATATACCATAACACAAAATATTCTGGTGAAATCCTATCTGAAATAATCTAAATTTTTATGTCATGTTTCTCAGTATAAATCATACACACCAATACAGAACAGTATCTCATTTCTAAAAAATATTTTTTTGGTTCCTTACGTATTCATTTATGAAGCCTCTCATTTTCTAAAAATGCAGATTTTATTCCATATACTTCTGACACTGATGTTTTTAATTAGTAACAGTGCTTAACTAGACCCAATTTTTAGAATTGCTTGTTGTTTGTAGGCCTTTTACACCCCTATTTTGCATATCACAATATTAGTTACTGTTATAATCAGTCACATTTATTCACACTGTTGGATAAAAACAGCACAGTTCAACATTGATGAAATAATCAACACTTAAATTCCAAGAATCATTCCTAATATACTATGATACAAATAATTTAACAGATTTATGAATGTGTTAGAATTGTTAAGTTTTACGTTTAATGAAAACATTAGGGAACGTGTACGTAGAAATGCAAAGTAACTCAAAGAAGAGTTACTTTGCATTTCTACGTACTTTAAATGGTTGCTACAGAATATTACAAGTTCGAATTTAACTGCACACTTTTGCCCAATTCATGCACTATAAAACCTCATTATTTTGGTTTAGTAGATTAATAATTAGATATCAGATTTTGGATACAGATTAGCATTAAGTTTTATTTTCTCAGGCATATAGCATCCAAGAATAGAAATGATAATTAATTAATTTAACACTTCAAAATATACTCATGTGCATGAAAATAATTGTAACTGATGCAAAATGGGAGAAAACATGGCCTTTTGTAAAAGCAGTGTTTGTTCTTTAGTTATGAATGTTTAAATCAAATCTGGATTTTATGTATATGCTTAGAGCAAATATTCTCTTATTTTTAATGTGTCAAACAATTTATGGATATTGGAGTTCTGCAAAAAATTCAATTCTTTAAAACCATCGATGCAAATGATAAACAAAGAAATTTCAGCAAGTACTTCTGTAATGACAGGAAATAATAATAGGCATTATCTAACTATTAAGTAATGATAAGACTTATTCTAGAATTAAAATTACAAGATATTTAATTCCCTGAATGCTTTAGATAAATCTGGCTAAACTCTTCTGTGTGAAAGACCGCAAGCCCTTTCTCTGCCTGACACATAAATTTTTATGCCTCCTTATTTTGCAATAGTTAAAAATTAAAAAAATGGGCTGTAACTTCAGCACTCATTTTCCATAACTATTACAAGACCAGTATATTCATCTTTTTGATTAGCAGCAAGTTCACTCGTACTTCTTTGTTTCTGAATGTTGAAAATTAAAATATCTAATTATTGGGAGCAGGACCTTTTCTGTTATTGGAATGTGTGAAAGTTTAATTTGTATATGGCTTTGCGTACTGAAACTTACAAATATGCAAGTACTCTTATTAACCAGGAAACAAAAGTGTCCACATTTTTAAGTGACTATAATGTTTTTTAATCTTAATGAAAATCAATTGATATCATGGATGATGAAATAAAGAATGAAAATATGTTTTATTTAAGAAGGGATAATGTATTATTCATGTCTTGTAAGAAACAATACTTATATTATATTATGCTTCACAGATGACTAATTCATAATATGTGGAGCAATTTTCAGTAAAAAATAATTCAAAAATGGAGAATTTTTTCCCAGACTTTATTCAGAATACATAATTATTTTACATAGCTTTTATTCATCTTTTATTTCTGAAAATAAAGACATATCAGATAAAATTCCTTGAATAGAGTATAAATATTATTATTCAACCATATTATTTCAAAATTTATGAGTACTAGTTTCAGTTTCAGAAAATTCTGCTGGCAGAGCTTGCTCTTGACTCTTTATACATACCAGATATCCATTGTTTACTGAAAAATAAAGAAGACTAAATTCAATTGTGAAACACGAGATCACTGAAAACAATGCACCATTCATTTTGCAAACATAAACCTGAAATATTAAAAATGATCAGATATGTTATGAGATTAATTATGAACAGAAAAATTTTCAGTACTTACATATTACCCCATTGGCCATGAAAATTGGTACAGACCCACCAATCATTCCTGAGGAAATCCTTCACAGTCAATGGGATAAAGTACAAATTTTCTGATTCCTCTTTAAAAAAAAGAGAAAATTTTGGCATGTAGGTCCCCGAGAATGCATTGTTAACATAAAATGAACTATTCTCTATTATCCACAATTGGGGGGTATCACCCTGGCCAAAAGGGCTCATTGTTGCCTACTTTAACAATTTTCTTTTATACTATTATTATACTTCCAAGTTACATACAAACATAAGCATTTTTATTTGTTTATTAGCCATATAACATTACAAAATAAAGCAAACTCAAAAAAAAAAAAAAAAAAAAAAAAAAAAAACTTTTATAGAAACTGTATGGCAGCAGATGAACTGCAAAATATTTGTCCACTATACTTTATATTTTTCAAGCATTACCAAAGGAATGGAATGCTGTCCTGAAAAACATTTCTTATTTTTAATTTCTTTAAATATATCAATCACTTTTTTTAATCCTCTGATAAGCATAGTAACATACTAAAACACCACAGCTCATATTATCAGTTTGAAAAATATGCAAAGGATAAATTATTTTCCATTTAGTGCTAGTAGCAAATATTTTAGCTAAAACCTTACACCATGTATGAATTAAAATTTGATACTCTTGCACACATGATTTATTTTGTGGATCATAAAATTCAAATACCATATCTAGAATATTTACTATTATTAATATCCAATGACAATTTAAATTTGCAGGGATAAAAAATAATTTTGCTGATTTTAATCTTGTTAATAACAGATCTTTAATACAGGAATTTGCTTTAGGTATTTGTAAATTAGACTTAACAAAGGCAAAATTTTCATAACTGTTTAATATTTTAAACAAAAAAGCATCAATTATAGATTTATTTTGATCAATTCTGGTTAAATCACACAGATATTGATCACTGTTATTTAAATCAAATGCTATGGCTTTAAATTTAATTTTCTTTTCCACACATTCATTTATTTCTGGGTCATCTACACTATCATTAAAATCTTCGATTCTTGTTCTGCTGATGTTTCTGTAATTTTCTTTTTTTAGAAGTTTTAAACAATTGTGGGTTAAGTTTTTGATTTGGTGAAATTGGACACGATGCACTTGAAACTCTTCTTGAATTTTCATTCGAGTTTAAAATTCCCCTACATTCTGAAACTAATGAATTTAATGTTATATGAACTCACTTTAACATGACATTTTGGACTTTTGGTTGTCTTATTAATCGCAGTAATTCTTCTACAAACTTTTCACATGGATTTACTCTCTGTTCAATACTTTGTGGAATGTAATGATTAACAGAATACACATTTATTGCTTTCATATTTCCATTGAATTTCTGATTCGATTTAAGATTAATCTCTGAGGGATTAAACATACAATCATTTTGTCTATTAAGAAATGAATGCACTTTATGTATATGTTTGCACAGCAATTTATCTAAGCAATTGCCATGATACAAGTGACTACACAATGAGACACAATACTTAAGGGCATCTATAAAAGCAAAAATCCTGACACGGACAAATTTCAAAAAGATGCTGCACAGTATATATTTTATTTTTTGCCTGGGAGCAAACAGTCCAAGAATTATCAGAGCATTTATTTACATCACTGTCCCTAATTTTTAGTCCTCTCTGATGCCTACTTAAACAAAAAATGGAATTTCTGGGAGATACATTAGTGTATAATTTATAGGTATGCTTTCAATATTTATCTTTCTCAATTGTCAGAAGTGTAGAAATTAAAATATCTAATCGTCTATTATGTCTCCGCTTAAAATAAACAGTTTTCAACTGATTGTGAAAAGATTCACAGTACATGTTAGTATCAGTAAATGCATGTGGAAAGTTCCGATAACATAAAGCCCATTCTTCTAATCTATTTTTATAATTTTCAGAAAAGTATTCAATAAAATCTCTACTTTTCCTAGAATAGTCATTCAAAAACTTCCTTATTTGATCATGAAAAGTGATCTGGTTTCTTTTATGTAATATTTTTGTTAATTCTCCTAGCATTTTTTGTCGTACTTCCTTATCTACCACTTTAGAATTAAGTTGTCAGAACCAACTTTGGCGTACGTGCCACGAACATAAAAGATGCTTAACATTTTGGCCAAAAACCTCTGAAAATGCAGGATATGTAACTTTGTCATCATCTGTCATTATGCAGTTTACATATAAATTTGGTACACGACACTTTAAACTATTAAATAAACAATAAAGAGTGTCAGCATCTAGAAAATTAGTAATAAAATGAGCAACTGGATAGCCACAACCAAATTCATCAGGTACTATAAGATTAAGAAGGTAAAAATCATACTGGTTAGTCTTATGCGGAGAATCGATACATAGAATCTCTGTACAACCTTTTATCCTCATTTCTTTCTGTTCACGTGTCTGAAGACCAAAAGCAAACGATACTTTATGATTTGGAAGATTATCTAGATCAGTTGGACCGTACAAAGTTGAATTATTCTGAGGCTTATAATATATATTATAATAACACAGGATTGTATGCTTCACATTTTAAAGTTTCAATGATTGAATTAATAGAAACTGCATCACTACTTGGACGCAATGAATTGTTTAAATATCTAGAATAAGCACAAATAGCTTTACGGGAGAGAAAGCTTTCCTTTACAGGGAATTTATTTCTATTCTCGCGATTTCCTGATCCATCTTGTAAGATATCCCTTTTTTTTGTGGAGGCACAGACAAATGTAAATTTGCTTTTATCAAACATCGCGTACTTTGTTTCAATGGCTGATATTTACAATTTTCCAACTTTTGCTCATGATTATGTTTAGGAAAGTAAAAAACAGAGATTTTATTGATTTCTTCACACGCCCACATTCTGACTGGACAGCATAAATTTTTTGAAATTGTACATTTTTTATTTTTCCGACTAGTATTTTTTCAAAATCAGAATAACCTTGCGTGGTAAACTGACAACAATAATAATGATAAGTTTTAGAATTTTTCGTTACTTTAGAAAACTTCCTGAATGAAGTAAATGTCGAGGTTCCTTCCAGTTCTATCCAGTCTTGAAAATAACTCATTGTTTCAAATGAATATTCTTTTAAGTTATTTAAATTATGTTTATCTGCTAAATGCTTATTAAAATTTAAAACATATATAAAAGACTTATGGCAATCAGGTATGAAGCATACATACAATTTATTAAGTTTTGTGCAAAATTTCTTATGATTAAAAAATGATAATTTGCAAGGATAACAGTTATCATTATTTAGACATTTCTGAGGGTAAACAGATGAAAAATTTTGTTTTAAATCAGGTACTTGTTTATTTGAACATTTTTTTTTTTTTTTTTTTTTGTGTGTGTGTGTTTATAAAATGAATTTTTCGATTTATACGTTTTCAAGCATATTTCACATTTATGAAGATAAGCCATTTCTATTTTGTCATTAATACATTCTTTGGTTTCTAATGTTTTAACACTCGATACATTATCAATGTTTATAGCAATATTACTTTGAGGAGAAGTTAATGAAAGTTTAAAATTTTCAGTTTTTCTTTGCAATTTTTTTTATGATTATTAAAAGAATTTTTAGTTTTATAGTTTTTTTTTACAAACA
Source organism: Stegodyphus dumicola (assembly GCF_044657685.1). Taxonomy (NCBI): domain Eukaryota; kingdom Metazoa; phylum Arthropoda; class Arachnida; order Araneae; family Eresidae; genus Stegodyphus; species Stegodyphus dumicola. The sequence goes on from NC_140778.1 coordinate 116,243,270, forward strand.
TCACATTTTCTAGGGTAAAGCGATGGTGCATTACAGTCAATTTCGGACCCCCCCCCTCCAGTCAGAATAGGACACATAGACTTATTTTCCCTCTCTTGACAATTAATTTCACTGCTTTCTACGTGATCTTTTAGTAAACAAAATTTATTAAAGTGAAAGAAACTTAGGCCACAACTACAAGAAGCGCTTTCTCTGGTCATAGAAATGTTCTTTTCCTGCAAAGCAGAACTAGAGGCAGAGTAAAAGTCATCTTTTGTTGTACACAATTTAGGTTGTGAAATATAAAAATTTGTTGAATCATTTTTTAAAATCCCTTTGCCACTAACAGAAGAACAATACAATGGATAATAATCACTGAAAGAAACAGCACTTGCCTGCTGTACACTACAACCAGCAGCAGCGACTGCATTTTTTTGTGATGATCCCGTGTAGGCCATTACACTTTTTAGGCGCAAAACAGCTGAAGCAGCATTCTTCAGACGCAAACCGCCATTAACAGTCAAATCCTTCCTTGGACACACACCATCATCAAAAGCACGAATTGGATTCTTCTGAAAGCTAGCAATTAGGACAGTAGTGTTCGTAGAAGAATTAACAGTGGAACTAGCACTGCTCCTCAGAAAACGGCCAGAACCACGGACTGCAACACGTCTGGAGTAGTCAACATCAGCAAGGGTGTCATTTCTATGACAGGGGCTGGCAGTGACGTTATTCCTTGAATGCAAACCAAAAGCAGCTTCTTCGGATGATCGCCAGTACCATGGACACCAACAACGGGAATGACAACATTCTTAGGGCATGGGACAGGGGTAGCAATGTTCCTTGGATGCAAATCAGAACCAGAGCAAGGGATGGCAGCATTCCTCAGATGTGAACCAAAACCATGGGCAGAAACATACTTAAAATGAGAGCCAACACTACGTATGGCAACATTTCTAGAATGACATCTAGGTTTAGTCTCATTCCTTACATGCAAACCAGAATCAGTTCTACGGAGTGATCCACCACCATGCAATGAGACCGAGAACTAGCATCTGGGTTGGCAACGTTTTTAGGATGTGAGCCAGGGGTGGTATCATTTTGCAGATGCAAACTAGAACCATCTGTGGGGTTAACAGCTTTCCTTGAATGAAAGTCACCACCATGGACAACACATTTAAAACGCGATCCAGCACCAGGAATAGCAACACTCTTCAGTCAAGAGCCAGAAGCAGCTTTAGCAGCATTTCTCAAAAAATCAGAATTAGCCTTCTTAGTAGCATCTACAGCACAACCATGCTTCAAAACAGTTGAATAAAGAGGATAAGAAGGGCTTGCAGAAACAAAAGAATCACTCAGTGGTGGAAAATCCAATGCAGCAAATGAAACACAAGACAATACAAAATGACTTACCTTTGCAGAAACTGGCTTTGAAGTCATAACAGTCTTGATATTATCCAGGAAAACTGCCACAAGTTTCTTGTTCCCCAGACGGTTTAGGTTTAATCCATCCCTAGCCAATAACCTAGCTCCAAATTAAAGAGACAACCTGCAAACAAAAAAAAAGCTTCTCGATTTTGGCAGTAATTTTCAAGTTGAGAATTAATTTCTACAACTTTTCTACTAATTACCTGTAAACGGTTCAAAGCTGCTACTCGCTGATTTAAAGTTGTGAAAAAATCTTCATCACATGATAGGATATCTGAAATGATAACATTGATATTTGGGTTCAAAGTTTAATATCCCTAGAGAGGCAATCGTACTTTTTAAGAATAACTTCAACATTGTCATTCGAATTGTTGGTACCAACATGTACCAAAATCAAATGGTATCGATTGTCCAAAAAGGATTTAACCTTTCTATCATTGCACCGGGAAAAGAATGTAAATCTACTTCATAATTCAGAAGATTCGCAGGTAAATATTTAACCATTGAATCTCCAGTTATAAGCAATTTCATCTTTTTTGGTTGCATATCGGCAAAACAAACACAACTACAAATCGAAACACAGATCAATAATTTGGTAATATACACTGTAAGTAAAATGCAACTATATATTAAATGAAAATCAAATCAAACACTAATCATAAATATAACAAAATACAAATAATTATTAATAGAAAAAAAAGTAAATAGCTCAAGTAATGCGAGAAAAATGGCGCAAAAAATACACACCTCACTCCCGCTAATATTAACACGTAAATTAAATTCGCGCCAATTCTTCAGCTTGCGGAAAAATTTACGGAAAAAAAAATAACGCCAAATGCTCGCCAAGCTTTGTTGCCAACAGAGATATCAAAGGTACATATCCGGTGATAACGTAGAACACACTTCCGGGTTCCGACAGACAGACAGACAAAGTAGACCAAGGAGGTTAGAATACATGGAGATGCCTTGCGCGCAGTCCAAGTGAAGCCAAAAAGGGGGGGGAAAGCATGCCCTTAGTAGTCGTGGCTTTAGAAAGATTGACGAGCTCTTCAGCCAATGAGGCAGAACCTAGCCACACCCAGTTTCGTAAATTAAAGACCGTGGATTCTTCGCGCGCTTTTTCCTTCACTTTTTCCCGCCATTTCATTTTATTTCTACATTTTCTATCATCTTGTAGACGGCTGCAATATTGTTCCGAGAAGCAATTTTTATTCCTGCCAGAATGTTAAATTCCTGCGTTGCTTTCGGCTGTACAAATAGAAGAATAGCAGGATCCGGTATTACATTTCACAGGTAAATATTCTTTTAACATATATACTATCATTTATTTAATTATACTTTGCTCAAAGTTAGATAAAAATTTGCTGTGCATGTTTAAAACATATCCAAGGAAACGGCTGCAAGTGCTGATAATTGTATCAATTCTAATGATTATCAGGATATGAGCAATGCTCTTTAATTACCTTTATACTGTAAAATGAATGTTATGTTTTTCTCTGCACCTATATGCAAACAGTCATATATGGAAGCATTATAACTTCCCGCTAGTAATGATTAAGCATTTATATATGCATTTTTCTGAAAAAATTCAAAGCATGTTATTTGGTAATAAATTTATGCTTCTAACTTTTACCTTTTTTTATATATTAGTACTTTTACAGAATCCAGTAATTTAATGCGGGGAAGATATGTGGCTATAGTTGCCTTACATGACCGAAATATAAATATGAGTTATAGTTAATTTGCTCATAATTTCTAAATTATTTATTTTAAAAAATCCAATTTTTGAAATAAATAACAAAAAAGAATGTAACCTTGTTCATACATTTCATAATAAATCGGTTTTCCTAGAACTTTAAAATATAATTTGTATGATTTTATAATATTAAATTATTATTTGAAACCTATAAATAAATCATAGTTAAGTGGAAACAGTACTTTGTCTGCATATGACCAAAATAACTGAGGGTATAGTACAATAATTATAACTGGTTCTTGCACTTGTGTACCATAAATATTTTTATGTACCATATAAAAGAACCACTCTCTTCGGGTTCCCTTTAGTAATATCCATCCTGACAGAAATGTTAATTAAAAATTGTTGAATAATTAATGCACATACACTGCTATTTGCTTAGGAGACAGATGCGTTTGTAGTTTGTAGGCCTTCTTAGAGTAACTGATTCATATTCATATACTATGTGAGATGTTAAGTTTAAATTATGTTGAATTATGTGAGAAGTTAGCATTAAACATTTTGTAAAATTATCCATATTTCAAAAGAATCAATCTTTAAGAATTTGACTATCTTAATTTTCAGAATGTTGAAAATTTTTTCCCTCTTACAGGTTTTAGATCATGATTAAATTTATGATACTCACCAACATAGTTTGCTTTACTGTATTTAGAATGTTTCACCAAAGATTGCTGTTCGAATGATTTTTTGTCGTGGGGCTATATTTCACCCCTCCTAAAGCTACTATTGCTCACCATTGGCTCATTGATAATTGTACTTACGCCAAGATTTAAAACTCAACATCTCACATACTGCATGAATATGAATTACATACCATAAAAAGGGCCTTCCACAAAGGCATCTGTCTCATAAGCAAATAGCTGTGTATGCTTTGCATTAATTAATCAAAAATTTTAATTTATTTATGCACTAAAATTATTTGGTAATTTTATATGCCATTTCTGTATTGCATCATGTACTATATTAATCTATCATGTACTATACTAAAAATTGGATTTTAGATTGTTTTCAAACATTTATTTTTATACTTCTTCAACATATGGATTTTTCTTTTTCAGAATTCCTAAAGATCCAACGTTAAGAGAAGCATGGATTCAGGCAATACGGCGTAAAGATTGGAATCCTTCTGCAAATGCATTTCTCTGTTCTGAACATTTTAAAGAAGAGGATTTCAATAAAAGATACGCTAGCCACCTTGTAACGCTTAAAAAGGGTGTTGTTCCGAGCATCTTTAAAGAATTTCCATCTTATTTGCAGAAAGTTCAAAAGGTATATAAGGATGTGTTTTATTTTTTAATAATATTAAAGCATAATTAACTTAAACACACCAATCAAGTATTAATTTAGAATTCAAACAAAATCACTGATTTTTGTTATTTAAATTCTAAATTAATATTAAAGAATGTTTGTATATGATTTAGTGATATATTATGAACAGTCCTCTTCTAATTAAATAACTGTCTACCACTGGTAAGGCTAGTGCTTCGGTTTCTCACATCTGCTTGCAAATTCAGAAATAAAACCTTTGAGGAATTTTTAATTTTTACTTTCTTTGTGCATTGCGAGATTTGGAGGGCAGGGAGGAATTAATAATCTGTTACAAGTTTGTAAAATTTCTTTTAAATATTAAAGTCGACATATAATATTCATTTGATAGCTATTCAAGATTACAAGCTTATTTATTCTTACATCTGTTGCCCACCCAGGAGCGTAGCTAGAGGGGGGCAAGGGGGGACATCTATCCCCGGGCACAGAATCCAAGGGGCGCCAAACTGATGTTACGAAATTTTAGAATTAAATGTTTTCCATCCTTGGCAAGCAGTAGGGGGCGCGAAATCTTCAGTTGTCCTCGGGCGCTGAAAACCCTAGCTACGACTCTGTGCCCACCAGCGGCCGAGCGGTAAAGTCGCTGAATAGTGGTAGTTCAGTCCGAGGTTCGAATCCCACAAACGGGCTGGCTGCATGGGCGTTTTCGTGGTTTTCCCCATGTGTAATGTGTGTACGAGCCAGTTTCCCTTAGAAAGTCCTCCACGAAGACATCCCTCTCCTTAGGCAGATAGCCCTCAAGGCTTTGCCATAATCACACACACACAGTTCTTACATCTATAGGTTGCTGTGATTTATTATTTTGTTTGCATTGAAATTGTCATGCCATATCCCAGTTTCTGTACATAAATTTTGATTCTTCATCTGTCATCACCATTACTGTCCCACCCCCCTCAGTTTCAAACACTTTCAATAGTATATGTTTGTTCTCTATTCCAGTAAACTGCTTTTACCTTTCAATTTTTTATAAAGTAAGTTTACTCTTCTTTCTTTATCTTAGAAGTGTGCTCTTCAGAGACTTTTTTCGAAAGAATACGAGATTAAATTAGTGGATAAAATAAGCATTTAAAATATATTTTATAGCAAAAGGTTTTTCCCTTATGTTTCATTTTAAAATAAAATTATCATAATTCATTAATTTTACAAAAGAAGACTCTTTGATTCATTCCCCGGGGTGTTCTCCTTCAAAATTGAGATGTGTCTTCTCCATTCTCTTGGATGTAAAATCAGTTCCCCGCTCTAACATTGAAAAGCATTTCTGGTGACGAGTCCCTCAATGGCTGATATATATTGGTAATCCAAAACTTCGTATTTAGCAAAATGTTTTAATTTATTGTAGCAACTAATTTTCATTAATATATTTCTCTCTGAATGCATGGATTCAGATTTTTTTTTAAATCAGTGTGAAACTCTATGTTATTAAAAGATTTTTAAAAATAATTTAATTTTTGAGAGGCCAAAAATTTTTTAAAACTGCATTCAAATAATCAATGTCCTACTGTGTAACTGATAAATGAACATATATATATTTTTAATACTTAATATTTGTAGATTTCCCTCTTTATACTGCAAAAGGAATAATGTATGTTACAAATAAAAAAATATTAAAATTACAGAAATTGTTAAGGCATTAGCTTTAAGCGCTTTGTCATAGCGATTAGCGCAATCATTACTTCTGCGAATATAAGAACATAAATGTAGAACATCACCTCCAATGTGATTATTAATTATCTCAAGAGACGATTCACTGTATATATTTAGATCAATAAGATGTTAAATAAGCTGTTCTAATGTACGTAAGTATTTCAGCGCTAATTTTTTTTTTTTTTTTTTTTTTTTCCCACAGACTAAGAAAGTTCCATTTAAGAGACCTGCTCCTGCCAACTCAGAAACTAGAGAATTCATAGCTGATGAAACATGCAGTAATACAGAAGATTCTCCTGTAAAAAAAACGTTGAAAGTAAAACTGACGAAAACTTCTTTGCAACTCAAGAAGGCAAAAATTCAAGTTAAAGGGCTGCAACAAACAAAACGACGCTTACAAAAGCGATTGCTTTCGTATAAAAATATTCTACTCGAATTGAAAAATAAAAATTTAATTATAGATGAGTACTATGAACTTTTGAATAACATTCCAGAAATTTCCAAAGAAATTAATTTACGTCTTAAGAAAAAACATAACAAATACTCCCCCCAACTTCGTTCTTTTGCATTAACTTTAAATTTCTTGTCACCCAAAGCATACTGTTACGTCAGAAAGCAATTTGACACTGGGTTACCACATCCACGTACCATTTCTAAATGGTATGAAAGTTTAGATGCATCACCAGGATTCTGCAAAGAAGCTTTAGCAGCTTTGAAAGCAAAAAGTTCAACAAGTCAATATCCAGTATTTTGTTCATTAATTGTTGACGAAATGGCAATTCGACAACATGTAGAATGGAATGGTGAACAGTATGTTGGATATATTGATATTGGAACACATTTAGATGGTGACGAAAGGTCTGTTGCAAAAGAAGTTTTTGTACTATTGGTAAATTGTATTAATAGTAACTGGAAGCTTCCAGTAGGCTACTTTTTTACAGCTGGATTAAGTGGAGAGCAGCGTGCATCAGTTATTCTTAATTGCTTAAGATGGTTAAGTGAAGCAAATGTTAATATTGTTAGTCTGACATGTGATGGTGCTGTTTCAAATTTCTCAATGATGAAAAATCTAGGCTGCAGTTTTGAATTGGATGATTTTAAAACTTTCTTCCTCCATCCCACAACACAGCAACCCATATATTTCTTCCTGGATCCTTGCCATGCTTTAAAATTGGTAAGAAATACTTTTGGGGACAAAGGTGTTCTAATTGACTATGAACATAAAATAATTCAGTGGGAACACATAGTTAATTTAAATAAATTACAAGAAGAAGAGGGCCTTCATTTGGCAAATAAATTGAAACGGCACCATGTATTTTGGAAAAAACAACCAATGAAAGTAAATTTAGCTGCACAACTTTTTAGTGATTCAGTAGGTGATGCTCTGCAGTTTTGTTTAGAAAAAGAAATTCATGGCTTTCAAGATGCATCAGGCACAATACGATTCATCAAATTATTTAATAGGCTATTCGATATTTTAAATTCCAGAAGTATTCACCAGGCTTCCTATAAAAAAGCAATGTGCACTGAAAATTATTCCACTATTTTACAATTCTTCAGCGAAGCAAAGTTTTACATTGAAAACCTTTCTGGAAGAGAGAAAACACCTCTAGTACTTAGCAACAGAAAAACAGGTTTTTTAGGATTTTTAATCTGTATTGAAAGTAGCAAGGGAGTGTTCGAAAAATTAGTAAAGAAAGAAGAACTGAAGTATATACCATTGTACAAATTTAATCAAGATAACATAGAGCTTCTGTTTGGGTATATAAGATCAAAATTTGGCTGCAATAATAATCCAACTTGCAGGCAATTCATTTCTGCTTTAAAAAAAATTCTTGTTCATCAAGAACTAGAAATTAATAAAAATGGAAATTGCTCAGCAATAGAAAACTATAAAATCCTTGTATGTTCTTCACACAAAAATCCAACAGAAGGCATAAATAAAAGTAGCCGAAGAAATTTCATATTAGAAAATGAAGAAACAACTCATAATGATAATATATTGGCTGAACATGATTACTGTCTTTCTTTATATTTCCGGCCTAGTGAATATTTAGAAGAAACTATTGCATATATTGCGGGTTTTATTGTTCGGAAAACAGAACAAACAATTTTCTGCTCTAAATGCATTGAAGCACTTTATTCATCAGAAAAAAATTGGAAATTGATAGATATAAAATCTAGCGGAGGACTTATATTTCCTTCTTGGGATACCATTAAAATATGTAAAGAGACTGAGATACTTTTCAGAAGATATTTGAATATGTATCCTCTGTCAGAAATTAATACTTCTAAAGTCGAAACTATAATTACAGATGTTTTAATTAAATGTCTTGATGTAAACATCTTTGAAAGTTTAAAAAATCATGCTCTGGATACTGAACCCGAGCATAATCATCTATTCTATTAAGTCAAATGCATTGCTATGCATTACATAAATATACGGCTTCATTATGAAGCAAAACAGAACACCCTTTTTCTACACAAACAGAAAATACGACAGAAATTCACAAAACTGGTATTGTTTAAAGGGCAGTAAGCAAATTACCAACTGCATTGAGATTTTCTTTGAGTAATTTACAGTTTTTATATTCAGATGGAATTTGTCTGCATTCTGTTTCACAAACAGAGCTTGTTATGTCTTGAATGAACTGCTCATTAATTGAAGTTATGATGTAATATACCATACTTTTATTTGTTTTATTTATATATGTAATTTATGTAATTTTATTTATGTATGTAATTTATTTTATTTTGTAAAATTTTATTTATATATATCTATGCAATTCACTTTATCATTTCTATAAATTATTGTAGCTTCATTAACGACACAGATATTTCTTCCTTGAAAACTTATGTAGTTATATCCTGTTATTTTTTATAAAATAATATTATGTTATCAGCTAACTAGTAGTTACATATATCTTTCATTTGTGCAATGCTTATAGTAAATTAGAATTTTACTATTGAATAAATTACTTTTCATGCACACAAAATTTTCATGAACTGAGATAACCTGATTATTTAATGATAGAAATATTGCATAACTTGTATATTCTATAACTTGCATGTCTTGTATATTTTATAATACAAAATAATGTTTGTATTTGCATATTTTATAGTTTTTATACATGATTTTTTCTTATGGAACTCTACATGTTAAATAAACTTTTTTTTTTTTTTTGAATAAAATAAAAATGCTTATGATTAATTTTTTATTTTTGAACAAATCAGCACCAGTCAATCTTTAACAGTGAAATCTTAATGTAAAAGTAGGCAAAGTGCTATTAAAATTCCTAATACATATGTGAAATAAATATCATTTGACTTATATATGTATGAAATAAATGTAAAAACTAGACTGAACTTCCTAGCAAAAATTGAAAGATAAAATGAACTAATCATAGTTTACAAATTGAATTACTCTGAAATGCAGAGGAAAAATATATGTACAAAGGTACTGATTCCCTTAAAATGAGTTAAATGAGAAATGCATTATGTAATTACATGCTGTCATTAATGAATGCTAGCAATAAAGGTATTGTGAAAATAAATAAATAAATACTCAAATCATTAATTGATTATATTTTAGTTATTCTAAATATATACAAGTATAATTCTCAATTTTCCATGTTAGAAATACTACTTACGTTTTGAAAAATATTAAATTGCATGAACAATGATAAAAAATAATATTTAAATTCTGCATTGTTATTTTTAAAACTCCCACAAATTTCACCCCAAATTAAATCCTGTTATTAAATATTTACTTGCACAGAAAATAAAATTAAATACATAAAATATGACTTGTAATATAATATGATCACACCTTTAAAATAACGCGTTTTCTTTTCCACGATGAGCTGACCACTCCCCCTTCCCTTGTTTACTTACCGTTTTGCTTTTACAACTCAGTTAATTACGAGTATAATACTCAAACCATTAATTGAAGAAAAATCTGAGAATTATAGATGTTTCTTCGCGCACGTCACACCGAGAAAATACTCAAAACTCTTTGCTGATGGCTTTTCAAACGCACATTTCAATTATTCTACTTATTTATGCATGTTAAAAAAACATTCTTTTATATTGAAATGAAATCCGAAATGTAGACTTTATTTCAATGTAACCATTCAGTACCTTATAACCCTCTCACGTCTTCACATAAGAAATCAGAAAACACACTCAAAACTTCAAACAAGCTGATGTTTAACCTCACTTCACATAGTAAGGGAAGCGTTTTCTTGCCCTCACGAGGCGTGGCTTATTTGCTTCCCCCGGCTTCACTCTCCTCGTATTGCGACAGCAGAGACGCCATCTCCATGTATTCTAACCTCCTTGAAGTAGACAGATGTCTTGTTTTGCACCCGCTAAGTCTTTCTGCCCCGATGGGTGAAAAATCAAGCATAGGTGCGAAGGAAAGGTATATAGAAAGAGGGGCAATTTCGTATTTGAGGAGAGTAAAAAGGAACTTCGTACATCTTGTACGAGTTCAAAAGGCCAGGAAGAAAAGATGGGACAAAATAAAATTTAAAATAAATGGCCCAAAAATAATAGAGGAAAAAAAAAAAAAAAAAAAAAGGCCTATAGAAAGAAAAGGAAAAGAAGTAGAAAATATCCTAAAATACGATTGTGTCCATGAGTGTAGTTAAAAGGAGAAGAAACTGTCTTCATTTACAATAAATAGTGTCTCACAGGTGTGTTTGTGTAGTGAGTGTGTTTGGTAATGGTGAATAGATGTGTTACTGGGGAAAAAACAAATATTGACGGTGTTAAAATGCTTCGTATCAAGGTATTTAGCATGGAATATAAAGTAATATGTACGCTTGCATCCTGAGATATCAACAAAGGTCATCAAACAAAAGTATATATTAATTTAACCAAAGTAACTTATGCTACTTTCATTCTCAACATTTTCATACATTTTTCAAAAAGCAGCAGCAGACTAACAACATAGAACCATATACAATACAAGACCATAACCGCATACACCCAAAAAAAAAATAAATAAATTAAATAAAATATATATATATATATGTGTGTGTGTAAATTACTGAGTATATGTATTAAAAACACAAATTAAACAGTATTTATTAATTTAACTATCATAATTTATTACAAGATTAATTATTTTACTATCATAATTTATTACTAGTTAAATAATGTTAATATAACACAATGAGGCACACTGTTATTTATATAAGCTCATAGTTCTAAAAATTCATTTAAGGCGGTGAAGAATAAACCATCCCTTACATATGGACATTTAACAGATAGCAAAGAACAGTATGAGAAAAAATCGGTGAGGTATAATATTATTTAAAGGCGAAACTATATTCAAGCGATCTAGAAAGAAAAGAGAATCCAGAAGATCCGAGAGGGAAATAGCGCGATGCCCAAATTATCCCTCTCATCCCCAAATTTTCCCTCTCTCGAGATTCCTTAAGGGCTTTGTAAGTGTTGACAGACGTGAACTGATAACGCTGGCGTCTGTTTGGAGTTGATACACAAAGGAAGCCACAAGCAATGGCAATTTCAAGTATTTTTTAATGCTTTAAACTGATAAAAAATTAAGATTTATTGATTTAAAGGCACTTATTTATAGAAATTTGATTTAGTTTAGATGAAAGTACTAATTTTAAGATGAAACTACTAATTTTAAGTACTTATCTTAAAATTCCAGTCTTTTGAAGTATATCCTTACATTGTCCGCTGTTTTATTCTCGTCAGCATCGGAGCCGAAATTCATTGGAATGATATAGGTTTTGTAGAGGAAAAATATACATTTTTCAAAGAAATTTAATTGATAATCACCAAGAGGAAAGGAAAAATTTTCACTTTTTTACGGAGCGCAGCGATCGTGCTGCCGCTTGCCTCGGTGATCACAAATAACACCACCATCGCACAACAACAACTTGAACGGCGCCCCCCAGCCCCAAAAAATAACTCGTAAACAAGAGGATGGAATTACGGTTACAGCTAATTTAGTAGTCAGTTACATTTATTCCATTTCAATACAAATTACCGACATATCCGTTTACTCAAAGTTTAATGCACGTGCCCTGTATTCTTACTTTTCCGGTATAGATTTCTCTTAAAATTTGTCTCACGCTGCGTTGCAGGAGGAAATACAACCTTTTAAAATCGAATTCTACTAAAATTAATATCTAAATACACAATTCGTAACATTGTTATTGGCGATTATTTAACGCTCAGATACCGTGAATGCTATTTTGTATATATATTTTTGGCTACTTGAGGTGATATTTTTGCGTTTAGTTATTGCTTGCTCTAAAACTGCTGTTAGTGATGTTGTAATTAAATATCAGGAGATTATAAAGGAAAATTTAAGGTGGGAGTTTTCAAACAAGCGTAAAATTTTGGGAACAGATATTTTATGTATGAATTAAAAATAGTATGAACTTTTTAGAGGATTTTTGATGGATTGTCGATTATTGAAGGATAACGTTTTCTGCGAAAAATGTAAGATACCATGCTGGTTAGTTAGTCAGAAAAAGTCATCGAATGGTAGTATTTGCAAGAAATGTACGGCTGAGAAATCAATTAGGCTAAGATCTTGATTCGCCTGTAGTAAACTCAATTTTTCTAGAATTTTTTTTTTTTTTTTAAACGCGAATGAATGGAGTTGCTTATGCGCGAATTTCTGCAGTTCTCCGATTTCTTTTAAGTGAAAGCAGATTTCTTAGTATATGAGCAATGCAGAGTTTATTCAATTACTGATTTTTAAGTAAAAAGAGATCGCCATATACATGGGCAAAGCCAATGCAGTGCGCAATGCCGAGGTTGTGCGCGGTGCCTAGTTTGTGCAATTCTAAGATGTTTTTTTAAGTGAAAATAGATCGATGTGTACATGGGCAGAGCCAATGTAGTGCGCAATGCCGAGGTTGTGCGCGGTGCCTAGTTTTTGCAGTTCTAGGATGTTTTTTAAGTGAAAATAGATCGATGTGTGCATGGGCAGAGCCAATGTAGGGCGCAATGCCGAGGTTGTGCGCGGTGCCTAGTTTGCGCAATTCTAGGATGTTTTTTAAGTGAAAATTGATCGATGTGTACATGGGCAAAGCCAATGTAGTGCGCTATGCCGAGGTTGTGCACGGTGCCTATTTCGTGCAATTATAGGATGTTTTTTTAAGTGAAAATAGATCGATGTGTACATGGGAGAGCCAATGTAGTGCGCAATGCCGAGGTTGTGCGCGGTGCCTAGTTTTTGCAGTTCTAGGATGTTTTTTAAGTGAAAATAGATCGATGTGTGCATGGGCAGAGCCAATGTAGGGCGCAATGCCGAGGTTGTGCGCGGTGCCTAGTTTGCGCAATTCTAGGATGTTTTTTAAGTGAAAATAGATCGATGTCTACATGGGCAAAGCCAATGTAGTGCGCTATGCCGAGGTTGTGCACGGTGCCTATTTTGTGCAATTATAGGATGTTTTTTTAAGTGAAAATAGATCGATGTGTACATGGGCAAAGCCAATGTAGTGCGCAATGCCGAGGTTGTGCACGGTGCCTATTTTGTGCAATTATAGGATGATTATAGGATGTTTTTTTAAGTGAAAATAGATCGATGTGTACATGGGCAGAGCCAATGTAGTGTACAATGCCGAGGTTGTGCAATTCTCTGATATTTTTAAGGTGGAAATAGATGGATGTGTACATGGACACCGAGCTTTGATGTTTTTCGGGCGAATACGGATCGTTGTGTACAAAGGAAAACGAGATAATATGTGATGACGAGCTGTAATGCAATGTATTTTATATGCAATGTTTAACATATCGTTTGTGTATTTTAAATTTGTATTCTTGTTTCAATTGTGAATTATATTTAAGACATCATTTTTCATTTAAATTGTATTTTTAGTCCAAAGGGATTTGAATCCCGAAGGACTATTATTTTCGTTTTGGCATTTTGCGTCGGACTCATAAATGTCGGTTCACTTTTCAAACTGTTGCCACAAAATGTTAGAGTCCTGCATTATATTTGAAGAAATTAAATAATGAAAATCTGCGTAAATGTATGTATATTTCTCACATTGTCATAAAATAACGGTACATAGAGTCATCGAATTTTGAATAACGTAATCCTCCAACGAATATGAGCATGTGGAAGACCAAAATTTGAAATTTGAAATTTGTTTTATGATCGATTTCCTATTTTTTAAAACTTTGACGAATTTTTGATTAACAAACTCAAGGATTTCAAAGCGAGCAATGGCAACGTTGTGCAGAAAAAACATTTTTATCTCCAGCGCGTGAGTCTCTGTATCGGAAATTCTAAAGATATGCTCGTTTTAAAACTATTTTGCGATATTGCTGTTGCACTGGATCTTATGGTTTAAGTGCGAAGAACATGATATTTAATAAAGAAAGGTAACACACAAAATGTTAAAAAACGCCCCTTTGGACGTAATTTAAAATCTGAAACATTTAAGATTTTTTTTTTATTATTTCAATTTTTTGGTTTTGATATGTATATAATGCTTTCCGACTTACTATATATATCGATAGCCCGACGATCTACTCAACAGTAGCAAAACTGTAAACTTTGACCCTATAAGTAACTTTTACCTCATTATTATAATACGTAGTTTTTGCAATCGTAATCGCACTTGATAATATGAGTTCTTTGATAATACAGTGTCTCACAAAAGTGATGGGACACTTGTGCTTTACAAAAGGAAACTGTAATAAAATAAATTAAAAAAACAGGTAAAAATTTTTTGTGGGTGTGTTTCATACTTAAATTTAGTAACATACTCGTATATTACATCACATACATTTTCTCAAAATATTAATTTAATAAAAATTTAGAACGGAGCAAAAAATGGTTCACATAAGTGATGGGACACCATTAGATACTACTACGTACTATGCAACAAAAATCGTCTGAAGTAAGCAATAAAAATATTTTTTGGGGTTTTTATTTTTACTCAAAAGCAATTGGCAATAATTTATCGCAATCGTCTGCAGTATTTCTCTCCAGTTTGTTTTGGAAATCTTGTGTTTTTTATGTCTGTGCAGCCATGAATGCTAAACGAAAAGAAACTTTGCCTGAAATTCGAAAATTAGTTATTAATTTGCATATTGAACGTGGAAATTCTATTAGAGAAACTGCTGAAATCGTTAACCTGAGTCCTTCAACAGTTTTTAATATCATTAAACGATATAAAAAGAATCATATGATTCAGGATAAAAGAAGACCTGCCTGACCATCAAAGCTATCCAATGGACTAAAGCGAATTATCGTTCGAAATATTAAAAAAAAATCCAAGAATGAGTGTTCCCAAAGTTGCTGCCTGATTTACAAGCATTATATGGAGTAATTGTTAATCCTGAGACTATTGGAAGAGTAATTCGATCTGCTGGATATCACGGTAGAGCAGCCAGGAAAAAATTCTTCGTGAGTGAAAAGAATAGAAACCTCAGACTGGCTTTCGCAAAATCCAACATAAGAATTCTGATTACTGGAATGAAGTTATATTTGCTGCTGAGAGTAAATTTAATATATTTGATTCTGACGGTAGAATCTTGGTGTGGAGAAAACCCAGGGAAGAATGTCGCAAACACACCATTTCTTCAAAACAACAATTAAAATCGGTGCTTCAAGAAGAATGGGGTAAAATCACTCCAGAAATCGCAAAAAAATTAGTTGAATCCATCCCAAGAAGATTAAATCATGTTTTAAACGTAAAAGGAAATCCAACAAAATATTAAAATCTTTTATAAAGTAAAATTTTTGGATAAATGTTTGATGGAAAAGTAAGTGTCCCATCACTTATGTGAGCCATTTTTTGCTCCGTTCTAAACAATTGTATTTTTATTAAATTGATATTTTAATATTTTGAGAAAATGTATGTTATGTAATAATTGTTACTAAATTTAAGTATGAAACACACCCACAAAAAATTTTTACATGTTTTTTTTTCATTTATTTTACTACAGTTTCCTTTTGTAAAGCACAAGTGTCCCATCACTTTTGTGAGACACTGTATGTGTGTGTGTATGTGAAGCATTGCTTAGTGTTCCTAATTTGTAGTATTTATTTTCTTATAATATTTTCTTTCATTGCGAGAAATTAAATTTTTTATTTATTTATGTGTAGAATTCTAGTATGCCTGCTTACAGAGAATATAATGTGATTTAGAAATTTAAGAACTTATTTTTCATTAATGTGAAGTTTAAAATTTTTAGAAAATAATGAAAATTGTCTACTTACTGGTATATAAGGGATTATGTCGTTACGTAGCAAAACGTTAATTTGTAAATATGATAAAATTGATATGTTCCAGAGTAGTAATTAAAAAAAAAAAACTTTTTTTTTTATTTGTATAAATGCTAAAGCTTAAAAATATTTGAAAATACTGAAGCTGTATGAAATACAAGTATGAGAGACTGCGATGTTCTTTATCGTTGTAATAACTGGTAGAATTCGCTTACTGTATCATGATAATTTTAAATATAAACAATTTATTATACTTATTTTCAGTTACGCCTAAGCTCAGAAATGTAAATTTAAAGAATTTGATGTTAATTTACAATAATAAACAATTCATTATTTTTTTTAAAGAGAAAATAGAAATTACGCGTAGCATGGAGAATATATTGTGACGTCACACCAAATTATTTATAAAAGGTGAAATAGCTAAAGGTTTCCGGTATTGTTTTTAAAATTACATCCTTTTAACCTTAATCATTTTTATTAATCATTTCTTAATATTTCTTTCTCTTAAAATCGTGTATAATAGTCGTAAACTTATTTCTATTATCCACGATTTCTGGTGAAATCAAGATGGCCGCCATTTTTTGAAACACAGAGTTTCGTCGAAAATCTGGATGGCAACCATTTTTCAAAACAACGTATTTCATGTGCTTTGGCGCCAAACCAAATTCGCCAAACTTTGAAGGTGGGCTATACTAAAGCTGTTCCCTTGCTTTATTCAGAAACATTCCCGTCAACATTACTGCTCAAAAAAACATTACAGTTCAAATTATTATCGTTCTGAAAAAAAACTGTTATTGCCAATCGGGAAAATGCATTTTAAATAAAATTAATACGTTGCGTTTACAGAACTGTTTACCAGAAGCTTGATTCAACTGTTTATCGAACTTGGACCGAGCACATTTTATTAATACTTACCCAGTTTAGTACAAACAGTCACGATTCTATATCTTTTGGGTTACGTTTAGGCTAATTTATTGAACTCAGTTAGTGTATCAAAATTAATTATGATTTAAATTATTTATCTGTTTACTTTTGACATGATTAAGAAAAGTACAATTTCTTGTTCGATCAGGAGTAGGGCCTTCGGGCCCAGGCGTTCTATCACCATTCCACCGTTATACTAACATTTGCTTCATTGCCCAAAGACAGTCGAACAACTGCAATATTCTTTGGAAGCTCCGCGTAGGGCATCTTCATGGAATTCTTTGCTTCTGGTACACCACACCTTCGACAAATAACTCATATTGACAAAATTCAAATTGCGTTCTTCATGTCTCGAAAGCACGACTTAAGATATGTATTAGATTTATATATAGAACTATTCTAACATTGGTATTTTGACACAAAATCGGTTTTTTTTCTGAAATTACATACAAATTTTTTTATATATTTCTATTCTACAACTCAAATTACGCCTAAATATGAAATTTTGTAAAATTTGGAGCGAAATTTACGGAGAAATTCACAAATTTATGTTGGCACTTTCTTTTTCAGTTTGCGCCAAGAATATATCCTAATATTTACGAAGAAATTTAAAAATTTATCTTGTCGCATTTTCTTCAGTTTGCGCCCAGAATAATTTACTTGGCGAAATTCTTACTTTACAGCAACCTTATTTCCTTTTCTTTTCTTCACTGTAGACGAGCGGTAAAAAAGTTATCTTTCATACTTTCAAGTAATTGTAACAAAGTGCGTAAACCATATTTGGCGTTATTATCGCTCAAAAAAAGATGCTAAATTTCAAAAGGCTCCACTATGTAAATTCCTGTATATCATAGAAAACTCTAATTTTTTGCAGGTGTGCCTAGAAATACATCTACTTTTAAGATGATGAAAAAAAAAATATATGTATACAAAAATCTTTTCGAAAAATTTATAAAAGATATTTAAAAATACAAATTTAAAAAATAAATCATGTAATTATATTTGGATTAAGTCTAAATTTCAAATTCTGCAAGAAGGAATCAAGTAAGTTTAATAAAGGAAAGAGATATTAATAAATATAAATATTAAGGAGCTAAAATTTTTAAAGCTAACTTTTTAAAATCTACCTCGCGATTTTTACAAAACTTGGCAATTTGGCACAATTTGAGTCGTAGAATCGAAATATGGAAAAAAATTGGCATGTCATTTCAGAATAGAGGTAAACGGATTTATGTCTTGTGCCCTCCACTTATCTAAAGGCATCAGTTCCCTGGAGCCTCAAATAATTTAACGCAAAAGACTTGAGGGCATTATCTTAATTTACTAGGTAAGACTCTTTGCAGTCGTGCACCAGCAGCAAAGTAAAGATTAAAGATCAAAGATCAGTGGAGCCGCAAAAGGTTGCATTCGAAGTTAATTGCAAACTGATTCGAAACTGGTATTTTGTGTCAAAAGACCTATATTAGAACAGTACTATATATAAATCTAATACATAGCCTAAGTCACGCTTTCGAAACGTGAAAAACGCAATTTGAATTTTGTCAATCGGCCTAGTAGAACGGAAGATATAACACTGTCCCATTTTTTTTTTTTTTTTTTTTAGAAGTGTATATATTGCCACCGATTACAGACAGTCATGCTAAGCAGAGTGTATTTAGGGTGCTTAGTTTCAGAACTTAAGACTCTTTTTAACCGTTTGGGTACGAGCGCTTCACTTGTCGTATGCCAAAAATACGGCGCAGCGCATCTCTTGTTTTGTATCGAGAATGCGAAGACGCTCGTGTTGGTTAGTATGCTTTACGCAATTATTGAGAGCAGTTGTAGTGATATCAGTAGCAGTTGTTTTATAGGAATTGGAAATTGTTTTCATTTTTTTACGAAGTGTTATGCAGCGTCTTCGCATTCTTGATACAAAACAAGAGAAAGCGCTTCGCCGTATCTTTAGCATACGCAAGTGAAGCGCGCGCCGGACTCAAACGGTTAATACTGACATTGTTGAAACCCCCGCACTCCTCTAACTTTACTCGCAATCGCGCTTTCTGATTTAATACAATCACATTTTCACACATCAGTTTGTTATACTTTTAGTCATTAGTCTCTCTCAAGCATGTAGCAAGAGAAAAACTGCGTTCAACACAATCCGATTTTCAAAAAAGATTCCTGGGATTACCATCGGTTCTTCTTGAATAATAGTATAACTTCATTAATTACTATTTCTAGTGGTAGCTATGTGATGTTATGTTATTATCTGGTTTAATTACCCTATAGTTAGTAATCCACCTTACCTTCTGTACGTGTCGTTACCTTACCTTCTATAAGGGAGGAGGACACTCCGAGTATGTTTGAACGAAAACCGAGTAATGACTACGAATCTCTAGCGTTAATGAATATCGACATGTTTTGCGACCTGCAGGTTTTGCCGTATGGAACTTTTCGATGCTCAGAGGTATAGAGACGACATACTGAATCCTATTAATAGTACCGTATGCTGCCGTAGTTGCGATACCTTCATTCTGCAAGTAGATAATTTTCCCCTCACACTACTTCCCTGGTTTACCAATTTTTTGAAGAAATTATAGACCAAATATGTAAACACCGTACTGCAGATCGGAAAGCTCCTGCGTCGCCCAAGGACTCAAATAATGCTGTTTGATCACAGAAAGTTACTTTTCCTGCGACTAATGTCACGATCGATTCTCATGAACTATCAGAAATGTACTTAAGCAAAATTAAAAGTGTTGTCAACAGATTAATTACATTTGTTGAACATTTCAAGAAAAAGAAGAAGCGCAAAAACTCCAGCTGGCACTATAATTAATTGAACTTCTCGACGCCATGAAAACTTATAATCTTCCTCACCTACAATAAAATGAACAAGGCCAAATTCTATTCAAGGCCTGCCAGTGTGAAAATATTCTTTTGTGTTTTCGGTGGCCTCCGTCAAATTTCTACTGACCGCAAGAAGGCGCTACTCTTCTGCTACACATTGCAACGTTAAGAATGAGCAGAAATGTACCAGAGACAAATATTATCTTATATAAAATATATCTTATATAAAATTTTAAGAATGTTAGTGATGAATGCCAAGTATTTCAATATCATCTACAGCATAATGATATGCATAACATTAATCAAAATGAATCATATACTCCCTTTATCCCAAATTAGTTGCTATATTTGAGTAGTGATTATTGATACTGAAGGGTTTATGATTTCGTTTGAACATTTTCCAAAATCAATCAACAACAACTTTACTTACCAAGCATTCTCTCCTTAAATCTCCTTAACGTCATCAAATTAGTTTCAAAAATCCAGGTTTCGCACATCCTTAAACCACGCCCCATTTTGTAAGGACTCTTCCATCAGTAATCGGACAAAATCTTTTGCTATTTAATTATCAATTATCTGTCTCGTCTGTACGAGCCAGTTTGCTTAGAAAGTCTTCTACGAAGGTATCCTTTCCCTTAGGCATACAGCCCTCGAAATTTTCTTGAATCCCATAAACATGATCTTTCTGATATACGGGCGGTACAAACCATACGAAATCGGGCGTGGCGTGCCTCTAAATTTGGTCCCAAGATAAGTGCTGCTTTTGTGGAAAGTGAAAAGAGAATGAAAACCTATTATGTAGCGTTACATTCATTGTATAATTTGATTGATGTCGATCTACTAAACTACATCCATCTACTTGAAATGTAGTAACTAATTTGAAACAAAAGTTTCGACTTAAATGTAGCAACTAATTTATGACGGAGAAATATAAAATTTTGAAACTGCTAGTGCTGAATACCAAGTATTTCAATATCACCGACACCATATAATACTGACATATATGAGATTAATCACAATGAATCACATACAAAATTTTGAGACTGTTACTGCTGAATACCAAGTATTTCAATATCATTGACAGCATATAATCCCATAAACATGCTCTTTCTGATATACGGGCGGTACAAACCATACAAAATCGGGCGTGGCGTGCAAACCCTCTAAATTTGCTTCTTTAAAATTGTATTAAAAATAAAGCCATATTCCATGAAACAAAAAGTATTATCGCTATTAATTACATATAGATCTCCATTACATCAAGTACAACAGCAAATCACTCAACCGGGTAAACACAAATTCATGCACAACATACTGATACATCACACTAATTAAAATGAGATATACACTTTAAAACTTTGAAGCTAGTACAGACAGTATTCAGACGTTCTTGGATCAAAGATAACAAATAGGAAAGCTAAAAAGTAATAAATTTTGTAAAAAAGGAAATGCAGTTAACATTTCTAATAGAATGTATACGTGGATGCAATCTTAAATTTTAATTGCCTTAAATTCCCATCTCGAACTGTTAAGAACTGGGAAAAAATTAAACACCATACCTCAGATATGTGTACAATATATATGGTAGGTTAAAATATCATTTAATGTAGAAAACAGAGATTATCTCTAGTTTGATAAAAAAAAATTGTGATATTCGTATGACATGAAGATTTAAAAATGATATGAAGCTGAACACACGTACACACACATATTAAGAAACTTGTTTACATACAAAAACTGAGGGAGAATCACATTTCAAAAGAATTTTAAAGCTTTAAAATTTTACGTAATGATGGCTTTTGTTTAAAAAGTTTTCTATTAAATCTGTACTACATGACAGAAAATCTATTAAATCTGTACTAACTAATGGAAATGCTATCCGTCCATCAGTTACATGTTGCGAATAATTATTTAAATACAATGTTTAAAAGAAAGGGTACTATTCGGTTTTGAAGGCTGTAAAAAAATTGCAGCGAAAATGTATGCGCAAAAGCGCCAAATCTAGCTTACACATTGATTTCAGATTGCGTTAAATTTATATAATTCTATATTTCTTAAGTGGCCATTGACATATTAGTTTAATTTTTAAATCCATTTTTTTTTTATTTTAAATCCTTTTTTGATATCCTATGGATTTAAAAATTTGGGAATTGCCCATGACGAAAAGTCGGCAATAGAATTTTGGGTAAAGTGCAGAATCACCCACTGTTTGACGCGTTTTTAAGAATTGCACATACTCGGTATCCATGTGCACATCGACCTATTCTCACTTAAAAAAAAATCCTAGAATTGCAAAAAAAAAAAAAAAAAAAATGGCACTGCGCGCACCCTTGACATCTATGTACACATCGACTTATTTTCGCTTAAAAAGTAAAAGAAAATTGACAAAAATCCAATTGTTTTTACCCTTGTAAAAAGCGGCAAACAAATAAGTGAGAGATTCTGCACTTTACCGAGAATATTTTCAAAGAAAAGGCATCATTCATTATAGAAAATTACGTTTGAACAACCAACGAGATGAAATTATGCTTTAGCGATAAGTCGGTAGCGAAATAGCGATACAGGCATCCATTCAGTTATGTTTTAGCAATTTTTATATAAATTATAAGAATGATCTGAAATAGTTATTTACTCTTATGCTTCCATTCAGTCATGTTTAGACTTTTTCATATAAATTATAATAATAAAAAAAAGTATTATATGAAATTAACCTTTCATCTAAAAACATCAGTCTTAGATAGTTATTTACTATTATACTTCCTTTCTTGCCGTAATTATTAGGGTTGCCGCAATTATCTTTGGCAACATTGGCATCAACAATAGTTTGGCGATTTTTTACGGCCCTCGAAACCGAATAGTCCTCCTCCTCGTATTGGAATAAACCTGTACACTTGAAGTGTTGAATGACATCCAATGTGGCAGTATGTAACAAGGAGGTTAGAATAGAAGGAGGGAAGGTTCAACTCAAACGGTGAAGCTTGGCGGCCATCTTCCTGTTATCACCGTGACTTGTGCAAGGAAGTCTGTCATTGCAACATTTTTTTCTTTTCTTTTTGAAGCATGTCAGCTTGTATTGCATATGGATGCACAAATAGATTCTCGAAAAAAATTCCGGGCATTATTTTTCACACGTAAGTATTAATTTTCTTTATTTTTATGTAATATGACAACTATGTCAAAAAATATCACAATGTCATGTGGTTTTCTTTCCAGATGTGAAAAAAAAAGGACTTAAAATAGGTTATTTAATACAGCTATAATCAAAATATATTAAATACATTTTAATGTTTCTGTTTATAGCTGGTATCTTCGTTCCTTAAGATACAATGCTATATGGTAGGATTTAAATTGTATAATTTGAACGTTTTAGTTAATTCGTTTTATAACTTTCATGAAAAGTAAGAAATCAATTGTTACTATTTTTATTAATTGTAAAGGTGTTAAATAAAGCAATGCTTTTCTTTATATATTAATTATTATTCATTTTTTTAAGTTAAGATAAACTGTTCTGTTGTTAAAAATTTTTTGCATAAACTTACAAATTTCTGAGCAGTATAGTGATAAAATTAAGTAAAATATTTACACAATTGAACGTGTGAAAAGATGTATCCAAAAACTTATATAGGTGTATTTCTGTAATTCAACTTAATTAAAGGCAGTTTCTTTGAGATTAATAAATATGAAATGCGCATAAACTGAAATCAATGAATTCTGTTTTATTTTATTAAGATTTATTTTCTAACCTAAGCGAATCCGTGAAATATGAAGAAACATCATTTTTTAAAGGCTTTAATGTTATGCGCATGCATTTAGATTTCGAACTATTTCTTAACAATTTGCTGTACATAGTAAATTATGGATATCATCTTTATTACTTTAAAACAAAAATTCAACAATAGCGGGGGATTTCATTATAAATTTAACATAATTTTACTGGAAAATAAATGCACGGAACAGCTTAGAAACACGTACATGTCACTGCCGTAATGCAATGTTTTGAAGTCACAAACATGGACGCCGCTTGTTCGGCGGAGTTTCATTCCCCGATAGTGGAGGAAACTGCGAACCCTCCCTCCTTCTATTCTAACCTCCTTGGTATGTAACAGTGGCATAACGTGGGCAAAATAACGATTACAAAAGAAAGAAACCTTTGTAATATGGCATTCAACAAAATACCATCCTGTATTGCTTTTTAGTAAAATACATTTTTCGTTATAAATGAGCTACGTTTCAAATGCTGAATGTATTGCCAAAGTATAGCGATTTGCGACTGCCACCTAGTGATAAATTTCGCGAAACCCATTGGAAACTGGAAACCGGAATAAATTGGTTAGGTTAGGTTATTGGTACTTTTCCGTTTTGCCGGCGCAAGCGATAAAGTCGCCAATAATGGTACAACCGATGCCAAACGGAATATTCTCGCTGGTAACCTTTTACACCTCATTCAGATAGTTCAGTTTTATGTCTAAAGCCATTTTCGGCAATTAAATCAATTAGGATGCAATCACAGCGCTTACCCGAAGCCGAAAATGTAGAAAAGGTAAAGTCAAGGGTTAAATTCATTAATTCTAATGAGAATGCATTAGCGAAGTAAAGCACTGCAGTTTTACATAATTTCTGAGTAAGCTATTCGTACGAATTGAAGTATTTCTTGCATTTAAACTTGTGTTCCAAATTAAGATTTAACTTGAAATTAATGTAGATAATTACTGAGAGCATTAGATTTTTGTAGAGTAGTATACGTGAGATGAGATCGCTTGGGGTCACGTGATATGAACCGGCGAAACAGGATGTTGAACCATGAAAGCATAGTAAATTCTTAAATTAATGTCTTTTTATAAATTTATTGTCTTTATTTATTGGCTTTTTATAAAATTTTAAGCGATATTAAAATGTTTATGCCTTCAAAAAATGAATTCTTAGGACTAACATTTTTTTAATATTTTTGTGTATAATGTATGCTGTCGCCAATAAAGTCTGCTTGGCGAGATTTGCGCCGGCGAAACGGAAAAGTACCAGGTTATTTAATTACGGCAAAGCCTCGAGGGCTATCTGCCTTAAGGAAGGGATGTCTTCGTGGAGGACCTTTTAAAGGAAACTGGCTCGTATACACGTTACACATGGGGAAATCCACGAAAACACCCATGCAGCCAGCCCCCGTTCGCAGGATTCGAACTTCGGACCGAACTACCAGTGTTCAGCGACTTTACCGCTCGGCCGCTGTTGGGCCCGGAATAAGTTGGCCTTGAAGATGAACAAGGCCGACTTATACTCAAGGCCTGCCAGTATGAAAATATTCTTTTGTGTTTTCGGTGGCCTCCGTGAAACTTCTACTGACCGCAAGATGGCGCTACTATTCCGCTACGCTTTGCGACGTTAACAATGAGCATAATGGTACCCGAGACAATAATTGTCTTGTTATATGCAAAATTTAAAAATGGTTAATTTGTAGTAGTCAGAAATTATGCATTTCTTTTTATTAAAAATATTTTTATTTAGAAAGAAAGCATGAAATTTAAAGCTATCCCATTTTTCTTTTTCCATATATAACCCTCAAGTACTCGATTCTGGTTTTAATTCCTGCTTGCATCTAGATGTACGCTATTTTTAATTGTACTTATTAGAGTTACCTACTCTAATTTAAACGTAATTTAGAGCACATGTTTTTGAAGTTAGCAGGTAGCTTCAGAACATAAACTATTTCAGCGCAAATTTTTTATCGTATTAATATGAGTTGTGCTGTGCAACAAAATAATTTGGAGTTACTGCTAAATATGTAATTAAGAAATGATGAAAGTAAATTTGTTAATACATAAGAGAAAAAGTATTTCTAAAAGAAATTTGGTTTTAGGTACTGAAAATTTTTCTCTTTTTTAATTAATATAAAATACTTTTTTAGGAAATATTAAAAAATAAAATTTTAAATAATGTAGATTTAGAGCTCTGAAGAGTAAATGCAACACTACAGATATTCGAAATAATACCAAGCATTTCAATATCACCAACAATATATAATAATGGCATGCACGACGTTAATCACAATGAATCTTATATAAAATTTTAAGCCTGTTAGTGATGAATACCAAGTATTTCAATATCACCTACAGCATATAATAATAACATGTATGACATTAATCACAATGAATCATATACTCCCTCTATTCCAAATTAATTGTTACATTTGAGTACTGATTATTGATACTGAAGATTTTATGATTTTGTTTGCACATTTTCCAGATATTTCAGAGTGTTACGTTATCAATCAACAAAAACTTTACTTACCAAGCATTCCCTCCTTAAATCAGTACCAAATTAGTTTCAATAATCCAGCTTTGGCACACCCTTAAGCCGCGCCCCATTTTGTAAGTACCAGTGTGAAAATTCTTCCATGGGTAATCGCTTAAAACCTTCAGGCTAATTAAATGTAAATTCAATTATCTGTCTTGTCTATACGAGCCAGTGGCAGACAAATCTCGAGGCTTTGCCTTAATCACATAAAAGCGATCTTTCTGAAATACGGGCGGTATAATCCTTAGAAAATGGGGCGTGGCTTAAGAGCTTGAGAGCCCTCTAAATTTGCGTGGATAAAATTGTCGCAAAATAAGTGCTACATTTGTGGAAAGTAAAAATTCAGAATGAAAACCTAGTATGCAAGAGTTACATTCCTTGTAGTACACCGTATAATTTTACTGATGTCCATGTACTAAACTGAATCGAAAGTTATTTACGACTTCACTTACTTGAAATGTAGCACCTAATTTTAGACAAAACTTTCGACCGAAGTGTAGCAATTAGTTTGGGACGAAAGGAAGAAAATAATTTTGAGACTGCTAATTCAATATCTTTGACAGCATATTTTAAAAAATAAAAGCGTATTCCCTAAAACAAGAATTATTACCTCTATTAATTACATATATTTATGGATTCGACATGAATCTTCAAGTGCAACCACAAAACACTTAACCAGGCAGACAAAAATTCATGCACAGCATCACACTAATTAAAATGAGAGATGCGCTTTAAAATTTTGAAGCTAGTACAGACAGCATTCAAATGTTTCTGAATCAAAGATAACAAATATGGGAGCTGAAAAGTAATAAATTTCGTAAAAGAGCTAACGCAATTAATATTTCTAATAAAATATATACGTGGATGCATTCTTAAATTTTAATTGCATTAAATTAATATATATATATATATATATATGAAAGGTTAAAATATCATTTATGCAGAAAACAGAGATTATCTCTAGAATGATAAAAAAATTTATTACCCTTTTAGGTACTTACGTATTAACGCAACCAGGCCAAAATTCGCATAAATCGCCAAATTTGGCGACCCTACTTACGGCAAATCTACGTGTTATACGTAGTTTTTCGTTAAGAAATTATTTTTCTTACTGGTTAGATTGAATGCCCTGAAATGCTTTAACTATAGGTATTTGCTTGCGAGTGAAAAAGATGCTGTTGAATTGTTGCAGGGATATGGAATTATACCGAACGAACGTACTTGTAAAAATTCTCATAAAATGAAACTGTATTTTGGAAAGCAAATCTTCTGGAAATGTAACGTCGAAGAGTGCAATCAACATTTGGGTGTGAGAACCGGAAATTGGTTTGAAGGCAGCCGAATTTCATTTGTGACAGCGGTGCGCTTCATTTATTGTTGGTGTAAAGAGTTAACCTCAATTAAATTTTGTTCAGAAGAGATGGGAATTGCTGACAAAACTGTTATAGATTAATAATTACAATGGCGAAGACGGTTTTCAATCAGTGCTAAAAGCAATAGCCAAAAAGATTTCCGCGAAAAAATAATTCTGCAACTTATTCAAATTCGAAACCGGAAGGGTTTAATTGCTATTTTATATTTTAAAACAAAATAATATATAAAACTGTATTAAAAATTATCTGTAATTAATAAATGTACATTTTCTTTCTATTCATACTTTTTTACTCAAACTTACAAATCGCGCCAACCTGGTTGCGATAATACGTAAGTACCTATTTTTATTTCAGGAAGACGAAAACATAACATGAAGCTGAACACATGTACACACACATATTAAGAAGCTTGTTTATATACAAAAGCTGAGCGAAAGAAGCATATCAAAAGAATTTTAAAGCTTTAAAATTTTACGTGATGATTGCTTTTGTTTAAGAAATTTTGTATTAAATCTGTACTGCATGAAACAGATGCAAATGCTATCCATCCAACAGTTATATGTTGCGAATAATTATTTAAATACAATCGTAAAATTTTTTATAAAGGAAGAAAACTTTGCCGTATAACGCGTAACAATATACTATTTTATGTTACTATTAGTTACAGCGGCATGTTTTAATAAAAGACACTTTTTGTCAATAACGAACCACATTATAAATAGAGAACTTATAGCAGAAGTGTATCCCGCTCCGATTTGCCGGCCAGGAACTAGCTGATAGTTGACATTCTGATTGTCCTTAGGGGATTAGATCAATATAGCTTATTAACTGACTGATAACTTATAGCCAGAATACCACTGAGATCAGTAGTTTATCTGGCTCAATCAAATTTATGCCGGATGGGCACAATAACATAGAACTATCTTCACATAATGATAGCTTATTAAAGCCCAACTGGGCTAATATAAGCATAAGCGAGCGCCACCTAGTGATGAGTTTCGCGAAAGCCACTGAAAACTGGGAAGGAAAGCATATTTCACAAGTACATATCAGCGCAGCCACCGCGGGAGGGGTTTCGAAAATGGACCAATGAGCTGCTATTGCTCTTGCGATACTAAATCTTCGTGCATGTGGGCGTATGTTGTTTACCTTTTAATTTGCATTTGTTTCGCAGTTATAAATATATGACGTAATAGTAGAAAATCTCGTAGTGCTTTCGTTTTCTGAATTTGATTAATCGCTAACATTTCACTTTCGCGATTTTTATCACGCATTAATATTAGGATTGATGTTCAAGGCATATAATGTGGATTAAAAGAATTCAAGTATATATATTTTTAATTGAGTTGAGAATGACTGAAAGTGTTACAATGAATCTAGTGTTTTCTTATTTCAGTGCTTGCATTCTTTTGATTTTTAAAATGTAAGATTCAGAATACATATGATCTGATTATATCCATTGTTTAACATTAAAAATTATATGTGAATAAATTGAATATACTCGCAGAGTCGTAGCTAGGGTTTTCAGTGCCCAGGGACAACTGAAGATTTCGCGCCCCCTACTGCTTGCCAAGGATGGAAAACATTTAATTCTAAAATGTCCTAACATCAGTTTGGCGCCCCTTGGATTCTGCGCTCGGGACAGAGGCCCCCTTAAGCTACGCCCCTGTATATTCGATGATAAATTCCCTCTGTTTGATGAGTATTTCTTGTGTAGACAGTACATTTAAAAGTGAGCATTTATTAAGTGGGAAATTTAATGCTCTAAATGTATACGAATGCATATTAGTAACGTTTTATGTAAAGATTGCATTTGGGCTCAGATGTTTATCACATATTTCTTTCTTCATCTTATTTACTACTTATTAAATAATATTTCACATCAATACTTTTGCGAAGTTTCCAACATGTGCTTGTATTTATTTCAACCACATAGTGAAATCTTCAGGATTTCCTATATTTCACCTAACTTCGCAACGAAAAGTTTTAGAAGCAATCGACGGTGCTTTGATTATTTTGTAAAGAAAATTGCGTGGCAGAATATTTTCAGGTCAGGTCAGGTCGTAGCATTAGACTATGAGTATCGTACTAATTAAAGTACATGCCTCATCAATGATTAGTCCAATTAAGGCTTTATGGATGGTAGAATTTTTTCTTCAGGAATTATGAAGGATTTTATTAAGTCAAATATCAATTATATAATAAAGTCAAATATCGAATATAATATTTGATATTATATCAAATTCTTGAGATGTTAATTGAGAGACTGGTCACGTGTTTCCGATCCAGAATGGTGATTGGCGAGAGCGAGAAAAGCTTGAATTTTCATATTTTGTAGTATTTTCGACTATATTTACAAAATTTTTTAAATAATAGATGCATGACAATAAATACTAACATTCTTTGTTAGTGTATAAAACTGCATAAATGAAGTTGTTGATAAATATGAAATAAAAGAGAACTTGGATAAATAGGTGTGACTGTAGTTAGCCAATAAGAAACAATAATCTTAATATGAGAACACTTGCTTCAGTAATGTACATAGAACAGTAGTGGAGAAAATCTTGATTAAATAGTAATTCATGTGATAATGATGATGATAAATTACAGATGATTATAGCAAAATTCACCACTGAACATTATGATGAATTGTTCGAGGTCTTTTATACTTTTGCTCAATTATATAGTCATAGTTGCCAATATTTTGAATAATATTGGAGGGATGTTGTTGCATTTTATTGTAAAATTTATAGACTGTTTTGAGAATTTCTTCATCTATTGTGTTAAAGTTTAGATCCCTATGTAATACTTCATTTCTTATAAACCAAGGGGCACCCAGCATGGTTCTAATAATTTTATTTTGAATAACTTGGAGTTGATTTCTGTTTGTTTTAGCTGCTGCAGCCCAGACAGGTGATCCATACAGCATGGTAGGTCTTATAAGTTGTAAATAGATGATTCTTTTCGTATTAATGCTAAGTTTTGAATGGCTATTAATAATAGAGTATACACTCATGAAGGCCTGCATTGTTTTAGTTCTGGTAGCATGAAGATGTTCTTTAAAGTTGAGTTTGTAGTCAAGATGGATGCCTAGATATTTAACTGTGTTTTCTCTATTTATAGGTTGATTATTTATATAAAGCTGTTCACAAACCGGTCTTCTAGTTGTTCTTTTGAAAATTATGTTATTGCTTTTATGGGGATTAATTTTAATTTTCCATTTAGTTAGCCAATCTTGGATATTGTCAACTGCATGTTGTAATTTATATTGCGCATGAGAAGGGTTGATTGAAATAGAAAAAATTGCAGTGTCATCTGCATATTGGGCTATTTCAGTACCTGGGTAGATAGGAAAGTCATTGGTATAGATGATATATAAATACGGAGCCAAATTCCCTCCTTGAGGGACACCAGCATTTATTCTTCTTTTTGTAGAATAACTATTGTTGATGCGGACTTGAAAAAATCTATTTTGCAAGTAGTTGTGAATAATTTGGATTAATGCAGCAGGAAAGTTATATTTAATTAATTTGTAAATGAGACCTGTATGCCACACTTTATCGAACGCTTTCTCCACATCGAGGAAAAGAGCGGCGACAGTTTCCTTTTTATTAAAAGCTTCACCAATCTTCTCAACGATGCGGGAAACTTGATGAATAGTGGAGTAATTTTTTCTAAATCCAAATTGAAAGGGAGAGATGATATTATTGTCTTGCACATATTGCTGTAGTCGTTTTTGAATAATTTTTTCAAAGATTTTTGAAATAGCTGGTAGTAAAGAGATTGGTCTGTAGCTTGCTGTCAATTTTTTATCTTTTCCAGGTTTTTTAATAATAATTATAGTGGCATGTTTCCAGGCAGTAGGGATATAATTTTTTCTGAGACAGGCATTGAACAGATTGACTAAATAAATAACAGCTTTTTTAGGAAAATTCTGAATTGCTGTGTTGGATATTTTATCATATCCACTTGCTTTTTTGGGATTTAGCTGTTTAATGATATGAATAACTTCTGTAGGTGTAGTAGGATAATTTGCTGTACTCCTATTGGAGTTAAGAAAATTTTGTACAGATTCTTTTATGCTATTGTCTTCTTGGTGATTCATGTTATTGATGTTGAATTGTTCTTCGTATACATTAGCAAATTCATTAACTATGTCTTCAGGATGATGGATAATATTGTTGTTACATTCAATAGGTCCAATTTTTTCATTATTTCTTCTGAGTTTCTTTGCTAATTTCCAAATAGAGTGGTCAGTGTGTGATAATTTTTCTACGTAATCGTTCCAGTTGTCATTTTTATAGTCATCACATAATTTTTTAACTTTATAGTAAGCCCTTTTATAGTTGATGTGATCAGTATGGGTACGAGTTCTTTGCCATATTTTCCTAAGTCTATTTTTGATTCTAATTTCTTCAGTAATATTTTGTGGTAGAGAGTAGTCTTTTCTGGTAGAATTTCTAGAAGCTTTATTGATGGAGTCAATAATTTTATTATTTAGATGAGTTGTTGCATTGTCAATTAATTCGGGAGTAGTCATACTAGCAGTAGGAGAGATATTATCATTTAAAATGTATTTAAAGTCTGTCCAGTTGACTTTAGTTGGCTGGGGAGGCATGAAATGAATGATATTATTAAGGATGAACATTATTGGGTTATGATCAGAATCCAGCTCAGGGATATTGATAAGATCTGGGATTTGTGGGATATTGCTAGTAATGAGAATGTCTATGACATCTGAGATATGACTATTGCAGGAAGAGATATGGGTAGGTTCAGTTGTAGAATGGATATTGATAATAGAATTTTGCATAGAGTTATACAGTCTATTGCCATTACTATTTGTATATTTTGAATTCCATGCTGGGTGTTTACAATTTAAGTCGCCTGCAATTAATGTGGGGTAACCCAAATTGCAAATATAAGCAATTTCAGCCGTATTGATGATTTTCTGTGGTGGTTTATAAACCGAGACAAAGAGGTAGGGTTTAATATTATTGCTATACACAAGACAAGCACAGGCTTCTATTGAATTAAATATAGGAAGTTGATATTCCATGTGTCTAATAGAATTTTTAATGATTATAGCAGTGCCTCCTCCACTGTTATGTAATCTATCATTTCTGTAAATACTGTAGTTGGCAATTTTGAATTTTTTATTGGGTTTCAGATGTGTTTCATTTAGCATCATGATGTCGAGGTTGTTTTCAAAGATAAAAGAATATTTTCAACCATCTTGCTTAAATCTTAAAGCACGCAAAAGGTCATGTGACATGACAGAAATATTACTGGATGCTCATTGGTCCACTAGAAGCCACTCCACTCGGTAGCTACACAGATGTGCACTTGTGAAGTATGCGAACGGGAATTTCGTTCAGTCTGGCAGGCCTTGAGTATAAGTTGGCCTTGAGATGAATGATCTAGTTACTTTAAGACTCGAAAGATGACACTACATAGCAGAGACTTTTTTTCACTCTTGATGATGTCGCTCTTCTCTCCGCCCAGTTTGTTTTGCAGCCCTCCTTCTGCTGTCTACCTTCTTCAGAGATCTCCTGCGTCCGAAGCTTAACATCATGTGCATTCGGGCTTTAATTCAAGAGCCCGCAAAGTTGCATCTAGCAATAGTTCTGTATACTATAGTAACGTTCATTGACATCATCATAAACAGCACGAGAGATCGCTATCAAGCCGGTTTTTGTCGCTCGGGGGTAGTTTGTTAAATTTGACATATATTTAATTTCTATATCCAAATTTAAGAGATTTTAGTTTCCTGGAACTTGGAATAGTTTCCTGTTGATGTCACGAAATGTAAATACATGTGTGACAATTTTTTTTTTTTCTTTTTTTTTGCGGGGGGGGGGGTCGAGTTTTTGCTTCCACACTTTTTGAGTTGTTATAGTTATTGTTAAACTTTTGGAAACCAGTGTACTTACGTGAACGATTATTTGTTACTGTAATATAATGAGTCGGATCTTCTACCTAACCACATATTAAAATTTTAGAACTGGATACCGATTTCTGTGACTCATTGAAATCACTAGGAGTAATGGCGCACAATGTGCTACCCCTTCTAGAACTATTTTTTAAAAATTCTGAAAACGTAACTTAAAGGTACGTTATAACTTTTTTTAAAATAAATTAATTAAATATGTTATGAATTTATACTTAAAACATAATAATGTGATAATCAGGGAGAATAATCAGAAAGCTGGAGAACCGGTGACAAGTGCAAGTTATAAAGAGCCGATAATGGTAGGAAAATATAATACTAATGCAGAACAAAAATACACAAAGTACATTATCAGAATTACAGAACTTAAAGTGTACACAAAATACATAAGCGTCCTCTCGCTGCAGATATTACTGATAGTTGACAGAACTAAAGTTTATATAATATTAGTAAAATTAATGTCTCATATTGAACTTATTAATAACGTAACTTGAATTTTAACCAAAAATAAATTTGCATGCTTTTTATTTCAAAAAAGAAGCTAAGCTGTAAAACTCAAGCTCCCTTTTTTTTTTTTTTTTTTTTTCCTAAAGCCCGCCTACTAACGGAGTTAAGTGCTCACTTGAGTACTGAGCATGCTTTGAGCATTTGGTTTGGAACTTTTTACGAAATTCCATGGTGCATATTTTTGCAAATTATAAAACAGCGTGAAAAGCTACCATAACTCTTCTTAATGTGTTAGTAATATCAAGGCCTGCCAGACTGAACGAAATTCCTGTTCCCAGTTTTCAGTGGCTTTCGTGAAATTCATCACTAGGTGGCGCTCGCATTCTGCTACACTTTTACTGTACGTTCTCTATTTGTAATGTGGCTCGTTATTAACAAAAAGTGTATTTTATTAAAACGTGCCCCTGTAACTAATAGTAACATAGGATGGTTATATTGTTACGTGCTATACTACAAAGTTTTCTTCCTTTAAAAAAAATGTTTACGATCGTATTTAAATAATTATTCGCAGCATATAACTGTAGGACGGATAGCATTTCCATCAGTTTCATGTAATAGAAATTTACTACAAATACATAACACACAATTTCTTAAACAAAAGCCATCATCACGTAAAATTTTAAAGCCTTAAATTTCTTTTGATATGTTTCTTTCGCTCAGCTTTTGTGCTAAAGCTTCTTAATATGTGTGTTCAGCTTCATATCATTGTCTCGTCTTTCTGAAATAAAAATATCATAATTTTTTTTATTATAAGACAGGAGATAATCTCTGTTTTCTGCCTAAATGATAATTTAACCTATCACATATATATATGAATTTAATGCAATTAAAATTTAATAATGAATCCAGGTATATATTTTATAAGAAATGCTAATTGCGTTAGTTTTTTTACGAAATTTATTACTTTTTAGCTCTCGTATTTGTTATCGTTGATCCAGAAACATTTGAATGCTGTCTGTACTAGCTTCAAAAATTTAAAGCGCACATCTTATTTTAATTAGTGTGATGTATCAATATGCTGTGCATGAATTTGTGTCTACCTGGTTGAGTGTTTTGTGGTTGCACTTGAAGTAATAGTGATTGATGTCGAATCCATATATATTACCTCTATTAATCCATATAATGTAATTAATAGAGTTAATAATTTTTGTTTTAGGGAATATGGCTTTATTTTTTAAAATATGCTGTCAATGATATTAAAATATTTGGTATTCAACTCTAGCAGTTTCAAAATTTTATATTCCCTCCCTCCCAAACTAGTTACTACATTTAGGTCGAAAGTTTTGTCCCAAATTGGGCGCTACATTTCAAGTAGGTGGAGTCATAAATAACTCTCGATGTAATTTAGTACATGGACATCAAACAAATTATAGGATGTACTACAAGGAATGTAACGCTACATACTAGGGTTTCATTCTCAGTTTTTACTTTCCAAAAATGTAGCACTTATTTTTTGAAAATTTTATCGACGCGAATTTAGAGGGTTAGCACGCTCTTAAGCCACGCCCCATTTTGTAAGGACTACACCGCCCGTATTTCAGAAAGATCGTGTTTATGTGATTAGGGCGAAGTCTCGAGGGCTATCTGCCTAAGGTGAGCGATGCCTTCGGGAAGAATTTCTAAGAAAACTGGCTCGTATAGACAAGACAGATTATTGAATTTACATTTATTTAGCCTGAAGATTTCGAGCGATTACTGATGGAATGTCCTTACAAAATGGGGCGTGCCTTAAGGATGCGCGAAAGCTGGATTTTTGAAAGCAATTTGGTACTGATTTAAAGAAGGAATGCTTGGTTAATAAAGTTGTTGTGGATTCATAACGTAGCACCCTGAAATTTCTGGAAAATGTGCAAACAAAATCATAAAATCTTCAGTATCAATAATCAGTACTCGAATGTAGCAACTAATATGGGGCAGAGGGAGTTTTTGTACTTTTCGTAAGATAAATGTTCAAAGTTCATGGAAAAATACCAAAATTTTAAAAAAGATGAAGTAGAATTAATGAAAAAAAAATTGTGGGCGAGACTTAGCCTTGATCAATGCTATGAAGTCCAATAGTCATCTGACAAAAACACATTCTGAGTAACTTGAGCAAAGATTATTTACAGCAAATTATTTACAATAGGATACGATTTCAATAAAACTTGAAGTTCTGGGATAAATATTATCAATTTGAGCTAAAAAGATTTAGCAAAAATTATTTACAACAAGTTACGATTTCTAATTAAACTTGATCTTCTGGGATAGATAACAGGATAAATAACGAAATTTCTTGAGTAAATATAGTATCCAAATGCGTACATAGATGTTCGACTACTTCCAATTATT
This sequence comes from Stegodyphus dumicola, assembly GCF_044657685.1. Lineage (NCBI taxonomy): Eukaryota > Metazoa > Arthropoda > Arachnida > Araneae > Eresidae > Stegodyphus > Stegodyphus dumicola. The sequence goes on from NC_140778.1 coordinate 116,279,833, forward strand.
ATTATAGAAAATTATCCTAGGACGTTTGAAGGGCTGGTTAATGCGGTAATTGTAATTTCCTAGATATCTAATGACATTGTGCTGATGATTATCACATTTGGAGTGAAAATGTTTAGATAATTTGAGAATTTCTTCGTTGATGGTGTTAATCTTGAAACTTTTTCTTATGACGGTGTTCCTGATGAACCACTGAGAGTCTGACATAATTTGTTAGTGAATATTTTGTTGGCTTTGTAATTTGGATCTGTGGGTATTGGCGGTAGCAGCCCAAGCTGGAACTGCATATAGAACTATTGGACGAATGGATTGCAAATAAATTATTCTTTTGAATATACTTTTGAACATACTGGAGTTGCGATTTTCTCCCTAATAGAGTATAAAGTGCCTAATAGAGGATAAATGCTTTTTGAGCTTTCTCTTTCATGTAGTCTGTATGTTGACGGAAGGTTAATTTCTTATCAAGGAAAACTCCTAGATATTTAACATGAGGTTTTCTTCTAATGATGTCGTTATTGATTTTGATATCCTCGAAATTTCCTCTGAGAGTTCTTTTGCTGAAAAGAACGATTGTTGATTTTTCAATATTGATTTTTATTTTCCATTTTGTAAACCAGCTTATTAATTTGTCGGTGGATTCTTGCAATTTAATTAAGGCCATGTGGGGATTCATATATCTGCATAGAACGGCTGTGTCGTCTGTCTAACATGCAGTCAGTGCACAGTCCATAATTGGTAGATCGTTGATAAAGTAATTAAAAACCGAAGGTGAAAGAATTGCTCCCTGTGGTGTGCCAGCACTGATTTTTCTGATGGCAGAAAGATGATCATTAATTTTCGTTTGAAAAGTTCTATTGTTGAGGAAGTCAGCTATTATTAGTATAATCTCAAGAGGAATTTTGTGATCGATAAGCTTGATAAGGAGGGCATCATGCCACACCTTATTGAAAGCTTTCTCAATGTCGAGAAGGAGGCCTGCCACAGTTTCTTTTTTATTGAAGCATTCTCCAATATATTCTATTAGTCTGACAATTTGAATTAATGTCATACATGTTGTTATTATTATATGCTGTAGATGATATTGAAATACTTGGTATTCATCAAGAACAAGCTTAAAATTTTATATAAGATTCATTGTGATTAATGTCATGTTTGTCATTATTATACACTGTCGGTGATATTGAAATACTTCGTATTATTTTGAATATCTTTTGTTTTGTGTCTACTCTTCAGAGCTCTAAATCTGCATTCTTTAAAATTTTATTTTTTAATATTTCCTAAAAAAGTATTTTATATTAATGAAAAAAAAAAAAATCAGTAAATAAAAGCAAAAATCTCTTTTAGAAACACTTTTTCTCTTATGTATTAACAAATTTTAGATCATCATTTATTAATTTCTTAATTACATATTTAATAATGGTTCCAAATTATTTTGCTGCTCAGGACAACTAATATTAATACGATGAAAATTTTGCGCTGAAATAGTTTATGTTCTGAAGCTACCTTTTAACTTCATACTATATAAATAAGTAAAACATGGGCTCTAAATTACCCTTAAATTGGAATAGGTAACCCTAAAACTAGCGTGTATCTAGATGAAAGCAGGAATTAAAATCAGAATCAAGTCTGACGGTTATATATGAAAAAAGAAAAACGGAATAACTTGAAATTTCATGCTTTCTTTCTAAATAAAAATTTTGTTAAAAAGAAATGTATAATTTCTGATTACTACAGATTAATCGTTTTTAAATTTTGCGTCTCGGGTACCATTCTGCTCATTGTTAACGTTTCAAAGCGTAGCGGAATAGTAGCGCCCTCTTGCAGTCAGTGAAATTTCACGGAGGCCACCGAAGACACAAAAGAATATTTTCACACTGGCAGGCCTTGAGTATAAGTTGGCTTTGGTAATATATTGTGATGTATTTTTCAATGCAAAGAGTTGTTAATTTTTTTATGAAATGTTATTTTTCGCGACTGTGTACTAATGCTTTATAAATACACATGCAGCATAGCAACGAAAAATATTATTTATTCCAGTCAATGTTAAATATGCTCAAGGACTGTCATGTGAAAATATTCTTTTGCATTTCGGTGCCTCCATGAACTTCAAACTGACCACAAGAGAGCGTTACTCTTCTGCTATACCTCGAGTTATGTTAAAATAAGCAGAAATGAATGAGAAACGAATATTGGTTTGTAAAAACGATTAATCCGTTAACAAAAAAGTTATACGTTACTTTTAATAAACATACAACCATTTAATAAGAAAGCATGAAATTTCATGTCTTACTTTTTTCATATGCAAACACCAGCTACTTGATCCCAATGTTAATTTCTGCCTTTTACCAAAGTATCAGGAATTTAAAATTTTTTTATCAGACATATTTATCTTACTTAAAGCATACATTTAATTTTAAGAAATATATTTGTATAGTAAGAAATAAATAGGCTAACTGCAGAAAGTTTCAGTTTTTACTGTTTTCAGTTGCGCTGTGGAAAATAATTAGTTACCATAACTATTAGATATTTAAATAACAAATCAATAAATTATTATCAAAATTTTGTACATCTGTATGTACATAAAAGTAAGAGAAGCATTTCAAAAAATTATTTGAATTTAGATGGTAGAAAAATGTTTTAAAAATGTTTTATGTTTTCTTTAATTTTAATTTTGATGATGATGAAATAAGCATTTGTAGGAATTAAAAAATACTAGTTTACATAATCCAAATTGACTTCTAAGCAGTAAATAGTACGTTATTGATATTCAAAATAAGCCCAATTGTTTGCCAAAAAAACTACCTTAGTTTGGAACAGGTTTTTGAATAAAGCTCGAAATTAAGTTTGCTGATTCGGCTAATTTTAATATTATATCGCTGTCATTTATACGTTTTTATTTGATCGGTGTTCACATTAAAAATATTAGAAATGGAACAAAGCCTATTGCAGCAACTTACAGTTCGAAACTTCATGAATAATACGCTATCGTAAATAAAAAACAACAGACAGACGATTATCGTAAATAAAAAACAATTAGACAGACGGAGAATTTCTCTCAGATATTACCAATTTATAATTTACAATGCATTAACGAATTTCTCTAAAAGCACAAACATAATTACCCAGAATTCTGAAAGCGGAGCCTTGTGTAACTTGCCGTGTCAAAATAGGCGGGGCCTTCTCAAAATAGCACGAATCGAAATAGGAAATCGAAGGTACGTAGATTTAGTTATTAAATTTTAAGACATAGCCTTAGTGGAAAAGAATGCAAATAATTTTTCCTTAATTTTAATTTATTGTTAGATAATGGTTTTGGCCCTTCAGTTCTAACTCAAAAATACTGACTGACTGATAACTTATAACCAGAATACCACTGAGATCAGTAGTTTATCTGGCTCAATCAAATTTATGCCGGATGGGCACAATAACATAGAACTATCTTCACATAATGTCCGCAGTAAGGAGGAGAAAGACGGATAAAGAATAGGAAGACCAGCAACGCAAGAGCTCACAAGCAAGTAACCGGCCCGGTAAAGGCGTGACTAAGTGGGAGTCATAAAATGAGTGTAGCATGTGAATAAAACTAGAGAATTTAAGAAATACACAGTACAATAAATGAGTAAAATACAAAATTAAGAATGCTAATAAACACATTGGGTACATCATTTACAGGTGGGCACTAGGTGGGAAAGTTCGGGTCCCTGATAAGGTGGGCCGCAAGTGGGCGCAGTTTGGCGTCCTCATTCAATATTTCGTAGGTAAAGATATCAAAATTTCTCATATGGTCACAGTTCAGAGCTTTCGTGAAGAATTTCCTGTTGATCTTATTCAGGTGCTCTTCTAGAGTGTCCAGTTTTAAGTCACAGTGTAGTGTAGCATTGCTCACAAAAAAGTGAGCATGGGTGATAAGCCTTAAGACTTTGTTTTGCATGATTTGAAGTCTTTTTATATCCTCCTTGGTAGCCGTGCACCAGGCCGGCGACGCATAAGTTATCAATGGCCTAATTGCCGTGATATAAACTAGCCTCTTTTTCCTGATGTCTAAGCTAGAATAATTACCCAATATAGGGATGAAACTATTTACAACAGTGAAAATTTTTCTTCTGACCTCTGTTATATGATCTCCCCATTTTAATCTTTCATTTAGCATTACTCCTAAATATTTCGCCTTACTAACTCTAGGAATCTCTTCAGAGAATAAGAAGAGCTTACTGTTAATAGTCAACTGTGTATTTTTCCTCCTTATCAATAATAATTGCGACTTGCTGGCATTAATAGCAATTCTCCAAGTCTTACACCACTTTTCTACCACTGGTAGAAGCTCCTGTAATTTCTTGATTGCATGGTGTGCGTTTGCGGACTTTACGGCTAATGCCGTATCGTCCGCATAGCACCCAAGAAAGTAATTTCTGCCAATGTGAGCCCTAGGAAAGTCATGAACATAAAATAAATACAGGACGGTCCCTAAAATGGACCCCTGTGGGACGCCTGCATTCATGGTGCGTAAACTGGAGATGTCCTTTCCAATAACCACAGCGAATTTCCTATTAGTGATGAAAGACATAATTAGCTGAATCAGCTCTCTATCCATAGGGAGATTTATAAGTTTATAAATAAGCCCCTCATGCCAGACGCGGTCGAATGCCTTCGCCACGTCTAGCATGAGTAAGGCGACATTTTGTTTCTTGTGAAGCGCATCCCCACAAAACTCGACGAGCCGAACCAGCTGCTTCGTTGTTGAAAGCTTTCTCCGGAAACCAAATTGTTCCGGAGGCAGTAATTCAATATAGTTTTTCAATCTGCTGTAGATTAATCTCTCAAAGACCTTTCCTAGTCCCGGAAGCAAGCTAATGGGCCTGTACCCATCTGGCTTAGTGTTATCCTTGCCGGCTTAGGCAATAAAATAACTTTTGCGATTTTCCATTTTGTGGGAAAATAGCATTGACTAAGACACGCATTGATAATACTCGTGAATTTTGTCACAACATTGCAGGGCAGATTTCTAAGTGCGTGATTATTAATACCGTCTATGCCAGGGGCCTTTTTGACTTTAAGCTTCTTTGTGATTTCTTTGATCTCACTGGGGGTAGCAGTGGCCATGTACCTCTTAGCAGTGTGGGCATTAAGCCAATCCCTAACAAAGTAGCATGCCTCATTGACAAAATTAATGTCCATGGGCGTCATGTTAGGTCTGAACTGCTCTTCTAAATGGTCCGCAAGGACCGTCGATTTGTCTTTATTGTTGAGAGCAACAGAGTTTTCAGTATAAATCGGCTTATTGCATGTACGCTGCCTTTTCAAGTTACGCATCAACGTCCAGAGACTGCCATCATTCGGACTAAGATTCTGAATTTTTTCTTCCCATACATCTCTCTTATGCTCATCTATTTTCTTTTTAATTAATTTATTTAATTTGTTCATATCTCTTTTAACGTGAGGGCTCCATGTAAGGTGCCACGCTTTCCTCATCCTATTCCGGTCCTTAATCATCTCTCTAATTTCCTGTGGCAGAATGCCAGCGTTATTATTTCTTCTCACGTGTCTAGAGGCATTTTCAATAGCATTATTGACTGAATCAGCGAGGGTATCAACTGCATCATCTATATCTTTCCGCGAGTTCAGAGTATCAAAGATGGGCGGATTCTGACTGAGAAACTTCTGGAACTTATTCCAGTCAGTCGTGCGGATCATTTCATTTTCTGCCTCTTTAGTAGTGCCTAGGTAAGCAATGACCGGTATATGGTCAGAGCTCAATTCGTGCTTTACTTTAGTATAAATAGGGATTGAAGTATTTGTCAGAAGAATATCAAGAAGGTCTGCATTTCTTGGGTTCTGTGGTCTATACGTATACTCCTCAGTAACATGCAAGGCAACTGGGTGATTATTTATAGATTCATAGAGGACCTTACCATTTTGGTTAGTTTTACGGCACCCCCACTCGGAGTGCTTTGCGTTGAGATCACCCGTTAGGATATACTTATTAGTGTCAGAGAGAAGTTTGGAAAGAACACTTTCCGTCAGTAGTTTACTGGGCGGATTATAAAATGAAATGAAATTCAAATTACCATATTGCGGTAAGTACACTGAGAGTGCGACCATCTCATGTCCGTCGTTTCTATCTTGGCTAATCAAACAGGACTGTAGCGAGTTTCGCACATAAATTGCGGCCCCCCCCACCACGGTGACTCAAACGATCGCACCTATATGTGCGGTAATTAGGCAAATTTATACGCACGCATGGCGTGGCAAAAGTCTCTGTTACAAGGGCAATATCAATATTGTGATTGTTAAGGAAGTTTAAAAATTCCGTCAACTTGTTCTGAATGGCATGAGCTTGTTCTGAATGAATGCTAATTTTATGGATAAATTTAATTATGGGTAATATTTATGGTAGTTTTGTCCTTATGAGTAGGTGCATTTTGTCCTATTTGCTGTGTTAAAAGAAATCCGGAGCTCTTAATGACCGATACAAGCTCGGCCAGGTGTGCAAAAACAGTTTTTGCTTCCTTGATCGTGTCTGCATACAAACCAGTAGACAGGGCTTGTGCAAATGATTTATTTTCTATAACCCTACTAGTATAGACTTTTGGCTTATCTTGTTTCTTTTTAGGGAACATCTCACAACCCCTAAAGTTCAAGGTGTGAGATTGTTTACAGTTCGCACAACATGGTGGCAAGTCAGAGTTTTTATTAGGGCATTCAAAGGACAAATGTCCCTCTCCGCATCTCACGCACTTGGGTGCATAGTTACAGCCAGTTTGCGTATGATGAAATCCTTGGCACCTATAGCATTGTAGCGTGCCCGATCTACCTTTATAATTTTCGACTTTAATTCCTAGGTCACATAAGTGAGTTTCGTTGTGTATATCTTTGGATTTAGGTTTCTTAGGCAGAGTAACTAAAAATAGCGGAAGTTTAATAACCTCCCCTTTTCTTCTGCGCGTAAGTTGTTTAACTGATTCAACTTTGTATCCTAAATCCTCTAACTCCTCTTGTATTTCTACCGTATCTGTGTCTCTTAAAAGACCTCTTATCACAACTTTTATGTCTTTATCCTCAGGAAGCGTGAAAGAGTGATGTTCCACTTTCGTGTCTTTTAAATAAGTAACAGTCTGCCTGTAATGTTCAGGGTTTCTGATGAAAATTTTAATCCCTTTATTATTCTTATTAGAGTTAAACTCAATGTTTCTCTGTTTAAGTGCCCTAGCTATGTTTTTCCAAGTAGGGTAATCTACTTTAATAGTTATGGGTGGTATCCGTGACTTTTTCACAAATTCCGTTTCTATGTTTTCATCTGAGCTTGTATTTTGTTTAGACGTACTAGCGTCCGTGTCCATACTATTGTTATCCTCACCATTAGTGGCATTTTCACTAAGTCTCTCCTCCATGGTGTTCATTTGAGTTGCGCCAGCCTGGGGAATATGAGCGTCAGTTCGCCCAGTCGGGCACGTGACCTCATCTGGATAACTGAGTGGTCGCGCTGCGTTTTCGGTTCCAGACCTACTCGCTGCAGCCTGTTTCTCAGTTCCTTCACGAGATGGCGCCACATTATTGTGGCTGCTGACCGCAAACTCAGAACTCAGTGTTTGTGTAATTTTACTACCTATGTCCTGATTAGGCGAGATTTTTAAACTTTTGGGAGCCTTCGGTTTGGGATTTCGTTTCAAGCTAACATCACCTTCATGTCTGGTACTGTGCGTGTACTGTTCGACAGTAAGTGCGGAGTCATCATCAGCTATGTTCGCAAGAACATCAAATTTGTTTTGCACCTCAGGAGGGTCCGATTCAGTATCGCTCAGAGTACGTTTCGTACTTTTGGTAACAGCAGTCCAATGCATATCGTGTTGTGAGACATCAGCATGATGGGAATCAATATCATTAGACGCTAACCGGTTAGAACCGACTTGCGCTAAGCCTAGTTCAGAGCCACGTGCAGAGTTCAGACTTGCACGTACTTTATCCGATAGGTTAGGGAGAAGCTTTAATAGAAAATCCAGATCAATTCTTTCATCCTCAGTCAAAGGTAAATCCTTCTCTTTGGAAGTTAATTCCGCATATTGAGCGAAAATTAGTTTGACCAGTGACATGTTGATCAAGTCCTTAAACCAGTTCAGTCATCAGGGAAAAATAGATGCAAAGAATCAGTAAAATCGCACTAAGGCCTTTTTACTACTCTTTGGTCACTTAAGACCGGTGAGCAACCTTTTATGTGCTAACAACTGATCGCAGAAGAAAAATCAAATCGATTTGGTAAAACCGAGAGCCGTGCTAAGACAACCTTCACGTGCCCTCAAAAATAAATTAAAGTAAAATCTTAAGAGGTGTGCTCATAGAGGCATGTCCGACCCAATGGTGCCATATTGCTGAGAACAGTGTCTTCCAACTGCACATGCAGGTGATGAGTTAAAAGCTATCGTCAAAGATTTCACCAAAGAGCTGCAGAGTGCACTAAAAAGTAACAGCATATCCGCTCCTGATAACAGAGGCAAAAAGTGCACAACTGAAATTAAAAAGCTTATTCAGCGCAGAAATGCAGCTAGAAAAGAATGGCAAAGGTCAAGGCATCCACCTGATAGAGTACTACTCAACCAGTTCAACCGCCAAGTCAGGGCCCTTACACATAAACAAACAGACCACGACTGAGCCGTCTACCTCTCCTCTCTCTCTGCAGAGGAAAATACCATCTGGAACGAAACTAATAAACTACTGAGATACTACACAAATATTCCGCCCCTTAATGGCTCGCAACGAATTGCTAACACCGAAACTGAGAAGCTGAGTCAGTAGCTGATAACTATGCTACTCAGTTCTGCATAAACAACATACCTCACTCACATACAGAACGCCTTGTTGCGCAATCACTTACAAACTTCCTCTCAAAACCACACACAAACAACATTCCTCCTGTCAGGCCATCAGAGGTCTATGACTATATCTCTAAGCTCAAAATCAAGAAAAGCCCGGGACTGGATCTCGTGAGCAATAAGATGCTAAAGAAAATGGGAATCCTGTTGACACTTAAGCTCACTAAAATTATCAATGATATGCTTTACCTAGGGCACTTCCCCAAACCCTGGAAAACTGCAGTAATCTCACCCATCCTGAAACTCAGCAAACCACCAACAGATCCTTTCTTGTACAGACCAATTAGCCTGCTCTCTTCAACCTGCAAGGTGGCAGAATACATCATGCAGCAGAGGCTACTCAAGCATGTTAACGATAACAACTTAATGATTGCTGAACAACATGGTTTCAGCAAAAAACATTCGACGGTACATCAGTTGTATCGAGTTACTGAAATCATGTCTCAAGGACTACAGGATAAATCGATTACATGTGCCATCTTCCTAGATGTTGCAAAGGCCATTGATCGCGTCTGGCTGGAGGGCCCCATACACAAAATTATATTCCAGATTCCCAGATTTCCCAGATTACATCACCCGCATCACTTACTCTTATCTTATGGATTGACACTTTGTCGTTCTATAAACAACAAAATCTCCTTCCCCAGGCCCATTAGGGGTGGGGTCCCACAGGGGTCCCTTTTGGGCCCCCTCTACTTCACTCTTTACACGAACGACATCCCACAAACACCACATACCACCTTGGCTATGTATGCTGATGACACAGCAATTCTACCTCAAAATGCATCTCACGGCTCAGTCATTCAAGCACTACAGAATCGCATCCACACACTGGAGTCCTGGCTCCTGGCATGGAAAATAAAGATCAATGTGGAGAAATAGGATGCAATACTCTTCACGAGAAAAAAGAACATAGACTACAGCATCCATTTTAATATGCATAGCACCCCAATCCCATGGACCAAACAGGCCCGCTACCTTGGTATTATTCTCGACCAATGCTTATTATAGACCCCACATATCACACAACTTATTACCAAGTTCCGAGTGCGTAAACATACACTCGCCCCCTTAATTGCTCGGAACAGCGTCTTATCTATTGATAATAAATTACTCATTTACAAAAACCATGCTACGTTCCATAATTACTTATGCCTGCCCTGTCTGGAGGTATGTTATGATACTGCAATCAAAAGACTGCAAGTATTGCAAAATGTTGCATTAAGACAAGCTGTGGATTGTCCGTGGTTCATTAGGAACTCGGCAATCCACAGAGAATTCAAAATGCCAGAAATTCATGTCTACATAATAACTCTAGCCGAAAGATTCTTTAGTAAAATGACATTAATTCAAAACCCCACTATCCAGATATTGAATTATGACTATAATGACGGGACAAACAGAAAACGACCGCTTGCGGTACTTAGATTTCTTTTTAAATCAATCAATATAAACATCATGTGAACGTGAATTAACTCAAAAATAATAATAATAAAATAAATAAATAAATAAATATAATAAAAAATATGGAAAAAATAAATAAAAATGTATATATTATCTCTTTGTATGAATACCTCATATGTCTCAATTATTATTATGCATACTTCATACCTTGTGCTTATATCCATGAACCTATCACTTTACCATGTCCACTTTGTATACACTTATGTCACCGCATTTGTCTTTTATGTATATATTTCCCTGATCTTGTTTTTTGCTTTGTATAATGTCGTCAGATAGATTTATTTATGTATGCTTGTCACACATGTACTCTCTGACCCTATTGCAATTACTGGCATTTCTTTTGCTTTGCACTGTACCGTTCTGTACTTACTCACGCCTTTCTCCGCCTGGATTGGTCGATCGTAGCACGCTGGTCTCTGTCGTCTCTCATATCTTTTCGCCAAGGACTATCCGTAAGATTATGCCTATCTTTGCTACATCTACGCTTGTCGTCTGCAACAATTTTCTAGGAATCTTACATACTTTCGAAGCACCAAATAATCGAAAATCAGCACCTAGATATTCCGGGGTAGCGCCAAGTTGCGCGGGTACCTAAACTGCGAGCAAAAATGTTTGCCTGAGCAATATATCTATATATATATATACCTAGGATACGTATATAAATATTTTAGGTGAAGTGCAGAGTCGCCCACTTATTTGGCACGTTTTATTTAGCGCTTTTTACAGGAGTAAGAAGAATTGGATTTTTGTCAATTTCCTTTGACTTTTTAAGTGAAAATAGATCGATGTACAAAGTCAAGGGAGTGCGCATTGCCGAGTTTGTGCAATTCTCTGATTTTTTTTTAAAGTAAAAATAGGTCGATGTGTATATGGATATCGAGTTCGTGCATTTTTTAAAAACGCGATAAGCAATGGGTGATTCTTCCCGTTATTCCTTATGATGTTTCACTGTACCAATATATTATTCCTCGTGTATATATTACACCACTTGTCACCTTTTATTTGTCTTTCATGATGTCATCTGTTTATTTTTTGTTGTTATTTATGTACGTCTTTTTGCTGTAATTTTACGAATTTATTGTAACTAAACACATATGATTCGTTCTTGCATTACTGGCATTTCTTTTTAATTCCGCACTGCTTCGCGAATTTCTTCTCACCGGACTTGGCAGATCGGCTACAGACGTAGCAAACTGGTGTCGTTTGGGCTCTTCACTTACTCGCCCATGGACTTACTCTTCGATATGCGTACAATTGCCTATTTTCCGCTACGATTATGCCTATCACCCAATGAATTCGGAACTATACAAATTTAAAAATCGGGCAAAATGATATGCAAGGGTAGAGCCAAAAGCGCGGGTACCTACTTGCGAACACAGTTTGCCTGACATAGTTACAATCAACGATGGGACAAGATCCCCCAAGTCATCTAGCATTTTTAAATGTGGAAAAAGAAAAATTTGAAAGGATCGACTTAATGAATGATGTAATTGATAAATTTGTTTCCACCGAGGCAAGAAAAATGAATGCATAGTAATTAATGTATTATAATATTAAATACATTATTATTAATAAATATATATACTTATCTATACTGTGTATTAAACTTTTAATTGTTTAAAAATTGTACTTTTTTAAAAACTTTTATAAAAATATGTAAAATAAATAATACTTTTTAAACTAATTCTAGACCATAGTCTGTCTGATTTTTCCATCCGACACAGATACATTTCCGAATCCAATGCTAGTGTAGTTAGGTAGTGACTATTTTTTTAATATATTTTAGAGTATTTTATGGCAGATTAAGCATTTTATTATTATTTGCACTATTTTCTTATGACGAATATATTCTATATATTATATTAATGTGTTTTTTTGCGGGGTGCGCCAGTTATGCTTGCTACGCCACTGAGTGATAAGGTGGATGACGATGATTATACGGCTATACCTCGTGGTGTTTGCGGGGATCGGATACCTCTGACTTTTACCCTTCCGTGTATTGCTCGATTTTAGTGTCGTGCTCAAGGAGATTAGAACTCCTTGGTCGTACTGCTCGATTTTAATACATTCTGATCCTGAAATACTGGGCCTTTCTTTAATTTTTTATTTTATCTATCTTCATATATTACTATTCAGATCCTTATAAACAAAATTAGTAGCATAATACAGGAATTTTAATAGTTTTTTAATTTTTAAAAAGCATACAATACGGCTCCCGCGATTTGAGCGTGCAAGGAATAAAAGTATAAAAATACACAGGATGTTTTTGATTTTGCTAACTAACTTGTACAGCTAATAATATTACTTGCACTCACTTATTACTACACAAATTTTTTTTTTAGTGTAGTGAGCTTTGAAACATGGCTCTAAACATAATTTAACTCTACATTTTTCTCACCAAATGCGAGTGAGTCTCTTTACGTAAATTTTTGCCTCCCCTTCTCTTTTTTCCCTCTTCTAGGCTCCTTTCTACTTCCTTGTACAGAGTAAAAAAGGAAGTATTGTAATCACGAAAAGTTTCAGGCAGCATATTTCAACGAAAATATCCATTTTGACCGCTATCGAATGCAATTTAACGATGTTTTTGCGTGATATCTGTATTTAAGGACAAAATAAAAGACTCGTTTCCTCCAAAAAATTATAAAACTGCTTTAAAATTAATTCTGAAGAGAAATTTTCGTGTATATACGTACGTACGTATGTCGCATAACTCAAAAACGAGCAGCCTCAGAACATTGAAATTTTGTATATAGGACTGCTATAATATGCAGATGTGCACCTCGTATTTCGGTTGCAATCGGCCGCACCAAACGTATATAAATATATTTATATATATATCCCTCTGTTACTCGGCTCAGTGATCTCAGTTTCTTTACTCTTATATGTTTGTAAATTGTTCATGTTTTGCTTTAAAAATGATTGAACTATGTTGTTTTTATCTTCCGGTTAAGGTTTTTATGCCTGTAGTAAATCTGTATGCAATATTTTTAGAATTATCAACAATTTTAAAGTTGTTTAAGTGCCGCTAAGCTTAATAATGTTTTTGATGGCGGCTATGGCTTGTTTACATTTGAAACAGCAGACTAGTGGATTTGTTGCCAATCTAGAGAAAATTAGCTTCGCAACAACAAAGATAACACCTTCATTTATTATGGCCAATTAAAATCATGCTTAATTCTTTCTGGATTTTTTTCGAGGAAATAAGTGTTTAAGATTTACTTCGTAATTTTTAATATAGATATTTTGAGATTTATGTGTTTTTGTCTTCTCGCGAAGTGAGAACTGAATTAATTGAATGAGAAATACTCAATCGTCTGTGAAAAACTGTTTCTTTTTTGTTTTGTTTGCTTAATTTCTTTTATATATCATTCTAGCTTTATTATAGTATTTGAATTATAGCTTTATTATAGTAGCTTTATTATAGTGGTAACGATTAGATAATTCTTTAAATGTTATAAATTTTGTGCATTCTGAGTTATAATATGAACGAAATATAATACTGTTAAATTAATCTAGCGCCAGACTGCCGCTATGGTAAACAAATACTAGAGTGAATTTTAAAGAATGCATTTATTCTGTTGTGGTTTATGCGCTGTCGGCGAAGTAGATTTAATTCAATCCGATAAGTTTAAATGAAATGCAAGAAAAAGTGCGTATAATTTAATATTCCGTACAAGGAAGTCATGTGGTGTACACATCAGATGTTTTTTATAGAATTTGATGGAATGTGGCTTCCAAAATGCTTCTCTACAAGGCGAATAAACTTCATACTATCCTCACTAGACCGTATTGATGAGCATATAGCAGAAGAGTATTTGTCAAAGTTTTCCTCGATCACAGCTAGCTTGAAATCAAGAAGGTATTTTTTTGTGTTTATTATTTTTCAGTATATTATACACGACCTCCACATTGCTTGATATTGGCCAGATATTGCTATCGGCCAGTATATGGGAAAATATTTTCTTGTAATACTATTTACGAAGTTGTTTTCGGGTACTACAATGGCGCGACATCTCCTGATCGCATCTATCGACACCACCCATTGTTAAGTTATAATTATAAATTTTTTTTAACTTTAGTTTTTCTTTTGCCGTTCCCTGAATAAAGTGATACAGATAACGCATTATAAAAAGAACTAAGCATATTGACTATTTTCTTATGATTCCACAATAAAAGAAGCAAATCATTCCTTTGTCATTCCACAATGAAAGCGGCTATGAAGAAATAACCGGAGAAAAAGCAGGATCCGTGTTGAAGATAAAAGAAATAAACTTATGCCCGCTATTTTCAGGCGATCCGTATTACGAGACGGATTTCGTAGCCCGTGGAAATCGGAGGGGGCCGTACGAGGGGATTAATCGTGATTTATCAAGTGTTTTGAATATTCGCAGGATAAAAGATACTTAATTAATGATTTTGTGAAGTTTGACATTCGTGCATGTTAAGAAGAAATTGAAGAAATTAGTTACCTTGTAGCTGAGCATAATGTGAAAAGTACTTACCAAAGAACTATCGGCTAAACGAAGTGTATATGCATCAGTATACATATGCATCAGTATACATAACCGAACGGGATGTGTATGCTGATGCATATGTTGCTTGATCTGGAAGGTTTCCAAGCAGATTGAAGTACTAGAAGGTAAGTGCAAATTTTACCTAGCAAATTATTCAACTTTACCTAAAAGTAATAAGTGTAATGAATGTACAGTTAACTAAATTTGTATTAAAGGAATTGTACCCGCCTAAATTTTATTAAAGGAAAATCAACTCGCGGAATTTCTCCCGGAGAACAAGCCGCTGATTTGAGCAGATAACTTAAACGCAAAGTCACCTGCTAAAATGTACTATGGAATTGTACACGCACGAATAAAACCATGAAAGTTAGCTAATTTCATTACTAATAATCCCGTTACATTGTATGCTCCAGAGGAAGTCACTTATTGTCCTGGTTCTTATCAGAAAGCAGATATTCTTGACTTAATTCTCACGACGACTTCAATTCCAATGGTTTTAGAAGTTAAGCAAGAATTAAATTCAGATAATTTTCCTGTAGGCACCACTAAACAAGCTGAGCAAGTCGTGAAGATAATTACAAACTGGGGACTTTCTAATAATTTTCTCACCAACAATTCGCCGGATTATAAATATCTCAAAACTATCAGCGACACAGATACTGCCGTCGACCTTCTCAACGAATAAAATAAATTCTGCTCTTGCAAATTCCACTAAAACAATTCCAGCCGATCATTACACTGACTTTCTTCCCCCTTATGTGTCGCTATGGGCTCCTGTTACACTGTTGCTATAAATTTGCTGATTTATAATAAAAAATTATATTTTATTAAAAAAATTATACTGTTTCTAATAGTATTCCATATTCATGTATTATTGCGCTATACTGAAGTTCAAAACGCTATGAAAATAAAAAATGCATCTTTCCATTAATACCCGTATGCAGAATTTGTGAAAGAAAGATTTTTCAAGAGTATATGTCAAACTGTTAATTACTTCTTAGGATTGAAATTATACAGAATCATGCATACTTGTTTATTATAGGTCTTGCTGAAACCAAAGTGTTTAGGGGATATATGGAGATACCCACCCGCCGTTAAAGTGAAGTCGTCAAAGTCGGAGTTTAGAAAGTAGATATACCTAGTTCTACAACTATCATTGAAAAATATAATATACTATATTTGCGCGTAATTGTATTAAATGTTAATACTAGGACCCCTATAACAGAGTCAGTGTATTCTCTCATTTTTAATCTTTAGATAAGCAATCGTAAAAAAGATCTTGGAAAATATAATTTCATTTCCTGTTAGAAGATAAACATAAAAAATGCGCTTGCAAAATCAAGGGAAATTTTGACTGAATTTTTTTGAACTTTATAAGCAAAGAAGGTAATCTTCTGTTATCAGGATCGGGTCCAGAAATGTGTGTACTAATGCATGTATTCATGGATCGATGTGTTCATGTATGCCTGTATATATGTATATATATATGCGTCTGTCATATACACACATATATACGCACATGCATACATACACACACTTCAGAATCCGGTCATGATAACAGAAGTGTACCGTACACAATAAAACTAGTTATATATATTACATTCATTAATTAAAAAAACTTATAAGCATGTCAGTGTAATCTTACTACACATTTGGTGTAGTAGTAATTCTATTAGTGACTCAAATTGTAAACGAAATGGTGTTACAAGTGAATCTGAAGTAAGAGATAATGAAAGTAATAAAAAAACGTAGCAAAACTGCTATGTTAACTTAAACTTAAACCTAGAATTTATTTGGATTTATCAAATAGATAGACCAGTGTTCTTGCAAATGATTCCATGTGTAATATTAGTGATTGTAATTTACCTGCTAATAACAATGTTGTTGATAACTGTAATAGTGATGGTAATTTACCAGTTAATGGAAATGTTACTCAAGTAAACGGTAACGTGCAACAGCAGTTTCGCTCAGTAGTCCAAGTTACTATCCCTACTGAATTATGGTCAAAACACCCAGCAATATTAAGCATTTCGATTTTGCTAAGGTCCTTATGGTTAAACTAAGGGGTGATAAAGTCCTCTTCTGATGAAGCGGCGAGTTTCTCAGGGTATTATTTACGTACTGACAACGATCATAGAATCCTTAGTAGTTATTTTCTTGAAAATGAAATGGATCATTTTGTTGTGAATTTTAGACAAGAAAAGCCTGTCAGAGTTTTACTAAGAGGCTTGCCCTTAAACATGGACGTGATTGAAATTAAATCTAAACTCGAGAATCGAGGGTACAAATTTATAAAGTTGTTCAGTTAACCAAAAACAAAACTCGGGCTCCAATACCCCTTTTTCAAGTTCAACTGCTTCAAAAGAAAGGTTGTCTCTAATGAATTGTTTCATCTATCTGACTTATGTTGTTGGTCTATTACAGTTGAAAAGTACATCTTAAAATTTCAAGTGCCGCAGTGTACTAACTGCCAGAATGGCAGCACTCGGCAGAGAACTGTCACGTTGCTCCAAAATGAGTGAAATGTGCCAAATTTCACAAAACCAAGGACTGTAAAATTGTTGAATGTATGGAAGTACCAAAATGTGCCAGCTGCGGCAAGGATGGCCACAAGGAGGTTGTAAAAAGTTCAAGTCTATTCGAAAATCAAGGAAGTCATACGACCTCAGAAATAGTGCCAGTCACGCTCAAATTGTAAAATTCAAATCAAATTTGAATAAGTCTGCTGCTGCAAACCGTTATGATGAGAATGTTCTCTCCAGCATGGAAGCTGTAGTTCATAATCATGCACGCAGCATTGAAAATCTTATGTATCCTGGCCCAATGCCTGTAGTTTTGCAGATGAAATATAGAGGAAAATGATGATGAAGTATAGAAAATATTGTAATTTCAGCGTGCCTTCGGCACAGGTCATAAAACAGTTACATAAATTAAAAAAAATAATCTAACTGCAGTGTGAAATACGCAGGATACCGGAAATAAAACTAACATTTTATACATCACCATGAAGGAAATTAATAGGCTCAGCAATGCTAACTAGGGTCTTAAAATTTAATGTTTTTCTTACATCTTGTTGTGTTACATGTAATATTAAAAAATGCGTATATATAAAAACTTTCTAAATTTTAATTGTAATTAATCTTATGTACCATCCATTGCCCAGTCTCATATTAGCTAATTACTGCCAGGAATTTGTGCATTCCTATATTTTCTCCTAGCCAATCAGCGCTCAAGGATCAAGGATCAAGGAAGTGCAATTTACGGAGTTCATAGGCAATTACACCTTTACCTCCACATCTTCAAAGGAAATTACATCATCAAAAAGAGGGGATTGTCAAATAGGGTAAAAATTTTGAAAAGCCGAATGACTTGGAATAAGTGCCTTCACACTGAGTCAAAAAAGGCAAAAAACTCAGAAGGTCTTAATTTTGCGCCGAAAAGAGCCAGAATAATTTAGATAGGGGCAACCATAAAAATTTTGACTAGAAAAATAAAAGGTGAAATTTCCTTAAACCTTGATAATCATGTTTTGCATACGTCAGATGAAGAATACGCAGGGGAATTTTCCGATGCGCGTTCTTCAGGGGTGGGAGGGAGGGGGGAACCTGTTTACAGGTCGAAAAAGTAGTTCTGCCAGTGATCAGCTGGGAGGGAGAAGTTTCGTTTTTGACTGCTATTCAATGCGGTATTTAAAGGCCTAAAATGACGTTGTTAAACGCCTGAAAAAGTTCCTTGTTAAAGGAAGAAAAAAGCAGTGTTTAAGAATCTTTTTCATTTTAAATCGTTAGAAAATATTTTAAATCAGTCCTTTTTGACTGTGATGTTTCTTATTAAATAAACGTTAAAGGGGTTTCCTCGAGTTAATGCTGTGTGCATTAAAGAACTTTAGAGGCGGTAGTTATTCACGTGGCTGTCAGTATGCTCATATCTAGCCCGTTTAAATGGAAGAGCTGAATATTCCTGGTTGAGAACCGCTCTAGGTCTTTTCCGGGAAGAAGCAACAGCAGGATCGTATACGGGTAGCATATGAAGCACAGGATTAGCAACACGTTGAATATTTTTGAAAAATTTTTCGGAAAGTCGCTGTATATAGCGATTAATGGGCATAATTTTGAGGTCATTATGAATCTCTTCGTTCTGTACGAACCACGGAGCTTTTAAAATTTGCCGAAGCATTTTAGATTGAAAAATTTGGACATGTTTTCTGTTAGTCAGTGCAGATGGGCCCCAGACGAGACACGCATATGTAAGAACAGGCCTAATCATTGATTTGTAGAGCAAGATTTTGTTATCCATTGACAAGTCGCTATTAATAGCTAAAAGGGGGCGTGGGGCGGTTTTGACAGCTGTTGCACCCGCTATGATTTTGCAAATGTGAGGCTGCTAAGTTAATTTTGAATCCAGTAAAACACCTAGATATTTGTAAGAAGAGACCCAGGGAATGGGTTCACCGAAGAGCATTAAATTAGGTAAACTTGGGATATTTCTTCGGATGAACATAGTGGCAGCACATTTTGCGACATTAATTTTCATTTTATACAGACCGAGCCAAAGTTCTAAGGTCGAAAGGTAACTCTGCAATTGGGAGATTACCTGGAGGGTATTGGAATGTTGTGAAATGATGGCTGTATCGTCTGCGTATAACGCAAGATCGATATTTGGGGCCTTAGGGATATCATTTACATAAAGGTTAAAGATTGAAGGTCCAAGGAGGCTACCTTGAGCTACACCAGCATAGATTGGGAGGGGAGAGGAGAATTCGTGGTTAACTCGCACGCGGAAACTGCGTCCGGTCAAGTACGAGTTAATAATTTTAATGAGATGAGCCGAAAAACCAAGCCGCATGAACTTGTAAATAATCCCGGTCATGCCAAGTCCTGTCAAAGGCTTTGGCAACGTCTAAATAGACAATACCAGTTTTCTCTTTACGAAAGCCTTCATGAATGAATTCCACTACACGGAGTAACTGGTGTACTGTGGAGTGTTTAGGTCGGAAGCCGAATTGTTCCGGGATTAATAAATTTTGATCCCGACAGAATTCATTAAGGCGATTAAGTAAGACAAATTCATAGATCTTTGAGAGAGAGGATAACAGACTTATGGGTCTGTAATTGACGGGTAAGTTTAAATTTTGCCTCGGTTTTGGAATGGGGAATACTGCTGCAATTTTCCAACAGTCGGGGAAATAGCTTCTCCTGAGCATTAAATTTATAAGTACCGTGATCCAAACGATAAACATTGGGGGGAAGTTTTTGATCATGCGATTCGAAATAGAATCTATGCCAGGTGCCTTGTTAGGTTTCAATTTATCTATGAAAACCATAACTTCAGTAGGGTGCGTTGGTCTGAGTTCAGTTGTGATAGGTTGTGTTAAAAAATCTTTAACCCGTGCTTGTATGCGCCCCTGTGTATGTGTGTAACTTTGAGCAATACCGGAAGCTGTGACATCATTTTCTTCGTCCTCTCCCCCTATGTCTTTACCTTGAAGTGTTTCTAATTTTATTTCTTGTTTCTTCTACAAAAGCAGTGCAGAGAGCCTATACAATATATTTCTTTTACCGACTAATGTGCAAACACCACCTACCTACACATGTCCACAAGTGTGAAAGAATACAGGAGAGCAAGGGTCAATATTATCACATATGTGCACATAAATTCAACACAATGTATAACCACTTAGGATTCAAAGGAGTTTATTATGTTCAAATGCTTACACCATACTAATTGGGAGAGAAGATGAAACTGCTCAAATGTGCCTAGACTTCTGTACTGTCATATTCAAAATGGTAGTTTTAGCCAACTTAGTTATATTAAATATTTTTATACCAATAATTTAGAACAGATACCTTTTTCCTTTCAGTTTGATTTTATAGCAGAAAATAAAAATAGGCTTTTTATGGAAGGGAAGTATATCAACTTAAAATTGTACAAAATCCAAACTTCCAATAATTTTATTTAAATTATTTATTTACATTTCTTCGCTAGATCATAGCACAGCAATCTCAGATTTTATCCAATAATTTTAAAGCATGTCTGAATGCGTGGCCAATACATGGGTCCTTCATATTTTTAATTCAACCAGTTTCACGCATTCTCACTTATAAAGCCCAAGATAACTCTTGAAGCACAAATTATATATAAAAAGAAAGACAAATGAAGTTCTAGCAATTAACTAGCTAACAAAATGAAGTTCTAGCTTTATGTAACAAATTCAAAATTCCCACAGATAAATATTGTATAGAAAGCACAGCTGCGATAAAGGTAGCTTCCTCGCAAAGCGGGGCTAGGGTTGCTAGAAGTGACAGGGAAAGGCAGGGTTGCCAAATTTAGCGCAAAATCGCTCATTTGACGAAACACTTGGAGATACGCCATAGACGGAGAGAGAACAATCTAGAACGCATTCTTGGTGGTTTCTGTTTGGGAATGTTCTAAGGTAGGATAAAGCTATATGTACACTGCTTTAAAAAAAAAAAAAAAAAAAAAAAAAAAAAAAAAAAGGACAGTTCTATATCTCCCGTTCTACTGGGCCGATTGACAAAATTCAAATTGCGTTCCTCATGTCTCGAAAGCGCGACTTAGGATATATATTAGATTTATATATAGCACTATTCTAACATAGGTATTTTGACACAAAATCGGACTTTTTCTGAACTAACATACCAATTTTTTTACATATTTCGATTCTACAACTCAAATTACGCCTAAATATGAAATTTTGTAAAATTTGGAGCGAAATTTACGAAGAAATTCACAAATTTATGTTGGCACTTTTTTTATCAGTTGCGCCAAGAATAGTTCACTTGGCGAACTTCTTAATATATGGCAACCTAGTTTCCTTTTCGTGAGAGGGAAAAAAGTCACCATCGTTCCTTTTTTTCAAATAATATTCTTTATATTTTTAATTATAACTTATTATTTTAAGTAATTTTTTCTTTTTCGAATTTCATTTTAATTGTTTAAGTTGCATGTTCTTTTTTTCGAATAACTGTCTTAAAAATTTCTATTTACCTATTCGAACTGCGTAAATAAAGGTGCAGTGTTTATTTTTTATCAAATAGTTTTCTTTATATATATTTTAGGTCATAGTTATTATTTTAGGTAATTTTTAAATTTTTATACTTTTATTTTAATTGTTTGTGTTGCATTGTCTCTTCAGATAATTGTTTTAAAATTTTCTATTTATTCCTTTGAACTGAGCATTTTAAATATATTTATTAATATAAATTTTCCAGAATTTGATTTTATTTATTTGAATTGCGTTTCTTTCAGAAGAATACTTTGTAACCCAGACTACGATGCGTTTGAAAACTGCATATATTAAAAGAGAAAATACAGTAAAGCACAGTTAACACGCCTTTCAATGTTCCGTTCAGAAAAGATATATATAAATAAGAGAGATGTATAACCGACATTTTAACTTAGGATGACTAGCATACACTGCTTTAAATGGTTTAATCATTGTGCCCATTGCTTTACACAATTTTATCCTACATTCGGTTTCTTAAAATGTTATTCATGTTTTAGTCAAATATTTTATTTCTGAAATCGCAAGAATCAAATATCATAAGATTAAAAGGTTTTAAATTAAAAAAAAAAAAAATACTAATACTAAATTTTACGCAAAAATTTATTTTTTCTTCTCTTTTTCTTCAGGCATTCTACTTTATTCTTGGTCTTTTTATTTAGGCATTCTGCAAGTATATTAAAAAGCATCCATATTTTCCAAAATATCTTGATATTTCTGACAATAATTTTGAATAAAGTTATCGCCTTCCATTTCATAAAGGCCCACAAACGGCCGAGCGGTAAAGTCGCTTAACACTGATAGTTCACTCCGAGGTTCGAATCTCGGCAAACGGCCTGGTTGCATGGGCGTTTTCGTGGATTTTCTCCTGTGTACCATGTATGACAGCTGGTTTCCCTTAAAAAGTTCTTCACAAAGTATTTCGTCAGAGCCTTTATCAGTCTTTAGAGGCTAAACATTTTGAAGTTATGAGATGAAAGGAAAGACTGGTTTCATCAAGTGTGTGTGTGTGTGTGTGTGATTATGGCAAAGCCTCGAGGGCTATCTGCCTAAGGGGAGGGATGCCTTCGTGGAGGACTTTCTAAGGGAAACTGGCTCGTATACACGTTACACATGGGGAAAACCACGAAAACGCCCATGCAGCCAGCCCGTTCGCGGGATTCGAACCTCGGACCGAACTACCAGTGTTCAGGGACTTTACCGCTCGGCCGCTAGTGGGCCGGTTTCATCAAGAGGTTTTGGTTTATTTAATTATGATAAAGCACACTAGTGAGTGAGTGAGTGAGTGCACCGCTATGATGGCTTCCGACCACGGACATGAACCAAACGGAATTATATACCATCACGGCGGGAAAGACTCCAGAGTAACAAGGTTGAATATTATAAACTAATAGTAGTTTTTACATATTGTTAACTGCAAGGCACTAAGCGTTATTCTGGTTATCTGCTTTAAGTTCTGAACTTTTGAAACATTATAATATTATTCACGGTTGTTTCTGCTTAGGCAGTGTTCTGAGATTTTCTCTATTTTATCAAGGGCTATTCTGTTTTTGAGTGTGTTAGTCGTCCACATTGCCCAGGCACAGTCCGCTGGTTTCTTCAAGTGCCAGGTTCTTGTATGTACACAATGGAAGTAATAATGGTCCGTGTCGCCTTCCTCTCCGCATTCGCAGAAAGGAGTATCCCTAAGTCTGAATCTGTTCAGGTATACTGGGAATGGTCCATGACCTGTCAAGAACTGTGTTAGGCTAGCACAGTGGGTCTTTATTTCCATGTTAACTTTTGGCAGTAAGCGAAATGTCCTTCGTCCTACCTCTGCCTCTGTCCATCTACTTTGCCAATTTTGTAGAAGACTTGTCAAAGTTGTTCGCTTAATATGAGACCAAGGAAGTTTAGTTGGTCTTTCTAATATATACGTACAGTTGGCTGCCTGCTTGGCCAGTAGGTCAGCGGCTTCATTGCCTTGAATCCCTGTGTGAGCGGGAACCCATTTTAAAGTGGGTCTTTGCGAAATAGGCATTGTCAGAAGCTGTTTCTGAATTCTGTATACCAATGGACTCCGGCTGTTTTGACTTGCGATAGCCGTCAGACTTGATGCCGAATCACTGAGTATGGAGAATTTCTCCTGTTGACATGTGTTCGCATATCTAATTGCAGCACTGATAGCTAGAAGCTCTGCTTGGTATACCGAGTTATTCAAGCCTAATTTCCTTTTCCACTCGAATGTTACAACTCCATTTTCTAGTCTACAGAAGGCGCTGCCCGTGCCGTTCTCAGTTTTGGAGCCATCTGTGAAAAGGTTATTACTGTACCTCTGAATTGGTTGGTCGTTTATACTGATACCGTCAGAGAGATTAAAAGCTGCTGGATGAAAGTTATTGCAGTTGTTTTGCTCCTCGTAGTCCGAGTGGTGATAACTATGACCCCAGAGTGTTGAAGTTTGACCCAGCCTGGTAACCCTTACGATAGCTGCCTCCCTTTCTACTATCAAATCTAAGGGAGGAATTCCTGCTAGTTGTTGTAGGGCTAGTGTTGACGTGGTACGGTAGGCCCTGCATACTTGAAGTAGCTGCTGTCTCTGAATAGAGAGCAGGGATCTTTTCATATGAAAGGTAAGTTCACCACCCCAGATTGCTGCTCCATAAGTTATTACTCTTTCTGTAATGGTTCTATGCCAAATTTTTAGTAGCTTAGATGAGATACCCCATTTATGTGAAGTCATGCGTCTCATGTTGTTGCTTAGGATGCTAATTCGAGTCTTAAGATTCCTGACATGTGGCATCCAAGAAAGTCTGTTGTCGAGTAATAGCCCAAGATATTTCAATTGGGGGAAACATTTTACCGGTATCCCATGGAGTTTAATGCTTGGGTTGCGTCTTAGCTGCCTGCTGCGTCCTATGAGCAAAGCTTTAGTTTTCTCTGCCGAAATCTGAAGCTTATGTGCTCTGGCCCATTGGGAGAACAGATCAAGACAGTATTGAGATCTCATTTCGAGGTTACTCCTTCCTGCCACAACTAGCATAAAATCGTCCGCATAGGCTATGATTCGAGCGTATTCTACGCTCTCAAACTGACGAAATGCCGAGTTTGCTACTATATTCCACAGTGTTGGTCCAAGGCATGACCCCTGTGGGCATCCTCTAAAGACATTTTTGACATAAATGCCGCTGTCTGATGTTACTTGTACACTTCGATCTTGAAGGTACGAGCGAAGGATGGTAATAATGGCTGTTGGGCACGCCATGTTGTGCAGCAAATTTATTACGTCTGGCCACCAAAGGGAGTCAAAGGCTCCCTTGATGTCAATGGCTATTGCCAGTGAGTGCAAATTGTTATCCTTGTTCTGTTTGATAGTGGCCATTAAGTCTTTTATGGCATGTTCAGTTGAGTTGCCCATTCGGAATCCATATTGGTTGGGATGCAGGGCGTTGTTCCTTTGCAGGAAGAACTCCAATCTGTAAAGAATTACTCTTTCCAATACCTTACCGAGCGCTGGCAGTAGACAGACTGGCCTGTAAGATGTAGGTTCTGCCGGAGTTTTGCCTGATTTTAGGAATAACGCCACTTCTGCCAACTTCATATTTTTAGGAAAGTACTGATGTTTCCAGCAAGCTGAAATGACCGCAAGGAATAGTTTTGGGAATTCCCGGTGTATCTCTCTAATGATGATATTATCAATTCCATCCGGACCTGGAGCCTTTTTGGGTGCCAGAGTACGTATGATGTTATCCACTTCCATTTGCGTAGGAGGGAGTTCGTCTCTTCTGGTAACTTGGCGAAATTTCATACTGTAGGTTTTTCTCGCTTCCTCTTGCTCCTCTAAGAAATCCTCTTCATCATCATCAGGAAAAACTGCATTTATGATCTCATTGATTACTTCGATGTTGGATGAGGCAGTGCTATTCACCATAGGCGAAAGGGTCGTAGGACGAAACACCTTGTTACATGTTATCTTTTGAGTAGGTCCAAAGGCTTTAGTGACATTACTACAGTAAGTTCTCCATGAGATTAACTTGGCCTCTTTAATTTTTCTTTTATATAAAGCTCTGGCTTTATTGTATGTTATCATTTTGAGTTGCCGTAGATATGGATCTACCGTGGATTGTGCTTTTCTGCGAAGTGCTCCAACTCTGCTCCTCTCTGTGTTAAGCTCTGGTGACCACCAGGATATCGAGTGTTTTGCCTTTACAGATTTCAAACGATATGCTTTGTGGGCGGCTTGCACTATTTTTGTAACTAGTAAGTCGTAGAGATTATCTAAGGAGTTTCTGTCCTGGCAATTGTTGAAATCTTTGATAAATTTCTCTACGTGCGCTCGAATGTGTTCCCGTAAAACGGAATGTCCTCCAAATGCCGTTTTGAATCTTTTCTTTATTATGTAGTCTATAGGAGTATCCAGCCTGTAAGTAATAATTTTGTGATCACTGAGTGACGGCAGGTCACTCACTGTCCAATCTTGTATGTACGGAGTTGTATTGGGAGTTGATATTGTTAGATCTGGCCACCCTCGAGCTCTAGATGTTTCAAAGGTAGGCGGTGAGTCCTGAGCGTTGATGACAATGAAATGCTTACTGTCCAAGAATTCGAGTACCGCAATCCCCCTTCGGTTCTCCGAGTCAGCACCCTATAGTTGACTGGTGGCGTTAAAGTCTCCTGCTATGATACAGTGTGATGCCCCAGTTAGAAGGTTAGAATTAAGTTCCTCTAATAGAGAGGTAATATCTTCGCTCGGGGGTAGATACACAGCAATAATATCAATGCTGCAATTACTAGTGTCTAGTCTGATGGAGACTGTATGCTCTGTGATTTTCATTAGGAGAAGGGAGAGAGGGCCACTGTAAATAATCGCAGCTAGCTGATTCTTTGAGAGAAACGTTCTGCTGTGTGTTGGAACACCAGGAATCACTCCGTTGTGAACGTATGGCTCTTGGAAGATTCCGACATTGGCAGCAGTATGTGTCATTACTTGCAGCGTATTTATGATTGCTGCATAGCACTTCTGCAAGTTACACTGTAAAAATCGAAGTCCTGCTATATGTTTGTTTAGTGTCATCTTGGTTTAGTACTTTGCAGTGGTCCTTCTCAGACTCTCGAAATGGGCTCCATACACTGGGCAGGAACTTGAAGTAGCTGGGTGATCTGTGCTGAAAGAGGTCCCCTTTTCAGAATTACTACTGCAGCAATTAGTGCAACTCACTTTTTCCGAGCTACACTCCTGCGTCGGGTGGCTGTTACCACACTTCGCGCAAACTGGAGCGTTTTTACAGTTCCTGCTATAGTGACCGAACTCCTGGCAGTTGTAACAGCGTATGATCCTAATGTACGGACGGAGAGGACAAGACTCAAAACCCACTAAAAGACGGCCTAGCTTAGTGTTAAATATTTTGCATAATCGCCTGTAGTAACGGCAACCGCCGTCAATAAAATATATTAGATTTATAAAAGGAGGTGCTTTCCTTGGCAGCGGCGCAGTTCATTTTCAGTTCGAGCCAGAGTAGACCTGCCAGGGGGAGAAGCCAGGGGATGATAGCTTCCGGTTCCCGTCTTGTTCCGGTTCCCGTCTTGTTCCGGTTCCCGTCCTGTTCTGGTTCCAGTCTTGTTCCGGTTCCCGTCCTGTTCCGGTTCCAGTCTCCTTCCGGTTCCCGTTCTGTTCCGGTTCCCGTCTTGTTCCGGTTCCAGTTTTGTTCCAGTTCCCGTCTTGTTTCGGTTCCAGTCTTGTTCCGGTTCCCGTCTTGTTCCGGTTCTAGTCTTGTTCGGTTCTCGTCTCGTTCTGGTTCTAGTCTTGTTCCGGTTCCCGTCTTGTTCCGGTTCCAGTCCTGTTCCGGTCCTGATCCGGTCCTGTTCCAGTTCCAGTCCGGCCGTTTAAGTCCAAAACACGTAGGAGCTGAAGTCTGAATGCAGCGAAACTAAAATGGAGATATATTCCGAAAGGGCCAGATGGATTTTGTCCTTTTAAAGAAAGTGTTCTTCACTGTGTCGGAATAGCTGACAGTTTAAAGCATTGCCTGGAAATGTTAAATGTTTCCACCTAAGAAGTTAAGTTTTCGTTTATGATGTTAAGTTTTTCATCATTTTTGAAGTTCTAGTTGAATAAACCTTTAAGTTTTAGACAAGGTTTTGTGTTCTTCAGAAATTTTAGGTTCGAAGTCGGATATATCACATAGAATTTAACGGGAAAAATCAACATTTGGCGTCCGCGACAGGACATTGTCTGCAAGGTAAGCGACTTTTTTTTTATTTTGAATCATGGAAGCCTTAAAGTTAGCACGAACTCAATATAGAAGATTATTTAGTAAAGCGTGTAATGAATTTGACAATGAAGAAACTAAATTTAATCAGGAAGAAAAATTAATTAAAATAAAAGTTATTGCCGAGAAAGCTAAAGTTTTGCTTGATACTGAAATGAAAATACGAGAATTAATGTTTAAAGAAATTACAGATGAGACTTTACTTATTAAGGAAATAGATGAATCTGAATTATATTTTGATAGTTGGAGACTTATGGATCTCACTAACTAAAAGATCTCACTTCTGGTACCCCAAATGTAACTTTAATTGATCCGTCTTTTGTTCAGAATAAAATGTTACATTATCCGAAGATTAAATTGCCTATCTTTGATGGTAACGTGAAGAAATGGTTAGGATTTTGGGGGCAGTTCCAAAAGATTGATAAAGATCCTACATTAGATAATAATGATAAATTTGCTTATTTGGCACAGGCTATGGAGAAGAATTGTCCCGCAGAGGAAATAGTTAAAAGCTTTCCGCCAACTGGCGATAGTTACAAGAGCGCAATTGAAGCATTGCAAACGCGTTTTGGTAACAAAGAATTACTAACTGAGATTTATATTCGTGATTTGTTAACCCTTGTTACTCAAAAACAAAGTCCATACTCTTTACGGAAACTATATGATGAACTTGAATCTAATCTAAGAGCCTTAGAGATATTGGGAATAAATAGAGGCAAATATTGCGCGATATTGTACCCATTGGTAGAATCAGCATTGCCGAATGAAGTCTTAAAAACGTTAAGTCAGCCTGTTATTTGTAATAATATACCTTCTATTGGACAAGGAATATGGCTTAAAGAGCTTGCTGACTGTGGAATAAGTTTAACAGATCGTTTAGAAGGACCTATAGAAATTTTAATAGGAGCCGATGTTGCAAGACGATTATTAACGGGAAATCGTAAAGAAATTTCAAACGATCTTGTAGCTATTGAGACAAAGTTAGGATGGACGGTTATGGGAAAAACCGGGGAGATGAATAGTAAAGGTTCAACATTCTTAGTTACTTCAATGTTGAATAAAGAGGCTTGTATTTCTGATTTATGGACCCTCGACTCGCTTGGTATTACGGACCCATCCGAACAAAAGAGTAAATTGGAATTGTATGACCAGGCAACATTTTCTTGATACTGTAAAAATAGAAAATAACCGCTTTGTAGTGTCTTTGCCTTGGTTGGAAGGGCACCCTTCCCTGTCGGATAATTTTGAGTTATCGCTTAAAAGGTTGCACGGTACGATTAGGCAACTTGAACTGGATAATCTTCGCCGCCAAAAGTATGAAAATATATTCAAAGAATGGTTTTTTGCTTCGTCTAAAGCAAAGAGTTCTCCGAGTCTCAACGATTGTCTTGAGAAAGGATTAAAGCTTATTGCATTTACTACAATCTTAAATAGATTTCGCCAAGAAAAAATAGGGGTGATTTCTGATATTCGTAAGGCCTTTCTACAAATCGGCCTGAATTCTAGTGACAGAAACTTCCTCCGATTTCTTTGGATAAAGGGTGAAGATGGCTTGAAGTATTATCGTCATTGTCGAATCGTATTTGGTGTAACCAGTAGTCCATTTTTACTTGGAGCTGTTATTCAATATCATTTAAATTCAATGTTGGAGAAAAATGATGCAGATGTAAAATATCCTTCTGACATTGTTAAATTAATGAATAGTTTCTATGTTGATAACTGTGTAACAAGTGTCGGAAGTGAAAATGAATTACAGCGCTTCATGAAAGTATCTTCAGATGTTATAGCAGAACGAAAATTTTAATTATGGGGTTGGGAATATACCGACTGTAGTTTAGAAACAGAAACTGTTGCGAATGTATTAAGTTTGTTATGGGAAAGACAAGGCGATACTCTTTAAATAAATGTTGCTAATTTGCAAAATCTTTGTTTCGAGAAAGTCACGAAAAGAAGTATTTTGGCAATAGCATATAAAGTATTTGATCCCATCGGTATAACATGTCCAGTCCTTATATTACCCAAGATGTTATTACAGTGCACATGGGAAACAAAAGTAAAATGGAACGAAGAAGTTAACACTGAAATTAAAAGTAAATTTTTGAAATGGGTAAAAGACATTTTTCTTTTGAAAAACATTAAAATTCCAAGGTGGATACGATATCAGCCAAAACAGTGTTCAATACATGTTTTCTGTGACGCCAGTCAAGCAGCGTATGCGGCAGTAGTTTTCATTCGTGTAGAAGAAACTGAATCAGTTAAAGTCTAGTTGCTTCAGGCTAGGTCTAGAGTTTCCCCTTGTGGTAAAAAGGAAACGACTATTGTAAGATTAGAATTGTTAGCAGCAACTATTGCATCTCGTCTTGCTGCAGACGTTCTAAAAGACTTTGAGGCCAGAAGTACATTTTTTCTGGACAGATTCAACTACTGTCCTTGCATGGATAAAAAGGGAAGAACCATGGGGAACATTTTTACAAAATAGAGTACAGGAAATAAGGCTTTTAACACTTGTGGAGGATTGGAGGCATATACCTGATCACCTTAATCCTGCAGATCTTCCAAGTAGAGGGTGTTCAGTTCGCCAACTCTCTCGGTCAAAATGGCGGGAGGGTCCGAGCTGGCTTTTAAAATCCTAAGAAAATTGGCCGAGTGCCGAATTCATAACTGATGAAGCGGAAATAGCCAGCGAGAAAAAAAAGGCAGTGGTTTCATGTCTAGTGTTCACTTGTGGTCCTTTATTATTGAGAAACAAAGAAAAGGCATGAATTTGTGTTTTTACATGCGCCGTTTATAGAGCGGGCCATTCGGAGTTGCTGACTTCTCTATCTACAGAAGTGTTTCTTCAGGCCTTTCATCGGTTCGTGTCGCAAAATGATGTACCCGTGAAGCTGCAGAATGAAAAACAAGATTCGTTGTCTGAACTTAAACTCAGCGTAGATGATAAATCTGTCAGACCTGTAACACGATCTGCTAGAACTGTAACTCTGCCAGACAGACTGGCATATTAAGGCTCTTTAGCATTGTTTTACTTTCTTGTGAAAGTTCACTTTTTTTTCTTAGGTGGAAGGATGTTAAATACTTTGCATAATCGCCTGTAGTGACGGCAACCGCCGTCAATAAAAGGAGGTGCTTTCCTTGGTAGCGGCGCAGTTCATTTTCAGTTCGAACCAGAGTAGACCTGCCCGGGGGAAAAGCCAGGGGATGATAGTTCCCGTCTTGTTTCGGTTCCCGTCCTGTTCCGGTTCCCGTCTTGTTCCGGTTCCGGTCCTGATCCGGTCCTGTTCCAGTTCCAGTCCGGCCGTTTAAGTCCGAAATACGCAGGAGCTGAAGTCTGAATCCAGTGAATGGAGATATATGCCGAAAGGGCTAGATGGATTTTGTCTTTTTAAAGAAAGTTTTCTTCACCGTGCCGGAATAGCTGCCAGTTAAAGCATTTTGAAGGTTTCCACCTAAGATGTTAAGTTTTCGTTTATGATATTAAGTTTTTCATCATTTTTGAAGTTCCAGTTAAATAAACTTTTAAGTTTTAGACAAGGTTTTTGTGTTCCTCAGAAATTTTAGATTCGAAGTCAGATATATCACATAGGATTTAACGGGAAAAATCAACAACAAAAAGCTTTAAAAAACTCTTAGAAATACACATTGAGGGGGGGATTACAGATTAAATTAATTACAGTTAAAAAATTACATGTGCCCATCTTTACATCCATTCAGCTTTACAAAACACACTCATTACACACACCTGGAACAACCTCTGTTTAATGTAAAGGATAACAACTTCCTTTGACTACACTCATGGACACAGTCGTGGTTTTTTTTTTTTTTTAACAAAATTCTCTTACTTCCTTTCCTTTTCTTTCTATAAGCCCTTTTTTTTTAAATTATAAATATAAATCTTTTTTTCCTTTCCATTATTTTTTGGGTCATTTATTTTTTACTTTATTTTGTCCCATCTTTTCTTCCTGGCCTTCCGAACTCGTATAATATATACGAAGTTCCTTTTTACTCTCCTCTGAAATACGAAATTGCCCCCCTTTCTATATACCTTTCTTTCGCACCTATGCTTGATTTTTCGCCCATCGGTGCAGAAAGACTTAGCGGGTGCAACAAAAGACATCTGTCTACTTTGTCTGTCTGTCTGTCTGTCGGTAGCGGCGCAGTTCATTTTCAGTTCGAGCCAGAGTAAACCTGCCCGGGGGAGAAGCCAGGGAATGATAGTTTCCGGTTCCAGTCTTGTTCCGGTTCCCGTCCTGTTCTGGTTCCAGTCTTGTTCCGGTTCCGGTCCTGTTCCAGTTCCAGTCCGGCCGTTTAAGTCCAAAACACGTAGGAGCTGAAGTCTGAATGCAGCGAAACTAAAATGGAGATATATGCCGAAAGGGCCAGATGGATTTTGTCCTTTTAAAGAAAGTGTTCTTCACCGTGCCGGAATAGCTGACAGTTTAAAGCATTGCCTGGAAACGTTGAATGTTTCCACCTAAGATGTTAAGTTTTCGTTTATGATGCTAAGCTTTTCATCATTTTTGAAGTTCTAGTTGAATAAACCTTTAAGACAAGGTTTTGTGTTCTTCAGAAATTTTAGGTTCGAAGTCAGATATATCACATAGAATTTAACGGGAAAAATCAACACTAGGGCTATCTGCCTAAGGGGAGGGATGCCTTCATGGGGGACTTTCTAAGGGAAACTGGCTCGCATACACGTTAAACATGAGGAAAAGCACGAAAACGCCCCCTGCAGCCAGCCCGTTCGCGGGATTCGAACCTCGGACCGAACTACCAGTGTTCAACGACTTTACCGCTCGAACACTGTTTCATCAGGAGGAAAAAAAACATATTTAGGTGACATCTATATACCTCACTGGATAAACTCCTGAATCTTCAAATAATTCGACTGAGAAAATCATAGGATTCCCCATTTATGATACGATATGATGTTCTATAACGTAATTTAAATTTATACAACCATATAGTCTAAAACCAGTCGCTCTTCATTTTAATCTGCAATGATATCATTTTTGTCTTTTCTGTTAACACAAGCTCAATTAATGGTATTTGCTGGTGTACAAGTCCAAGTGTTTTCTCTTTGAACACCTAAATTCTTTGAAGTATCCTGAAAGTATATTCAAAGCGTCGAGCATTTTTAACCATCTTGGTATGTCTGACAGCCAAATTTCCCTGCAAATGTTTGCTTACTTTTCTGTTTTTTCGATTGCTAGACTTCCATAAATTTTGCATTCTTGTCAATTTTTAAAATATCAATTAAATGAATTGTGTTTCAGCTGAAGACAGCTTTACATTTTCTAGTCATTTTAACTATAAATAAAGTTTAAAGCGAAGCCCAAAAGATAAATATTTTAATTAAAAGATTTTTGCTAAATGACAAAGAAATAAAACATTCCAGCAGGGTTTGTTCTGTACCACCGAGTGACCCGATTCTTATATCGGCTGAAATAATCTAAATCATATTAAAGATCATGTTTTTTTTATACAATCTATAACGCGAGAGAAAAATTAGCTTCTTAAAACATTCTTTCTAAGAGGATTAATATAAAAGATTATATTTATATATATATTTTTAAAGCTGAGACTTGAACCAAACTGTCAAACTTCTAAAGTTTAATTTACATGGTGGTTATAATTAAAGTTCCACTTTGAAATGGTCATAAAAAAGGAAAACTACCGGACCAAATGTTATCAAACTTGGGAATCGTGTAAAGGAGGTTATGGGAATTTATTTTCTGCGGGAGAAAAAAAAAAGAGTTCAAAAACTCACCACCAGGGAAAAAATGGCGCTGTATGCAATATTGTTAAATGAAATAAGACATGAAAACATCTGTTTAAAATGTATTTAGCAGTTTCCGAAACATGTTACAAAGCATGTTCAATGTAGCGTCCAGCATTTTCCGAAAGCAAGTTAAATCCTGTTACTGCATTCTCAACAGCAGCTCTTAGCTTATCAGGAGGAATGTTACGGACATGTCAGTGTATCACATTTTTCATTTCTGCCAAATTGTTTAGATTATCACCCCATAGCCAAAAGTCGCTGAGGTTGAGGTCTGGTAGGAAGAGGGGGGAAGTGTCGGCTTATAAGACGTTCATTCGTGAAATGTTGCCCAAGTAACTGTGCGACACACGTGAGGTGGGGCGCAGCCCTTCATAAAAATCGTAGTATCTAAAATGCCACGTTACTACAGTTCATGTATCACTAAACATTTTAACATTGACTCTAAGTTCAATCACAGTGGTCCAGCTGTCGACTGCTCTTCAGAGAAAAATGGTTCATTTATAAAACTAGCTGTCATTCGACACTAAACGGTGTGGAATAACTGCTATGCAATCAAGTGCAGTAGGAGAATGCAGTGGAACTAGATAGATAACATGAGGAATTTCTTTGGTCCAAATCGATTAAAAGCGTTGTGAATCAGTATCTTCATGTTTTAAGGCCGAATTTAGGCTTCAAAAATTACAAATTAGCGATCTGTAAGAAAACGATTTCCAGATTGTACGCACTTGTGCGAGTGATTTGCGATCTCACATTTCTAATCGCTAATTCGTGGTTTTCACGGACGAATTTCTCACTTACACGGATGGCGCAATCAACTATCGAATTTAACGCCTTTAAATGGTAATTTGCTTACTTCAAAGTTTCTTAATGGTATACAACATATTAAACCCGTGTAACAAAAGGTTAAGTTAGATACCGACTCATATTTCGTTTAACAATATTGCATACAGCGCCATTTCCCCACAGGTGGTGAGGTTTCGAACTTCTTTTTTTTTTTCGCGGAAAATAAATTCCCATGACCTCCTTTACACGATTACCAAGTTTGATAACATTTGATCCAGTAGTTTTCCTTTTATGACCGTTTCAATGTGGAACTTTAATTGTAACCACTCTGTATATTATTAAATTTTAATTTGAAGCTATGGGTTATATGTATACCATGCGTAAATTTTTCGCTTTTATGGAAAAATAAAGAATCAAAGCAAATATACTTAGGATAAGGGACCAAACCTGAAAAAATTTCCCCTCCCTCCGAAAATAAAATATTAAAACTTCGACCTTGAATTTATTGGGTTATCGCAATATTTAATTTGACTTATCTTCTAAGTCCTAGTTCCGACAACAATTCCGTCAAAAATTCCGAATTACTTAAGCTGAAGTAAAAGATTTAGTATATATTCACTGTATGTTAATAAAGTAATCAGAGTGTAATAAAAATAGATTATAGAATTTAAGCTGATGCAACTTTTTGTCTGACTGCACAACATGTAATGGAAGAGAAGGCTTGTAGAGATCTGTTTTTGACATGCCTCTAAAACTAGATGTCATACTCCTTTTGTCTCTTCAATGTCAAAAAGCTTTCCTTTGAGAGACAACTTTAGTTTTTGGGAAAGAAAAAAATCACAAGAAGACAAATTTGAAGAACATGCAGGACGATTGAGTACACATACTTATTTTCGGAACACAAGCGGTTCTCCGACTGGTTATTGAATAATGAAAAGATGCATTGTCATGCGATACAAAACATTTGGAATACGTTTTCTAACTGAATAACATAAGATTAAAAGTCATCTGCTTAATTCACAGCAATTGCAGAATCGTTTGATCCTAAGCTTGTAAGACAAACCTAATATCACTGGATTTAAACACTTCTTTAATCTTGCGAAAACGTTCCTTCTTTAGCTCATATTCCAAGAATATTAAGTGAATACAATTACTGCAAAAGAAATTGAATATTCATTTGCACTACGGCTTGGTAGTTTACTAACGAGTTAACAAAACTTAAATTCTGCTTTTTGTGTCTAAGAATACAACAATATTTTAAATATTTACAAATAAAATATGAAATTGGAGATTTAATTGGAGCCTCACCAGTAGCCTAGCATTTGAAGATTGTTAAATACTAATTGTTTGTTGCGAAGTCTAACCCAGGCTGCATGGTTGGTTTTCGTAGTTTTCTAGGTTCTCTTTACAAAGGTTCTCTATGAAAGCATCTTAATCAAATAGCTCCCATGTTCTTTCTATGTTCAAATAACCAACTAATTTAGTTTAAGCGCGATTTCCAAGCGAAGTTACTAGCAAAACCCGAATACTCATTAAAAATCATGTAGCTTGCCAATCGGGAGTAACATGAAAGATACGGCGCAATAATTGAATTTTTGTTACGGTACGCTGTTTCTAAACTTAGATGGCCATTCCTTAATTAAATAGCCCATCAGCGGCCGAGCGGTAAAGACGCTGAACACTGGTATTTCAGTCCGAGGTTCGAATCCCGCGAACGGCCTGGCCGCATGGGCGTTTCCGTGGTTTTCCCCTTGTGTAACGTGTATACGAGCCAGTTTCCTTTAGAAAGTCCTCCACGAAGGCACCCTTTCCTTTAGGCAGATAGCCCTCGTGTGCTTTGCCATAATTAAATAATCCAATCCAATCCTTAATTAAATATAATTGATTTGTAACTTCTACTAGAACTGACGGTAAGAATTGAAGTGCAAATAAATAATATCGTGTGCAATCTTGATTAATATAAAATTAAAAATATTTGCATAGAAAAATATTTGCATTCAGACAGAAAGTTTTTTGAAATATTTGCAATTACTTTATAAGAAGGATTTATTAATAACCGTAATAATTACTTATTATATTACTGATGATTAGGATTCAGTTCTTGACAATTACATTCTAATTTAGAATTTTAAGGATATGATGAAAATACGCTACGCACAAAAATACATTCAGGATAAAAAATGAGTTGATTTTTTATGTATTAAAACT
The DNA here is from genome assembly GCF_044657685.1 of Stegodyphus dumicola. Taxonomy (NCBI): domain Eukaryota; kingdom Metazoa; phylum Arthropoda; class Arachnida; order Araneae; family Eresidae; genus Stegodyphus; species Stegodyphus dumicola. Next base: position 116,316,714 of record NC_140778.1, read on the forward strand.
TCTTAAATTCATTTAATAAGCATCGTATCCTTGTTGTTAATTGAATCCAGAATGTTGGGTGTCGTTTATATAATTATTCTTACTTGTTCACAGAATCTGCTGACTTATCCAGCCATTAAGTAGCTGCAGATCATTTCTACATAACCATTGAACTTCCATTAATTCAGTCTTTAGAGCAGGGATGTCAAACTCATAGGTACACTTGGGCCAAATAAACAGGGTTTAACTTTAGGCGGGCCGCATGCAATATTTCTTCAAAAATATTCTAACAATATAACAAAATGTCAAACGTTTAGAAAAAATCAATTCAAAACAGAGAAACTAATTCTATCTCACAGCGAAATCGCTACAAATCAATCACAGCATTAAGTAAACAAACAGTTCGCTAGAACTACAGCTACTAGTCAGATGAGTTTCTTTGTTCTCCTCTTTTATAAACTTTATAATTAATTTCTTGAATATACTGGAAACATCTATAAATATCTGGATTTTTATGGATGGTAACAGCAATTACGAGATATTTATTTATTAGGTATTAAATGCACGCGCTGTTCTATTTTTAACCTTCCAACGCAGCTGTCTTTTCAAAAACCGTCTACGTTGCAAAGGCAACATGAAGCAAATCTAATTACAATTCTAAATAAAAAAAAACTAAATAAATAAATAACTATGAAATCCGTAACAATATGAATTAAGTAATAATTAATAATAAAGCAAAGTGCATGCACATGCATGCACCAATATATCGTACAAAACTATGATTGGAAAACTGAGATCATGAGTTCGGCCACATTCGGCTATCCGGGGATGCGTACAAGTTCTGAGTGCACGTGTCCCCCAAAAGCGGAAGGTAGCTGAACGCAAGCTACTCACACGCATTTGTAATTTAAGTCGTGTGTGTGTCAGCTCGCTTTGAGTAATCTAACAACACGGAATAAATTATCGTTAATTTCTTAGCAGTAAACATTTCATTTTCTTCTTCGTCGATATGTTATTTTATTATTATATATTATTATTTGCCGATATATTGGCCGGGCCGCAAAAATATTTGTAGTGGGCCGCACGCGGCCCGCGAGTTTGACATCCTTGCTTTACACCATCAAGTTACAAGTTACAAGCGAGATAAAATGAGTGAATGGAGTACTCAAGGATGTAACAATTATTACGGCTATGTAGCAGCTAATTTCATAGGTAAATGCCATAAAGAGGTTATTTTAGCATTTTTATTATTCGGACTATTGCTACTCGCCATTGGTTTTATTAGATGTTCTCGATAATGTTGGACTTTCCTCCTGCTTTTCCAGCACTATGTCCGTGGACATTCAAAAAATGGAATAATGGTGTTCACCGAGTCATCGGTTTAGCATTGTTTTGTTAATCGATTCTGACTTAAATATGAGAAACATGGATAAAATTGCTTCACCAAATGCTCAAATCCAAGGAGGTTCGTTTCCACATTGTATGTTTAGCAACTACGCTTCTTGCATAGCAATACGTAGCTTTGCTTTAATAATAATTAAATAAGTATCTACGAATATCATCGTAACTTGAAATACTATTAAAATTATACAGTTTCAAACAACTGGTGGATATTACTTCATAAAAAAATTGATTTTCATCTATGTAAGGTTTAAAAAATCTATTAAAATTTCTATCTTCTCCAGATAGAGAAGTGTAAAAGTGAATTTTCATTTCGAATACAATTTTTATTTTTCATTTCATTTCGAATTTTGTATCCTAATAGTGTAGGTAAACTCTTTTATTAGCTTAAATATGCTTTTCACATACATCCTGCAAAAGCTTGAAATTTTTTCCTCAAACTTTCAATCCGATAAGAAAATCGAATCAAAACACTCATTTAAGTAATATAGTATGGATAGACAACATTTTTATCATTTGATGATAAAAATTGAGTCATGTGTCGGTGATTTTTTTTTTTTTTTTTTTTTTTTGTTGTTGTTGTTTCTATTTCGTAGCATCGTGTAAAATAATGTCACCGATTCCGCAACATTTTCTTTTATTAAATCATAAATGCAAACAAGTATTAAATAAATGATTAGAAATTATTTAATTAGAGCTTTCATAACGAAACCAAGTAGAGCAGTTATTTTGAATTCCACATTATTTACTCTCATAGTTTCCTTCTCAAAAGATACACGCCCACAGAGTCATTCTACTGATTTCATTCAAACCAGGGCTCCACCAGCGGCCGAGCGGTAAAGACGCCGAACACTGGTAGTTCGGTTCGAGGTTCGAATCCCGCGAACGGGCTGGCTGCATGGGCGTTTTCGTGGTTTTTCCCATGTGTAACGTGTATTTTCCCATGTCCATGTGTAATGTGTAACGACCTTAAAAAGTCTTCCACGAAGGCATCCCTCCCTTTAGGCAGATAGCCTTCGTGTGCTTTGCCATAATTGAATAACCCATAACCCATTCAAACCAGGAGGTTAGATAGAATACACAGAGAAGCCCTTGCAGTTGAAGTGCAGCCAAAAAGGGAGTGGCAAAGCATACCTTTAGTAGGCGGGACTTGAAGTCATTTTGCATTTTTAAATATACCACTACCTTTAATTGTCTTGAATCTTGAATACTTTGATTCTGGATCTTAAATGATATAATAAATAATCTTTAAGCTTAAATTAGCTCTTTAAGCTCAATCTGTCCCATTTTTTTTTTTTTTTTTTTAGTCCAAAGTGATTTCAGTCCCGAAGGACTATTGCTTTCGTTTTGGCATTTTGCGTCGGACTCATAAACGTCGGTTACAATTCTGTGGTTGTTAACTATTGCTATGATACTAGGGACCCCAATTTCAGTAAACGCCCAAGGGCGATCCTAAATGTTAGTAATGTGTAATTTTGTATATGTATTATGCAAATTGTTGCTCAGATTCTTTATTGTATATTGTTATTTTTTCTTGCTTTTTGTTTTTACTTAAAAAATTTGTATTTAACTATTAGCAATTATGAATTTAAACTCTTGCTAATTTAATTATTTAGCACATTCAGTTATATTTCTCATAATTCGAAACTTTTATCATGTTATTCGATGAGGGGTAGGGCTATGGCGCCCAGGCACCCTGGTGGTTAAGCACCGCAGTTCAACATCTGTATAAACGTCGGTTCACTTTTCAAACTGTTGCCACAAAATGTTAGAGTCCTGCATTATATTTGAAGAAATTAAATAATGAAAAATCTGCATAAATGATTGTCTATTTCTCGCATTGTGATAAAACAATGGTACATAGAGCCATCGAATTTTGCATAACGAAATCCTACTGCGAATATGGGCATCTGAAATCCCAAATTTGGAATTTGTTTTATTATAGATTTTATATTTTGTAAAACTTTACCGAATTTTTGATTTACAAACTCAATGTTTTAAAAGCGAGAAATGGCAACGTTATAAAGAAAAAAAAAAAAAAAAATACTTTTATCTCCAGCTCGCGAGACTGTGTATATCGGAAATTCTAAAGATATGCTTAATTTAACATGATTTTGCGATATTGCTCTTGAACTGAATTTTATGGTTTAAGTGCAAAGAACATGATATTTAATAAATAAAGGGAACACTCAAAACGTTAAAAAAAAAAAAAAACGCCCCTTTAGACGTAATTTAAAATCTGAAAAATTTCAGATTTTTTTTTTTTTTTTTTTTTTTTTTTTTTAGTCCAAAGGGATTTGAATCCCGAAGGACTATTAGTTTCGTTTTGGCATTTTGCGTCGGACTTATTAAATGTCGGTTCACTTTTCAAACTGTTGCCACAAAATGTTAGAGTCCTGCATTATATTTGAAGAAATTAAATAATGAAAAATCTGCATAAATGATTGTCTGTTTCTCGCATTGTGATAAAACAATGGTACATAGAGCCATCGAATTTTGCATGACGAAATCCTACTGCGAATATGGGCATCTGAAATCCCAAATTTGGAATTTGTTTTATTATAGATTTTATATTTTGTAAAACTTTAACGAATTTTTGATTTACAAACTCAATGTTTTAAAAGCGAGAAATGGCAACGTTATAAAGAAAAAAAAAAAAAAAAAAATACTTTTATCTCCAGCTCGCGAGACTGTGTATATCGGAAATTCTAAAGATATGCTTAATTTAACATGATTTTGCGATATTGCTCTTGAACTGAATTTTATGGTTTAAGTGCAAATAACATGATATTTAATAAATAAAGGGAACACTCAAAACGTTAAAAAAAAAAAAAAACGCCCCTTTAGACGTAATTTAAAATCTGAAAAATTTCAGATTTTTTTTTTTTTTTTTTTTTTTTTTAGTCCAAAGGGATTTGAATCCCGAAGGACTATTAGTTTCGTTTTGGCATTTTGCGTCGGACTTATTAAATGTCGGTTCACTTTTCAAACTGTTGCCACAAAATGTTAGAGTCCTGCATTATATTTGAAAAAATTAAATAATGAAAAATCTGCATAAATGTATGTATATTTCTCGTATTGTGATAAAACAACGGTACATAGAGTCATCGAATTTTGAATAACGTAATCCTCCAACGAATATGAGCATGTGGAAGACCAAATTTGAAATTTGAAATTTGTTTTATGATCGATTTCCTATTTTTTAAAACTTTGACGAATTTTTGATTAACAAACTCAAGGATTTCAAAGCGAGCAATGGCAACGTTGTGCAGAAAAAACATTTTTATCTCCAGCGCGTGAGTCTCTGTATCGGAAATTCTAAAGATATGCTCGTTTTAAAACTATTTTGCGATATTGCTGTTGCACTGGATCTTATGGTTTAAGTGCGAGGAACATGATATTTAATAAAGAAAGGTAACACACAAAATGTTAAAAAACGCCCCTTTGGACGTAATTTAAAATCTGAAACATTTCAGATTTTTATTATTATTATTATTATTATTATTATTATTATTATTATTATTTTTGAGCAGTGTACCTTCCCTGTACGCGGAGTAGAGTGTATGTTGAAATCTGTAGTAGTCTGTTGACTTCAGAGATAAACTTGCATGGACCTTATAAGAAATAGACTAACCCAGTGGGCGGGGCGCGCGTCACCGACATGTCCGGAAGAAAGAGTAGGGACGATCTGGTTCACTTTAACACTGAAATATATGGTGTTTGTATCACATAAATGTTTTTAATTATTAAATGTGACACGTTGTATAGTGATGAGATTATGGAAGTCATAGTTTTTTTCAAATAGGATTTAATATATTCATTAAAGCACTTTTTAATGCATTTCGCGATTTTTTTTAACGCGTAATTCTTGTACAAACATCTTTATATTGGTAAAACGGTAAAAACTTTAAGCACAAAATTTATGAACTTAATTTTGCGTAAAAATAAAGTAAAATTAAATAAGATTGATGGTACGTGATGCTTTGAAATAAATAAGGTAAAATTAAACAAGATCTGATAATTTTTTAAAAAAATTTAATGAACATTTTCAGGCAGTGATTTTCAAAACTATAATAACATTACAAAACGATGATTTATTTGATTATATCATCATTAAATTATTAACATTAAAGTGGATTATTTATTTTAGTAATTTATAAAATTCGGAGCATAAAATTTTGAGTGTAATGAAGGGAAAAAAAGAATAAAATAAAATCTAAAAGCACTCAGATTTTATATTACGCCCAAAAGGAACGTTTTGTGCGTTACCTATATTTATTGAATATCAAGTTCATCGCCCGTAAACCGCATACATTTGAAAACAGCATATCTTTAGAATTTCCGCACTGGAGATAAAAATGTTATTTTCAGTACAGTGTTACCATTGCTCGCTTTGAACTCGTTGAGTTTGTTAATCAAAAATTTGTTAAAAGTTTTACAAAATATGAAATAGATTAAAACAAATTCGAAATTCGGCCGTCCAGATGCCCATGTTCGGGTGGAGGATTACATTATTCAAAATTTCATGGCTCTAGATACTACCGTCGTTTTTGCCACAGTGCGAGAAACATACATGTATTCATTCAGATTCTTCATTATTTAATTTCTTTAAATATAATACAGGGCGATAATATTTGGTAACAACAATTTCCAAGGAGACACGGTCATTTATAGTGAAACAGCGCAAAATGCCGCTTCGAACTAATAAATTAAATTAACAGTAAATAAAAAAAAATCTTTTGCAGAACTAAAAATAAATTTTAAAAATAATCGCTATAAAATACAAGCAAAATTAATTATTACGGTTAAATACAATTTTAATATTAGAATTAAATGTATAAAAATTAAGGAGTCAAAAGTGTTTATCACTATGATGTATTATGAAATATAATTGAAATAAAATTCCCTTATAGAAATTGTGCTGTAATACTCATCTATAATTTTAAAAAAGTAGCACAATTTAGTATTTTAAACAAAACTTTCAAAAATTCGTTTTTAAATATTTTAGTGTTTTTTACTTATTTACACCAAAAAGCATAAGAATTGCAAGTTATTAGTTCAGATATAAAATATTATTTTCTAAAAGTAAGTAGTTACAAATTTCCTTACAGCATAGGAAAAGCTAAAAAAATATCTAGCCCTGAAAGCATGCAATAGCTTTATAATTATTTGGAACGCTAATTATGCTTGATAAATATACTAAATTTTTAAAAATCAATCTCGGTTTCAAAATTAAAAATATGGAGAAATTCTAATTTGTGAAATGAGGAGCTACAACGAGCTTTTTCTTGACAATTATACACGCTGCAATAGGCAACCACTCTTAAATTTCTGCAAGTCGTCCATACTCCTCCGGATGTGATCAAGGTGACAGCCGGGAACGCGTTAGACGAGGGAGAAAACCCATTTGGGTTGGTCTATTTCTTATAAGGTCCATGTTAACTTGAGATTTACTGAGTCGTGTCGCAAGTTGTACTTTAGTGCTTTGCCGGGAAGCTGTCTTTACCGTTGTAGCCTGAAAACTGTGTTGCTGATTGTTTCGGCGTGTTTATCGTAGTTTTTCGACGACTGTAAACGTGTCCTTAGAATTCTCCGGTCTAATACTGGCGAATAAATTGTGTTTTGACTCTTCATCAAGTATTATCACCAATTATTCCAAATGCACGAACATGTAGATCGCAACAATATACACGAGTTCCCCCCCTCTAGAGGGAACACAATATTAACAAAAATCACACTTTTTTTGTTTACTTAGCAATTACAGTAAAAACCCAATTACCCAGCATTAAACTGGAAAAAATATTTGAAAACTATTTTAAGTAGTAATCATTAAAAATTTTTTTAACGGAAAGCTAAGCAAATGAGATTTGGTCTGCCATCATAAAGCCCAAACAGAACTGTGACTCAGAATAAAAAATTGTTTTAGTTTTCCCATTTACAGAAAATGATCAAAATTTGCAATCTTTCCTAAATGGGATAGCATGCAATAAGGCATTTTCAAAATTACAGGTTTTAGCCATCAAGAAAAATGGGCTTTATGCTACATCCGTAACTTACATCTCCTGATTATCTAGCTAAATAAAGAGCGATTAGTTCTTTCAAATTTCTGCCAGAACGGCTGGCACATATTTGATGGGATCAACGCTGTATTCAAGATCAACGGGATTTCATAATCGAATAAGATGTTTTACTTTCATATGTTTAAACAGACTTATGAAAATAAGTTGGCTTTCATGCCTGAAATACATATCTGGTGAAGCTTCAGGTTACAGTAATTTAGTGACCAGCCCACTTCTTCCGATGCCATTTTAACCTATTTTGATTCTATGCCCAATTAGGCCTCCACTAGAATTTGTACATATTCTTACCATTTCAGCAAAATGATAATACTTGATTTTCGAAATTTTAAAGAGATAAAAAATATGTACTAAAATGCTTTAAAATAATTGTTAACAGAACAATAACCCATAGTGTGCTTTGGATTCTGTACCTATTGCATTTTCAATAGAAATTTTCTGTTTTGTTTCTAAGTATTTCAGCTCAACGAAAATGCTTTAACTTTGGAATTATGGTAAAAGACAGGAGCTATAATATTTTACAATGTCTCTAAACCAATTAGCGATCGCATAATTAAAAATATTTTTAAAAAAGTTATGAAAAACATATTTTTAATTTTTGGCAATTTTTTTAAAATTGAAAGCAAGTAAACATGTAAAATAAAAACTAAAGCAAAACATTATGTAAAATAAAAATTAAACATTTTTCCAGGAATAAGAAATGAATTTTTTTAAGACGTTTTCGGTGTGCCTCTGTTGAACAATCGAGCTTGGAAATGTTCACGGGCACAAGGAATAGAGAGTGAGAGGGGCAATATTGAAGCTGATAAATACTGTGACACGATTCGGGGCTCACCTCACCCGTAACTCAAATTTTCCAACCTAATTTGGAGCATTTCACTGAACTTTCCCTGTATATAATGTACTGTTGCGTGCGTACGAGTTCATAATGGATTGAAAGCACAAGTCAATAAAAAGTTAATAAAATTTACTATTATCCCAAGAAATAAAACAAAATCCTAAAATTCTCCTAGAAATACTGACATTTCCTCAGAGATATTCAACTGTGAGATATTGCGATACAATATTGAAATATCTCACAGTTGGTATATTTTACACTACTAAAACGTTGAATAGAACTCAATTCAAAACAGAGAAAGCTAATCCGATCTCACCGCGAATTTACTACAGTCAAAAGTCGTTAATCCGGACTCGTCGGGACTTCGGCGATTCCGGATTATCGATTTTTCCGGATTATAGATCATCAGTTTAAATCTCGTAAGATGGCATGCAGAAATTCTAAAATTAAAAATATGAAACCGTAATTTATGAAATAAAGAACAATTATGATCTAAAGGGTATCAAAATTTGCAAAAAGAAAAAGCTTAATATTTATTTGTTTACTTTATTAAACATTTCTTTCAATGTAAGTTGTTTAAGTTTTGCTTCGTTTCATGTGATAATACTTTCTCTTTAATTCTATTAAACAGACATAATTTCTTGTTCAGTTACAAAGTTCCGCCGTTCAAGTCCTATAATTGCTGTGTCGAGAACACCGACTAATTTGTCAATCGAAATTTTTTTGTTTTCAATAACCTCTGTCACGTTTCTTCGCTATCGGAAGCGAATTACGAGGGCCATCCAGGAAGTAGATTACGTTTCCGTCTGTGTCCGCTAGGGGCGGGGCTAGCGCGGCCATCTTGGGGTCAGAGCGTTGCGCAGCTCAGTCTGCATCTAGCCGTGCTAGTGAGAGGTTCGTGCTGTGCTCCGTTCAGATACTGTGACGGTTTGAAATGTCTGCGTTAATTGAAAATCCCGCGAGCTGCGAGGTGCGCTCAGTAATAAGGTTTCTGACTGCAAAAAACTGTAAACCGATAGAAATCTATCGGCAGCTTCGTGAAGTGTATGGGGACAACATTATCACTGAAGGTGGAGTGCGTCAGTGGGTCATAAGATTTCAAAATGGCCGAACCAATGTTCACGACGAAGATCGAAGTGGGAGACCCAGCATAGTGACCGCCGAACTTCTCGAAAAAGTCGATGCTAAAGTCCGTGAAAATCGAAATTTCACAATAACGGAACTTTCTTTGAGTTTTCCACAAATTTCGCGAAGTTTGTTGCACGAAATCATCAGCGAAAAGCTTGGTTACCACAAGTTTTGTGCAAGATGGATTCCAAAAATCTTGACAGAGGACCACAAAAATCAGCGAATGGCTGCAGCGTTGAACTTTTTGGACGCTTACCATAAGGATGGTGACTCTTTACTCAATCGCATCGTTACTGGTGACGAAACATGGGTGAAACATGTGAACTGTGAAACGAAATTGCAATCAATGCAGTGGGGGCACACAAGTTCTCCCCAAAAACCCAAGAAATGCATGCAAACAATGTCGGCAAGGAAGATGATGGCGACTGTTTTTTGGGACAGAAAAGGTGTAATTTTGGTGGACTTCCTGGAAAGAGGCACTACAATAAACTCTCAAAGGTATTGCCAAACTCTCCAAAAACTCAGAAGAGCAATTCAAAACAAGCGCAGAGGAATGTTGAGCTCTAAGATCTTGTTGATTCACGACAACGCCCGGCCCCACACGGCAAATGTCACTCGTAAAGTTCTTGAATCTTTTAAGTGGGAGTTGTTTCCTCATCCGCCGTACAGTCCCGACCTGGCACCGAGCGACTTCCACCTATTCCCAGCAATGAAGAAGTGGCTGGCTATGCAGCGTTTTGATGACGACGCACAGCTGCAAGAAGAGGTAACGAAGTGGTTGAAGGCGCAGGCGGCCGAATTTTTCGACGAAGGAATTTCCAAGCTCGTACATCGCTACGATAAATGCCTTAATTTGTATGGTGACTATGTAGAAAAGTAGTATTTGAGTGTGGCTTTCATCTGTATATAATAAAATTTGTTTCCTATACTTTGTTTATTTTTTTATTCCAAAACGTAATCTACTTTCTGGATAGCCCTCGTATAATGACGAGGAACTTGTTTTAAATCATATCAAAGACGGAGCATATCGAGATGAAATACTACATTTGGTAAGGAATTATAAGCCAAATAAAATAAAAACATCTGCGCTGAAGATAAGGATAGTGCTGACAAATCAACTTCCAATTCATTACGCGCCCGCCGCCGAGCAGCGTGAAATTGATAAACAGATTTCGGATTTCAAAACATACTTTCGCTTTAGATCCTTTACATATTAACAAATATATATCGGAAATTCTATTTGATATAATCGAAAGTTTAAACTTACCTTTATAAAATTGCTCTTACAGTCTGCAAAAAATAATAAGCCGGATGCAATTCGAAAATTAAGGAAGAACGCAATCATCAACATTAACTGAAATAGATAATTAGATAATTTTAGCTTATACGTCCATTATACATAAAATGCGCACGCTAAAACGTATTCTGCACTTGCGCACACTCATATGCGCAGTCGTAAAAGGTCTTACGCGCACGCGTGAACGCCTCTGCGCATGTGTCAACGCGGCGCATGCGCAGAAAGTTTTTAGTTTTGATGTCCGGATTATAGATCATTCCGAATTATGGGTGTCCGAATTAACGATTTTTGACTGTACAATGAATAAAAAGAACTAAGTAAACAACTGAGCTGAGATAATTTAGTCTGGCTTTTATAAGCTCTTTAATCAAGCACAAAAACATTCCGGTATTTTCTCAAGTTTCTGGATAGCAAAAGAGTACAATTACGAGATATTTATTAAATGCTTGTGCTCCTGTAGTTTTACTTTTTCGACGTACATTTCTCTTAAAACACGTCGCACGTAGCATTGCATAGGGAACTGAAACAATTTCATAACAATTCTACTAAAATTTGCAAAATTAATACAAAATCCATAACAGTATCTATTCTTTCATATGTTTACTCCATACTTATCTGATTTATTGTATATGCATTTGATGTACTTTAAATTTGTTAGTGTATTTTGTTGTATTATGTATTTTATTGACCACCCAACTAGTATGAAAACACAAGACATCAGATTCACATCACCTTGCTACTGTCTCTCCTGGTCATTTCCGTCTTCTGCGACAGCCAGTCGGCTGCGAGATAAAGTATAGTGACGTCTGACTACTTCCTGTTACCACCCGCCTATGAGGATTAAGCCAGCGAGCAGTCGCACAAAGGAAATGAACTGGCCGTTCTATTTAGAATGTTGCCTATATGCGGTCAAGACATAAATTTCGAACCCCTTTTTTCCCCGGGGGAAGCTGAAAAAGAGGGGATAATCTCATTCAGAGTCGTGGGAAAATGTAGGGGTCGTTTAAACATCTAACTTCTTTGCATTCAGTTTTATACAGATAAAAATGAAAATACAAATTGAATTCTTTGAATGAATGCAATTTTGTGCAATGAAAATGTATTATTGAATGATAAACTGTAAGGCAAAAAAGCCGTAGGAGTAGAAAGACAGATATTTACTATATAAGTGAATCTGTAGTAACTACTGAATTTTGCTTTTCGAATGCTATGTTATATGCATGCGAAGTATCTGACAAAATAGTCTTAATCCTTCATTCTTTTCACGTTTAAGAACTGTTTTCCAATTACATTGTGTTCACTGCTTTTTGGTTAATTTTCTAGTGCCATATAAACACTAAATTGTTTTTAATTTGAGATTTATGAATAAAATAACGCAAATTAGACTGCAGAAAATCCTTCAGAAAGAAGTTAATAATACTGAAAAATACATTGTTGATGCACTTTTTTGGTTTATATATATATAAATGCAACAAAATACAGAACAAGGTATAAAATATCTTTTTCATCAACATAAATATATTTATATAATATCAATACAAATGGTTTGTTAGGTTTCGAAGCAATTAGAAGTTTTAAGTTACACATATACATGCAAATATACATATATTATATATCTATCTGTCTGTATATCTAATACATACAATATACATATATCTATCTATATCTACTGACAGATATACAGTCAAAAGTCGTTAATTCGGACACCCATAATTCGGAATGATCTATAATCCGGACATCAAAACTAAAAACTTTCTGCGCATGCGCCGCGTTGACACATGCGCAGAGGCGTTCACGCGTGTGCGTAAGACCTTTTACGACTGCGCATATGAGTGTGCGCAAGTGCAGAATACGTTTTAGCGTGCGCATTTTATGTATAATGGACGTATAAGCTAAAATTATCTATTTCAGTTAATGTTGATGATTGCGTTGTTCCTTAATTTTCGAATTGCATCCGGCTTATTATTTTTTGCAGACTGTAAGAGCAATTTTATAAAGGTAAGTTTAAACTTTCGATTATATCAAATAGAATTTCCGATATATATTTGTTAATATGTAAAGGATCTAAAGCGAAAGTATGTTTTGAAATCCGAAATCTGTTTATCAATTTCACGCTGCTCGGCGGCGGGCGCGTAATGAATTGGAAGTTGATTTGTCAGCACTATCCTTACCTTCAGCGCAGATGTTTTTATTTTATTTGGCTTATAATTCCTTACCAAATGTAGTATTTCATCTCGATATGCTCCGTCTTTGATATGATTTAAAACAAGTTCCTCGTCATTATAATTCGCTTCCGATAGCGAAGAAACGTGACAGAGGTTATTGAAAACAAAAAAATTTCGATTGACAAATTAGTCGGTGTTCTCGACACAGCAATTATAGAGGACTTGAACGGCGGAACTTTGTAACTGAACAAGAAATTATGTCTGTTTAATAGAATTAAAGAGAAAGTATTATCACATGAAACGAAGCAAAACTTAAACAACTTACATTGAAAGAAATGTTTAATAAAGTAAACAAATAAATATTAAGCTTTTTCTTTTTGCAAATTTTGATACCCTTTAGATCATAATTGTTCTTTATTTCATAAATTACGGTTTCATATTTTTAATTTTAGAATTTCTGCATGCCATCTTACGAGATTTAAACTGATGATCTATAATCCGGAAAAATCGATAATCCGGAATCGCCGAAGTCCCGACGAGTCCGGATTAACGACTTTTGACTGTATAATATATGTATATATCTGTGTGATGATAAGATTTAGTTCCTTGCAATAAATTGATGAGAGATGAGTGCTTGACCAGGGAAGACATTATTTTGCAATCTTAAGTGAATTGAGGATTAGAAGATCACTGAAAATATCAATTACGCAGCAGAAGATGCCGAGAGCTTCAAATCACAAAATCACAATGCAATCATTACATTCTTAACAAAAACAGCCAAGCAAGAGATGTCCTTTAGGTAGCATAGGTAGAGAAAAAGTTGGTTGGGTAGTTGGGTTGCAACAATATTTATCAGTTTGCATGGGATGCAGTAAACTTTTTCTGAAGAATTTGAACAGGAAAGCCAGTTTCGTTTTTATTGTTTTCAGTTTAGTAAATGTCTATAAACTATCGTTTTCTTATGACACCAACTTTGCAATTTGTAAACCACTTTACATGCAGTAAAGGCCAGTTCGTGAATATCTCCATCTATGTTAGATATGCTCCTCATCATACTCAAAATTTTTTCTTTGCTTATTTTCCCCACACTGCAGGATCATCATAATTAACATTAAAATATTATCAGATTCATTTGAACATTCTTCTGGCTGTTGCATGTCTTATAGTCATGTTTATCTTTTGCCTGCTTCTGTTGCTGGATGCTATGTAATTTCCATAGAAAGTGTTCTGCCGTTTTAAAAGAAATTTGTTAATGTAGGCAATTTTTTTCCATAAAAGTTTTTTTGGCCTTGCTTCTTTCTCTTCCTGTGGTTTATGATTGGCGAAGCCCAATAACATTTTCATTCGTATTCGATGATTGACCTTGCCTTCACAACATAACAAAAATTTATTTTTAAAATTAAAGCCAAGATGTAAATAAAGTTTACCTTACCAATTACTGTAGAAATAAAAAATGCAACATCCTATTAGAACATTAAAACAATATGCCAAAACTGAGACATAGCAAACTAGAACGTATCAAGTTTTCAATAAAGAAAAGTTTGTGCCTGGTTGGAAGGCAAATTCTTTACGGGAATTTACAATTAGCAACAAGAAAAAAGTTCAATATTTATTGTGGGAGTTGTTTAAGTTGCTTTGTGTTTTGTGCTAATACCATTCTTTTTAATTCTATAAACATATAACAATTTCTTGTTCAGTTATAAAGTTCAATAGAAGACCTGTAATTGTCATGTCGAGAATTCCCACTAAATTGCCAATCGAAATTTTTCTGTTCTGAACAACTTGTTACTCTCTTCACTATTAGTAACGATATTTTCTGGATTTAGAACCCTACTACAGATTTTGCCTTCCATTAACCGATTCACGACAGAGGAATTGTCCTCACAATGAAAATCTTCACCTGTATCATCTTCATTTACCACTTCTCCACATTTCTTTGCATTAATTGGGAAATTTTGCCTTTTTGAGATATTTGAAAAGCTTCAAATTCATGGCTATCATGCAGCTTAGCTAACGTCCACTTTATATACTATTGGCAATGTATCCAGATTGGTAACTAAAAACATGGTTCTGATACATTCTTTCTTGCTCTGATACATTCTTTCATCCTGATAAAATTAAACCTGAATTATATTTAGCTGTTTATTATGTTTACGCCTATCTTCCATACATGGTTAAGGCTTATCTGACTCCCAAATAAATAAATTCCCACATATACTTAAGGCTAATACAGGGCTGCAGCTAGACATTTTGAGACCAGTTTCTGTGGATTCTAAATTTTCCTGTTAAACACCTGCCTAAATTCTAAAAATTCTGCCAGGGGCCCTGGCAGAATTACCTGGGCTTACCTGCATAACAAATCAGTTATTCTCAATTTAAAACACACTAAATGTAATCTTTTGGCCTATGATTATCATTTACAAAATCCATTTTTTGCACATGGAAAGAAATTTCTGTTAAATTTCTCGCTGTCAGCATGCTAAACACTTCGTAGCACAGGTAACGGAAGCCCCTAATCATTGCCAAACGTCATGTCAACAGAAAAAGGTTACCATACTTATATATATATATATCTTTTAAAAGTTTACACATTGCTGTGTAAGTCATTACCATGTTGCTGTGTGTTGATAGTTATGTGGTGATTAAAGCAAAAAAATAATAAATACCGATTCGTCAGCTTACGGATATAGATTATTCAGTAGGTGTAAAATCAACAATGTTTCGGCTGGAGATGTTATGCCAAGTAAAAAGGAGGTTATGGATTTATGGTAATGACTGTTTCTTCAATGGTGCCGAAGTCAAACTAAGAATCAGGACTATCTGCATTTTATATAATGAAAAATAATCAAATGTGCATGCTCAAAACACATGAAAAAAATTCAAAAACTTTGCTGGTGGTCTGAATTATAGATCATTCTGGATAGTGAATTTAGATTAACACTTTGCATGTACTGTATTAAATTAGATATATGATTCTCTGCTCGTTGTAAAATACTGAAAAACTAAAAGTTTATTTTTTTTTTTTACAGCTAATGTTTAAAATGCATGTGAAGGTATTTAAACACATAAAGTATTAAATATTTTATAATCTTTATTTGAAAAAAAAAAAAAAAAACTAGAAGGCAGTGAGATACCCACATTGTGGCTACTAGAGAGAACTAGCTGTAGAGACTGTGAACGTTTTTATAGCCCGCATCTTAACTACTAAGTTTTAGATTTCATGATTACGACATCAAGTATAACTTACACATGTATATACTAAACATTTAACATGAAAGATGCTATTATACAAAAACTGCAGTGCTTTCTGTAATAGCAAATGGTATGTTTTTTTAAAGTAAAAATAGACTGCTGTGTACATACGGGAAAAACAGTTCTAAAAAAAAAAAAAGAACTGCACAGCTTTGACACTATGCACATTAAATATATTATATAATAGAATACATTATTGTTATAAAATTTTCCCCCATGTTACTTTATGTATCAAACCCAGCATGCACCATTAACAAAAATATATCAATTTTCCTTGCATAGTAATAATAATATTCATTTGAATGCAGTTTTCCAGAGATTTCAATATTATTTTCATAATAGTAGTAGTATAGTATTTTCTAATTTTCCCTAACAGTATTTTCATATTTCATTACTATTTCCCTCTATTGATCACATTCTGTTTGCTTCTGCTTTGTTCCATTGTTTTCTATATAAATAATTTTGCTTTTCTCAGTCCTGGGAGGGGGGGACTTTTCCTGAAAAAAAGAGATGGATACATGGCTGATTACCCTCAATCGGCAGAATTTTATTAAAATTGTATGCCAACCTAAGGTTACTTTTTTACCTAATTTTATATTACAATTAATTATATATAGCATTAAATAAAGACAAAAATATCCTGCCCCCTAAATAAAGTTATTTACTGATAAAATTAATTTTATGGATATATTTCATAAAATTTGCCTTAGTAATACAGAGGTTGTTTTCACATTTTTTAAGACAGTTTTGCTTTGCTATAAAAAAAATCTTCTGCCTGGAATCTTTTATTTAATTGCTACTGCAACTATATTTTTGAAAATATAAATTATCATCTCCTACTTGACAGTTTTGTTTTTATGCAAAATGTTGCAGTTAATTAACCCAGTGGATGAAAAACTATGTTTGCATTCTTTCTGAAGAAATTAATCGATTAGTTATTTAAAAAAAAATTGTGAAAGCCATGGTTTTTTTATATCTAAAGCTACAATAGGCAATGTTGTTTATAACAAAGTTTAAAAAAAAGTCAGAATTTAGCTTTTTCAAATATGTATCCAAGGGAAAAAATTGAGTGTTTCAAATGTTGCACATCTTCAATGTTAAAAGAAAATCTGCTATGTAAAAGGACACTTGCAAAATCATTAAAATACTCTGTTTTAACCATAAACAAAGCGATTAATACTCATTTGAATCTCGAAAAAGGCAAAACATAATGTGCACCGTCTTCCTCCATGACTTATCTCTGCATGCAGAGCGTGCTGCAGAATTCTTTATGAGAAACATTTATCCGCACAAAAATGGACAAATGTTGTCACAATAGATGAATCTTGGGTGTACTTAAATGACTGCAATAAAAAAAGATCTATTCATTATCATCAAACAGAAAAAAAACTTGAAACATGGTTCAAGAGATTTGGAAAATGTTTTTCTAAGAGATTTATGATTGTTATGATTGTTGCTGGTTTTTCATATAATGATAAATTAAAAGTAAAGAGAGTGAAGAAAAATTTTAAGATCAACTCTACATACTATCAAAAACATCTTTTATATCTTACTTATTTCGCATCCTATATAATATGAACTTTTGACTCGCTGTAGTATATTCTGGTAGATGCACGTTGGATGTTAAGGTGAAAAATAACTTTAGTTAAGTTATATGCTTGGGGAAAAAAATCTTAATATTCAAGAAATGCTATAAGTCAAAGTGCAAAATAACTGATTTTTTTTAATAGAAAATCTTCCAAAAAGGACTATTCTTAAAAATACATAACAGTGACTTCTAAAAAACTTACAAAACAAAAAATTTAATATTTGTTATATACATGGTTGTACAAAAATATAAAATATCAATTTATGGTACAGAATCACTATATACGTGAAGTAATGAATCCCACGCACAATCACAAGCCTGAAATAAAAAATAAAAATAATTAATAAAAGTACTAATAAAAATACCAACAGATCAATTAGTGAATACATTAAGGTACTTCTCAAACAAGAAAATCTACTTTTCAATTTGTTTACAGATTTTCAGACACATTTCATTCAAAGTATTATAGTTTAGCACAAAAACTGCAAAATTTAGATGATCAATTTAAATAATTAAGCACCAGTTAAAGAATTCTTTAACTTTAGAGATTATACTAACCTGACCAGGTTTCAAAGGATTAAAATCTATTCCATAAACAAATTCTTTATGTTCCTTATGAATTTGCAATGCATGAGGTATATTCCAGTTCCAAAATCTATAGATGAAAAAATACTGAAAAATTAAAATTCAAATAATCTATATAAGTAAAGTAGAAATTCAAAATAATAATAATACAGATCAGCTTTTTAAAATGACTATCCAAGATTTTAGATGACTTTGATCAGCCAAGGTGAATCAATCTCTCAAGGAACATGGGTAGTAATGTTTTATTTCTCAGATATACTAGCCACTTTTAAAAGGTGGTCACCTGAAGAAGTTTCAATATAATTTTTGTTAAATTAAATAGTATAGAATAAAAATTCCACAATATAACAATTCAAGGTGACTTATTCAATACATCATAAAATATATTGGCAGTGAAGGACTACCCAATATATGAATAAGAAGATATAAGAAAATAATAAAATATCAATACTAACTTGAAAATTTACATAATGTGATTTTTTATACAGTTTCTCTGTTTGTTGGTTATCTGGTCAAATCTTGATACTAAATTCCAACCTCCTCCTACCAACCTGATTTTCTTGAAATTTTTCACACATACATAATTATGACAAAATATTTCCAAAGGCTGTTTGTGCAATGCAACAATTTTTAAGTCCCAGGTTTATTAATTAATAACAGCATATTAAATCTGAAAGTTAATGCCCTTATCCTTTAGAACATACCAAAACATTAATAAAAAATAATGATTAAGCAAAACAATTTTATGAAAACATTTACAACATCAAGGATGGCAGATATCTGAAGGGGGGAAAAAAAAAAAAAACTGAAATGTTTCAGATTTTAAAAAATTACGTCCAAAGGGGCATTTTTTAACATTTTGTGTGTTACCTTTCTTTATTAAATATCATGTTCCTTGCACTTAAACCATAAGATCCAGTGCAACAGCAATATCGCAAAATAGTTTTAAAACGAGCATATCTTTAGAATTTCCGATACAGAGACTCACGCGCTGGAGATAAAAATGTTTTTTCTGCACAACGTTGCCATTGCTCGCTTTGAAATCCTTGAGTTTGTTAATCAAAAATTCGTCAAAGTTTTAAAAAATAGGAAATCGATCATAAAACAAATTTCAAATTTGGTCTTCCACATGCTCATATTCGTTGGAGGATTACGTTATTCAAAATTCGATGACTCTATGTACCGTTGTTTTATCACAATACGAGAAATATACATACATTTATGCAGATTTTTCATTATTTAATTTCTTCAAATATAACGCAGGACTCTAACATTTTGTGGCAACAGTTTGAAAAGTGAACCGACATTTATGAGTCCGACGCAAAATGCCAAAACGAAACTAATAGTCCTTCGGGATTCAAATCCCTTTGGACTAAAAAACTTTATATTATCCTCATACTGAAAAAACTCTAATTAAAAATACATTTTATACTTTAAATAACCATGAACAAGAAAATTCCATATCACATCTTTATGAATAACCAACTGACATTACTTTCTGAACCTATTAGAAAACCAAAATTTATAAATTTTGAACAAAAATTAAAGAGGAACAGAAAACAGTAGAGGTTATTCATTTCAGAAATTAATGGTTCAATTCTGATAATAAAATATATCCAAAATATAAAAGTTTAGTTAAATACAATGAAAATAAAATACCACACATATCTTTAAAATAAAAGCATGTGTAAAGAAGACTATTAGGATAACTCAAAATCATATGGTATACTTAGTCATATGATGTCCAGAAGTAACAAATGTTTAAAATTCAGAAAATCAGCTCAACAGAACAGAATCGAATTTAATTTCAAAATTTGGCCCCAAACTAAGCTAAACAAACAGAAAAACCAAGCTAAATACAAGTGTACATAGTTCGACCGCCTCATCTGTGACCATGAGCACAAACATGCATGCACCATTCGGACAGAATTATTCTCAAAATAGGGTGGAAGGATGGGGACTATCTTTCCCTCCAGCATAGCTCTTTCAGGAAAAGAGACCTTTCACGTCTCAGCAAGTAATACTGCCCCTTTTAGGTGAGCCTATGTGTTTTGACAAAATGCCAACCAGGGTTGCGCTTGAGACAGTTGAACTATAAAAAGAGCACTCATTTTAAAATTTGTAACTGCCTCTATGAAAATATCATAGGAGCATTTCTTTCTGAATTTTCAATATAGAGAACATCTTGCATTTTTAAGATATTAAAACATAATGACTATTTTACTAGCACGAAATTCTGATCTACAAGAGTTATACATAAAAGTCATACACATATTTCCTGAATATGTATTAAGTTTCTACTGAAAATGTATTAAGATTTGAAATGGAGTAATGCAAAGGATACATATGAAGAAAATTTAAAAAATCTATTACCTAGTCGTAAAATCATAGCTCACAGATGCCAAGGAACCTCGTAGGAAAGGCGAAAACTGAAAGATTAAATGCACAAAAATTGTATAAAAAAATTTAAAAGGCACATAATAAAATTAGATATCCAGTACCAGTCGATATAACACTGACTTTAACTAATTATTTCTGATATAATGCATCAACATCTCCTAAAATTTCTTAATTCTAATTCAGACTTTTTTTTTTTTTTTTAAATTTTAGAAAAAAATATAAATTATCTAAAACTAACATAATAAAATACCCCAAATCTGAAAAATATTTATATTACTGTTAGCCAGTAATTATTATGGGTATTGGATTATTATTTTAAACACAAATTCCCCTTAACTAAAAAATTTAATACATGCACAAATCTAAAACATTTTCGATAATAAGATTTCGCCCGCCAATAGCCAAATGGTAAAATCAACAAACAGTGGTAGTTCAAATCCTGACGAACAGACTGGTTGCATCAGCATTTTCATGCCTCCCTTTAAGCAGATAGCCCTTGAGTGCTTTACAATAATAAGTGATAATGAAATAAAACAAATAATAAAATTTCTTTCATATGCAATCGTGTTCTTATTTTTAAAAAAAGTCCAGCAATTTAATGAATTAAATGTATAGAATTATTACAAGCAATAAGCCATGATCAGATATAACATTTTAAAACTGCAATAGTTTAAGTTTAATTAGTCATTTTCTAAAATTGATACATCATAAATAACTGTGTTCACAATAATAATGCATGAAAATATGCTGTTTCTGTTATAACTCCAGGTCAGAACGATTGGTTTATCATATATACTCACATATTGAATCCAAGGTATTAATAACTCTACAATAAAAACAAAGGGGGGGGGGAGAGTTATCTTATTTCATGAATACAGCATCAAAGCATAGAACTGGCCTAGTAAAAAGCGCACATGTCCAAAACTTAAGAATAAGCAATATAAAAGTGCATATGAATGGAGACAAATACAGCAAGTTATTTTCTTATACTAGCAAAAAATTATAATCATTGCTAAAAATAACAAAGCAAAACGATTATAAGTTTGTTTGTTTGTTTGTTTTCCCAAGGAAAATTACATACAGGAGTTCGACAGACATAAAGGATGCATGAAAAGTACATACCAAGGCACATGAAATCCGACATCTGAATTAAAAAAAAAATGCATCCATCATTAACTGAAATGCAGCAATCACAATACCATGACATGATCATTGCCAGATGATTTAAAGTTCCTAGGATAATATTCTTTCTTTATGGCTTTTCTTACTTCCCAGCTAAGGGCTGTGAGCTGGAATTCATTTTTCCATAATAAACCACTTATGCTCAATTGGGTTTAAATCTGGACAGCATGTGAGCCAGGCAATTTCATGATTATACTCACTTTTCAGAAGATTCTTCACAGCTCTAAAAGTAAACATGCCATGCAATAAGCTCTTTACAATTACCGTTATCCTTTATGACTACTCTCCAGAAATTGAGTTCTGCAATCATACTCCTGCCATGCCATAAACACCTTTTTGTGCCTAATGTCGCATGCTGCCAGCCTGCAGATCTATCACTATGGTTTGACAGAGTCAACAAAATTTTAGAAATTCAAGCTACCCAAAATGAAGAGTCTACTTGAAGAACAATCTATAACAGATACCAAAACAAATATGCTACCAATGTTTCCACAAATGCCATAGTGCAAGAGCAAGTGTATGTATTTAGACACATATAACTTTTAAATTAGCTATGCAATCATTTATTTTACATTTTAAAAGGATTACCCTATAAGTAATTTTCATAAAGTTTTAAACACAGTTTATAATTTAATTATTTTTTTTTAATGGCAAGCACGAGACATTTTGAACCTTTTGCCAATAGCCACAAGTAGTGCTCATTTTATAATGAAGGTATCTAATAAGCAGCTACCATGACCTCTTATGAGGGAACAGACAATTTGCATCCATGCCTTCTTCGGAATTCGAACCCAGGCCCTTTGGTATCGCAGATGGCTTGCCCAACCACTACTGTCTGGGTGACATAATTTAATAGTAAGTCACAGCAAGCAACAGAGGTCGCTTTAAGACCATTTCTACCATTTGCAATAGCAGATGGCAGGGGATTAATGTGAGCAGGTGTGAAAGTCAGTCTTACGAATGAACTCAGAAACAAGATTGTGGTTGCTTATGGTATTACAAAACAAACAGTCAGATTTTGCGATTATGCACAAAATGAAAAAAAGCTTCTGCTTATTCCATTTGGCAAGATTAACATCTTCTCAAATTATTTATAAAAATCTGGAATGCAATTTCTGCTCATTATTATTACTATGAAGTAAAAATCTCATAAAAATGTGAATTCAAGTGTATAATGGTGTAATATACTGACTGCTATCTTAAAAGAGTTAAGTTCCATCACAAAATCAATATTCCTTATAATATTTCTTAAAATTCCAAGCCAAACCTCAAAACAATATTTTCTTCTTAATGCTGAGACATGCAGATTAAAACACATGCAGCCAAGATATAATATGCAAACCGATTCCAAATTCATGGTACAATTTTGAAGGGGAAGTACAGAACAACGGTACAAATAATATTCGAATAGGAAACCCATGTCTCGATCAATTTACTTCATCATAAATACAGCTTAAAATACATTTACAATAAGAAAACTTTAAAATGAGTTTGATATCACATACCATCTCGCATGAATTGCTTCATACGAATAACAGCACCCACAGAAACTTTTACGACTCATTGCATCTCAACAATGAATCAATGTAGTGTGGATGTGTGACCTGGTATCGTTCAAGACTTTTTCTCTGGCTTATACCAACTGCCACAGTGATTAAATGGCCAATGTTACAGGTGTTACCAGAACTGCTGCAAGATGTTTGAATCTCCATTCATTACCAAATGTAGTTCCAACATGATGGGGCAACAGTCCACTTCAGCACTGATGTTTGCAATTATTTGAATGCCACTTTTGGGCACGACAGATTGGCCGTGATGAAACCAGTCCCTTGGCTACTCTTGATTTATCGACCCTCGATTACTTTTTCTGCAGACATTTGAAGAGTCTTGGTTATGCAACTCCACTTGATTCAGCTGAGAATCTCGTTGCTCAAACACAAGTGGCTGCGGCATGCATGCGTGAAATACCTGGAATCTTTGCCAATGTACACCAATCGCTCCATCAATGCTGTCAAGAATGCACTGCTGTTGGTGGACGGAATTTTGAACAGTTCTTGTAAGCAGCTTGTTTCAGTTGAAGTGAGACACCTTGTATTTATAACTAAATAAATGGATTGCAACCTGAGTTTTCTTATGTGAATATTATTTTTACCTTTGTTCTGTACCTCCCCTCCAAGTTTGTACCATGAATTTGGAAATCACCCTGTATATTCTAATACTATACATATCTTTGTAAGGATAGACCTACACCTGCAAAAGTGAAGACAACACAAACATCCATACTTTTTTAGGGATTTGAGCTTAGAACAAGCAATAAGGTATCTACTTCAGTAAATCACTTACTACTTCCTTTAGAAGCTTCTGAAGTTCTGCCTCATAATGCAGATCGAAAGGTTCCATGACATTCAAAGGATTAAGTTCCAGTGGCATTTTCTAAGGTTTGCCCAAAATCAGAACACAAGAGGGAGGTGTGGTCTATTAGAGTGCATGGAACGAAATGCATGAAATATAAAAAAAGAACAGAAGCCAAATTTTCAAGAATATTATCCTGTCTAATCAAGGTCACAAAAGGACACAGGATCACCCTAACTGACTACAGGGTGAATCCATTCAACTAAACCAAAAACAGAACAGGGGTGATTGGGAAAAACCAACCCTACCTTTTGCACGATCGATCGTTACCTTCCCAGTTTATAAATCCTAGTCAAGCTGAATGTCAGCATAAAATGTTACCATGCTGTTTGTATTCAATTATTGAAATTTAAAACAAAAATTGTTTTAAACATGGCTGGAGTCATTTCTCAAGCTAAGGTGAGTTGACAGTGATGCAATGATGAAAACTCAAATAAAAAATTATTCCCTAAAAAAGAGCTGTGATAAACTTTTGATAGAATGTTTTGGTTTAAGATGTATGCCTGAAACCAGATTATTGATCATACAGATTTATGCTTATAAATAATTGTGCTTCTTCAACAGAGGTGTTTTATTTTGTGCCTAAGTAAAATTAAGAATCAGAATCTTTCACACACTTCATTATGAAAAAATGTTTACTGTGCATGCATGAAGCATATGCTACTCTTGGAATACAATTCTTTCTTCCTTTCTGAATAAATAAATTGCTCGTAGTCAGGAGGTCTGGATATTAGACCATTCCAGATACTGATTGCAGGATTTCAGACTTCTTACTGTATATACTCGCACAGACTGAATCCGCAACTTCTCCTTACTTCTAGCATTTCTGACATGATAAAAATGCACATGACTTCATTTCCCTCAGATCCTTTCCATAAACTAATTATGATATCTATAACTTTTGGTCAAGTGCCGTAGTCTCTAAGAATATCTAACAATTAGAGGTAAAATGTAAAATTTTGAAAATGAAAAACAAATCTTACTTTTAATTGCCGAATTGCATATTCATGTCCAACTAGCATAAAAAGAGGACCTTGCATTTTCCTAATATCCCATCCCTGGATTTTGCCATCATTTGTACCTGTAGCTATTACATCCTATAATTAGAAAACATAATTAGTACCAAGAGATTCACCCATAAAAAGTTAATAATACTCCTAAATTAAAATTTCTATTCAATAAACTACTAGGTTAAAAAAATTGCAGAACGTGCATTTAGGAACACAGCTGACAATGATCCAAAATGTTCCTAATTTTACTTCCTTGTACGAAGTAAAAAAGAAGTATTGTAATCGTGAAAAGTTTCAGGCATCATATTTTAATGAAGATATCCATTTTGACCACTATTGAATGCAATTTAATGATGTTTTTGCATGGCACCTGTACATAAGGACAGAATAAAAGACACCTTTCCACCGAAAAAATTATAAAACAGATTTAAAATGAATTCTAAAGAGAATTTTTTGCGGGCGTCTGTATGTACGTATCTCGCATAACTAAAAAAAGACTAGCCTCAGAACGTTGAAGTTTTGTAATATAGGACTGCTATAAGATGTAGACGTGCATCTCATATTTTGGTTGCAATTAGTCGCACCAGACGTATATAAATGTATATGTATACATATATCCACTCTGTCACCCAGCTCAGTGATCTCAGTTTCTTTACTCTTGTATGTTTGTAAATTGTGCATTTTTTGCTTTAAAAACGATATGCCTTTAGTAAATCTGCATGCAATATCTTTAGAGTTATCAACAATTTAAAAGTTTTTAAGTGCAGCTAAGCCTAATTATTTTTGCAATGGCGGCCATGTTTATTTACTTTTGAAGCTTGACAAAATAACGGATTTTTTACCAATCTAGAGAAACTAAGCTTCGCAACAACAAAGATAATGCCTTCTTTTATTATTACAAATTAAATCATGCTTAATCCATTCTGGAATTTATTCAAGTTAACAAGTGTTTAAGATTTACTTCGCAATTTTTAATTTAGATATTTTGAGTTTTTATATATTTTTGCCTTGTTGCAAAGTGAGAACTAAATTAATTGAATGAAAAATACTGAATCGTCTGTGAAAAACTGTTTCTTTTTTGTTTTGTTTGCTTAATTTCTTTCATACACTGTTTTAGATTTATTACAGTATTTGAATAGAACATGTGGCAAAGATTAGATAATTCTTCAAATGATATAAATTTTGTGTATTCTGAGTTATAATATGAACAAAATGTAATGCTGTTAAGTGAACCTGGCGTCAGAGTGTCGCTATGGTAAACAAATATAGTGAATTTTAAAGAGTGCATTGATTCTATTGTGGTTTATGCGCTATCGACGAAGTACATTTAATTCAACCCAATAAGTTTAAATGAAATGCAAGAAAAATGCGTATAATTTAATATTCCGTACAAGGAAGTCATGTGGTATATACATCAAATTATTTTTTATATTTATACAAGTTGAATGATCCTACACTAAGCCCTCTGCACACAGAATATTCCTCTTGCAGAATTCAACATATGACATCCATGGGAAATATTATGGAGGAAAAAAAGTAGACTGTATTTTTAAAGCTTTATATTTTTTATACATTCACTAAAAGTGGAATGTCTTATAATTTATAAGAATTACATCAACATATAAAATCTAGTTCATCAGGCCTTTAATGAACAAGAATTATATGATGCATCTACAAAGTTTCAGTCAAAACTGATTATATATGAAAAGAAATTAATGTTTAGCCTTCAAGATATACCTTGGTATTATTTTGAAATTTCTGATACTTTAGAAAAGCAAACTATTGGAATCTTCCTTTATTCCCATGTCAAGTTTTCTGAATTTTTGAAAGGCTGTTAAAATTGTGTCCTTTAATGTAAGAATTCAGTCTAGGAAACAAAGCACTCTATATCACATATGCAACAGAGATCATGCCTAATATACTAGCTGAGAAATGATCAACAAAAGACACATTTTTTTTTTTTAACACTCAAAAGCTTGATTATGATTGCATTACACAATGAAACAACAACTCAGGCTTTTCTGGCCTAATGTAATGATTTTGTTCAGATGTCAGGAAGACATTCTTTGTAAAAAATATCACTTGCTTTTCCCCTTCAATTAAAAATTGCTTTAAATTATTCCTTGCTAATCAGTCAGGGGAGGGATTGTCTTTATTCAAAGCTTCTAAAAAACATTATTTAGTGAGGCAATTGTTTTCTTAACCAAGTAGATAGTTATCAATTTACCTTTTACTTGTACAGAAAACATCAACTTTCATCATCAGCTAAGATATTTTAAGATTTTTATTCAAAGAAATTACTATCAATCAAATCTGCTTACAGCCTTTTTCTCCTCTTCCCTCAAGCTTTAAATTTATTACAGCAACCATCAGAATCATAAATTTAAAAAAAAAAAAAAAAAAAAAAGCATTTAAACTTTTTAAAAATGAGATCATATTTTAAAATTTTTTAAAAATAGTGACCAAAATGGAGGAGGAACACCAATGTAAAATCTGAAATCAGGCCTCCCCCCCAAAAAAAGAAAGCACTCTTTTTTTTTCGGGGGGGGGTCTATCTCCAAATACACTAAAAACTGATCAGATCTGTTCTTTCATGTAATCTTGAATTTCAGATGCATTAGCAATTAATTCCATTAGTTGTTATTATATGGTTCACTATGATCAACTGAAAAATTCATTCTAAAATTCTGCAAACATACTGTGTGCTGATTATCACAATAAAGGATGGTGAATTATTTTAAGTCTTCATAAATGGGTTCTCGCCTGTTGGTAATCTGTTCAAGTGATGAATAAATGAGAAATGACTTCAATTTATAAAGACTGAACTCAATACACAACAATAAAACATTTATTTAAAAGATGAGCATTTTGCATTCCTGTCATAACAGGCCAGAGTTTCACAATGGACTAATCAAAACATAGAACAAACATTGTCAGCACATAATGCTATGTATACACTGAAATTCTCTTGAGAGAGAATAGAATTTCCTCAACTTTTCACTTTTTTATCACCTCTCTTTCCCCAAAAAGAGAGAAGAAATGACTAATTTACTTTCTATTTTTGACATTTTTTATTCAAATCTTATAGTTTAAAACAGAATTTGCTTTTATTTCTACCGTGATATGATTAGGCCATAATTCCTGATGAATACTTGACCATTTTATTTAAAGAAAAGGGGGTGTTGTATATCTGGAGAATTAATCAGGGAATTAGAGAGGAATTGTACATATGGAGACTAACAGACAGTCACCTTTACTAGCTCTACTGCTCCTAAATTAAGAAATGTGTATTCATAGATTAACCTACCAACACAAAAAGGAGCAAAATTTTTCATCTTTTGACTACCAGAAGATATAGAAATAAAAATCTTTTGCTTAGAAGGGGGAACACAGCAAACCGTTTTCTTTCTTTTTCTTTTTTCTTTTTTTTTTTTTTTGAAAAAACACAATTTATATTAATTTTTTACCCATATCAAAAATTACACTTACTATTTTTTTTATTCTTGTAAATGTTAGAGTATTTATTTCATCCTGGCTACACACACACACGCAGCACACACACACACACACACACACACACACACAAAAAAAAAAAAAAAAAAAAAAAAAAAAAAAAAAAAAAATTTCTGAAAGGTTTTAAATTACGTCCAAAGGGGCATTTTTTAAACATTTTGTCTGTTACCTTTATTTATTAAATATCACCTTCTTTGCACTTAAACCATAAAATTAAGTTCAAGAGCAATATCACAAAATAGTTTTAAATTGAGCATATCCTTTAGAATTTCCGATACAGAGTCTCGCGCGCTAGAGATAAAAGTGTTTTTTCTGTACAACGTTGCCAATGTTTGCTTTGAAATCTTTGAGTTTGTTAATCAAAAATTCGTTAAAGTTTTACAAAATATGACGTCTATAATAAAAGAAAATCCAAATTTCAAATTTGAGCTTCCACATGCCCATATTCGCAGTAGGATTAAGTCATTCAAAATTCGATGGCTCTATGTACCGTTGTTTTATCACAGTGCAAGAAATATGCATATGTTTATGCAGATTTTTCATTATTTAATTTCTTCAAATATAATGCAGGGCTCTAACATTTAGTGGCAACAGTTTGAAAAGTGAAACAGACATTTATAGTGAACCAACACAAAACCGCAAAATGAAAACAATAGTGCTTCAGGGACAAAGCCCCTTTGAACTAAAAAGATTACTTACAGAATCATATTTTCCCCAGTCACAGCATAATACTTCTGTTCCATGAGGATAAATACCATTTGATCTTTTTGGTTCTCGCACATCCCACATTCTCATTGTCCCATCACCTGTATGTTACAAAAGAATATTAAAATGCTTTTTGGCTGAAAACTAAAAGTTAGATTCAAATAATTTAAACTGCACCATTTTTTAAAAATGACAGATAAAAATATAATTTTCATATTATAAACTGTGTTATTTTACTTTTATGGTTACTTCATCTTGCTATGCTAAATAAATGCTGTACATGATAAATAGCTGCATGCAAGATGCAGGTGATTCCCAGTTAACAAACGTAATACTGAGATGAAGTCCATAGTCACCTCAAAATCATGATTAACCCAAGGGCAGTTAAAAAACACAAGAAAGGGGAATAACTCATATTATAATTAACACAAAAATATGATAAACAACATCCTTGTAATTTTAACCAATTTGATATAGAGAACAAGTTTTCCTTTACACAAAATTAAATCAGCATTAAAAAAAACTGTAAATAACAAGAACAAACATCATTAGAAATGAAGAAACTAAATTATAAAATGGTATTCCGAACATTTTTGTCCAAGTTCATCTGCTATTTTTACTGTTATTCCACGCATTTTCTTTTTTATTTCTGTGTTATATATATATATATAGAGAGAGAGAGAGACTATTTTGTTTTACATTTATGGTCTGAGATACTAAATTTACTATCCTTTCATACCAAGAAGACTTTTTCCTTCCGGAAGGGCAGTTAAGCTGGAGTTCACTAAAATTGCATACCACTTTTGAACAAAGACAACTTTTTAAACATTTTCATTACACTTATAAAAGAGAATGAGGAATGAATTTAATACTACCATACACATATATAAACATATATTATATACATTATTTATTAAGATTCAGAGTTTTCATTTTGATTTACCTGAAACTGAAGCAAAAATTTCAGGACAATGAGGGCACCAAGTGGCTTCATAAACTTGATCTGTATGCTCTACAAAAGCTGCTACTTCTTTAGCAGCAAAAGGATTCCACTGGAAAAAAAAAAAAAAAAAAATATTTTTTTGACAGATATTTAAAAAAAAAAACTTAATACATAATTAGATTATATATTATCAGCCTTTGAGAAAACTATGTTTTCAGTTTGATGCCTCTAAATGAAACTTAATTACATCATTCATTTTATTAGTTGTGTGGTTAATTAATAATGACAAAACACATAGGGTTATCTAAAGAGTGGGGGCCCTTTTTGAAGAATGTTCTACAGTTATTTATTTATTTATTTATTTTTTATGTTACACACAAGAAAAATCACTAAAACACCAATGTAGCACAGTAAATTCCTCCATCTGACTCATCTAGGCCATTTATTTTACTGAATTAAATAATGTTGAATATAACATAGTCTGCATTTTATTAAAATGAAGCATTACTTTAGACAGTGCTAATGAAAAATTACAGAAAAGTATGGCAAAGAAAATAAAACTGAACAAAGTATTTTCTAGAACTGGGGAGCAGGTGATATACCTGATACCTTTTTTATTTATTGTAATTCTACTCTTATTCACTTCATATTAAACATATAAAATATTACAGACAAAAAATAATAGAAAAGTATTGTAAAAAGTCAAATGACAGATTTATTGCAAATTTGAACTTTTTTATAACATTTTTTTACAATGTTTGTACAATTTCAATCATTCTTCAAGAGTTCTAGGGACAGTTTTTTTTTTCCCCCCTCTCATATTCCGATTATTCCAGTCAAGATCGGCGATGAAATGTATATTGGTATATCACGAAATGCTTCAAATAACATGAACTCTTATCAGTTATTTCACATACATAAACACGTTGGAATTAATAAAGAGAACACTTTTAATGTTATAGCTGATTTGACGGAAAAAAAGTAGATACTAAATTTTAAGTACCACAAAAAGATATGTAAGTATCTTAGATCTCAGGAATATAATTCCAAGAAATCTTTTCTCTGTTTGTTCCAGCAAACTACTGCTATCAAAGAATGTGTTCCTATATAAAGCTACAAAAGATCTGATCTATTTCTAAAGAAAAGAGTCTGAGATAAACAAAAATGAGCCAGTGCATAGGTATAACATATTTGACATGAAAATAATAAAAATTAAGCATTTATAACATAAATTTACATTGAAAATAAAAAAAAATGCTCTTACCTGTGGAAAAAGCGAGTGTTGCGTTCGCGCAACGTCAGCGGAATAAGACTATGAATGTTGTGAGTAGGATTATACTCGTGTGATGTTTTTTTTGAGTGGAGCGCAGGATTACTTTTTAGCTGTATAACGTTTTATTAATCTGCAAATCACTTTACTTGTAATTAATTTAATATTAAAATATACATTGTATTTCTTTTACAAATACAGATTATTTCAATTGAAAGATTCAAGCATGAAAAGCTTTCATTACAATCATGATGTAAAGCTACATTACATACTTTGCATCTATAAACAGTCTGGCTATGGTACTCTTTACAACAAAGTTTTTTGTTATCAACGGACTTTACGATAAAATGTCTACCATCTCCATGCAATGGTTTTTGAATGCTGAATTTACTAGGTCTTCCTGCTGCTGATCTATTTCTGGCTAATTCTACACTCTCAATAGGAGTTTGCAAAAGGAATAATGCATTCTCGCATCTGAAATTTAAAAGAGTATATTTCCAGTAGTAAAAAGTGATGATATTTAATAGTAAGTTTAGATACAGTCTCATATAATTTATCAGTATTGTCAAATGCAAATTCTGCCTCATATTCCTGTACTGCAAATGTGAAATCAATTCTCGTACAACAGGAACAGAAATGTCCTTATCAAAAGACCAATACATTTTTTCTTGAGGTAAAGAATAATATTCTGTAAGCAATAATATTCCAATAAATCTTCTCATATAGGCTTCAGCTGCAATAAATTCTGGGCTTTTTTTTTTCTCAGCGTATATATTTGTCTGTTCAACAAGAAGAGAGTAAATGTCTAAACCAAAACGAAAATAAAAAATATGTGCACTAGTTTTACCTTGTATTTTGTCTTTTATAATTTCTCTTCTATCTCTTTCTTCATGTTCTTCCTGAGACATAACTAACAGCTCCTTTTTGATCCACTTCAAGATTTCAGTCTCCTGCTTTTTAAACTTTTTAGTGTGACTGTAACTGCTTTTAGAAGGCTGAAACTTACTTCTTACGTGAATTTCAACTTCCCCAGCAGTATCATTTGGTAAAATATCATTATCATTATTTAAAACTTGCCATTCGTTTCTTCATCGTCACTAGCTTCTGCAATTTCTGGGGGAACAACAACAATATCAGTTTCATTCTGCTCATTATTAACATTATCATCATCATGTTTCTTCATCAAAAAGTCTTTGAAGGGCTTCTTCTAATGTAAGATACCTTGTTCTAGGTATTTTTAAATAACCAGAACATGAACCAGAACATCGAAAGGAATGAGTGAAAAAAGAGATTGACTACCGTCTCCTGCTGACGTTGCGTCAGCGCAACACCTGTTTTCCCTTCCTTCCCAACACAAATGTAAACATCTGACTGATGTAATGTTCTGATAAACAGTGACATTGACTAAAAATAGATCACTCGTAAAGACGGCGATTTGGTAAATATGTTCAGGAAAAATACCCTGTCGAAAATTTTGCTTAAAGTATGAGATTAATTATTATAAACAAAATGACTGTTGAAGGCAAATATTTTTTTACAAAAATAATCTTCATAATATTCCCTACACAAAATCATCTGCTGGTATAAAATATCTTAGGTAGTTATATTTATATACGCATTTATTTTGACTGTTGCGTCAACGCAACACCAGCAGCTAATGGATTAACTAGCAGAGAGGAGAGGGAAAAAAGAAAATAAAATGCAATTTGTATTTTAATAAAATTTCATGTTTCTCTTGCACATGGCACAAAAATAATTGAGAGCTGAAAAAATAAACATACAACAGCTGACTGAAAAGTCTTAAGACTGCCTGTCTTTCTATTCTGTTTTCGTAAATGCTGCATATGTCTGAACACAAAATTGAATAACTATGGTCTTCAATATTTGCTCACAGCAAACAAATGCACTTAGCACATTTTGTTGTGCTATATAAGGAAGATATTTCTCTAAAAGAAAACGGACATTTTATTTAATTTTGTGTTAAACTTGGATAATTAGTTAAGAAACATCTGAAAAGTTACAGCACGCCTATTGTGCAAAGCCTTTAAATATGTTTAAGTACTTAAATGGCAAATATATTAAAAAAATAATACATGAGTGACTATCAGACTTTAGCAGACTATATATTGCAATTATGGATGTTAACTCATCAGGCTATGCAGCTGTTGAAAAATAGGCTAATCTTAGGTGAACATTCCACCATATCTAATATCTTTTCTGAACATACTTAATATATTGTTATAGGGATTCTACAAATGCACTGTGTATGCACTTAAAAATCTACAGAACAGTAGATGCATTGTGCTCACATATGTGTAAACACTGCTCAAACATCTGAGATGATTCTGGATTTCCCAACATTGACTGTGACAGATAAGAGTGTTCATCATAAGACTTGCAACCAATGGAACTGAAGTGTATGGAAACACTTGAATTCATTTCCACCATTATTTCCTTTGGCAAGTAAAACTTTACTTCTGCTATTCTTAGATATGCTCAGAATGATTCTATAATACTGGACTTCCAATGGATAGAGGCATCAACGATGATTTATGTGAACATTTAAAAAATCTTTTTACATAATGAGTTAAAAAAAGACCATATTTACTCAAGAAACAGTTGTTTCTACTATTACTCAATGCCCAATCACATCCTGTTACCGCAGAATTGGAAGACACAGAGTATCTTTGATGCAGTTCAAATTTAATGTTATATGATATCCGAGTATTCTCATCACTGAAAAACACTTACACAGAAAGAGATTGCTCTCAAAGGCTGAAGCAAAAAACGCCACAATTATAGTACTGAAATGGATGTCCAAAACAGTCTATCTTAAGTTTTTGAATCAAGCCTGCAATAAAAAAATGTGCTGCAACTGATGATGAAGAATACTAATTTGAAAACTAAAAAACACAGGGCCCATAGAGTCACTCGATTCTGAATTAAAAAAAAAAAAAAAAAAAAGAGAGATCTTGAAATTTTTCAATCAGCTTAGACAAAACCCAGGAAGAGAAAACCAATTCAGATATAAGACACTACTTACCACTTTAACAGTACCATCCCATGATGCTGATAAAATGTATGAATAATTATTTTTAGGATTCCAGTCAATTGAATAAACCTATTATTGAAAGTAAAAATTTTATCACAATTCATGCTTTACAGATATTAAAAAAAAATATTCATTCAAATTAGTCTAACAGGCACTAAAAACACAGATAAAAATGCGAACACAAAAAAGTAAAAAAAGGTGGGAAAACTATTTATAAAAATTGACCAATACAATATCTGTAACAATAATGACAACAAATGAATACTTACTTCTTTTTCATGGATTTTGTAAAATGCTACAGGTTCCTATATTAATGAAATAAAAGAATTAAGTATAATGATATCAAAATAATTAGTTTAAAAAAAAAGTAAAATTATCACAGGGCAACATATGTACAGAAGACTCACTGAAATAACTCCACATTTTAACAACAAATAATTTTTAATATACTTTATTCAACTACATTACTGTAATATATAGTGCATCTCATTATAAATCTCCCACAGCTACTAAATTACTATAATTCTATAAATGAAAATTGGTTGGAAAAAAAATGCCTTTAAACATTCACTAAAAGGACTTAGCTTCACTCTGAAAACAGAACTGAAAACTACATGAACTTTAGTATAGTACAAAGTCTGTAATCCGGACGTCCATAATCCAGACCTCAAAGCTACAAATTTTATGCGCATGCACATTTAATGTATAATAGACGGTATAAGCTAGGCTAAAATTATTTAACCCTCTGAGCGTTACGGGTTTAGCCCTAAAATTTCAAAGTTCCTCAAAATGTCACAAATAAGTGATATTTTCTTGATTTTAACTAAAAAATGACTCCTTCATTTTGTACGATTCCTTTTCTTCCAATATACATCCAAACTGAAATCCGATACATTAAAAGCTAGCAGAAATTTTCATGTATAATGAATGTGGAAGGCAACCTTCTGTACGGAATTTTCCAGTTGTAATGCTGAGAGGGTTAAGGCATTTTAGTTAATGTTGCAGATTGTGCTGTTCCTTAATCTTCTAATTGGATCCTGCTTATTATTTTTTGCAGACTGTTAGAACAATTTTATAAAAATTAAGCTTGAACTTTCGATTATGTCAAAAAGAGATTCCAATTCTGGAGCTGCCAAAGGATCTACAAAGCGAAAGCATGTTTCGATGTCCATTAAACAAAAAGTGGAATTGCTGCAAAAGATGGATAAAGGCCTATCCATCTCAAAATTATGCGAGAAGTATGGAATTGGAAAGTCCACTATATATGAGGGAAGAAAAAGGAACTTTTTGAATTTTTTGTGGAAGCATCTTAAACAACTTACATTGAAAGAAATGTTTAATAAAGTAAACAAATAAATATTAAGCTTTTTTTTTTTTGTAAATTTTGATACCCTTTAGATCAGTGTTTCTTAACCTTTCTAGCGAGTCGCACCCCATTGAAATATGTGTTTTAATTTTTTTAGTCTAGAAAAATACATTTTTTGCTAAACTTATTCTTTATTGAAAAACATTGTATATTTTATATAAATACAAAAAAAAAAAAAAAAAAAAAATATTTTCTATTAATGACTAGTCTGTTGTTTGTTCATTATTATACTGGCGAACCGAGGTTTCTTTTTTGAAAGACATACACGTAAGTCATCACTTGCATTTAAGTGATTTCTCGCTTTAGTTTTTATATGCGAAAGCGATGAAAATCCCATTTCGCACAAGTAGGTGGTAGCAAAGGGTAAGAGTAACTGCAGTGCTCCGTTCGCCAACTCTGGATAACATTGTAACTGTGAACAAACACCAGAGTTGTTGCAATTCTAATTGTTCAAATTCCATTAGAACAAGTCCACTTGCTCGCATTTCAATAAGTTGATCTTTTTTCAGATCACTATATCCATCAAACTTAAGTCAAATCGAAATGGATCCAGTATCCATCTCTGAGTTTTGGTAATATTCCGGTAGAAAAATATCCATTGAATGATTCGCTCAATGGTCTCAAATGTATTACAATGTTGGGTACAATTGTATTCTTTTCATTTTTCGCAAGAACAGAATCAAACAAGGGAACGTTTGCAGAATTCCCCTTTTCTACTCGATGTATCCAAATTTATAATTTTGCGATAAATGAAGATAATTTTTCACTAGATATTATTATATTTATACCAAATCCTTGCATTGATAGATTCAATTCATTTAAATGGCTAAATATGTCTGCTAAGTAGGCCAGCCTCAGCATTGACCCATTACTCTCAAAATCTTTTATTAATAACAGTTTTGACTAGTCAGTAATTGAATAATTTCCTCAAGCAATTCAAAAACTCTGTTAAGCACGCGACCCTTAGATAACCATCGTATTTTGGTGTGATATACGAGCACGGTATGATCAGCACCGATTTCTTTGCAAAATGCACAAAAAATGTGATGATTAAACGCTCGCCCTCGGATGTATTTTATTACATTTACTGCTGTAGTTAGATGTTGTTTTAAACATTCTGGCAATGCTTTCGACGCAAGTGCATGATGATAAAACATGCAATGCATTATTATAACTTCCGGTAATTCTCTTTTCATGTGGGAAAAAAATCCTGAATTTTTGCCTAACATTGCTGGGGATTCATTAGTGCATATTGAGCCAATCACATACATTGGTATTTGATATTTAGTAAAAAAATCTTTGATGGCCTTCAGTGGCTCACAAAATAAAAATTCTTCTATCACCTCTTTTTCCTTCACATACCTGACAAATACCAAACGTTGGCTACAATTATCAACATCAGTTGACTCATCCAGTTGCATGCTTATTTTTAGTGGACTGATTTTTATGTCTTCAATTACTTGCATTAAAATATCTCCACTGAGATCTTGTATTGGAATTTGTTGGATTTTTTTTTACGTGCTTCCGAATCTAAAACTGTTTTTGCAATAATTAAAGCAGAAAATTTAATAAACTCTTTAGCGATCGTGTGAGGTTTCTTTTTTTTTGGGGGGGGGAGGCACATAAATATGCCACTTGATATGACGCTTCTAATAAAGGTTTTTGAATTGCTGGTCCACACAATTTTAGGATAGTT
The DNA here is from genome assembly GCF_044657685.1 of Stegodyphus dumicola. NCBI lineage: Eukaryota > Metazoa > Arthropoda > Arachnida > Araneae > Eresidae > Stegodyphus > Stegodyphus dumicola. Next base: position 116,354,573 of record NC_140778.1, read on the forward strand.
CCACTAGTATCAAATCGAGCCTTCTTTGACTTCAAGCTGTTCATGCTATGTGCTTTTTTGCCACCATGCAGATTGTTGAAATGCTCTAATAACTTTGATGGTTTGAGATTGCCGTTTGAAAATATTTTGGAACACAAGATGCATTGGTGTCATTGCATGCCATCTTTTTCGGTTGTGCAGGTAAATCCATAACCGGCATACTTATCGTTCCATTGTCGTTTTTTTTTTTGACATAGTGGGGTTCATTATAATTGATTTAATTATTTAGAAATAATGTAATATAATATATATAATGTTCTTACGTTTGTAATATCACTGAATCCTATTTGGCTTGAACGAGCAATTAAGAATGTATTAGTCTCAAGAGGTTCCTGGACAAGTCAGAATACACAACATGCATGTCGTAGACACAATAGTTGACTCGACTCAACCTAACACAGGCGCAGCAGATGCAGATACAAATCTGTGAATCTGTAGATTCCACTGGAGTAGCACATATTGAATTCAGCGAATGCGCAAGCTGAGATAACGTTCTCCGCTTGTATTCCTACAAAGTTTTCTTTTCTCCGTCACCTAGCTGCCTGTTCGCGTTCGTTTGTACCGCCTAATGCCTTTTCGTAATATAGTGTATGCGCCCATCGGCACCGGCTCTTTCCTGTGTCTTTTGCCGATAAGTGAGCTAAGAGCTACCAATTTTTATGAGCTTCAATATTGAGGACACTATTGCAGATTTCAAATATTTTATTATAAGAAATTTAATAATTTTTATGGTTAGGTAGAGGCTTCTCCCGCACCCCCAAAAATACATTCCCTCACCCTCCCGGTTAAGAACCACTGCTTTAGATCATAACTGCTCTTTATTTCATAAATTACGATTTCATATTTTTTAATTGTATAATTTCTGCATGCTATCTTACCAGATTTAAATTGATGATCTATAATCCGAAAAAAACCCCTAATCCGGAATCGCCGAAGTCCTGACGAGTCCGGATTATGGACTTTGTACTGTAGTATTTTAATCAGTTCTCAAACATGCAACATGAAACACTACAAGAGTGATTCTGAATCCTTTTCATGCAACAAGCCCTTTAAAACAATGGGGTTTTCATTGATCTCTTACATTCTATATAATATACAGCACATAAATAATTGCACATCATAATACAAATAATTGCACATAATTTAAAAATAACAATTAGACTGAGAATACAAACAAAAGCTTTCAAAAATGGTTTATTAGAGTTATGTTTTATTATTATTTCAGTTTTATAAACATTAACAAGTTTTGCAGAAACAAAATCACAGATTCTAATTGCACAAAAGTTCAGTTTTAATTAATAAATACTCATCGGGACTTCGGCAATTCCGGATTATAGATCATCAGTTTAAATCTGGTAAGATGCATGCAGAAATTATGAAACCGTAATTTAAGAAATAAAGAGCAATTATGATCTAAAGAGTATCAAAATTTACAAATAAAAAAAAAAAAAAAAAAAAAAAAAGAGCTTAATATTTATTTGTTTACTTTATTAAATATTTCTATCAACACGCGCATGCGTAAAGCATACATTACGCATAGTCGAAATTAGAAAATTGCAACCAGAAAACTATTTGATTTAAATCATATCAAAGACGGAGTACATCGAGATGAAATACTACATTTAGTAAGGAATTATAAGCCGAATAAAATAAAAACATCTGCCCTGAAGATGAGGATAGTGCTGACAGGTCAACTTCCAGTTCACTGTGTTCACGACGTTTCCCTCCAGCAGAGCAGCCTGAAATTGATAAACAGATTTCAGAATGGTTAGAGAAACAAAGGATATGCCTTTATCCATTTTTTTGCAGCAATTCCACCTTTTGTTTGATGGACATCTAAACATGCTTTCGCTTTGTAGATCCTTTGGCAGCTGCAGAATAGGAAACTCTTTTTGACTTAATCGAAAGTTCAAGCTTACGTTTTATAAAATTGCTCTAACAGTCTGCGAAAAATAATATGCCGGATTCAATTAGAAGATTAAGGAACAACGCAATCTGCAACATTAACTGAAATAGATAATTAGATAATTTTAGCCTAACTTATACTGTCCGTTATACATTAAACGCTCATGCGTAAACGTATTATGCGCATGCATTAACGCTTTATGTGTTTGCATTCACAGAAAGTTTGTAGCTTTGAGATCTGGATTATAGATCATTCCGAATTAAAGACTTTGTACTGTATTAGGATAATTACAGATTAAATGCTACAAATCATAAGTGTTTTGTAACAAGAACACTCAACAAAATATTTATGCGTCTTTTTAATTAAGCCTTCCCACACATTTTGGCTAATTTATATCGATTTACTTCTCTTTAAGCATCTTTTCTAACAATCATAAATTTGTCTCAATATGCAAACCTAGTGTTCTCACTAGTTTTGGGGTACTTTATCTCCTAACTTGTCAACCTTTCCACAATGTCCTATGAGGGTTTACTTGATCTGTTAAAAGTTAAATAGTCCAAAACCCCCTGACAAACGTGAAGCAAATCATGTCTGAAAGTAAATACAATGTCAGACAAAAGTTTAAATAAGTCTCATATTTAAAAAGAACATGGCAGGCATGTTCTGATGCTAACAAAATCAATTACAGCTCATGGTGATATAAATAAACAAGAACAGTTAAATTCAAACTAAAAATGGGGCCTAGTGGCCATTTATTGTGTATAGAAAGAGATCATTATGATGCATGTGTACTTAGTGGTCAAAGACTATACAATTTAATTTTAATTTAAGCTGGCTCAATAACTCTATCATATGAAGAAACAGAAATGGGAAATTATAGTAAAGATTGAAATCATAAACAACAAGGTAATTTACATAATAATAACTGTACATATCTTTGAAGAATAATTTTCTTTATGTATTCAGTTTCTTCAACATGATTCCTTTCCATTTTAGAATTTTCGAATTTAAATAAGGATTTCAGTTATTCTAAAAAAAAAAAAAAAAAAAAAAAAAAAAAATGCATTTAGAATGTATACAAAAAGCTGCTACTTTTACTTCTTTAGTAATGTGAACATTCAGAAGAAATATAAAAAATATATGGTAAAGGTCGGTTACAGAGCTGGTGTGGCAGAATTTTAAGAATTTAGTGACACACCAAGAAAAAAAAATCTAGAAATGACAAAACTTTTAGAATTTAGAGCAGGCATTGGAAGCAAAATTTAGAAAGGCACTAGGCAGCAGAATTTAGGATCCACAGAGATTGCAACAGGTAGAAAAATCCCTAGCTCTAGCTCTGTGTGTGCTGCATTAAAACATATTAGATTAATTTTTTAAATTGTAAGTTTTCAATTTTTTTATTCCACGCCTGTCCATGTGATAAGACTAGAAGCATTTTTTGATATTTTCCATGCTTGTGTCTAATGAAAAGTAGAGAAAATAAGAGGAAGATAAACATGTTAAGATAAAGATTCTAATATTAGAAGTAAAACATTCAAATATTATGTTTTCATTGTTCTTCCAGACCTTCTCCAAAAAGTACGAAATTCATCGCAAACTTTCTGTACAATACATCCATTGTGTGTTAATACCATGGAGACATTTTTCATTTTGTCACATAGTTCTTTAATTTTTTAGAATCATGGGTCTATAAATCTAGCCTTCAAATCCTCCTCAACTTTCCAGGCTTCAATGTCTAAAATCCTAAAGAAAAATTATCCCTACCAATTCTGTAACAGCAAAAAGCCATAAATATATTGGGAAAAAAAAGAGGAAAAAAGTGTAAAATTAATTTTATAGAGAAAACTGATGCATAATCTGAGAACTCTGAATATTCTGAGAAAATTACATGGGAAAAACTCTTACTACGAAAAAATCAGGAAGAAGACATTTTTAATTAATTACATAGCTAAATTTGCTCTTGCTAAGAACTGTTTGGTAAACTGTATAGCATTATACCTTGTTTATTTTTCAGATTGAAAATAATTTATAATAATAAAACTTTATAATATGACAGAGAAAATAAATGTAAGAAATTCTTTATTTTAATGTTTTTTTTTTTTTAAATATAATTTCAATACATTACCATTATTTTAATGAAATTTATCAATGTTACAATGTTTCAAAAAATACTGTCGAAAAATTCCCAGATCTCGGAATTAAAAATTTTCAATAAAAACTCAAAAATCGCCAAAATGTTGATAAGTCACCAAATTTAGAACCATTTAATAAAAGAATTCCCATTCCGAAAAGCGAAAAGTTGTGTAAGAGCTCTTTATTAGGAAAAATGAATTTCGAAATGCTTATGTTTCACTTCTTGCTTAGAAACTCGAGTATGCCACTGTTTACATTAGAAATAGGAACAAATTATAACCCATTCAAAAGGTAACCATATATGTCAGTGAATCGCCAAAACTATTCCTTCAAAATGCTAACTCGCACTCAAAATGGCAGTCGTAAAAACAGACAGAAATTTCAGATGATTAAAATTAAGGGCCTTCTGCAGATTTTGGCCAAAATTAACGACTTTTAAGGACTATTAAGGACCATACGAACCCTGCGTTATTCATTAATTGTGCTTGGTTTCTCATGGCAATGAGTTGGGAATCTTTCATTTATAAAGTTCATATTATGCTAAAGTTGTTTCCTTAAACTAATATCTGTAAGTGACACCAAAATATTTTATTTCTAAAAATTTCAAATTCTACAACATTTGAACATCTGTGACAATAAAAAATTTGTCGATATTATTCCTGGGCAAATTTTATTCTTAGCATTATTATGTACTTCCCACAGGTTAAGTTCAAAAACAGGGTGTAAGCACCTTATTATTTAATTTTTCTATTTTTGCTTCTTTACTGATGTCTGAGAAGTTAACTGCTCTGTTAAAATACTCCATACTTTTTGTAATCACTGCATGCATCAGCTAAAAATAAATCCTCTTTTTTCATCATAAATGCTTTCCCTAGGATTTGCAATGGATACCTCCATAATCATTTCCACAAACACTGCATCTAAATAAATTTCTAAGGCTCATTCCTATGCTACATTAATTTCTTGACACAGTGGATTTCCTCTATCCAAAAGCATACACAATACAACTTCTCCTTTCCATATGTTTTAATTCCAAGAGAAGGGATTACATATTGGTTACAGCAATCCAAGATCACCAGCTTTAATTTAACACATTCACTGCCAAGCGACCTACGAGATAACTCGTGGCTAGCAGCGAATGTGTTAACACTTGATATAGTTTATATTTTCTCTGGAACATGCAATAAGTGCAGTAAAGCTCTGCCCTCTGACCCACAACTGCACTACCTTAACCACATTCGAACTCACTTCTCCTAATTCCTCTTCTGTTAATTTATGGTAATTTACCCATAGGAAATAATGATGAATTATTGCAGTGTCTGCACGGGTTGAGGTTAGTTTTACGGAAATGCACTGAGTGGTAATTTGAAAAATAGCAAAAACATTGATTACCCTTTTTTTTTAAATTTACTTTTCATGACATTTCAGAATTCGAAAATTTCATGATTCTATTACAAAATACACACTTTTTCAAACATTCATTACATAGCTTTATACCTTATATAGCATTATACCTTGTTTATTTTATTATATATTATACCTTGTTAACAATTATAACTACTGTGAATACACTTTGATTAAACATTTTATTTTTGAATTTTCTAAAGTCATTTTTGGTTCGCTACTAAAATTCTGAGAACTTTCAGTCTTACAGCTAAATTAGTATGTTCTTCTCTAGATCGTACATCTGCCTAGAAAATTCAATAACTAGTAGCAAGTTTCTTCTGCAGCAAAACCACGGGGGGGGGGGAAATGTCAAAAAATAAAGAAAAACTAAATTTTGAACTTATTTTATTATATTTTATTCTTCTATAGCACTGTTACATTACTAATTTAAATACTTTTGATTTTCTATACAATTTTAATTACCCTTATCTACATACTTGGAGTAACCTTTTTAGGGGAAGGAGTGATATTTTACATATAATTAAATACCAGGCGTATTCGGAAACTATGTACCGTTAAAAAAAAAAAAATAGTAAAACAATTTTTTCGAATCCAATTTTATTTTTACATGAAAATACGTCTTAAACTATTTTTCAACATAGTTTCTGCTAATGATCAAACACTTGTTATAGCGGGTGACCAGTTTTTGTATACCATCGTCAAAGAAACTTCCCGCCAGTTTCAATAACCACGACTCCACAGCATTTTCTGTGTCATCGTCAGATCCAAAGCGCTTGCCACCAAGCTCGCGCTTCATGTGCAGGAACAAGTGATAGTCGGACAGCGCCAAGTTCGGGCTGTACGGCGGGTGATCGAACTGCTCCCAATGAAACTGTCGAATTAACGATTGAGTGACACCAGCAGTATGGGGCCGAGCATTGTCATGGAGCAACACAATTCCTTTACTGAGCATTCCTCTTCGTTTGTTTTGAACAGCACGCCTTAGTTTTGTTAAAGTCTCACAATATCGTGCCGCATTAATGGCTTCACCTCTGGGAAGAAATTCAGTAAGCAAAACGCCTTTCCTATCCCAGAAGACAGTGCACAAGATTTTTTGTGATGACATTGTCACTTTGAACTTTTGTTTTTTCGGAGAATGAGTCTGTCTCCACTCCATTGATTGTTGTTTCGATTCTGGTGTGAAATGACACACCCAAATTTCATCACCTGTCACAATTTGGTTTAAAAAGTTTTCTCCCTCATCACTGTAACGCGTGAGAAATGTCAGGGCACTACCAAGTCGCTTTGTTTTGTGAACATCAGTGAGCATTTTTGGAACCCATCGGGAACACAGTTTGCGATAATTCAAGCAGTCAGACACAATTTCGAACAAAACAGTACATGAAATTTGTGGAAATGCCTCTGAAAGAGTTGTCATTGTGAAGCGTCTGTTCTCATGAATTGCTTCATCAACTTTCCTTACGAAATCATCGGTGACAACAGAAGGCCGACCACTCAGAGCCTCGACGTGAACATTTGTTCGACCTGCATTAAACATTCTCACCCACTTTCTCACCATTCCATCACTTATCGCGTATTCACCGTAAACTTCTGTCACTTGACGATAAACTTCGGCCGGTTTAACATTCCTTGCATTCAAAAATTTAATCACGGCACGAATCTCACAGTCAGCAGGAGAACTAATGTCTTAAACATTTTGAATGTGCACAGCAAACTGAAAACACAACATAGAGAAACCAAAATGGCGACAATTGAAAGTCAGTGAACAAGAAAGACTAGTGTGCATGCGCAGGACACCTACCACAGCGCTGCGATGGCGCTAGCATGAACTTAGTTTCCGAATACGCTATGTATTAACGTGACACTTTCTGCATTTGATGCTAGCATTAAATGTAGATGGTGGCATATGGGTTGCATCAGAAACATATCTGGTGGTATATAGTGAATCATAGGCAGTCATTAAACATTTCATTTGGTACTGTCTTGAATAAACAGGGTGATTTATTACACTTACAAAAAGGAATAATTACTAGCTTTTGGGCCATTTCAGAAACTGTACAGTTTGTGAGCTGCTTGAATGATGCTGTGGCGAAAGCATATTATGAATGGCAAAACAGAACTATAAAAAGTGTGAAGCACCATGAGCCATAAATTGGAGAGGTGAATGGGGGCTGCAGTAGTGCATTTGTGCTGATTGACATGCAACATAAGAACAATTTACTGACCACATGAGTCAGGAGTTTCCAAAATTATCATTTCCTCAAATCTTGCTGTGTCTAGGGCTCAGTAACAGATAAAGGGCCCCTAAGCTAATAACTGTTCATTGACAGAAAAGGCTGGAATTTGCATGACAATACCAACATCACACCTTCACTGACTGGCAAAAGGCTATCTCTTCTGATGAATGAAATTTTTTGCTTTACTGAACTGATGGACATCGGTGCATATGCCGATAAACATTGAAGATCAAATACCCTTCTACAATTTGTTGAAGAATGCAAGCTCACAAAGATAGCTGAGTAATGTTTTTGTCATATTCTCTAGGTCTACTCATTATTGTGGATGGCATTATGGATCACATTAAGCCTTAGGGTACGGATTTATTTGAAAATTTTTTTCTGTTGACTTCAATGTCACAAACAGCATTCACTGAAGTACTGGAAAACACTTAAATCTTATAACTGATAACAATCACTTTTGCCATGAACAAGAATGTACATGTCTAATTTTATCCTAGGTTGAATGATGATTAAGATTCATTATCCATAACTTAGGCATAACAAGTCTAAGTTGTCAAATGTACCCAAAGGGTTAAATATCCATAAATCCTCTCGGACCATCTACATCTATATATGCAGATCCCCCCTGAATTGTGCCATCTTCCAGCATGGTAACGTGACATGCCACACAGCTAAGAAAGCATGTGAGTGATTAGAAGAACACAAGAAATACATCCTTTGCTCCCTAATTCACCCAGTTGAGAATCTCCACCACCTCAATAGTTATTTCCTCTAACACGCCCTCTGGGGGTCGACGTAGAGTACTCTGTGAAGGATGGCTAGAATCTGTACCTAGGCAGTCTCGGCCATGGGGGTATATAATTTTCGAACTTGGTGGTTCCCGATGGTCCATGGGGTGAGCCTATGCTTACTCTTCATGGGCTGGAAGATGTCAGTCCCCTCCACCAGGGTATTGGTAGCCAAATAGCAAACTGGACCATTGAGAGTCTGGTCACTGCAGTCCTTGGTATTCCATATAAAGCCTAAGGAGAGGGGCATCCTGTGTAGTACTGGCAGGTAGCTTCAATCAACGGCCAGTCATCGCTCCAAGGTCATCATCCACCCCACTGTGGTCTTGGTCCAGTTGAGACGGTGGTCTTGACTGGTTTGTGTTTAGTGATGGGTCAGCTTAGCAGTTTAGCAGAGGGAGCTTTAAATTACTGGATAACTTGGGGATGTGGGACCCAGGGCCTGGTAGGTGTGTCAAAGGTCATCTTCGTGTGACTATTCTGGCTGAATTAGCCGGACCCTGAATGTTCTTAGTTGAACAGGCAGGGGTAAAATTTAGTTAGTTACTCTACCATGGACCTTCTAGCAGATGAAACTGCACAACATAATTTCTGAAAAATTTCTTCATGATCCCTTAGAATCTCACATAGGAGCAGCTAAGAAGTTAACTGAACAACATATTTATAGTGACTTATTTCTGGGAGTTGGTCACAGCAGCCTAAAACATCAACTTTTATTCCTTAGCTGACATATTTTTCATCTATCTCAATAATTAAAAAAAAAGAGTAAAGCAATTAATGATTATATATATGTATGTAGAATAAAATACATGAATGCAAACTTCTAATTTTAATTGGCTAAACTTATGGCATCATTTTTAAGACAGAGAAAGGAAGTCCCCAAAATTAAATAAAAAATAAAATAGGTTATAGCCAATTAAAATTAGAAAGTTTGCTTTCAAATTTTCACATTTTTAGTCGACAGGATTAGGATTATGTGCTATTAACCTCAATGGAACATTTATTCCTGAGCTGTATTTCTGTAAAATAGTATCTGCAAAAGGTAAAATCAAATAAGTGTCTTGGGTATTTCAAGTTCACAGTGAATTATGGGAAAAGTCCATTTTCACAGAAAATTTTAATGGAAGTTTGTGATGCATTCATAATCAAATCAATCATGTCGTGTCATCAAAGTGCAATCTTCTTCAGAAAAAGTGTGTGGAACTCTTAATGCAGAGTTTATATTGCAACCAATCAATCATTGATATACAGTCAAAAGTCGTTAATTCGGACACCCATAATTCGGAATGATCTATAATCCGGACATCAAAACTAAAAACTTTCTGCGCATGCGCCGTGTTTACGCGTGCACGTAAGACCTTTTACGACTGCGCATATGAGTGTGCACAAGTGCAGAATACGTTTTCGCGTGCGCGTTTTATGTATAATGGACGCATAAGCTAAAATTATCTAATTATCTATTTCAGTTAATGTTGATGATTGCGTTGTTCCTTAATTTTCGAATTGGATCCGGCTTATTATTTTTTGCAGACTGTAAGAGCAATTTTATAAAAGTAAGCTTAAACTTTCGATTATATCAAATAGAATTTCCGATAATATATTTGTTAATATGTAAAGGATCTAAAGCGAAAGTATGTTTTGAAATCCGAAATCTGTTTATCAATTTCACGCTGCTTGGCGTGGGGAATGCCACAGCGGGCACGTAATGAATTGGAAGTTGATCTGTCAGCACTATCCTTATCTTCAGGGCAGATGTTCTTTATTTTATTTGGCTTATAATTCCTTACCAAATTAGTATTTCATCTCGATGTGCTCCGTCTTTGATATGATTTAAAACAAGTTCCTCGTCATTATAATTCGCTTCCGATAGCGAAGAAAGTGACAGAGGTTATTGAAAACGAAAAAATTTCGATTGACAAATTAGTCGGTGTTCTCGACACAGCAATTATAGGACTTGAACAGCGGAACTTTGTAACTGAACAAGAAATTATGTCTGTTTAATAGAATTAAAGAGAAAATATTATCACATGAAACGAAGCAAAACTTAAACAACTTACATTGAAAGAAATGTTTAATAAAGTAAACAAATAAATATTAAGCTTTTTCTTTTTACAAATTTTGATACCCTTTAGATCATAATTGTTCTTTATTTCATAAATTACGGTTTCATATTTTTAATTTTAGAATTTCTGCATGTCCTCTTACGAGATTTAAACTGATGATCTATAATCCGGAAAAATCGATAATCCGGAATCGCCAAAATCCCGACAAGTCCGGATTAACGACTTTTGACTGTATAAATAATAGATAAAATAAAATGTTCATCACAATTGGAATCCCGAATCAGGCCAAGGTTACTGTAATGTTGAACTATGGTTTGCAAAAATTTATTTTTTACAGCGTTATCGGCAATGTGTTTTTCAACCACTATGAAAGGGTGTTAATGGCATTTTCAAAAGTGCTTATCTTATTTGGGAAGTGAAATATTACCAAAAGTGCTATCAAAGTGTGGTTAATTTCTTTAGTTCCAAATTAAAATGTATAAGTAGTCTAAGATTCTATTCAGGGAAGATTATTAAATTTTATTGTTATTAGTAAGTCAAATTTATTAGTAAGTATTATTTATTGTTATTAGTAATTAATATACAAATACCACAGATTTAAGAAACTGAATAATCGTAATAAAATTTGTATGAGAATTTAATTAAGAGTAAAATGTATTAAAATTTGTTTGGAATTATTATAAATAAATGTTATAATTATCAATAATGGTACGTTACACATAAAGTATGTCGAGGGAGTATTAGTTCAGAAATACAGTCCTATTTTACCTCTGCATAATTGTTTCTTTTACCCTCCTAATATAATATAAACTTTGAAAGCTCCCACTTTATTTAATTCTTATATAAGATTTTTATTTTTTCATATAATAGAGTGTGAATTTTTTTTTAATCTAACGGAATGTATAGTGCAGTTCAAAAGGCCAGTTGCCCTTAAACAAGGAATGGAGGCCTTTATAAGCAACTGCCAAAAGCAACCCTTAACCATTCATGAAAATTTAGTACATGAGTTCGTTAAAGTGGTGATGCCCAAATAGCTGGATATGTGTGTACTACGAGAAAGCTGTCGGATCTTCCAGTTTGTGTAAAATAAGACAATTATAAAATGTAAAAGTAAAAACGATAATTTCAATCATGCTGTTAAAAATGGTAAAGTATTACTTATAAATGTTAAAATTAGTATGGTGTAAAATTTCAAGATTTATAATTATTCATAATAATTAATGGTTACATAAAATTTTTATAATTGTGATATTGTGTGTAAAATGTTTTTGAAATCCTTCTCTGAAGTATCAAAATTGTGATGTGAATGTCCCAGAAACAAGAACTTTTTACACATTGGACTCAAATCTTAATAGGACTTTAAAAATGTACAATTGTGTCAAAAGAATATAGTGCTTATAATCATTACTAAATTCAAAATTCTACAACTTATATTTTTTAATTGTTCAAAAGTTAATTTTATGTTTCGTATTTTTAAAATATTTCTCAGGTTTTGCTGCTTTAATGCCTTTATTTCTCTTAAAAAGGCTTCTCTATCGCTATGCCTTTTTCTTTTTTGAAGAGGAGAACATGCAAGATAAAAAATATGAAAGCAAACTTCTAATGTTAATTGGCTATAACCTCTCATTTTTAATTTAATTTAGAGACTTCCTCTTTCTGTCTTAGAAATGGCACTTATAAGTTTAAACTTCATCATTCAAATTAATCATGCGATCCTACATAGCGCATACTGCAGATATCTCTTGCCCAATCAAAGTAATTGTAAGCCAAAACTTTTTTAGTCCCTCCATTGTTCCTCTGTATTACTACTGCGACACTTTCATCCTGGCAAGATGCTGCTGTAATCATCTATGTTCTGCTATGATCGCTTCTATCATCATAGTGTCAAAATTGTAAATGTTCTGGAAATAGGCACGATTGAAGTGCCAAGTGAATTGTGGCCACAAATGTGAGTTGAAATAAATATGGAATTTAATATGGCTCAACTGCTTCTTCTTCAAAATAGATGGACGCTCTAAAGTATCAAGTCTACGCTTTTATGTCTAAGCGTTCTTACATTGGTGCTTCCAAAATTGTGCTTTTCTTATATATATATATATATATATTTACATTATATTAAATAAAAAAAGTGTACTGTTCTTAGAACAGAACATTTAACAAAATGCACAAATAAATCACACACAAAAAGACACTTTGATTCATAAAACGAAGGCAATACGGAAATCTTTTTTCCTTAAACAAGTTATTCCAGTTAACCTTCATCAAACTGGGAAAACAGGTTCATGGTTGGTTTAAAATCAAAGTCCAGTTGCTTGGCCCTTTGGTGACTTTACTTTCATTGAAAAAATTTATTCCATAATATTCTGATCATAATAACCACTTAGTGGATTATAATAGGTGATGAAATTTTAGTGTTTTACATATGAGCACATGAATGATAACATTAATAATAATTATACCAAGCAATACTTACTGTATCAAATTGCACCATGAATAATATATTAATAAATTAAACTACATCTAATATATTTCCATTGGTTATTTTGGTAATAAAAATTTGCATTGACTTTAAGAGTTCAACAAATAATTCATATTAATTTACACTGTTTATTACATTGCAAACTTGCATGTAGACAAAGCTACAGCAGCAATTGGAAATATTTTTCAGAATACGAAATACTGTTAAATTTATATTTAAGAAGCTATCTTTAAAGATTACATCTACCATGGAAAGTGAATATTACTGTATATTTATACAAGCTTTTCATAAATGCAAGACTTGTATTATGCACAAACACACATAAATAACCCATAATTTGACCTGGAACTGTTTTTAAGCATATGACAAAAAGTTTGATTAACAATTTCAGTAACACATTTTTTAGGAAAATACAGTCAATCAATGAGAAATTCATAAACTATAGCATTACTGAAATATTTTATTATTAAAAAAATTGACTATGCCAAGTGCAATACAAACTATTCAAGATCTCTATTTTGTGTAAATGCTTCACTTTTTTTAAATATCTGTGAGGCTCTAAATTTTTTCCCCCTCTTTCTTAAAAGTAAATAAATGAAACAAAATAAAGATAAAAAAACTGAAAACTTTCAGATTTTATATTGCGCCCAAAGAACCAACTTCTTAACATTTTGTGTGTTAACTTTATTTCATGTTCTTCACACTTAAACCACAAAATTCCATTCAACAGCAATATTACAAAATAATTTGAAAAGAGCATAAAATTTCCAATACACAGCCTCGTGCGCTGGAGACAAATCCCCCCCCCCGGTACAGTGTTGCCATTGCTTGCTTTGAAATAGTTGAGATACTTAATCAAAAGCTCATAAATGCTTTACAAAATATGAAATAGATAAGAAAACAAATTCCAAATTTGGGCTTCCAGATGCCCATATTTTGGTGGAGACATACGTTATTTAAAATTTGATGGCTCTAGGTACTGTTGTTTTATCACTACGCAAGAAACATACATACATTTATGCAGACTCTTCATTATACAATATAATACAAGGGGTCTAATATTTGGTGGCAACAATTTTAAAAATGATTTGCTGTTTATAATGAATCAGCACAAAATGCCCAAATGAAATTAATAGTCCTTCTGGGCAAACTGGCCCTTTGGACCCCCCCCCCAAAAAAAAAGGATATAAGAAAATTTGCTGCAGCAGACAAGATTACATTTGTTCAAATTGTTTTTGATTGCACTTTAAAATTCAGCAAATAGGGCAGTAACAGTATTCTGTTTCTTTTGACAGAAAATACATTTCTAATTTCATGATACACTAGTCATAAACATGTTTTCTTAGCAAATTACAGCAATGCATTATGGTAGCCAATTAACGTACTTACCTTTATGTTTTCAATTTTCCTTCTAATTTTATTGCATGAAAAGGAGAAAATATATAGTGCATACTATTTCTGAAGTGATGGCAAAAAGATAAATGCAACACGTTAAATAATTTGCTGAAAAAACTGCAGAGAAAATTACACAAAGGAGAGAAATATACTACTGAAAAAGGCAGTTCTACCTATGAAAATCTCCTTAATTGACAAATTTATGACTTTTTTCTAAAGATAAATAAAATTATGCATTTGGTAACAATGATTTTTAAAAGTCCACGTTTGCAAAATCTATTATTATATTTGAAGAAAATGAAACAGATGTTTATTTATAGAAAGTTTAGAACTAAAAAAAAAAAAAAAAAACCTTCTTAATGATGGACTGCTGTTCAGTTAAATAGAATTTTGTCAAAATGAGATTCTTCTCATTGATGATAATTTAATTTTAATTAAGAATGATTAATTCAAGTGGAAGGGAAAATTACATACATAAATTTGTTAAATGGAATTAAATGAAATAAACTAAACTTACAATAGAAGAAATATAATCCCATAACTGTATGGAACCATCACCACAACTTGTCACTAACAGTTGTGGATTTACTTCACTCCAAGTGACATCAAATAAACCATCTGTCCATTCTCTTATGGCCACACACCTAACATCTTGGCTTTCAACATCTAAAACAAATAGCTGACCTCGACCTAAATAAAAATTTAAAAACTAAAATACTATTTTACGATAGGTGAACATTAACATAAAATTTCATTAAGAAAAAAGCACAGCAATTAAAAGTTAAAAAGGTACAATTTCATTTTTAAAATTAAAAGTGTATATAATCTGCCTAAATAAGGTACCTACAAAACAATAACATTTCACAAGTTTAACACACTGGCAGTTCAGTTAATTTATTAACTTATTGAAAGCATAGCTGTGTCCTGGAGTATTTAACTAAAAGGGAAAAAAAGTGAAGGACTACCAAAAAAATTATACAATATAAATGCAAAAGTGGTAAATATTTAGGGTGCTAAATTTTAAAATTCTTCTCGGTTGCTAAAATCTATCAGCATTACTAACAAAGGAAGGAAATTCCAATTTAAGAAACTGCAGGACTTTAACTTTTTCCTTTTTCTTAAAAGCTTCAGTTTCTTATCCCCACTGCACACATTTCTGTACCTGGCCCTGATAACAAAACAATACTGTCATTTATCTTTATAAAAAGACATTACACCATGATCTACAGATTTTAATTTTTATTATAAAAAACATTAATTTTACTTATTGCATTTAATTTACCAATGCCATGTTGATGGATTCACAATCCTTGTACGACTTTTTCCTAGTTATTAATCTCTTGAAAGAATTCTTATTAAATTAACTTTTAATTTCAGTTTTAAGAGTCTAAGTCTTAATCAACTTCTTAGTTTTCAGCATCTGGCTGATTGAAATATTTCACTATTCATGAATAACAGCCTACTACTTACAAAATGTTTTTTAGTTTTGTTTCCTAAATCTTAACTTTTCCTCGGTGAACTAACATTCAGTTGTAGTGGGATCCTTGGCACAGCCCTATCCCAGTATAGTAATTGCATCTTTTTTCGAATGTTGAAAATAGCATTGTACAAGTTCATAGAAAATAATAATTCGGTAAGCAGTTGAGGCGTGAAGAGATAGCAGTTTTGACATATTCAAAAGTAATGGCACAGTTCATAGCAATTACTGAGTTCATGGCCATTATTATATTGAAGAGAAGTCCTGAAAAAGTTGAAGAAGCGGTGAAGACCCGAAACTTGCTCAACAGTCAGGGAGTAACCTGACTGCTGAGCAAGTCTGCTATTGGCTGTGAAAGAGAAGTCCTATTGTATAAGATGAGATCTACAGTGTACTAAGGAGAGACACTAGGATCTTTTCAGTTTCTATACTAATTTAGGGGGATGGCCGAACGAATGAGGAATTGGGAGCAGATGGAAAAGATAAGCCTGCTACAAGTTTAATTAACCCTCTGAGCAGCCAGGGTTTTTGCTAAGAAAGCACAAATTTCCCAAAACTACTATTTTTAATATGCATGTATATATACATTCTTACAATTATCACAAGAAATATTCTAGACCGTATATATACGGCCTTGCCACTTAGAGGGTTAATGAACAGGAAGGATAAAAAGTTTACGTTTTTCAAATTATTAGTGCTAAGCCATACATTTTGATATACAGTACAAAGTCTGAAATCCGGACTCATCGGGACTTCAGCGATTCCAGATTTTTCTGGATATTAGATCATCAGATTAAATCTAGTACGATGACATGTAGAAATTATAAAATTGAAAATATGAAATCGTGATTTATGAAATAATGAAGTATTTATGATCTAAAAGGTATCAGAATTTACAAAAAAAAAAAAAAAAAAAAAAAAAAAAAAAAAAAAAAAAAGAGGATGCTTAATATTTATTTGTTTACCAACCAGTTAACTGTGGTGCTCTCGTTTAAAAGTGCGCACCATTTGTGTCACCAGAATCGATGTAAAAATTTTCTTAGCAAAAGGATATTAAAATTATTTCTGCACAAAATGCTGCTAAAAGTTAATTAATTATAGACTATAAAAGTAAATAATTTTGAACTAACCTTTCAAAGATTTTCAAGAAAATTAATTGGCGGTACATGGATACTGAGTTTGTGCAATTCTTAGATTTGTTATTTTGGCTTGTGTAGCGGTGATATTTCTTGTTATTTCGGCTACACAAAGCCAAAATAACAAGTCAAAGAGTTACACAAACTTGGTATCCATGTACACATTGACCTATTTTCACTTAAAAAAACATCAGAGACTTGCACAAGCTAGGCATTGAGCACCCCCTTGACTTTGTCCATGTACACCTCGAACTACATTCACTTAAAAAGTCAAAGGAGCAGCCAACGAAAAAATATATAATCTCAATAAACTACAATTTAAATCAAACAATGAAATAATATAAAAAAGGAAATTCATCTTTGCACTACACAAAGGAAATATCCACTTACCTTATTTATGAATAACCACATCTTCAGTTAAACAAAATTCCTTAAGAGCATCCAAAAATTTCCTAAAAAAATCTGAACTAGAATCTGTATACTGGCATCGCCATATAAATTCACAAAATAAGAGTCCAAAATATCCTAATAAGCGCCGTTATCGTCCGATGTTCAATTATACGCATTTCCTTAATACAAACAGGACATTTAATAATGGCTACTAAGTAAACCTTCATTTACACACCAGACAAGTAATGCTCTTTTCCCCTTCTTTCAAAATCATACAGAAACTTCAAATTAATCTTACCACATTCGGCCATTTTACTGTCTAAATGACAAAACAAGCAATATACTTCCTAACCAACATGCATAAAAGCCATTACAAATTTCCCACAATCATGCAACCGATTACATCATAATACGGTAACATTCAATTACTTAGGCTACCATAAAAACAACAACTTGGTGATAAATGAAACAAAAACTTCAAGATAACACAAGGGGTACCATTCTCTACTCTAACCAAAATTAATTCAATCTTGATCAATTAAGATTAAAAAATAAGTTCAAATAATATACCACTGTGATACAAATAGTAACTACTACTATACAGGGTGATTCTAAATTGTTCTCACATATTAAGAGGGGTGATAGCACTCATCTAGATGAGCAATAATTACCATAGAACATAGGGTCGCAGTCCACTCTGATAGGCAGAAAAGGAGAATAGGTTAATCTTCGGATTATGGTAACTTGACGATTTTTTGGCAACCAACCCTGCTACAGCAACCTGCTAATTTTGTTTTGGACGCCATTTTGTTTCCACGAAGTAACGGCAATTTTTTTTTTTACTCAACATTTTTTCCCGATAATATGCTACCCGAATTACGCTTATGCTAGAACTTTTATGGAACAAAAGTCCTTAATCATGACGAAAATTAGGTGGGAAATTGGGAGAAAGTGCAGAATCTCCCACTGCTTGCCGCGTTTTTAAGAATTGCACATACACGGTATCCATGTACACGTTGACCTATTTTCACTTAAAAAAACATGCCAGAATTGCACAAAAATGGCATTGCGCACACTCTTGACTTTATCCATGTACACTGCTAAAGTCCTAGCTAGTAACCTTTATCGCCTTACCAAAATGTCGCCAAACTACCTGTTACCATATTCCAAAGATTAGCCGAAGAATATTAGAATTCCAACTTGAACCTATAACAGTGTTGGGAGAGCGAATGAACGAGACCAAAAGTTGCACAATCAATTTAGTGAAAAACTCACAGAAAGTGTACAAAACGAATAAAACCGAAAACTTGGCGTTCGAGTGTTGATTCGAGCTCAGACTTTGATGGCAAACGCTCAAATGCACAATTTTGGTTCGCAAAGTCTCAACCTCACAAACAATTACAACAAGTTAATTATCTAATCAAGAGCTGAATATTATCAGCTAACTCCAACTTCCGCTGTATGCCAAGATTAGCATGAAAAGTACATGCTGTGTTCCGGCTGTCAGAATTTCCGGTTGATCTTTACAATATGGTAACTGGTAGTTTGGCGACATTTTGGAGGCGATAAAGGTTACTACCTGGGACTTTGGTAATAATGTGAGCAGTACTCAGTTCCGATTACGCATTATTTTGAGTGAGGGAAATGAGAGATCATGGGATATGTCATGTGATATTAATGGACGAATTACGGTTCTTTAATCGGAAAAGGGGGGAAATCGGGAAAAAATGTGGAAATTTTGTATTTAGCTTTATTCTGTGTTGTGTGAAACAGTGTTGTGTAATTTTTGGATCTCATGGCCTAAGTAAAGTGAATTCGAAATGGGTATTTAGGCATTGTGATAAAGAGAAGTTTGCTTTTTATTTAGCGGAGGAAGTATGGAGGAAAAATTCGCAGAAAATATCTTTCAATAATTTTATTGAATGAATTAGAAAAGTGTATCCGCCACGTAATCAAGATTCTGAAGGAGATTAGGTAAGTTAGTATTTTTAATTATTTGAGGATATTATTTTTATGCATTGTTCTAAATGTAAGGTGGAAAGGAATTTGGTATTATTGGGAAAATTGTTATTAGCAATGATTTAGTTTAAAGTAATTAGGATTGTAAGGTAATTTTTATTAATTTAATGTATGTGCTCATTTATATTTTAAGTAGTGTTTTTGAATTTAATTATATTTTAATGAAATGATAGTTATTTTGTGAATTTTATGTTTGTAGGAATTTGGTATACGTTTAAGTTGAAATAAACGTGCATGGAAATAATTTAAATATTTGATAATAAATATTTGTAATGCTTCATGTATGAATTCGTTGGTGACGTGTATAATGTAATAGATGATTTAGAGGTAAAAGTTTTTGGATATTTTATTTATTTTATATGTGGAAATGTTCATATTTGTAAAGGGTAAATACTTTTTCGCGATCAGGTAATTTCATATATGTTCTTTTTACCGGGTTTAAAGATTGAGAAAATTGTCATGTATTTTCGTGAAATTTTTCTAATTTATGAGAAAAAAGCAGTGTACATGGCTATAGTGAAGAGTGTGCGCAATGCCATTTTTGTGCAATTCTGGGATGTTTTTTTAAGTAAAAATAAGTCGGCGTGTACATGGTTTATGTGTATGTGTTATTTTGAAAAACGCGTAAGGAGTATGGTATTGTGCACTTTTTCCGAATTTTGCAGTGAATATTTGTCATGATAAAGCAGTTTTGTTTGATAAAATTTCTAGCATAAGTGTAATTCGGCTAGTAGATTGTTGGAAGAAGTGTTCAGTAGATAAGAAGAAAAGAAACATGTCTTTACTTCGTGAAGACAAAATGGCGGCGGGGAAAAAAAATAGAGGGTTGCTGTAGGAGAGTTGGTTGCCAAATTTTCGCCAAAAAATCGCCAAGTTACCATAATGTAAAGATCAACCAATTTCCTGTCCCATAGACGGGTGTTTCAAGCAGAATGAGCGCAGCACAGCAAGTCTAGGAGACATGATAGAAGATGGCGAAGGAGAAAAAACTGCTACCTTGTTATCAAGGTAGCAGATGTTATCAAACTGCTACCTTGATATCAAGGTAACAGTTTGATAATTTGCCCTAATAGATAATTTAGATCATCAACTTGTTGCAATCGTTTGCAAAGTTGAGTCCATTCCAACCAAAAAAGTGCATTCCAGTGTTTGCCATCAAAGTCTGAACTCGAATTAACACTCCAACGCCAAGTTTTTGGTTTTATTCATTTTGTGCACTCTCTGTGAGTTTTTCACTAAACTGATTGTACAACTGTCTCATTCATTCGCTTTCCCAACACTATTGTATGTTTAGGTTGGAATTATAATATTCCTCTTTTCTACCTTTCAGAGTTTAATGCGACCCTATGTTCTATGGTAATTATTCCTCATCTGGATGAGTACTATCACGCCTCTTAATTTGCAAAAACAATTTGAATCGCCCTGTATATAATCTTTTGTCTACTTTGCAACTGATTTAAATTCATTGTTTTTGCCAGTAGTAGGACTAATTCATTATGAACTACTGAGATTTAGTAAGAAAAGTGGGTAAAGTGTAGAATCACCCACTTGTACGGCACGTATCGATGTGTACATGGAGAAAGTTAAGGGAGTGTCCAATGCCAAGTTTGTAGAATTCTCTGATGTCTTTTTAAGTGAAAATAGGTCGATGTGTACATGGATATCAAGTTTGTGCAATTCTTTGACTTGTTATTTTCAAGTTGATGCAGAATCACCCACTTCATATGGCACGTATCGGTGCGTATATGGACAAAGTCAAGGGAGAGTGCTATGCCAAATTTGTGCAATCCTGTGATTTTTTTAAAGTGAAAATAGGTCAATGTGTGCATGGACACCGAGTTTGTGCAATTCTTTGAATTATTTTCAAATTAGTGATTTTGAGAAATGCGCATAGCAGTTGGTGATTCTGCACTTTCTCTAGAAAAGCTAGCAAGGCATTAAAAATCGTTGTATTAAAATAGTAATTTAAAAAAGTTTGCTGCTACAAAAGGGTGACCATGAAATAAAAATAAAATATTGTTTATTGTTTCATAAGAAAAAAATTAGCTTATTTTCTAAAATATAGCTTGGTATACTTTTACAAAATTTCTACAAACAATGTAATTAAATTCTCTCATTGTAACATTACCTAAATGGAAGGGGGGAGGCCATACAAGATTCACTGTGAAATTAAATTTGTTGATGGTTCATAATTATTTAATTCCAGACCATCATTATTATTATTCAACAGTACAAATGCTAAAAGTTATATGAACATGCAATTTAAAATTTTAGATTACAGCTTTCTTACTATCGAAATAATTTACAAATTCATCATAAATCTCACATGAAATTAAACACTTAATTAAAAATCCCAGTTGTTGGCGCCATATTTGGCGACAAAATTAAGACAAACGGGGTCAAAAACTATCCAAAAATAAACATACGACACATAAATAAGGAAATTGAAATTTTAAGGTACATGAATGAAATGTCACTACGTCACCGTTTTGATACAATGCAGTGCATATAAAACACGTATAAAAATTGGAAATGTTACAAGTTTAAAAGGCAACTTGTTTGCATATCTACATTTTGACAAGCACATTTTTACCCTGCAAAAACTCAATAATTTAAAACAAAATTACTCATTCAGCATTTTTAGGTCATGGATCATAATCAAATTAATATAATAGTTATCCCCATTTGATTTCTGAAAAAATATCCTAAAATATTTTATACACACGAAAATAATACTGATGCTAGAATGATTAGCATTTCAAATTAATCGTCACAGAAATCGGTCAAAATCCTTCGCATATTTTTAGAACAAATCATATGATTTCCGTCAACAAACAAACAAAAAGAAAAAAAAAAAAAAAAAAATTTTCCCACATGCTATGCTTAGCTAATTTATTTAAACAGACAAAATTTACCAGCTATTCCATAATTTTGTGATGAGGCACAGGCTAATAAATTTCGACGGAATGGTGAATATTTGACGTTGTACCCATGGTATTCACCCGTATTAAATGTTGCAGTTATAGCATTCTTCATATTACATACGCGTATTAAATCATTTAAGCTACATTGACAGTACTCTCCCGTCCACTCAAACGCTAAACACAATTTACTTATCAACCTTGAGTAAAGCTGCCTCAAATTCCAGACGTTGTGTTGAAGCACAGTTTTCCTATAAAGCTTAAAAATATTTTATGTCATAAATTAAAAAAGGAGGTATGAAATATATAATGCTAAATTATCTTTCTAAAATTTTATTATTTTGAATTATAGACAGCTAAAACTTTATTATTTAGATCTAAACAGATAATAAATTTAGTAAATAATTTCCAGCTGTGTTTTTGAAATGGTCAAATCTGGCAACAAACATACTATTTACTATTTTCAAGATTTGAAATTACTCATGTGTTAGGCGTTCAGTGCACGTAAGTGTCATGTTTATTCATAATCTGTCCTCTCTGCTGATGCAATATTTAAACTCGTAGAAAAGGCAAAATATGTTTCAATATATTAAATTAATAAAACTACGAATATTCTCAAGGTAGTCAAAGGAAATTAAAATTAAAATTTTGTAAAATTATTTACGGATGTTTAACAATAGATTATAGATTTTGCATCGATTAAATATACTGAAATTTAGGCTAAAATGAAATTTGTCAATGAAACTCCGACTTTTAGTATTACGAGCAAGCCAATTAAAATATAGATGTGGTACAATCAAAGAGTTTTAAGGAAGTACGTGTTCTTAAAACAATTGTAGTGAAAATCAATAAACTTAAATAGTAATACCACATTCGTTGCATTTTCATGCATCTAATTCATACTTTAGTTTTTTAAATAAAAACGTACTCTGAAAGTACTGTGAAAACTCAAACTGTATCTCTCCTGCCTGATAGCAGAAATATGAGAAATACACATCTTTCATGCAATGATCACTAAGTAAATCGAGTCTTTCTAAATCAGTACAACTTGTATTGATTCCTCTAATATCCTAAATTCAGATAGTACAAACAACAAACACCTGATCATTATATAAAATAATACAAATATTCATAACTTAGAACAACACAAGTGTGGATCAAAAGTCTGTGTAAATTGGAAAAAACCTGTATGGTAATGGAGTGTATCTAAAAGTTAATACCTTGTAAGGTATCTTCTTTTTGTAAGCTCTCCCAACCTATTTGGTGTGGATTAAACTAGCTTACATGTGTCTTCAGTAGTTTTTTGTTTCACTCTTCTACCAGGACAGATTTGAGCATTTGTTTGGATGTTGTTATATGCTCCGTGATTTTTTGCTTGAGTAAATCCCACAAATGCTCTATTGGGCTTAAGTCTGGGGACTGGGGTGGTGTACAAAGTTGGCTTGGCATATGGTAGAGCAGTCATGACCTCACAAAGTGCGCTGTGTGTTTGGGGTCGTTGTCGTGCTGAAAGTAAAAATCATCATTCACCCCAAGCTTCTTGGCACTTGCCTTGAAATTTCTTTTCAATATGTTCAAGTAATCAATTTTGTTCATTATTGATTCACTAAACTCCAGCTTACCAACTCACTGCTTCCCATGCACTCCCAAACCATAATGCTTCTTTCACCTTGCTTGATAGTTAGAAAAAGATTTTTTTTCTTTAGCTCTTACAGAGTTTCCTCCAAATATATTTTCTTCCCTTGATGCCAAAAATACAAAATTTTCCTTCATCTGAATATATTACCTTTTCCCAAAACTCGTGTGTCTTATTTAAGCATTCTTTAACAAAGCCCGTTCTGTTAGCCCTCTTCACTCGAGAGATGAATGTCTTCTTTCGTGCAACTTGGCCATGATAGTCATGCTTTTTCAGTTCTCCTTTAATTGTGGTTAAACTCTCATTTTTTTTAATCTCTCAGCGACACTTTTAACTGTTTGTGAAGCTGATAGTCTTGGTTTTATTTTTACAAAGCAGTATTCTTGAGGCAACAGTGCAAACGGGCGAACGGATCTTTGCTTGGACATTAAAAGTTCATTTGATTTGTAGTTCATGATAACTTTTTTCATCTATGAATCTCTCCTGTTAAAAGGTTTAGCAATTGCTTAAGAGATTTTCCACATTCTACAGAGATCTGTGATAATCTTTCTTTCAGAAAAATTGATCTCTTTTCTGTTTCCTGCCATGGAATCACACAAGCATTCAAAATCTCAAATCTTAAAAAAATCATAATAGAAGCTTACAATTACTTAAAAAAAAAAAAAAAAATGACTTGGTGCAATTACTATCTCACAATAAAATTTGCTCTACAAGCACTAAGACAAAACTGGCCTCAAAAAATTTATTGGGCACAATATGGAAGTTAAATAGGTTTTGCAGTAGAAACAACTTCTGTCAGTTAATGTATTTTATGAATAGAGAGTTATATGTAATTTAAGAATAAAAAAAATTTTTTTCAACAAGATGGAGCATTGCCTGACAATTGTGCAAGGCTTGTTGAGTTCTCTGTCTCCAGGCTGATAATTTGTAGAAATAGATGTATCCAAAGACCCATAAGAAATGCTGGTCATATATCACTAGACTTCTTTCTCTGGATCATTGTCAAAATAAGTTTAAAGTGAAGGAATTAATAATTTTGACCACATCAAGCAGAGAATCTCTCAAGAATTGCAAATTTTATACCAGGCCTTTCTTGCCACAGTATGGATTCAAATTTAAAATTTTGACATTTCTCATGTTGTTAATGGTATATAAATAATTTTCTTGTATTGATGTAAGTTATTTACTAATATACAGTGTGAGAAAGCATTTATTATTTCATAAATAATTTAATTTCATTCTAATAAACATTTCAGTAAAAGTCATCAATTTTGTATCTTCAATTTAAGATTACCTAATGTTTATTTATTTTTTTTATTTTTATTTATTTATTTATTTATTTTTTTGTCGTCGTGTCCACAATTGCTTCACATAAAAATTATCCATATGCAATTGATCATGTACTTCTCCCAGATGATTCCCAATGTTTAATTTCATTTTCCGTTGCTTCTTCTCTTCTTCTCACACTCTGATAGTGTCTCTAGGTTCCATTTTTGTTTAGTAGGGGTCTTCAACCAGTGGCCTACTGAAGGCATTTTAGTGGCCCCACATTTAAATTTGAGGAAAAATTGAAGAATTTTTTTAAATTTCTAATTTCAAGAAAAAATGCCTTATCATCTTTTTGTCGCAAAAAAAAAAAAAAAAAAAATCTCTCTTATTCTTGCTATTTTATTGACATGCCTGATATTATTTGAGATAAAATTTTCTAAAAATTATGAGTTTTTTAAAAATTGCACTTTATCTTATGTAATTTTAAAAATTTGACTATGCATAAAATCTTAATTCCATAAAAAGGGTAGATTCTTATCTTTGTTGTAAAAGTGGTTAATTTCATTTGGTCTAAAGGGCTTAAACACAGGCAATTTCGATAGTTCTCGAGTGATTTAGAAGCTGAATATGGTGATATTGTGTATAACGTTGGAAGTACATTGGTTGAGCCGAGGAAAGATGCTTCAGCACCTGTTTTCTTTAAAGAGCAAAGTTCAGCAATTTATGGATCTAACGAGAAATCTATTCATGAGTTCAGTGATGAAAAATGGTAGAGAGACTTTGCATTTCTTGTCGATATTACAGATTATCTCAACCATCGCTTACTAGGAAAAGATCTACTTGTTCATAATCTTTATTATTTTGTGAAAGCTTTTGCGACGAAATTAATCCTGTGGGAAAGTCAATTGCTAAATAAGAATTCCACTCACTTTTCAAAATTGATGGAGAGTGTGAAGAACTCTACAATACGGAATTCAAATAATTATGTACAATGCATTTCAAAGTTGAATAGGGAATTCAAAAGCAGATTTTCATAAAAATGAAATGTTCATGAGAATATCGCCATTTTCAGTAGACGTTGAAAGTGCTCCGCCCGAACTTCTATAAGAATTTATAGATTTGCAGTGTGACTCTGCAATAATATGCATGTTTCTTGAAAATCTGACATTAATTGATTTTTATTCCTAGTACGGTGATCGAAGAAAAGTATCCAGAAATTCAATAACATGCACTCTTCGTGTTTTCTAACTTTGGCAGTACAACTTTTTAGTAAAATGAAAATCCTAAAATCAAAAACAAGAACATGGCTGACAGACAGAGGAAACTTTATGAATTGCAACACAGATTAAACTGGATATTGATGCTTTAAGCATGCAAAAACAATGTCAGATTTCACATTAAAACTAAAGTAATTGCCATCTCCTGCCAGTAATGTAAGTTTTTTTTTATTTTAAATGCATTTTCTAACATTGTTCTGTACAGTCATCTTTATACTTTTTTTCATACTTAAAAATGTTGTAAAAGATTTTAATTCGATTTCCATTTGACTTTTGGGAACCGGTGTGTGTGTGTGTGTATATATATATATGTAAGAAAACAGAATATATTACATATACACTGGTGTGCAAACATTAAGGACAAATTCCCATACATGCTCGATGGGATTGAGATCCGGAGATCGTGCCAGCCAATCCATACGTTCAATATCCTCACTCTCTAAGAGGTGTTCAGCAGCTACTGTCCGATGACATGGTGCACTGTCGTCCATGAAAAGGAACTGCGGACCCATAGCGCCTCTAAAAAGACGCACATATGGAAAAAGAATCTCATTACAATAACGGGTCCCGTTGACTGAACCTGCGTCGAAGATGTGAAGATCTGTACAACTACCAAGCATGATGCCTCCCCAAATGAGAACACCGCCACCTCCATACCTGTCCCTTTCAATGATGTTCGAGGGATGATTGTGGCTTCCCCGCTCTCCCCAGATGAGTATGCAATGAGAATCGCTACTCAGACTGAATCTGCTCTCATCTGTAAAGAGTACTCGTCCCCATTCATTGTCTCTCCAATTCCTGTGTTCCCGGCACCACAGAGAACGCCTTCTTCGATGGGCAGGCATTAGAGGTACACACCGTACAGGGCGTCGTGCAAACAGACCACCACCGTGCAGTCTTCTGGCCACGGTAAAATGCGATATCGGTCATCCAGTCGCCTGTGTCGTGTGTCTAGCGATTTCTCCCGCTGTCTGCCGCCTGTTTCTTCTGGCCTATAAGGCAATGTACCGGTCATCTGCAGGTGTGGTTCCTCGTGGACGACCACTATTAAACCCCCGGATAGCTGTTCCTGTAGTTTAAAATTGTCTCCAAAGTTGTGAAACGATGTTGTGAGCAATTCCGTACTCTGCAGCCACACTTGTCACACAGCGGTCTTCCCCCAACTTCCCAATGATTCGACCTCGGGTAAAAGCATCCAGATGTCGCCTAACAGATTGATTATTTGCCATTTCTCGCTGAGGCAGCAACTCGGTGTGATTTTAACTGCTATACGGCATGCAATCTCTTTGCCAGAAATACTGATCTTACACCGACAACATGCTTTATACTACTCAGACACTTCTCCATTACGTCTACCTGCATATCTTCGCATGTGCTACCGTACATCACCTTATTTAATCTCCTGATTGGTCTTTCTGTCCGCTCTGCCTCTTCGTTCAGCTGATATGCTAATTTTCGACTTCGTCCTTAATTTTTGCACACCAGTGTATATACAAATATGTAACACTATAATTAAGACACAATAACACGCCGAATAAATACTAATTCAGAAGTCAAACAACAAAAATCAGCGTTATATTTACAAAATTTTCACAGGACTAGTTTCGATGGTTTTACCGAACCACCATCTTCAGCTGCAAAACCGCAAATGAACAAGATAGGAAATAATGATCAGATAAGATAAGAAAGCCTGGACAAGAATAAGCAAGTGGCGCCATCTGTTGGTGAAACCAGAACTAAAACATAATTTCTTTAAAGGCCGAAGGCAAATTTGGATTGGAATTAGGATCGTTAACTAGAACAGAAAGATTTTTATGAATGTGAAATGCCTCTAGAAAATCCAGTTCTCCAGTGGAAGATGTTTTTTGAATAATTTTGGCAGCAGAAAAATTGAAAGTGTGATTTTCGGACCAACAATGTTGAGCAACAGAAGACTTCTGTGTTTCCTTTTTTCTAACATATGCCTCATGTTCTTTGACGCGAAATTTTAAGGCTCTCTTAGTTTGGCCAATGTAAATTAAACCACACTGGCAAGGAATCCTATAAATACCCCAGGAATTCATATCTGGAATGGGGTCCTTGAGTATGGAACTCGGAATTTTATTGCTGGGAGAATAAACAACCCGAAAGTTAAATTTCTGCAAAATATGTGCAACTTTATAGCTAATTGATGGAAAGAAGGAAATGACAACAGAATTTTTATAATCTCCTAACACAAGAGTGTGCCTTTTAGTGTGTTGAGATGAGAATTTTTTAACTGCTTGATTAATAATGTTGGGTGAAAAGCCCCTGTCAACAGCTATTGCTTTTAAATAATGTAGTTCTTCATCAAGGGATAGTTTGGATGAGCAAACTTGAAGAGCACGGAAAACATAGGAATAAAATGAAGCTAACTTTTGTTTAGTCGGATTATATGATTTAAAGTGTGGTGGAAGGCAAACCGATGAAGCAACGGTAAACCGTAGTACTGAGGTTGGATGTGTTACGTGTGATCAGAATGTTGAGAAACGGAAGAGAATTGCAAGTCTCAAGTTCAAAAGTGAACTGAATAGCAGGATCAATAGAATTCATTGTTGAAAGAACTTTATTTAAATCATCTTTATTACCTTCAAACAGGGTAAAAGTATCGTCTACGTAGTGGAACCACACCGGGAAGTTTAAAGTTTCACACAATTTTGATTCATAATAATGCATGGAGATATCAGCCGGAATGGGACTGACGGGGCTTCCCATGGCTAATCCCTCAGTTTGCTTGTAATATTTATTTTGGAAAAAAGATGGTTTCTTTTGATGTAAAATCATTATTCACCATTGTTCCAGTAGAGGGTGTATTAAGATGTCTAGAAACCAGACTTTATGAATTTCATTTCTCTTGCATCGAAATTGATGAACTAATTTCTCTCACTCAATTCTGTTTGAAACAAACACATTTTGTTTACATGAGGCATATGTTAGAAAAAAGGAAACACAGAAGTCTTCTGTTGCCTAACATTGTTGGTCCGAAAATCACACTTTCAATTTTTCTGCTGCCGAAATTATTCGAAAAACATCTTCCATTGGAGAACTGGATTTTCTACAGGCATTTCACATTCAAAAAAATCTTTCTGTTCTAGTTAACAATTCTAATTCCAATAGATTTTTGCCTTCGGCCTTTAAAGAAATTATGTTTTAGGTCTGGTTTCATCAACAGATGGCACCACTAGCTTATTTCCTGTCCAGGCTTTCTTATCTTATCTAATCATTATGTCCTATCTCGTTTATTTGCGCTTTTGTAGCTGACGATGGTGGTTTGGTAAAACCATCGAAACTAGTCCTGTGAAAATTTGAAAATATGGAAAAGCATATCTTTCCTGACATAACATAGAGTAGTTCTGTGCTCAGAGAAAAATTTCTCGTGATAAGCGATAAATGAGCCTTAAGCATATACAAATCGAAGAGTCAGTCAAATCATAAGCTAGAGATGTCATAAAACAATAAATATGGCAATAATATTGGGAAAAGCATATCTTTGATGTCGCATGCTACTGTCACAGCTTCCGGTGCTCAAATGAAGGAAGAATGATTTGAAAAGAAGGTCTACGATGAGCTGGGAGGAGCTACTGGGTCACATGGTCCAATGGTCAACCTGGAAAGAGAGTGCATAGTCTTGCTCGGCTTGAACAGAAAGATTTTTTTGAATGTGAAATGCCTGTAGAAAATCCAGTTCTCCAATGGAAGATGTTTTTCGAATAATTTTGGCAGCAGAAAAATTGAAAGTGTGATTTTCGGACCAACAATGTTAGGCAACAGAAGACTTCTGTGTTTCCTTTTTTCTAACATATGCCTCATGTAAACAAAATGTGTTTGTTTCAAACAGAATTGAGTGAGAGAAATTAGCTCATCAATTTCGATGCAAGAGAAATGAAATTCACGAAGTCTGGTTTCTAGACATCTTAAGACACCCTCCACTGGAACAATGGTGAATAATGATTTTACATCAAAAGAAACCATTTTGTTTTCCAAAATAAATATTACAAGCAAACTGAGGGATTAGCCATGGGAAGCCCCCTCAGTCCCATTCTGGCTGATATCTCCATGCATTATTATGAATCAAAATTGTGTGAAACTTTAAACTTCCTGGTGTGGTTCCGCTACGTAGACGATACTTTTACCCTGTTTGAAGGTAATAAAGATGATTTAAATAAAGTTCTTTCAACAATGAATTCTATTGATTCTGCTATTCAGTTCACTTTTGAACTTGAGACTTGCAATTCTCTTCCGTTTCTCAACATTCTGATCACACGTAACACATCCAACTTCAGTACTACGGTTTACCGTTGCTTCATCGGTTTGCCTTCCACCACACTTTAAATCATATAATCCGACTAAACAAAAGTTAGCTTCATTTTATTCCTATGTTTTTCGTGCTCTTCAAGTTTGCTCATCCAAACTAGCCCTTGATGAAGAACTAAAGTATTTGAAAGCAATAGCTATTGACAGGGGCTTTCCACCCAACATTATTAATCAAGCAGTTAAAAAATTCTCATCTCAACACACTAAAAGGCACACTCTTGTTTTAGGTGATTATAAAAATTCTGTTGTCATTTCCTTCTTTCCATCAATTAGCTATAAAGTTGCACATGTTTTGCAGAAATTTAACTTTCGGGTTGTTTATTCTCCCATCAATAAAATTCCGAGTTCCATAATCAAGGACCCCATTCCGGATATGAATTCCTGGGGTATTTACAGGATTCCTTGCCAGTGTGGTTTAATTTACATTGGCCAAACTAAGAGAGCCTTAAAATTTCGCGTCAAGGAACATGAGGCATATGTTAGAAAAAAAGAAACACAGAAGTCTTCTGTTGCTCAACATTGTTGGTCCGAAAACCACACTTTCAGTTTTTCTGCTGCCAAAATTATTCAAAAAACATCTTCCATTGGAGAACTGGATTTTCTAGAGGCATTTCACATTCATAAAAATCTTTCTGTTCTAGTTAACGATCCTAATTCCAATCCAAATTTGCCTTCGGCCTTTAAAGAAATTATGTTTTAGTTCTGGTTTCACCAGCAGATGGCGCCACTTGCTTATTCTTGTCCAGGCTTTCTTATCTTATCTAATCATTATTTCCTATCTTGTTCATTTGCGGTTTTGCAGCTGAAGATGGTGGTTCGGTAAAACCATCGAAACTAGTCCTGTGAAAATTTTGTAAATATAACGCTGATTTTTGTTGTTTGACTTCTGAATTAGTATGTAACACTATCTCTTCGCTTAGGATAAATTATAGTCTTGCAAAACAAACCTCCCTTTTTCATACAAATTTTCTGATTATACTGCTTTTTGACAGACATGGGGCCAGCAGATCTTTGTGAATTTATTGATGTGGCTCTAAAGCGAGAAGGGTTGAAGACCCCTAGTTTAGAGCATAAGTTATAGAAAAATATGTGTTTTTGCCTGCTGTTTTTCTTTCTTTCTCTTCAGAAAACTGTTTATATATTTTCTTTAATTTATTGTTTTTGTAATTTATCTCTCAAAATTGTTCATTTTAATTCTTTTTCATTCTTAACCTTTAACTGCTGTGAGTGGTCTTTCAGACCGCACGACATTTTCCATTAAATGCTTTCACCCTTTAGAATAATTAATAGGTATTGCCATTCTTAGTACCTTCCTAAACCAGTTGTCCTAGGTCACATACCAAGTTGCATTTGGCTAGCTCTATTTCTTCTTTTCTTTTTTTTTAATAATTAATTAATAGGTATTGCCATTCTTAGTACCTTCCTAAACCAGTTGTCCAAGGTCACATACCAAGTTGCATTTGGCTAGCTCTATTTCTTCTTTTCTTTTCTTTTTTTTTATTTTCCCCCCTCAGGGTCTGTGGCACCGATCATAGCAGATACGATTCAGGCCGATAAAGTTCATTTTTCGTTGTTGTTACATATTTCGCTTTTTTATAAATATTCTTGACATGGCTTCAAATGTGTGCAGGAAACATTCTATATATCTTACCCAAGACCAAATTTAATAAATAGCTTGAAATTGGTCTAATTTAGAGTTCTCTGATGAAAGTTCCCATAGTGAAATTATTGAGAGCGACCATGACACAAATTCAGAAATATCTGCTGATGAAAATGAAAATCCATGTTCTTCTTCTACAAGAGATTTTTTTATTGGAAATAATGAGTTCAAATGGTCTATTCAAGAGCCCAACAAGGGTGTTCGAACTCGTAGTCACAATATTATTCTTCGTTCAATCTATTCAACTGCTCGTAGAACCCGATGTTGGCCTATGGCAATATTCTTCAGAAACTTGGATATCTGTGCAGTAAATGCATTCGTATTATTTCAATCTTATCCCATTGGCTCTGAAAATGAAACAAAAAGATTTCATTAGCAATTCAGCTGGTGCAGTCTCATGTAAAACGGAGGATAACTTCATCATTTTTACCTAAAGAACTCAAACTCACAATATGAAGAGTTTTCAGAATAAATGATGATGAAGGAAACATTGTGACCAAAGACGATAAATTAGATAAAAAAAAAAAAAAAAAAAAAAAAGGAATGTGCTATATTTGTCCATTGAGCAAAAAAAGGGAAACAGCTTACAAATGTATAGCATGCAAAGAACCAGTGTGTCTACAATGCAGTAGAAAAATATGTATAAAATGTAGCTCGAATTATAATTTTTAAATGAAAATTAATTTTCTATATTTTTATTAAAGCATTCTTATTGCAAATTTTAATGTAAAATAAAAAAGTTGAATTTTAAAATTTACTTCTTCCATCCAGATACGTAAGCGAAGGAATTATTATCATAGTATATATTTTATTTTAATGAACTAATTTAAGTATAAAAATTGCTTTATATCTTCATGAAAAAGTTAAATATATGAAATTAAATAACATTTATTCAAATAAGAAAAATAAACACTATCTTATTTTGTTTTTAGCAGAAGTGGTCTGAGAGACCACTCACAGTAGTTATGCGACAATTTTAGTCACAGTAGTTAAAAGTTAAGATAAGAGATAAATTTTACCAGTACTTCTAGTAAATTCTGTAACTATAATAGCTAATATTACATGCTATTTATTTATATTTTATGAATCATCTATCACTTTTCAAGATGGTTTTCATGAGAGACTCTTAACGTATTATTTGTTTTCTAAAGCCATTATTAAACTCTTTTATATATACACATATACACATATATGCATATACACATGTATGCACATACATACAAACATATATTCGTACATTTCTGAATGCAGTCCCGATAACAGAACAATACCATATAATGTTAGTCATGCAGCTGTTCGATGAATATTCACTGCATACATAACATTCCTTGAATATATGATGCTGATAGGATTTGCTCATGCTTTCAAATTTTGTGCATAATAGAAGGCATATTCATAAAACTGATCTTTTGATTGATGTCTGATAATTAATAAATTTTAACTGTAACTAATAACTGGCAAGCATAATCTAAGTCTTAGAACACTAACGTTTTTTTCTTTGCAAAATGCAGCCTCCTTTTCCACATTCAGCATTTTTCTCCTTTATTATTCAGTAATTTTATTATCATATGATTTACACTTCTTTCACATATATTTAAAAATTTACTCTTTGGTAAATATTTTACTATTGGTAAAAATTTACTCTACGGTACCCCTTGGCAAAATGTTTCTTTTTTGACACCAAGATCGGCACCAATTTCAAGATGGCCACTACACAAAACCAAAATAAGAAGTTAAGGGCTTATACAAACTCGGTGTCCATGTACACATCAACCTATTTTCATTAAAAAAAATATCAGAGAATTGCACAAACTAAGCACTACGCTCTGCCTTAACTTTGTACACATTGACCTTTTTTAATTCAAAAAAACATCAGAGAATTACACAAACTAGGCATTGTGCTCTGCCTTAACTTTGTCCATATACACATCGATCTATTTTCACTTAAACAAAATCAGGAAGCTAAAACAAAGTTAAAACTATCACGGTAACCAGAAAAAATTCTCCGCTGTCTTAACACACAGAGATGAACAAATAACCAAAAATACACAAACAGAGAGGAATAAATAACCAAAAATTCATATTTCCTTACATAAAAACATTAAACGACATATCTTTTAACAAAAATTAACACACAGAGATGAATAAATAAATTAAACGCCAATTTTTGACATACCTTTTTTTCACATGCGTACGTTTAGGCTTCCCACAACCATTTCCTCCATCCTCCAGGTAAGCAATTCAATTTTTCGTCGTTTCGGTTCATTCGCTGTTCATCAACATTCATCCTCTTATCCACCTCAGACATACTCAAATGATGGTACCCACAGCAAAATAATAGCAAGTTTAAAATCCAAGACCATGCCATGCACATGCAAGCACATCAACTAAGAACCCCAAACAGGGTCCATACAAAAGGGTTATTATTGCAAAAATGTTCAGCGTGCTTCCAGATTTCACCAACAACCAATACCGCTTGGCGATTTTTTTCAGAAAAAAAGCAAAGGGGTTACCATACAGTAAAGATTGGCCATTGCATTTATTTATTATTACATTTATATAATTAAATATTATTAATGATATGTTTTTCATATGAAAGGTGGGATGCATACAAAATCTTTTGACTGAAATGCTTTGGAGTCCAAGTGAGGTGCTTTCATTTCTTAAAGATGACTCGGAAATTCAGGCTACAGATATTCATAAAGTCCAAAACAAGTTAAGTCCCACAGCAGCATTTGGTGCTTTTCAGACATGGCCAAGTCCAAAGGAAGACTTTATTCTTATTGCTGAGAATTCCGAGATTCATGGGCCTAATCCTTTGGTATGTTTGTTTATTATTTTGCTGTTATTTCAATTATAAGGCATGTACAAAGCTAACATACAGTGACTCACAGTTTTATTTCATGCACTTAATGAATATTTTCATTTCTGATAAACAAAACTACATGTAGCATTTAAACTAAATATTATGACATTTTTGCTTCAAAAAACAGAGAATTCACTTAAATAACTCTGTTCTTTTTAGTAACTAAGGAAATGTCAATATTTGTTGCACAACCATTTATTATTTCTTTTAAACATTGTGATACAGATTGCTCTGTTTTTAATTGTGTCTGAAGATATTTTGTCCCTATTCTTGTTTCAAAACATGTTTCAAATTATGTTTGTTATTTTATATTAATGCACAATCTTTCTTAGCACAGACCATAGATTTTCAATAACACTGATGTCTAGTGATTGGGAAAGGGAATGTAGTTGCTGTTTACAGTGATAAGATGCTGCATTTTCCATATTATGTACCATATATTTGAGATCAGTATCTTGATGAAATATGAAATTTTGATGCAAGTTTAAATGGCATTTTTCTTTTGATTCTTTTTCAGTATTTCTAAATGCATCATGTGCTTCACAATACCATCAATGAAAAGAAGCTTCCCAATTCAAGCTTGCAGTCATATAATGGATCCTAAGAAGGACTAAGAGCAGTATTTAGCTTTCTTCAAGCAGTGTGTTGACCGTCAATACAAAATATATTAAATTTTGTTTCATGGTTGAAAATGACTCTTCTCCAGAAATTTTATGTCTATAATTAATTGGTTTAGTAAATTTTAAATGCTTTCGTTGATTCTGCAGATTTGTGATTTCTCTCTTGTTACTGTACTGTTATAACCACTTTTTCTGGATACATTTAAAATGGTTTGGGTACAAATACACCTACTGATGGTAGCAGAGGTCTTTACAGCAAGTTTAGCCACACGTATTTTGGGATTCAACTTGATTTCTTTCAGTACTTTTGTTTGTCTTCCTCTTCCACTTTTACTTTAGACTAGTTTCTCTCTTTTTACTTTTTATTTATTTTCTAAACACGCATGTGACTTAATCCTGTAATTTTAGCGATTTCACGATAAGATTTACTATTACATCGTCGAGGTTAAGTATCATCGAGCCAGATACATTGCATCTTAATGCAGTATTTCAGCAATAAACATAATGAATGAATGAATTTACCATTCTTTATTAACCTTAGATGAACTTTCTTACATCAATGCTAGTTTCTTTTCATATTACCTTCTAAAATCACAATTAAAGTGTAACAAATAAATTATGTCGAGAAATAAACAATAGCTGTCCACAATAATAGTAAAAATTTACTGTTTAATTTGCTGCTTTAAAAGAATTGTCGTAGTTAAACACTTTTTTTTTTTTTTTTCCAGAAATGTATTCCTGATTTTTTATGGTTAGATCTTAAATTATAATTAATATAATGAATGAATTATTATGAATATATTTAAATATAATATTTTTGCTTTTATGTGTATGGGCAATTTTGCATTTTTATGCATAATCATAAAATGTTACATGTTTTATGGTATTTATATAAAATTTACCAAATTAAGTACGCATTTATGTAGAAAAGAAAGTATATTCTCAATTTCTGGAATCACTATAGTTGAACCTTAGTAGTTATTCAAGAGAGGAATACTTTTATTCATTACCAAAGAATGTCCACTAATCTTCCAAAGTTTGGAGATAGGAAGTCTATTGATGTGAAGTGTCTGTTAATAAAGGTTTGACTGCAATTGAGAAAATTATACTGTTACATTTTTGTCCTCACATTAAAGGTTCGTGGATTTGGAGTGAATAACGACGACACTTGATGAAGTATCTAAACACAATTTATTAGCCAGTATTATTTAAGACAGCTCCAAAAACATGTTTACAGTCATCAAAAGGGCAAACACACTGAAACAATCAGTAACACAGCTTTCAAGCTATAACGGTGAAGCCAGCTTGACGTCAAAGCACCAGAGTATAGCTTTCGACTCGGTTTAGCCGTTCTCGGAACTCTACGCACTCTCAAGACTCTCCACGCTACAGCTTGCGAAGCACTAGATGAAGCACTTGATAGCCTCAATGAAGCACACTCTCGATGCACCAAGTCGCGACACAGCCGACAACTAACTCGAGGCTAGACTGACGATCAACTCGTTGGATGAGATACTGACCAACTCTCTGTGTACCAGCAGGTTTTATATAGCTTTTGGCTTGTGTTTGAGAACATTCTGGGTTAATAAACCATTAAGCATTTGTTCCAGAAGGTTGTCCATCCATTCTATGGCACATCACCAATTTTGTCGCAAATGTGGCAACCCTTAACCTGCTTTGTGGGGAAGCTATCTTACAGCGTCTGGACATTTCGTAACAATGCTAATGGCATTAGTAACATTTTAACAAGTTGAACACATTTTCATTAATTATACAGCAGTTTAACTTCATGTTTCTTACAAAAATTAAATAGTATTAAATATTAATATATAATTCTGTAAAAAAAATTTGGTACAATAATAAAATTTAAAAAAAAAATGTTTTATTTTTCAGTTTACTATTCCTCAACAACAGTTTTCTGAAAAAGATCTAAATGCTCTTGCCACTCAGATTTTATCAGCAGATTATCAAGGATTAAGCAAGTAAATTATTTTTATTAATTTACGTTTTTTGTATCCATGTTTTCAATTAGGTTATATTTTTCTCAAATACGTAACTTTGGCTCTTGGTAACAAATCAGTTAATTTAAAAAATGAAAACAATAAATACTCATCATTTGATAACCAAGTTTTTGAATATGACTGCAATAATTTCTGAAATTACCAGTGGATACTTATTTCCAAAATTAATTTGATACAGATGATTTCTTTAATAAAGTGATCTTCTTATTAAGTTATAGAAAAGATTTCTACTCAAGAATTATGTGTTTTGAGGCATTTTGTTTTTGAAAAAAATGCTTCTGTCATAAAGGCAGTTTTCTCATTGACAAACTAGCTAAACAGTAAAGGTGCACATCTGGAAGAAATCTATTTTCTACTTCATAGAGAATTCTGATATAGCCCTCTTTACTTCAGCATCCAGCTATAATTATTATTTGGTACTTTCTGATTATCCCATACCCTTTCTTGAGAAGCTCTTGGTGACTAATATTGTTGCAAACTAAGATCTGAAAGACGGTAGCCATTTTCTACATAAATATTTTATTTAGCATGATTCAGTATGCTCCTAGTAATATCAAGTTGACTTGACAGTTTTCTGTTTTCTTTAGATGTTTCTTTAGATTCTGACTTATTGAATCTTGTTTAGAAAATATTTCGTTAAATGCAAGATCTGGAAAATCCAGCAGTCTTCTTCCTCTCCTGACATGTCTTGCTCTAATTTCTGAGTGTTATCTAATTAAAGATATTGCTCAATAGCCCAAGATTTGAGAACTTAGTAATAAAAAATTGAATGGAGCATCTGAATGCTCCTACAACCCCAATGAGTTTTACTAAGCTATCTCATCTAAAAGTGGAGGCTCTTTAGGTTAATGTTTTTCAGTCCCAAGACAGCTAGACTCAAAGACAATTAAAAGTTAAGCTTTATGAAGCATCATTTCATGTTCTTAACTAAAGGTCAAATATTTTTTTATCACATCTATGTGCAAAGGATTGTTTATCTGTTCTTGTGTTTATTTGGTGCTACTTTGGTAGACGGTTACACGGATTTTTGGCGATTTACGTTGGCGCAATTGTTGGCGAGATTTTTACAAACGTCAGCCATCTTGAAAAACGCTGTTTTTACACATAGTAAAGTATTTGAAACTTTAAAAAAAAATAAATATCGTCAAAAGTAACGGATTAATTTTTTGTTGAAAATGTCGTTTTTTAAGATGGCAGGCAAGTGTAAATAAATACATTTACTATGAGTATAAAATACTAAAGTAAGGTTATTATTACTTTCATATAGCAAAGAAGAGAATAAAAACACCGCTATAAAAACATTGGGCCAATGTTTAATTAGATTAAAATATTACTGAAATTGAATATCGAATTAAAAACCATCATACCAACATTTAAAAGAATTAGAATAATATTAAATTCAAATACTTTAAAATACGTTATATAGAATATAATTAACATTAAAACATATGGACAATAATTATCTCAGCAATTTCTAAAAATAGTGTATTAATTTTTTTAACAAAAATTGAAGTATACAATTATAAAATAAAAGAAAAATATGTACTTACATTTTTTTGAGTATTTAACCTGTTGTTTATTGATAAGTACCACATAAAAAAATCAGAATCATAATTCAGATAACATCCTTGAAGGAATTCGAAGATATGAATTAAATTTTAAAACGGCACGGAAATGCACAAATTGTCAGTAATCAATCAGGGAGCTGATTACAGCTTGTTAATGCACAAATATTCTATAACCAATCAGAGAGCTTATTACATCACATCTAGAATTAAAATTATTTAAAAATTCATACATAATAAAATCATTTTTTAAAAAAATGCAAAATTAAATTGTATTTTAATATTTAACAGCCATAAATAATGTTTAAAACATTAGATAAAATTTATACATATTAAAACGAATTACTTTTAAAGTAAGGTGACGTCATTGATTACATCATCCACAACATAAAATTTCATAAAATATTATAAACAATATAATTTTTATTTCAAATAAAAATGCAAAATTAAATTGATTTTTAATATTTAAAAGCCATAAATAATATTTTAATCACGGAATTTATGCACAATAAAACGCATTATTTTTAAAATAAAATGACAACAAAGTATTGGTTACCATAAATAACTTATCCAGCAATGGGTTTACCATAAGTTGTATTACTCGCCAAAGGAAAATCGCCAAAATCCATGCAACCGTCTACCAAAGTAGCACCGTTTATTTGTGCATAGAATTATTTTCAAAACAAAAGTAACAGTTTATGCTTTTTATCTTTTAATGTTTCTGATTACTGGAAACTAAATTTATGTATAATAAAATTTTATAATTTTTGTATGAGCATAATAGTAATTAACATTAAAATGTTTCAGTAACAAGATATTACCTGGAAAAAATGCTCAGTTGTTGATGCCGGATTTAGCTTCTGATGTTCATGCAGCTGTAAGTATTTAGTAAAGACTTGAAGAAAGTGATATGCTGTAATTTTATAGCACTATTATGTGCCTGCATTTTAAATTTATTCTATTAATTAAGAATTTGGCATTATATTTCAAAATAGAATTGTAGTCAGCTCTTAGTTTATTTATTGCAAATGATTTAAAAGTTGCCATTACAAACCATCAGTATAAAACAAAACTGTCTGAAAAGAAGAATATAAAAAGGAGAAGAAAGGCCTGGAATAGCTGTCATTAAAGCAGATGAGGTCACAATATTTGGGAGTTGTTTTTATCCATAACTATGTATAATCTGACTTTATGTAATCTGGAATATATAACAATTGTTAAATCAATCCTTAAAAATAAATTTCTCCATTGTAAATGTAAATCAATTGTCCAACCATTTACCTTCTCTACTGTCTCTTACAATTTAATTTCTTCATTCCTAAATGATTTATTGTTCTGTTATTTATACATTGCTCAAAACAGTTAGGGGATATTGTGATTTTGGATATAAACTGTGGATAGGAAATATTTTGGTGGCTGTTATATGGTGTATAGGTGTTGTAAGATATGAGAAAAAGAAGCAATGGACAAGGAATAATTAAATTTCATTTATGATATTTGCATGTTATCAAAAAGTGCACATTTTGTGCATATTATACAAACAAACAAAAAATGTGATTTCTCAGATACAAATGAGTTTCAAGAAGGGGTATGATTTCGCCTGACCTAAAGCAATAACACAAACCTACGAGGCATACAATCAATGAGGGACTGGGCTATTATGTCTTACTTCTATAGAAGAGCTTTTCAACTGTTGAATTGTTTCTGGGGATGATAAGTGACTAGCAACCCTTCTTCCTAGAGTATCCTAAACATGTTCTTTTGGGCTCACATATGAGTAACATGCTGGTCAATCCATTTGAAGAATTCCTTCATTGAAAAGGAAATTGTCCACTAGCTGTGCATGATGTTTAATGGCATTATCATCCATGAGAATTAGGACTACAACAGGTCTGAGTATCTCATACCTATATCACTGAGATATTAGTGCTTCATTCTTGATAATGTGCAGGTCAATGTGGCCTTTGGTAGAAAAAAACCAGCCTATACCATCACTTTGTCTCTGCCAAACTGGACACTTTCATGTATAAATGCAGGAATATTCTGGGTACGAGGTTCCGGAAAGGTCACTTATTGGCCGGCCTTGTGGTCTGGCGAGTCCTAGAGCGATGTAGCTTTAGTAGTGCCTCCTCCCGGGTTCGCTGAGTAATGTCCCACTGTGACGGGCAGCCCGAGCAATTGGCAGGTAGCAGATTGACAACCAGTGTCACTTTGAGTGACGCATCCTTCCCTCCGAGTTTCGCGTCTGGTTCTAAGGGGTGAAAGAACTCATTATGCTGTTCAGTCTCACGGTGTGAGGAAGCCCTATGTGTCTGTCTATATACAAGGTTCTCTCGAGATGAGAATCTGCCTATTGTCAGGAATCAGGACTCATCTGTGAAAGGCACTTTTGCTCCACCCATCTCGTCCCCATCTGAGATGCTGCTGTGCCTACCTTTTGCAAGTAGCACGATGGTCCTGTGTTAAGGAAACACAAAACATACGTCTGCAAGCATACAAACCCGCATGGTAGAGTTGGTTTCAAATAGTTTGAGTTGAAACTCTGGCACCAGTAGCTCTTTCAAGGTGCTGTTGCAAGAAGTGGCATTCATAGTGCAGATTCTTCTGGCTGTTAATGTTGAATACTGATCCTCATTTTGTGATCTCAAATGACTTTGTCCTAATCATCGGAGAACATGTCCTATTTCCAAAAACCGATTCAATAGTCTGGAAGTGACACTTTGAGAAACTCCTAACGCTTCTGCTACAATGGATTGTGTTTGACCCACTTCTAAATGACTGATGGCCCTTCTGGCTACCGATTCAGCTGTATCATGGTGTTGATTCAGTTATGTCATCATCATATTCACCCTTACAAAACATTCAATGCGTGTCAGTTGTTTTCAGCATCTTCATATAGTAGGAATGCTGCAGGTCACTTTTCACTCCTTATCTAAAATGGGAAGTTTTCAGTGTCACAGACAATATTTGCATATTCCCAATTTTGTAAATGTTATAATTTTCCTTTGTAACCTCATATTTCACTTTTGTTAAAAAAGATGTGGATTATATGGTTATTTTGTACTGAACTCGCAACATCCCCTAATTGTTTTGAGCAGTGTAGTTTGTTGTTTCTGATTTGAATATTGAATTAATTTGTATAAGCAAATGAACTTGTTTTTCAGATTAAATTTCTTGAAAATAAATGTAAATTGTTTATAATATTTTTTCTGTTAGTTAAAGTGCGAGTTATTTCTCTTTCTTCCTTTTTTTTTAACTGCCCTGGGAATAATCATGAATATATCATGTATTACCCTGACACTCACATTTAATTCTGAGTATTGTATCCTGTATTACTGTGTAAGTCAGGAGTTTGACTGTGTTATTTTTTAATTTAGACTCCGTGACTTAAAAAGCGACATACCAAGAAGGAGTTATTTGAATGGAGCAA
Organism: Stegodyphus dumicola; assembly: GCF_044657685.1. NCBI lineage: Eukaryota > Metazoa > Arthropoda > Arachnida > Araneae > Eresidae > Stegodyphus > Stegodyphus dumicola. The sequence continues at coordinate 116,397,642 of NC_140778.1, forward strand.
AAATTGGTGAAGATGTGATGTACATGTATAGAAAACGAAATTTAACAGTATCACAAGAATTAAATGTTTTATTCAGAAAGTATAGCTACAAGAGGGGGAAAAATCAATAATGTGTTAACTTTTTAAAGCTGGTGGTACAACTGTTGTACCGCAAAATTTACTTGCTTTTAAGCCAGCTATGGTACAGTTGTTGTACCAGCCTTTCTGTCCCTCTTTTAGAGTAACCGTTTATCTTTAGAATCTCTAGGTGGTCCAGTTTCCTGTTCAGAGCAGCTCCTGGCTATGCATTGTGTTCCGTTTCTGATCTGGTTGGCTACATTTTGGCGAAGACGTCTCACACCAATGTACTTGAAAATAAAACAGATGCTATTTCTCTTTCAAACATTAGAGGTTTTTCTCGTGATTTCAATGTAACTTTTTCCCTCGCGCTCTTGTTCAGTTCTTATAATGGCACCTCGTTTCAAAGGTCTCAGTCAGGACAAAATTAATAAGTTGCTAAGAGATTTCAAATCTTAGAGTTGCGGCTAAATATAAGCGGGAAAAGAAAGCATGAAAGCGACTGGATGCCAGTTACATCTGATGAGCTTCAGATATTTTTTGGATTAGTGTTACTCATGAAACATATTGATAAAGACAGCATTCGAGATTACTGGTCCATGGATAATTTAATTGACACACCAATTTTTCACATAATGTTTCACACATAAGAGGATACTTTATGAAAAATTTGTTGTAAACAATTTTCTTAATTTTGTTTTGAAAATATTCCTGGCTAATCATTTTGATCACTGAAAGAAATACAAAAAAAAATATTTCCTACACTGTAAATGTCACCAGTAAGTACCCTTATTATTTTGAAGGTATGAAAGATTAATCTTTTTAAAATAAATTAGAAAATTTATTATTTAGAACATATGTACGTATATCCATTTAATTTAAAATCAAGGAAAAATCAAACTTATAATGATGGTTTTGAACGAAATTAGCCTACGAATCAAAATTTACGTAGAATTCTTTATAAACATTTAAAACTTCTAAAAAGTATTTTTGATAAATCTATATTTTCTAAAATTTAAATCATAGATTAAAATTCTCTTCAGCAGATATTAAAAAGAAGCCTCAAAGCTCTCTCTATGGACACCACACAAATGAAAAGATTTAAGAAATTACCTTATCAGACTTCACTTCACACTGCAGGTATAAAATGAATTGATTATATGGGTATTTGGAGAATTTTTTTTCCTGCGAACATAAGCAGTATCCGATTTTATAAAAAAAATTCTCTCTACAGATATACCATCTTTGCCCCCATAATCCAAAGTAATATTTGTTAAAGTTAAATAATCAAACAACTAATATATCTCTGATTTTCTTTTTTATATTACAATAACAAAATTGTGAAAAAAGAAACAGATTTAAAGTTTTATTATTGTTTTAAGTTTATTTCAAAATCTAACAGTAATGAATCATATTCTAATAATCTAATAGTAATGAATATTATTATGAATTCTGTATCATTATTTCATTAAAGTATTCATTACTATTATTTTATCAATGAAAATAGATTATCAAATATTGCATTCTGACCTACAGGCACATAAAGCTACTTCATATTTGTTATATTTTGCCAAATTCTGTTCTTGTTTCCTAATTTCTAGTAGAAACAAAGACACAAAATTCACAAATTATTACCAAGATTGATCAGAAATAATAAATGTTATAGAGTTTAAATTAAATCAAAATAAACCTTGAAAAAGTCGCAAATATAGTAACCTATTTTAGACTATTGTCTAGAGTCCGACAAACATGTAAATTTTACTTCATCAATGGAGGGGACAAATGACCAACCTAATGACTTTTCTCATTAAGGAACAGTAAAGGAGGGGGGAAAAGTGTTTTGAATCACGCCATCCTAAAGGTTATATTATGAGAATTTAAGCCTGGGTTCGAAGGTTAATGTGTTGGGCCATTTTTGGCCCTGGTTCAAGGTGTTTCTGGCAGGATAGACTCATCTGTTGAGGAGAGATTTGCTGATCCTGGCCACCTGGACAGTGTTGGCAGAGCTCAAAGACAAGCAGTAGAAAGGTATGCTTTGTGGAGCCAGGCATTATCCTGTTGAAATGTAAGCCCAGAGGTTCATGAAAGGAAGGGCTACACTATAGGAAGTAGAATCTTGTTGATGTACTGCTGTGTTGTAATGGTGTTACGGATGACAACCATAGGATCTGCTGTCAAATGAAAGGGCACCCTATACCATAACTAATTTGTCAGCTTGGGAGGTGGACAACAGTCAAATGAGTATCTCATCTCTATCCTGGATGTGTCCAGGCATTTTTGCTGGTCATCAGGGCTCATTTCAAAGTGGGATTCAGCTCTTAAACAAATTCTACTCTAGTCAGTGAAATCCCAGGTCTAACGCATGCAGTACTAATGTAAACAAGCCTGGGGTGTGCTGTAGTAAAAGATAGTCTCTGCTGTGGTCTCCATGACCTCAGTCCCCATCTGCTGAGTTGTCTATCAGTGGTCATTGCAGTCACTGGTGTCCTGGTGGTTGTCCTGGTTATTGTTGATAAGGATGCATTGGGGGCTGTGAGTGCTGGATGTAGCATCATGCTGCCCTCACATTCTCTCATCACCCTTATTCGACCACTGCCTTCTTGACACTTTACACAGCCATGCTTCAGCAGTTCTTGCCAACATTGTCGAATGATAGCATCACTTCGACCCAAATGTCTTATGATCCTATGCTTCCTTTAGTGATCACCATGCTTCCTTTAATCCAGCTGCATATTCTTTTTCTCAAATGGTGATATCTGCCTATTATGTTCATAAACCTGTCTCTGACGCATTGGTACAGTTCATGTGGATCAACAGAACCACATTTGCATAAAAGTTATGCCTTAACATTGGAATATCTCTGTTTTATATGTCTTCAGGATGCTCTATTGCAGTGTGCTGAAGATCCAGCTAATCAGTCATTATCCTCCAAAAGTTAATCATTTACATATGAGCATACATTATTTCACCCCATTTGGTTAACACCTTCTTGGCGTGTAGGCCCACCAGTGGCCGAGCGGTAAAGTCGCTGAACACTGGTAGTTCGGTCCGAGGTTTGAATCCCGCGAACGGGCTGGCTGCATGGGCGTTTTCGTGGTTTTCCCCATGTGTAACGTGTATATGAGCCAGTTTCCCTTAGAAAGTCCTCCATGAAAAGCATCCCTCCCCTTAGGCAGATAGCACTCGTGTGCTTTGCCATAATTAAATACACCAACACACACCAACTTCTTGGCGTGTAGCTTTTTATTTTATAAAATGTATTGCAATTGCTCATTTTGCTACTAACAGGCAGATTTTAAGTGATTGTTATTTCCCAACTTCAGCTTACGTAAAAAGTTAGAAAAATAATATCTAAAAAAAGGTTTTTACAATAATAATAATAATTGCTGGCATGTAAATTATCCATGCACAAAATTGTTCATATGAAAAAATGCTAACATAAATGATATTCATGCAGAAAATTATGCATATTTCAAAAATTCTTACATTTATATTTTTATGAAATAAAGCATGCTTGCAATGTGCAGTTCAAATAAGTAGAATATTTAGTGATGTAAAGAATTATAATACACAAAACATCTGAATAAGGTTGTGTGCTGAATTTAGGTATCCTGTGCAGATGTCTGAAATGTTTAACTGAATATACAAGTTTTAAATTATTTCTTGTATCCTTGACTTTATATGCGTTTCTTTATGAAACCTGTTATGTTTAAAAATTAAGATTATCATGAAGTTGAAAGCTTAGCTATTGAAGTATGTTAAAAATTTAAGGAGCTAAATTAATTATGTAAATTTGAAAGGATTTAAGGGCAGTACCATACTTGGTTGCCAAATGTTGCCAGGTTGGTTCAGAGAGTATTTCTGCATTTAACTCTATTTATGCATCAGTAATCATTTTTGCATATTTTTGCTGCAAAAACCATTTCTCTAGACTTAATAATATCCTTCATCTTGTTATTTCTGTTGATGTGGCCAGAATGTAAAAATATGTAAAAAATATCAACTTATCTCTGATTTCATAATTGATCAGTTTAATTAGTCACATTATATAATAATTAGTATTTTCTAATTATTATATAATGTGTCAAATAAAACGTACACAGCTCTCACATCATACTAAAATGTATGATATTTTCCTCCAACTTTGTTATTTTCATTCGAAAATTATTTTTTTCTGTTTTGGGAAAATAAGGGGGGGGAAAAGATTTGCATCTTATTAACCACCTGTCTGCCTGTTCAGACTTTGCCACCTTCTGTAAGCAAATTATACAAGCAAAGTACAGTCATTGAATCTAAGTTTAATTAGATCTTCTAAAACTCATTATTGCAAAATTTGAAGGCAAGAAAAATTTTTAGCACTAGAACTGCCTGGAAGTGGTATTAGTGAAGAAAAAATTAATATTCTAGAAGCTGGTGAAGTTTATTTACAGAAGCTGAAGTGCTTTTAGTAGCTTGTGATTAAACTCTGTTTTTATGGAACTTTGTTTAATGTTCCAAATTAAGAATAAGATAGCATTTGATAAGATGGAACCTTCTAAGATAAGTGCATGCAGCAAAGTTGCTCAATTAGATTTCATAAATTGTAGTTCATAAGTTGAAAATGCAAGTGTCTCAGTATAAAAGAAGCTCATGAGGAAAAGAAAAGAGGGGATGAATTGTAGGTTTCTGAAAGGGATAATAGAATAAAAAAAATGGGCATGAAAATCATATCTGTTGAAGCAAATAGCCCTTTAAACTGGAAAAATTTATTGGTGGAAAACAAGGCTGTTCTAATACATTTGCTTTTGCTGTTGTTAATGATGGTATAAACAACAGTAAATATGAAACAGACCAGAACACTCTAAGAGATATTTTAAAGAAGCAATCTTTTATTTGTGTGCACTATTGAATATAGTTCTTATATTCAATAGCAATTTTTCCCTCATACATGAGTGATACTTGGTCTTTGCTAACTAATAAATTTTCTTATGTCTGTCCATGATTCAGAAATTTTAAAATTTGTTCTGCTAAATTATGTCAAATTATTCTGTTCAGACATCTGCTAAACTTCCACCTAAGTGTAGCAAGCGTTTGAGCAGAATAATTTTATGAATTTTATGCATAAATTTGCAGTGTTGATGAAGAGTCACTTTAAATACTTTATTGAAGCAACTACCAAGCCAAAAATATGGTCTGCTAGTTGCTGCAGTGTTCAGTTTTGTAGTATAACTTTCTTAAACAGTAATTCAGTTTTATTTATTTGAAATTTTATTTTCTGTACTATAAAAGTTTGTCAGAACAGACAATAAAATGTTTGAGTGGAGTTTTGAACATTTTCTCCATAAAAGGCAAGCTTTTATACTTGCTATCTAGTTGAAAAATATTCAGTTTTTGATTTATTTTCAATTTTAGTTCAAAAATCACTTTAAGTAAAAAAATGACTATGCATGTTGTAAAACTTTACAAAATATATACAAAATCACCTTAATTGAAACACATATATACCAAAATTACTTTAATAAAAAAACTGATTGTTTGGGAAGAGAGTTTACATTTCCCTAAAATAAATGAGTGTTTCAGGGTTATTAATGCAGAAATGAGGCAGACACTAAGTACAATCATTTTAGCATACAAGTTTGTATACAAAAACATTACTTATTATTAATTGTTTTTCATTATGATACCTTTTATTTTTGCAGATTACTCATCATAATTACAAGATTTAATAATAGGTATAATAATATATAGTGTTTGTGAAACACTCAAATTCATCAGGATCTTAATATAAATGATACTTACACTCGTACCTTTAAAAATATGCATAATTTCTTCTATAATATCAACAGTTTTCTATGCCTAAAAATTCTTAATTTATTGTATGACAATCCTACAATAAATCTCCCTTACTAAAGCAAAAAACATTTTTCATAATAAAGAATAGCAATAGTTTTATGCACTAAAATTTTCCTGCTATTTCATTATCTTGAATATTTACTGTAAAAAAAAAATCTGACTATATCAGCACCATGTGCAATAGATTACATCACTCATGCCAGAATCAAATTGCATCATTTCTCAAGTTTTGCAAATTAAAAAAGAATGCAAGTTAATAGTACATTCATACTGAGGGCTTGTTTGAAAGAAAAAGGACTTCAACAGAAGCCATTTAGTTTTGTTCTGTGTAGTACTGCAGTATTTGGTTATTTAAAGTAATAAATGGTAAAGTGTTGCATTTATACCTCTCTGGTATTATTTTGTAGCTTAAGTCTGATATTTTAGTATTTTACTAAAATGTTTACTTGCACGAGGTTACTATTAGTTTAAAACTGTGAGTTATTTCATTGCACAAAATGTGTAATTTTTCTTCATGCCTTGCAGTATTATTGTGTGCTTTATTTTTTGCTTTATAAACATTTCTTTTATTTTTGCAGATTACTTATTTCTTTCTGTTTGATTCTGAAGCTCGAGGGTTTATACGACCAACATGTTTGGCTTATTTTACATCTGACAAATAGTAAGTTACTATATATATCATTTTGACTTTGTTCATTTTGTGATTTTTTTAATGTATATTTGTGTCCATGTAATAGATTTACATAGTGTTTTTCAATGGAAATCATTCCTAATTTTATTCTGTTTGTAGCAAGCTTATCAAGTCAGCTGAATCCATTTTGAAAAGACTGAGTGAAGTATGTTTCTATTTATCGTATGCATACAGGCATTTAAAAGTTATTGCTGTTTAAGAAGCTTTTTTCTCTGCTAAATTTAGCACCTTTTTTATGTTTTAATAAATTAAATAAAAAAAAATAAAAAGAATATTTTTCATTTTGCTGTTAAAGTGTTAGTTTATTTTTAACATTTAATTAAATACTTTATTTGTGTACATTTTAGTGTTACAAAGGGCACTGAGAAAGTTTTGTAGTACAGCAGAACAGATTGTCATGGTTGGTTACAAGTTAGCTTTTAGATATGTCCCAATATGCATTTTAGCCTATCTTGTTATTGTTTCAATATCATTTGCATTTTAGCTATGTTTGTGAAAAGAAGTGTCGATGTTGCTGTAATTGAAAACTGAATACTGGGCAGTTTTTCACTGCAATCTTGCACGAGGTTTAAATGTTGATCGTTGTTTACAGGAAACGATTCCTGTACTTGAAGAGAATTGTCCTAGACAGCACCAACAGTTTGAAAGAGGAATTTTTGGCTTTAAAGATGCTCCAAGGCAGGGCAACCACTTCTGGTACTTTCATACTAGATCTAGAATTTTGTTTAAATTTTCAGTGCTGGAATTAATTAATTATCTGTTCTAGCATTTTTTTCCAAAACAACTTTTCCCCTTTTTTAATAATAACAAAAATAACATGAGAAATAGATTTATGAATTTGTACCTCATTTTGTATATAACAGAAGATGGTTTTAACAAACTAAGTAAGTTTTACTTTTAGCTACATTACATAATCCTTAAGGCACTGGTCTCAAACTGGTGATCCATGATTACATTGCAGTTATAAATTTATTACAAAGATAGTGTTGCAAAGTTTTCAAGATTTTAATTATTTGAAATCTAAGTTGAAATTATTTTCATTACCATTAAAAACTAATGTGAATAGTACACCAGGTCTATAAATGGAGCTAATTAATTACCATATAATATAAATATTTTTCAAAGATTTGAAGATTCAGATTTTTAACTTTTATCTGTGCTTATCAAAAAGTAAGTGCAGCCAATTGAGAATTTTTGTACTAATAATAATTATTTCATTTAGGAGTACATATATATTTGATAAGCTCTTTTTCACAGTTTTAATAAGAAAAGAATTCGATTGACCTATGAGTGTCTACATTCCCTAATGATGATAATTTCTAGTCCTTTTTCACCAGTGCACAAATATTATACAAGTAAATTTTGTACTTACATTCAAAATTTGTAACTATTTATATACAAGCATATCTATTATGTGTTGAAAAAAAAAATTTTGTAAATAAGAGAAAGAGGCTAGGTTGGCATTATTTTTTCTCACTTGGAAAGTTTTCATAATTTGTTTGTTTTTAATCTGAATTAAAGTTATTTAATGATTAAAGAAATGCATTGGTATTATCTGAAGTAAATGCTAATCTGAAATATTAATATTAAGCTGTCCGTATATGTGAATTACAAAATATAACCACCAAATGTCTTTCAGGTACCAAACTTTAGATTTCAGATAGGAAATAAATATAAATTTGAATTTTTTCCCTTTGATTTGTAACTAATATTGTTTATGTATGCTTTACTAAATATTTAGTAAGCAAAAATTTTTTATAGAGAATGTTCATTTTGCTAAAAAGAAAATTTTGGCCCATCAGTTATTTTTAGATCATGCATTTGGCCTGCATGCAATTTGAGACAACAATCTTAAGGTGCATTTTCTCTTAATGTTTACCCTCCAAGAAATAGTAAATCTAAATTTAGATTATTATTTTTAATTTAAAATCTGCTGTATTCATCTAATTTCATCAGTAGGAAGTGAACATAAATAGGAAATATTGTATGAAAACTTAATTTGTAGCAGTTCACATTGACTGAAATATAAATCCAGTGACAGTGCATACTTGTGTATAGACTAGACATAGTGTGTATTTAGGAATGCAAATGGAAACAAAATGAATTTAGATGAATATGAAGCCCTCCCCTTAAAAATAAAAGAAAGAAGAGGGAATCATTGAAGTGAAATACTTCCCGCTGTATACTGAGTTCTTTATCATGTTTTCAAATAAATTTATAAGGTGCTGTTAACAAAACTTAATTCTAAAGTGGGTAAATTAGGTTGTTTTCACTTTATGATGTCCTTTGCATTGAATATCTCATTAAGTAAAATAGCTATGAAGAATTTGATAGAGAATTATACTGACTGATAGCTGTAGAAATGCCCAAAAAAGTCATAAAATTCTGGGTTTTTTAAATAAATTTTTGAAATGAAATTTGCTGTAGAAGAGCAACTTCTTTTTTCCCCAACAACATTATTTAAAGCTGCATTGAACCTCCTTTTTACATCGGTAGCAACTAAGAGAATACTTCCAGCAATTAAATGAAAAAGAATAAGATAAGAAATCCACTTAAAACTTTCTTGAAGAGTGATAACAGATTTTAATATTTCTGAAGTAAATATTTATTTAACAAAATATTCTAAAAAAATTATAAAAAATTTCCTTGAAGAGTGGTAATGGATTTTACTATTTCTGATGAAAATATTTATTTAACAAAATATGCTAAAAAATTATAAATATTTTCCATTTTTTCTTCTGTGTGAGAATATATGTAATTAGTAACATATTGAACAAGTGAAATATCTATATTCAAATTGCATATGAAATAGGTAAAATATCTGTATTAAGTTTAAAAAAAAAAAAAAAAAAAAAGAGCTTCATATGTAAATGATTATAATGAGAAGAATCAGGATAATTTTTTTTTAATATTTGTTGGGTATATCCTGAGTTATGATTTTTAGGTTGAGTTTATTTAATAATCAGAAGTCATACTGTCAAATGCTTTAAAGAAAATAAAACAAAAGCAAATATATATGTAGTAATATATATTTTTCAGATTTATGATCTTTTTCGTGTATTAGTCCGAAATGTTTTTACTAGGTGATCATTTTTCTCCAAGCTCAGATTAGCTCTCTTTGTCTGTGACTGAGAAATGCACTACTGCTGTATAAAAAGTGCATGGGACAGGTATATGGTATAACACTAGCTTTAGAGATGTCCTTGAGCATTAATCCACTAGCAGTTCATGCTATTCTGTAAGATCGCATTCAAGTTAGAAAGCTTTGTTCCATTGAACGCCATATAACTTTACTGATAATCAGATGACATATCATGTTTCGTACTGGTATGAAATATTCAAAAAAATTTTAAAAATAGGAGATTATCCTATGTGAACAGTAGTATGACTGATGATGAAATTTAGCTGTACCATTATAATGTCCCAACAAATGCTTAGGAAAAAGTTTGGGCATTGGAAGATAAGGAGACTCTTGTGGCTGTTTACAAATCCAAATTAATAAAAAATACTGTCATCATACTTTTAAGTGTGAGAGGACTCAAAAACTCAGAAGACAGTCAGAGGGAAGTGGTATGCTAAAGAAGTTGGCTGCCTAAAGTTGCTGAAGTTCTTTCTTCACCATGATAAGTTCCAATGCACCACTCCAAAAATTTTTCTAAGTATTTGACCAACACTGGAATAAATTTGTTCTAGAACTCTTTCTGTAATCCTGATTTCATTTCATATGTTTTCATGCCATTCTTACAGAGAATAAAGAACCAGCAGTTGAGTCGTTAAGTAAACATTGATAGTTTCACTTAAGTTAAATTTTAAATGGCTGCATGGGTTTGATTTTTCCCACATTTAACAAAAATATGAGCGAGTGTCTCTTAGAAAGTACCTAACAAAAGCATACTTCCCATTAAGTAGATAGCCCTAGCTTGCTTTGCCATAATCAAATAAACCAAATCAAAATCTGATAAAGAGCAACCTGAAAGGGAAGTCTTTTACAAGCAATGGTAACCTTCTAAGGGCTTAGGAAATGAGTGCACCCAAATAGTGAAACATCATAGGGTTTCTTTGAAGACTGGTGTTGAAGGAAGCAGAAATATATAATGCAGGCATGAACAAACAGCAGCTCTTAATTGCTACTCGCAAGGTACACAAACCTGTTTCATCCTTTAAATGTAACTTCAACTAAATTAACTCACTGTTACTTGCAATAAACAGTAATTTTATATTTGAAACACAGATGCATTTTGAAAAGGAATTATGCAACAACAAAATTCTTTATCAATTAGTAAATTTATTTTTATTGCATATAATAATATAATTCATTTCAAGCTGTTCATCGTTCACTGATTGTCAGTATAACAAACAAACTGGCAAATATTTTCATTTCTGCAAATTATTATAATTGCCATCTTATTTTTAGAGTAGGTAATGGCTATTGGACAAGCACAAAATGCAAATGCAAAGCTCATTTAAAAAAACCATTCACTCTAATTGCTCCCCCCTTTTCAGGTTTTATTTTATTTTTATTTCATTCTCCTAGTAGTCCTTCTACGTTGTTGCTCTTTTCTTATCACTTATGATCCAGTGTCTCAGAACATATACTGTTCCTTGTAGGATACTGCCTTTTTCAATCTCTGAATAGCTTGATTAATCATTGAAAAACTTCTCTTGAAGTGGCTGTTTCAAACTGGGAAAGTATTTGAGGTCTTATTATCTTGTGGGAAAGTAGGCAATGTGATGAATGAGGTAAAATTTCTCACTCATTCATAATTAGTAGATCTGCCTTATCTTTCCCGTATCCATCCTTAATTCAAGTCTGGTAATTTTTCTGCATTTTCCTTTAAAGTTTTGCAACTGCTCGTAATAATATGCTGCAGTTACATCTTTCCAACTGGAACTATGTGTTTTGTAATGATTGCTTAGTGAACCTGGGCAATTATTTACTTGAATTTTGATTGTAGATGTTAAAATGTTTGGAGTCCATGGTAAGAGACTTCTTCATTAGATTAATTAACTTTTTTCCCCCTGAATTCTATTTAAAAATTTCACATTATTTTTTTTATTTTATTTATTATTATATTTTTACATTTATAAATAAAAAAAACTGTTATTAAAACTAACACTTTTGATATTTTTAAGCATTTAGAAAACTATTTTATTGCAAATAAAATAATACTATTTTACCCAAAAGTTGTCTTTTCTTCCGATATGAATGCATAACAGTGAAGTTACATTTACGGTTGTGTAAGTAAAAAATACAAATAATTTAAAATTATGTTCAGTTACTATTACTACAGTTAAATTTATTTAGCCTTCCCCCTCAAAATTCTGATTTAGTGCAATATATCTTAAAAAAAGGTGAAAAGCACAGTTCAGATAAAATACAGAATCTCTTTTCTAATTCTTTTGCTGTTGTCATTTTTACTTCAGTGAACACACCTGGCATCATCTTGTGGGTCTTAGCTTTTTTTCTGTGAATAAAATCACATCTAAAAGTGTCTATGCTAGTGTTAGTGAAAGTGGTGTAAACATACAGGAAGATCTTTCCTTTACCTTCTAATGTTACATGCTTCTCAGTAAGTCAAAAGATAATTTCCAATCAAAACTGTAAATTCATATCTTTACTGCCATATTTTTTATTCTAGTATTGAAGTCATCTAGACAACTTCAACTACTCCCAGACTCATTTATAGACATTTCAGATTCTGATACTGAAACAGTCTGAATTTGCAAGAAATTAACTTCATACATTCTGAATCAGCCATTATTTTGTGGTAAAAAACAGTTTTAACTACTTCTACATTAGTAAAGTTATGAAATCAACAGTAAAATACACAGGAAAAATTAAGCGCTGAAAGATCAAATTTGTAGAGTGATGCAAATGCTCTTGAATGCAAGTGCTTGCTTTTGAACCAATCAGAATAAAACAAAATAGACTTTACAAACTATGACTTAGTGGACATCTGCTGCTATCTGTACCACTAATTGGATTTCAAAAATACTTAGATGTGTGTAAATTAGTAAAAGCAACAGAGAAATAAGATTCCCTGTATGCTATATAGGTCTGCATTTACAGGTAAGTACTGCATGTGCCTGTGCAATGTAAAGGTCTGAAAGCAGTGCTCATGCTGCTCTTGGACAAAACAAGCAAGTGTTTAAACTCTGATCCAGATTGTCTAATTCATATTTCTTCAGACTATATGAGGCGGAAGTCTCCTTTATTGTCAGAGCTTTACATCAAACAATAAGGAACCCATCATGCACAAACTTTTTCCCTTGTAAAGCTTTACTCAAAATGCTGATGGTATATTAATGCTGGTGATATTTTTTTGCATGCTGCTGAATGATCTTTTTCATTTCTGTTTCATTAAAAGTACTACAATCTTTGTTCATCTGTTGATAATTTTTATCTTTTTGGCCCATGGTTATTTTGTATCTTTGTTGTGTTCTATACAAAAGTGGACACCCAATAAAAAATTGTATTATGATCTACTGTATTATAACTACAAAATCAAATTTCAATTAATTTAAAAATTCAACATTTACAACTGAATACTTCAACTGGTAGGCATCTGGAATTATGTTCATCTTGCAGCAATTATATACCGTACCATGAGTTATTAGTAGCATCCAGTACCTATTTGTAGTAGGTTATCTATGTCCAAAATTATCAAGAAGAGTGGAGAGTTGGTTTTGGAAGCACTAATTACTTGAGAATTCTCACAGAGTTCTCTGGAAACCATACTGAAACACTGTGGCACTCGGGCCACCATGAGGTGATTTTAGTGAGTCAGCTCCTATTAAAATTGCAATAATCACATTCTGTTATTATTATTATTATAATTATTAATGCTTCTACTGAATGTTAAAAAACTAATCTTTTCAAAGTTTGAGTTAGAATGTTCAGTAGTTCCTTAAGATAGTATTCAAAAAATTCAAATGTATTCCTAAAAGTAAAGCATTAAGTTTCAAATTTTGAAAATCAAATCTTTTTGAAGATGCATGGGATCTGAAGATAACAAATGCATCATCTTTAGGAGGAAAAAAAATTCACTGATAATACAGTTTGCATCTAAAGAATTAAATCAAATATTGGTCTTCATGTTAATTGCATGGGTGAAACTAAATTATGATTTTTTAATCCAAATCCTAAAAATAGCTGATAATAAATAATTTTCCTTTTTGAATAACATACATATTTGAGCTCTTTCTCTTAAAATGTTGCATTCCTTGTCTTAGATAGATAGTCTTAGATAGATAGGTAGATAGTCTTTGTGTGCTTTGACATATTTAATCAAACATACCTTTCTTGAATAGCAGTATATCTGCAGCATGTTCAGTCTTATTTTCAGAGTCCAGAGGAGTTAAAAAACTGAAGAAAAATCATCAGTTCTATTTTTCAAATTAGCACTTTATTCTTAATTTAAATGTAAAGCATTTTATTATATTGCGCTTACAAACATAATTAATGATTCTTTGTTTCAGTTTCAAATTATTTTTGTTAAAATTAGTCAACAGTTGTAAAAGTGGGAAACAGGAAAGAAAAACAAAAGAAAATCCTAGGTTTTTATATCTGAAAGAAGAATGTTTAGTTGAACCATAGAATAGTTTTAAATCTGTATATCATAGTAATAAACTTTCCTGAATATCAGAATAGAGAAATAAAATTTGTCATTTATATTTAAATATGCATTTTTTAAAATGACGGAAATATGAAATTGTGACTCTCAGAAAATCTAATTATAGCTTTTAAAATTTCTTGAATCTCAATATGTGACTCTACATTCAAAATTTGGCCACTTTTGGTATAAAATGTGATCGATTTTTTTTTTTTTTTTTTTTTTTTTTTTTTAAGATTATAAAAATAAAGTTGTATTGTGAAATTTTCCTGTTGTTTATATAAATTTAAATTGATTGATAAAATTAATAGATAGGCAGTTTAAAAAATAAAATATTTGATTTCAAGATATTTTTCTTTTATATTAATTTTTAGTGTAATATTCTGAAAAGATGATTTCGATGTTAAATCCTTTTAATCATCAGTTGCTCCCATAGTAAAATAAAAGACAAATGCTTATAGAAATTAATAGTGAAAGATTTATAGTTATGTATGAATTCTAAATTAATAATTCAGAAACTAAATATTTCATTTTAATTTTTAAATTTTCAATTTAGTTGGTCTGTAAACATTCTTGATTTAAATTTTAAAGTAATTTTAATTTATTTTTATTATTTATTTTTTATTCCTTTCCTCATCTTTCCCCCTAATTGATATTATGCTTTATTTATTCATTTATATGTTAATGTTATGACTTATTTATTCTGTAGGGTGTACTTTGTAGAAAATGGAAAGATAAGTTAATCAAAACAAAGAACATGAGGGGGAGGACTTTTTAATTAATAGGTTTTATAGAATGTACTTTAGATTTTAGCATAATTCATATTTTTATCAGTCATAATATTATTTCCTTTATACTAGGATGAAATGGAATTTAAGTACTTTCATATTATTAATACTTTATGATGTGTGATTACTTTATTTTATGATATATGATTTTTTTTAATACTTTCATTCTAGGCATCATCAATTTTACAACACAGTAACATTCAGCATTGCCTAGAAGATTTAAAGTCTTTAAAGGAAAATGTTAAACGCTCTGAGAAAAGTAATTGCTTTATTGTGGTTCAAGGATTAATATGTATTATGTATATTAAACAGTGTGTGGTATTTAATCATAATTAAGTGTTTTACTTTATTTTGTGAATTTCTACTAACAGGGTAGATTATATGGCATATTGTCTTATCATCTGGCACACATTACAAATGTTTGCTCAGACAAAGTTATGTAATTTTAAATCATGTGTAAGCAAGTAAAATAAGGGCAACTATTAACTGCAGTTCTTGCTGCTTTATTGCAGATGTTGCTGCTTGTAATTAATTATAACAAGGAATGTCCAGCTAAAACCTTTGAAACATTTGTATTATTAGTTGCTGAGAATGGGATATTTAATAATTATTAGTTGCTATTTAAGGTATTTGATGTCCATCCGAGTGGTAACTGAAACCTTTATGTTGCTGATTGAGAAAATTTAATCTAGTTCTCTTGCAGACACTCAAATTTTATTCTGTAAATTGCTGAAAAGCAGTAGTCACATTCGTGCAAAATTTAATGTCAAGAAGAAAAGATTTTTAGTCTCTGTATGTTGTCTTAAATTATATACTACAAGAGATGGTAAATATTTTTAATTTTTATTTTTAATATACTACAAGAGATTGTTAAATATTTTTTATTTTTATTTTTAAATTTTGTATTTCTAAAAATCATATTTTTTATTGACGGCAATATTTTGATAACACAGTAAACTCCTTAATAATTGAGGTAATACTGGAGGTGACATGCATGGCTAATTCAAAGTCATGGTTAATCTGAAGGCGGTTAAAAGGCTGGAAAAAGAAGAATAATGAAGATTATATTACAGAAAAATACTAAAGAATTTACTTGTATTTTTCAGGAGTTTAATATGGGAGATAGTTTCACTTATGTAAATTAAATCGATATTCAGAGCAAAAGAAGCATATAGTAGTAGATATTAGAAGAATGAATATCTTTAGACCTGAAGAAATTCAGTTATAAATGATTTTAAAGAACAATGTTTGAGGAGGGCAGGAACAATGTTTTTGAATTCAAATTCATTTAAAATATATAGCTAGGCCTTTTTTTTTCCCTTAGCCTAAAAGGGATCTTTGTTCCAAATGGGATATCAGTCTCGAACCAGTATTTTGCATTGAATCACTATAAACAGCATATCACTTTTCAAATTGCTGTCATCAAATATTATCACCCTGTGTTATATTTATAGAAATTAAATAACAAAGAATCTGTATGAATGTATGGATATCTATGCAATTTTGAATAACATGTCCTCCACCCGAACATGGGCACCTGGAAGCCTGAATTTGCTTTATTATCTATTTCATATTTTGTAAAACTTTAATGAATTTTTGATTACCAAATTTAACTATTTCAAAGCAAGCAGTGGCAACACTATATGATAAAGAATATTTTTATCTCCAGCACGTAAGATTGTCTATCAGAAATTCCAAAGGTATACTGTTGTAAAATATTTTGTGATTTTCCTTTTGAATTTATGTGTCGTAAGTACCGAGAACGTTATATTTAATAAATAAACACATAAAA